>NC_136070.1:369268538-369868538 GCF_964261635.1 Lissotriton helveticus
GATTCTTGGCGAGTTGGTATTGCGGGGGTGGATCAGCGTCGTAGTTTACCACAGAGCTCCAAATCCGTGTGTCCCCGAACTCTGCTTTCTCCTCCTGTCCCCAAACTGCAGCAACCCTCAGACAGCAGGGATCCTTTTGGCGGGGGCAAGTGTGTAAGTACACCTCGCCCAGCGTGCAGTCAATGACCACTACACCGCCCCATCTCCTCCCATGCCTGGAGGCGGGCCTTGGCAGTTCCAGCAACCTGGATGCAAACGAAAATCTGCCGAAGCAGTGTCCAGCAAAACAAGGGCCAACTTGATGCTGCAGGGGCCTCTTAAGCACAGTACTGGAACTGCGCAAATGAATGTCCAAAAAACTCCTTCACCCTTGAAAGAATGAACACCGACATATGCTGGCTCCCATCAGGATTTATTCTGCATAAATAACAGCAAACGTCCAGGAAGCGCCAGGCAGACGCGTTTCTAGCGAGAGTCTTTGCTTTCATCAGTGCCGGTTCACGTTTCCTCATAGAGCCTTGCACCTGGGGAAAATCAATGTCTTGAGCTGATCTCAAGTCACTTCCTTTTGTGGATGGAAACTCCCCACCTCCGATGTCGAGACCAAAGGCATGCTGGAACTTCGAGTACATAGTGTCCACCCATACAGTGATGGCTGACAGAGAGCCTAGTGGCTTGACTCGATGCTTCGCAGACCCCCGCTCTCGTCTTCAGGGATAATCTTTGCAGTACCTGACGGGGCCCCTGCAGACACGCTGCAGCCTCTTTCCCCAAAGCAGTAAATCCAAGCGAAATACTTTGAAACCACTTTGGGGGGGTGACACGTTTGTAGTTCAATACAGGATACCAAAGGTTGCTGATTTTATCGTGTCACGCCAGACCAAGAGGGCATGCCGGTAAAGCCAGGGAACAGCTTACCGGCTCTATTATATACACACACGCTCACCCTTGAAAGAATGAACACCGACATATGCTGGCTCCCATCAGGATTTATTCTGCATAAAATAACAGCAAACGTCCAGGAAACGCCCGGCAGACGCGTTTCTAGCGAGTGTCTTTGCTTTCATCAGTGCCGGTTCACGTTTCCTCATAGAGCCTCGCACCTGGGGAAAATCAATGTCTTGAGCTGATCTCTACTTTTGTGGATTGAAACTCCCCGCCTCCGCTTGCAGCAGTATTGCCTCGTGTGACGATGTCGAGACCAAAGGCATGCTGGAACTTCGAGTACATAGTGTCCGCCCATACAGTGATGGCTGACAGAGAGTCTAGTGGCTTGACTTGATGCTTCGCAGACCCCCGCTATATATATATATATATATATATATATATACTGTATATATATACATGTATTCGCTGAAAAAACCATAGGTTTTACAGACATTATAGTTAGGAATTAGCATTTAAAAAACCTTTGAAATTCGCAAAAAAAAAAATAGGTTTCAGAGATGTTATAGTTAGTTGGACATTTGACTCATATAAAACAAGAGAAATTCGCCTGTTATAGTTAGTTGAGCTAACTATAAATCGGACGCCCGCAATGCACTGCTGATGACATCACATATTACATCACTCATGACATGATCATTTAAATGCTTATTCCTAACTATAATGTCTGTAGAACTTATGATTTTTTCCGTGAATTTCATAGGTTTTTCAAGTATTAATTTCATATTTTAATATTTATAAAACCTGTATTTTTTCTTATTTTTTTTCTAATATTTTGGAACTCTATTATCCTTTTTTTTACTTTAAAAATTATGTATTGTTTTATATTTTCCCCAAAAAATATGTACATCAGTTCTTTTTTTGGGGAGAAAACTAGAGTCCCATACCGGTAGTGTACCAAGCTCCGTCATGAAGAACCGGGCCTTATGGACCTGGCGGCGCAGGGTACGCCTAAATCCTCTGGATTCACCTGCCTTGTTACACAGAGACACGGAATACTCTGTTAGCGTAGAAAACCAACATTTATTAGCTGCAGCTAAGTACAGTGGTCCAAGAAGTACAGAGTAGGTTCTCAGGAGACTGCCCCTTCACTCCGGGGTTCACAATCTTTTATACCTTTTTACAGTTCCACAAGGACACTCCCATTGCGCAAAATATCAACCAATGAAAAGATGACATTTAGGAGAAAAACAAGATGTCACATGATTACTTTTCACTCCCCCTGGGTCATGTTCTTGCCTAATCCCATAAGTAACTTAGTGCAGATGACCCCAAGTTAATAAACAGTGGTGGACGTATTTGCATATTGTGAAAGACCACTTGCAAAGTAAGCTAAGGCATGGAAAAGGACAATGAGAATCAACAGATGTATTGGTGCAAGGATTAGTGAGTCAGGTGAGAGAATACTGCAGACCAATAGACAGTTTGGACAAGGATTACTGAGTTCTGGGAAGAGAATACTGGAGGCCAGCAGATTAGATATGGAGGCAGAAGAATAGGGAAGCAAACAGTCGGCCGAGACAGGGATCAGTCAAACCAGACATGGATTAGTGTGCTCGGCCAAAACCCTGATTTCGGTTACGTAAATAAGAGCAGAGGTTACTTTTTAACAAGTAACAAGAAGTACACGTAGCAGTTGGAAAGGCAAAAACACGGGCTCATCATGTTGCCTGAGTAAAGGCAACACAAGATGGCGGCCAGATATAAAATGGCAGCTGCATGAAAAGCGGAGCTGAAAACTACGTAACCTCAGACCCTCCTTTTGCCATTACTCAGGCAAGAATACAAACTCAATTTAGTCTTAGTCAATGTCTATGGTCATAAAGTTATCAAGCTGTTGCTGTATTATCATTTTAATATTCTCTCTTTTTCGTGTTATAGGCCTTGAGACTCAAACAGTGGCACAAAGACCACAGATGGCAGATCCACACTGTAAACAGAGGCAACATAAAAAAAGACTATAGCTAAAGTCATTAACCATATATAATTATCATACTTAGGACTTTTAACTTATACACATGTAGCAAAAAGAAATAGGGACAAAACCAGATCATTTTTCCTAATCAGAATGGGAAGCAATCCATGAGTTCTACAGCTAATAGATACTATCACTACTGCATCTGTATCAGTTCTTGTGTGTCATCAAACAAACCATAGGAATTATCAATGCTCTCAGGAAAAATAAGGATCCTCTTTATCTAAGCACGGGCTTGATGCTATTTTACTAAACAGGACATTAATCTAAAACAATGTCAATAAAGCAAAAATGACAGTTACACATATTCCACTATTTGGACTATTCTTGGTACAGGACATAGCCACTTTCTCATCCATGGCAACTTTAGACAAATGAAAACTTTTCTGACGTCATATTCTACCATTTGCTTTGAATTCGCTGGTGCAAGCAACTGTGCCCAAAGTCCGTTCTAAGCCTCTTTGGCAGGCTTCTATCGTTCATCAAATCTGCTCCTGGTGTTTTCTTCCGCATGGGCCTCTTCATTCAAGCCTTTCATGGAAAATGGTGTTTCTCCGTATCTGTTGGAGTGCCTGGCTGGCAAATACTCACAGCTCACTTGAAAGTCTCAATGTCTCAAGGCAGTGCACCAATGTCTCTTCTCTGTGGCAGGCACTACAGATACCATACTCTCCGGTGATCACAGGTGCAGATCATATCGCGCAGACCCAAATACTCAAGAAAGAGTCACAAATTTTTTTACATTCAGCAACACTCTCAGGTTCCAACACTTTCTCATTCAGTGTCGGAGGACACTCGGGCTGCTGTTTTCTTTCAACATAGGTATCTTAAAGGTAGCGCCTTGCCACTCTTGGATTCTCCGGTGCACTGCACTTCTGTTAGGAACAAAGGAAAGGAAGGGGTTGACCAAAATCTTGGGTCTAGGGGAATCAAGGAAACGCGCGCTGTCAGAGGTTTCCAGCACTTGATAGATAGTGGGATGAAACCCCAAACCAGTCCTGCCATCAAATAACAGGGATCTTTCTGTTTCGCTCCTTTGCCTCCTTCCTCTCTGATGCTTGGCTTCGTCTGGTGGAGCAAACACAATGCTTTGAAGATAGATGCCATGGATGATGCTCTGGCGATCACTGTCCAGCTTAGCTAGATGTCCGTCTTTCATCTATAACCGTCACTGATGGGAGTTTAGAGTTTAGCAGCGTTCTGCAGAAGATTATAACTCTTCCTTGGACTCTGGAAGATCCTGCAGAATCTAGTAACATAGGAAATGTGACACACAAATTAATTTATAAAAGAAAATAATTCATCGTACTGCAAGCAGGTGGCCTGCAACCTTGAAGGGAGTGGCCAGACGCCATGGGACTACTGTGATCTGGAGTGTACTGTCACTCACATAGGATACTAGGGCAAAAAGGGCTGTACTTCTAGCTTCCACCATTAGGTATTCTCACAGTATCTTCACTCACTTCAATGTGGGAAAATTATCGCCTGACATTTAAAAGTAGATGGCTACATGTACTTCGCTCATGAATTTTCACATTACTTGTACAGGATTGGAAATATTTCTAAATAATTTGATTCTTAAGACACCTATATTGGATGCTTAAGACCATGCTCTCATGTGACGGAAGCAGCAAGAGGGGATCTGAAAACCGCTAGGTTTCTTAAAACACATTTTTTTTTTCTAAGAGCCACATGTGTATCTTTATACGTTCTACTTTTCATTATCTAAATTATGCAATGTCAGCTTCTAATAGGGACTGTAAATATACAAATTATATTGCCACAAGTTTACAGACATTTGTGCTGTATAAAAATGTCAAAACCATTTTATTAATCAAAATTCACACATATATCATACGCAGTGTGTAATATACTTGGCTAATAATGTAGAAGCTCGGTGGAAATGAAATTCGAATTTCCAAAGAATTAATCCAGGAGCGCCACTTTATAGTGAATTGTCTATATTCACTGGTGAATACAAATTACTGGGGCAGACCCTGTCTTAGTGTATCTTAGTTGAATGAAAACGACACCACTTGCATTAATGTGCAAACTTTGCAATTGTACATAAGGCAAGATTGTGGTGCAACAAAAAGTGTCGTGAATCCAACTTTAAAAGGAAGCTTTCTTTCTGCAAGCTGCGTTCCAGTGCAATGCGAACATTAAACAGATGTAAACACGGTCTACCCAGCACACGAGAAAAAGGCAATTTTTAAACCATGGTGATTAAGTCATCCTCTAACCTGGGGCTCTCCATAATAAAATGAATGCAACTCAATGTGTAATCCCTCCCTCCCCCAGACTGCACTCTTGTCCTTCGCTTTTCTTCTCTAAATCCGTCCACAAACTGATGTGGGCCTGCTTCATAATCAGTAAATATAAGGAAACAAACAGTCCTTCGGAGGGACAATGGCTGGAACAGATAGCAACCAGACACTGCTGGGGAGGAGAGGCCCCAAGGAGATAAGGTAAACATGTGAACAATGTCGTGTCTCCCTGTGTCAAAGAATTGTACACATTCTCATGTCCTTACTATTTGTAAGGGCTTAAAAACATAAGGTATTGCTATGCTGCCAATGTTTCAGATTGCTATGTGTGAAATTCCCTTAATTTCAGCTGCATGAAGGACCCGAGACAAGGGCTTCCAATGGCCAGCAGCCTGCAGTTTCCACCTGAAGGGAATGCCTGTCATGCCCTGGTGAGCGAGGAAAGGAGGGAGGGAAATGAGGAACATTTAAATAATGATATATTGTTAATTAATTTATTGTGAAAACGCATCGCCATAAAGATAGCAAGGATTAGAAGGTAGAGAGCTTCTGCAAGTTCAAAGGAATGAATATCTACTTACACAAGCGCTCGCGCATGCACCATGTAACGAGAACACTCCACATACAGAAACATAAACCAATTCATCAAAGGAGGCTGTAGCAGCCCCTACGGGGAAATTCTGCAAACCCCTCCCGGCCGATCATTTGTGACCTCTGTAAAGAGACCAGAGCTGGAAATCGGAAGAGGTCTGCAGAAAACAGCGTTCAAGTCTTGCACTGGCAGATTTAGTGTGGGTCACGGTGCTGTTCAAACAAACTTTGACTTTGATAAGCCTGGGTAGGATTAATTTCAAGGGGTTTTTGGGTGGGTTTGCCAGCTGACATATGCAGACCTCACGTGTCACAAGCCCAGGTGTGAGAAACCTATGCATGTCAATGCTCTTTATTTTCCCACTGCATTCTGGTACTGGTAGTCAGACTCCCACATGCACGTCCTCTGAGGAAGTCGTGAGAGTTTAGAGAAGGTAGATGACTTCTCAGCCCTGTGTTTGCTGCCACCACACATTATGTTCTCAAGCCTGTGTTAACATCTCGCACAGGCTCCCCTCCTCCCCACTCCTTTCCGCTTGAGAAAACAAAATAGGAATCGCTGTTTACCTTATTCAAAAATGTATCAGTCCACATGTTTTATGAATGACGAATTAAACTCGTGCAATTGGAGATGACTCTGAGCTACGTCATAGTGGGTTCTCTTGTCAGCCTGCCGCCACTAGGGATGGGGAATAACACCATAAAGTAGAACTCCGCTCTGGTGATGGAACAGAATTCAGAAATATATTTTTTAAATCCTAATGCGTGACTCCGCATCTTCCAGCGGTTTTACATGGTTTGGTAATAATACTATAACGCTGTACAGAATGCTAAATAAATGAATGTGCATGTGAAACAATACGTTAGTGTGTAAGTATCTGCGTTATAAAACAAATAACGAAAATCTACAATGTGTGACGCATTGCTCTTAAAAGAGTACCAGTTACCTTGTAAGCAACTGGCTGCTAATGCAGTGTTTAATCAAATATACTTTTTCAAGCTGTCTGTTTTATTGACTGTAGTAACTACCCAATGATAAGAAGGCAGATATTTACCGACCACGAGACAGGGAAAACACAGAGCTTTGAAAGACTAAGGAAGAGAAAGACGGCGGAGGAAGAGATACAGCAAAACATTCACAAAGGGAGAAATCAGGGGCCTTCAAGAATGCGATAAAGGAGCACGGAGTGTCTGATAGTGAATTAAAAGACATGAGGTGTATTAAAGACCACCAGGGCAGCCTTGGAATTTGTCGCACCAACATTTAATTGGAGTAGCCTCGGGCATCTGACCTGAGTTTTGAGCACCGGCACTTTTTCGTTTACAAATTAAGCACTGCCCCAAGGATTTTCACAGAGCCCGGAGCCGTGCTGATGGGAGAGGAGAACAGTTTCATGCACAGTCAGAAGTGTAATATTTCGCAGAGCAATGCTGCAGCAGGAGATGGAGCAATTGCAGTAGTTACAGGAAAATTATGGTTGAGCTCCGTTTGCACGCCTCCACAAAGAGATTTAAGAAGCAAAGAAGCACACTCCTCAACTTTAAGAACAGCTCTCCAAAGCCACTGGATTGCCACAAACTAGCGTGTTGGCCTGCAGACTTTGCACAGGAATGGAGGCAGATGGCAGTGCTGAAATAGTCAAGACAGACTGCAGCAGCATAGAAGGATCGTGTACAAGCAGTGATAGTCCAAGGAGCTCTGAAACTGCCAGGTAGGCACATGTGGTGTGCGTGTTATGTGCTGCGTGATAGCCTGGGTGGTGTTGAGGAATAATAACAGGGCTGCTTTAAGGCGCTCAATTATTCAGAAAGGTAGAAGGTGTTGACCTTAACATTTTGGAATTTCAAAGGCGAATTAGATAAAGTATGCATATTTTTGTTATTTAAAATGCCATTATATATTCTGAAAACTGATCTGGCGCTGTTTTTATTTATTTATTTTTTTATTAACTCCCTGCCTTTCTATAGTCTATCAAGGGTAATAAGCAGCATTGCTCTTGTCGGTGTAAACATCGCCCTTTCATGTTCTCTCTGCTTTATTGTACTTTGCAGAAATCACTTTTTCTAGCAGCCCAGAAAGTGTACAATTTAACTTCAATCCACTATTTAAAGCCACCGCTTTTATGAGTGTTGCCTAGACAGTTCACTATATATATATATATATTTTTAAAATAGAATAGAACGTCGTGCTCCATGGAGCGGCTGAACAAACCTTACTACCCAACCTGCACTGGAAAGAATGCACACCCTGCTCCTGCTTCTTTACAAAAACAGCTACTAAAGCTTTACAATTTTTAAGCACATAGACAATATTTGGTCAGTTTGTCTTAGAAGGACATTCTGACAGCAAGATTTTTGGATGCTAGCAAAAGGCCAAACAAATAACTACTATACAACTTAGTCCCTTGCAGCTCCAGGACACTAATCTCACAAGGGTTTTTGAAATAATATGCACAGCCTCACTTCCTCTAAAGAGGGTAGATCCTCATTTACCTAGACCCTCTACCAAGATCTAATACTGAGGGTGTCTATAGCTATGAGAGATGGTGCAGGGACCAACTGGGGTACAGCAAGTGGCTGAGCGGGTGGCAATAGTATGGGTGCATTAGCACTTGGTGCATAGGGCAGGAATAATCTCAAAAAGGTGAGAAATCAAAGGGATCCTTTTCGGGGCCTTCCTATCTTTTTCATTTATTTAATTTCTTACTGTTTGGCTTCCTTGCACCAAAGAGCGAAAAGGAGTCAAACATAGCCAGCCGGGCTTTTCTTTTAAACAATGTAGCTTCCAATTTTATCATAGGTGGGAGTTCCAACCGGAGGAATTTAGAGAAGAGTCCTCCAGCTGGGAATCCCTATCACAGCAAAAAACAATCAAAACTTTTCAAACTTACTGAAACCAAACTTACTGAAACCAGGCATCCTTATTTCACTGGCTTCTTTATAAACATCAAGGGGTCAATCAATCAATACAAATGTACTCACCCCTCGGTTTCGGCTTTTGCAAAAGTCGAACAAACAAACCAAGACAAAGAAGTGGGAGCGACCCACTATTACTTAACCAAGTGTCTTCTCCGCCAACAGAGATCCATCTAGCGTCTCGCATTACCACACATTTCTAAAGGGGCCAAGGCAGGGCGGCAGTCAGGGCAGCAGTCACCAGCAGCTGTTGGAAAGGAGAAGTCACGCTGCAAAAACCTTCGGTCCACTTTGACATGCATGGGTCAATTCTGTGGGGGCCCTCCTCCAGAATTTCCTTGCGAGGCTCCTCACAACCCTCGGGCTTGACCGCTACCTCTGAAGCCGCCCCACGTTGGGCGCCATTTGAAGAACCGGGCCTTATGGGCCTGGCGGCGCAGGGTACGCCTAAATCCTCTGGATTCACCTGCCTTGTTACACAGAGACACGGAATACTCTGTTAGCGTAGAAAACCAAAATTTATTAGCTGCAGCTAAGTACAGTGGTCCAAGAAGTACAGAGTAGGTTCTCAGGAGACTGCCCCTTCACTCCGGGGTTCACAATCTTTTATACCTTTTTACAGTTCCACAAGGACACTCCCATTGCGCAAAATATCAACCAATGAAAAGATGACATTTAGGAGAAAAACAAGATGTCACATGATTACTTTTCACTCCCCCAGGGTCATGTTCTTGCCTAATCCCATAAGTAACTTAGTGCAGATGACCCCAAGTTAATAAACAGTGGTGGACGTATTTGCATATTGTGAAAGACCACTTGCAAAGTAAGCTAAGGCAGGGAAAAGGACAATGAGAATCAACAGATGTATTGGTGCAAGGATTAGTGAGTCAGGTGAGAGAATACTGCAGACCAATAGACAGTTTGGACAAGGATTACTGAGTTCTTGGAAGAGAATACTGGAGGCCAGCAGATTAGATATGGAGGCAGAAGAATAGGGAAGCAAACAGTCGGCCGAGACAGGGATCAGTCAAACCAGACATGGATTAGTGTGCTCGGCCGAAACCCTGACTTCGGTTACGTAAATAAGAGCAGAAGTTACTTTTTAACAAGTAACAAGAAGTACACGTAGCAATTGGAAAGGCAAAAACACGGGCTCATCATGCTGCCTGAGTGAAGGCAACACAAGATGGCGGCCAGATACAAAATGGCAGCTGCATGAAAAGTGGAGCTGAAAACTACGTAACCTCAATCAGCACGCAAATCCTATCCTCCATATTGCTAAACTCGTAAATGATGCGCATTTTGTATCCAACGGGCTCGGCTCACTGCGTCCCGCGTAACAATATATATGTATGGGGTCGCGCCCACTGCGCATTGTGAATGCGACAAGTGCACGCTGCCAGGCCCTGTGTTACATCATAGACGTATGGTGTCGCGCCGGGTACGCCATTCTCCCATTTTTTTCATGTATCAAAATTATATCTAAATAACTTTTAAAGTGTATATGAGCGCAAGCGATAATCTAAAATATTTTAAACATTTATATATTTCTAACTATAATAAACTTATATTATAGTAAATATATTTTCTCAAATCGTTCAGGTGCGGTCTCCTTACGCGCTGGGTGCACGATTTCCATGTGACCTTAAAAAAAGCATTTAATTAGTACATAACATTTCGCATTGTAGCAGTTGGAGAACACCACCCATTTTAGTAATTCTCTCTACAGCATTTGACGAGACACACCTCTTCTGCTTGACAGCTTTTTTGAAAACTTTTTGTTATGTACACATATCTTACACTACACACAACAAGCAACCATCATCTTCATCAATATTCATGGTCTGTACAGTAGCCTTCCACCTGTGATAGCCATGCACCTAAAAGTTACATAACCGAAGTTTCCCTCACTGCCAGAGGTAACATGGTTGCATACGCTGTTCACAGCACAATGTAATGTGGTACTGCCCAGAGGCAGTATCATGCATAGATAATGAACACACAGAAACAGATAGATAGTGGAAGTGGGTGCTGGGACATGCGATAAACTCCTTTTTAAAACCAGGTTCACATATCCAGTGGCGTCTATGCTGTATGCGTGTGGGGTGAGTGTAAACCAGCCCTCAGGGAATGGTTACTGCTAGCATCAACTACAACAGTAATTATTGGATCACACACAGAGATTCAATAATAAAAGGGTCAATAGTTAGTGCTGCAGTAAGGTAGAGACAGTAGATGTGAAATAATACAGAAACAATTATATTGTAAAAGAACCACAACTTGTGGTATACTGAGACACAGGCAATAGATCTGAAATAATACACAAAAAGATTGTATCATAAAGGGTCCATCCATTCTAGTGCACTCAGATAGCCACACCAAAACATTCAGCATGTGCACAGCCAGCGATGATGCGTGCTGCGGATGGGCTGTACTAGGAGCAATAAATGTCTGTTGCCATCAACACTGCATCATCTGCAATAGCGACTCGATCTGAATTGTGAACACTCATGTCTGCAGTGTAGGCCAGAGAGAGCGTCAGCAAGGGCCCACAGCCACGTGACGTGGACTTGAGCTGCCCAGTTTGTAATACATGAAGTAATAAAAAGCGAGTGCGGAGCCTGTGATGATGTGTATGCGTGGTGCGGACAGAGCACACTGGAGCAATGTCTTTTGCCTACAGGAATGCAGGCACGGCCCGTGCCGGGCGTTATACTGGGGCGGTGACGTCAGGCAGGGGAGGGTTAGGGTGGGGGGGCTGTAAAATGCAGGATATGGACCGTTAGAGGTAAGTACCGATAAAAGTAAATAAAATGAATTTCGTTGCCCACGCTGCATCACATTTGGCGATGCAGCGTGGGCAACGAAATTCGTTTTATTTTTTTATCGGTACTTACCTCTAATGGTCCATATCCCGCATTTTACAACCCCCCACCCTGACCCTCCCCTGCCTGACGTCACCGCCCCAGTATAACGCCCGGCACGGGCCGTGCCTGCAGGAATGCGTCATCTACATAGCCACTCGATCTGAATTGTGAACACTGCTGTCTGCAGTGTAAGTTGAAGGCAGTAGTCACACAGACATCCATGAATACTTTTTCTCACTTCCTCTTCACAAAATACAACAACATAAATTAGAGAAACTCTGCAATAAATAAATTAAAACAATTCAAATTGTGATCTCTGCTGTCCACAGTGTAGACTGTTATACAGTGCTCTCTTCCACAAACAAGAAGAATTTAGTCATTATACTAAACCTATAACTCATCTAAAAAAGTTCTTCAAGCAAGTATGCTAAAAGGATATTGTGTATATTTCAATAGACGTTGTAGTTACTTGACTACTGGATTCTGTAATTAAACGATCACCACTCAATCTGAATTGTGAGCCCTGCTGACCGCAGTGTAGGTCAGAAGCAGTTGTCCTTAATGCCTCACAGCCAAATGTCATTAAATGCAAAAGCACGGAGTTGGTTGCACCTGACCGGAGGGGGTACACAGAAATCATCACAGGCTTTAACTTCTGACATCCTCAATCATAGAATCAAGACCCCGTTTCACTGTTCGGACCTGCTGTACCATGGTGTACTCCACCAACTGCTGTCAACCAAGCACAATAATCATGTGTGGCAGTTAGCTAAAGAAGCACAGAGGCTGATGCACCTCAACGGAGTTAGTTGTGTAAAACCAAGCAGCAAGTAATATCGGACATCGTCCATTGTGGGAGCAAGACACCGTTCCACTGTTGGGACCTAGAGTGGGTTGCACCTGGTCGAAGGGAGTACCTTCATCTCCACTCTCAGATGCAGTTCTAACATCGTCCATTGTGGGATCAAGACACCGTTCCACTGTTGGTACCTGTTGGAATACTGTGTTAGTAGTATACAGAGCACTCCACGGTGCTGGGCCTCAGGCTGGGTGCTGTGTGCCTGTGTCGCGGTAGCCAGCGTTGATCTTAGGAGCCTTCCAAGCTCACAGACCTCGGCCCAGGAGCTTCCGCATGGTGGGCACTCTTGCACATACGGCGGTGTCGAAAGGTGAACTGTGGGGAATATGTGTGTCGCAGCGGCCATGATGGTTTCTCGGTACCAGCAGGCTGAGAGCATCATTCACGCAGCCACCTTCGCTCACGGCGTCAGCCTCGTGGCGGTGTAAGCTGCGCAGACCTGGCAGACACATTTGCCATTCCGGTAGAGAACCACACCCAGAGAAACGTGCCTTTTATTCATACCCCTATGCTAGTCTTGCGTACGCAGAGCCAGCCCACTACGCTAAAGATTTGGGGGGTGAGGGGGCACATACGAGCTATGTTTTTGTAATCTTCCCTACTGACTGTACTATCATGGTTGCGTCCACAGTCCACTTCACTCAAGAGACCATCAGTGTATGTTGACATGTACATGTCTGTGCTCTGCATACTCAAGTCTGTCTGGCACATCCCCTCAACAGTTTGCATTGTATACTTTTATAATTGAGAATCACTTGCCACCTTCGCACATACTTTGCTCCCATTTCTCCCCACATTCTGAATTGTGTGACAGAGGTGCCATGCCATGTTTGGTTTGTGCACATGGCTAGCCATGGTTCCCACAGTACGTAGTGTTGTTGTGTCTGCTATGTGTACATGTTGTTTGACATGTTGTATGTGATTATATAAGGTAGCACGTTTATTTACGAGCAGTGGTTTCTCCCATTTACATATCACTATCTTAAAGAGGATACAGATGTTTTTCTCACAGGTGAAAAGTGCGACCACCATGGCAGTCATTCATTACTATGCAAGAATGTCCATCCGCACGACACTTCTAAGCTTACAGCCTACAATCTTGCATGTTTTCTTAAAAGCATGCCAACTCCCACAATCAGACCAACATTCACACAGCTTTCTAACAGCAGTTATCTGCTTCTCAATAGTATGCACTCCTACGGAATGTGAGCTGGCATACAGTATGTTCTTACTGTTTCAAACTGAGTAACTTCCTGTGGCAATGTCTATTCTCACCCACGCAAATTAACTCCCAAACTTCAAGTTGGCCTTCAATACCTACTTTGAAAACAGATTTCATTAAACTGAGCAAACTGAAAGCGCTTTTGTTCAGAACAGAAGTGTCCCTCACTTGTGCAAAAGAAATGTATCGACTGCAGATAGCACGAACTTCAAGTAAAATACAGTCCCTTTTAAATACTTTGTGAATTGTTACACAATTTTCAACACATCTCACACTTAAGGTCTGGCACACTTTTTTAACACAGTCTCCTCCAGCCTTGTCACAGGCTTTCAAACTGTTTTTTGGTCTAATACCAGACTTCATTAATTCGATCATCTCTGGAATAACAGGAACAGTGCCCATAATTCTCACTCTCTCTGCGGCCATCCTATTACTATTTTTGCTCGTAAAAAATGGCTGCGCTCCCTGTGGTAACAACCATGTCTGACAGAATGGGCCTCTACGCGAAACTACATCAAAACCTTGAAAAAAACTTTTTGGCTGCCTGCCTCTATCTACTATTGGAGCCAGCTACAACATGACATTTATTTACACATATGCAATCTGCGTGTAGCCATCTTTTTATTGCAAAACTTGCCCATTCGACTGGCGAATGAATCTATGCCTTGACAACATCCCAACAATTGCTCCCAATATCCAGCAGGTAATGTAGTATCTTGAAAACCATGAACTTGATTGTTCGGGCAGTGGAGTAATGGCGGATGCAACGCAAAAAGGTATCATGGCGGAATGGGATTTCTGTGCAGCCGCGAAATATCTCCTGCAACTTGCGACCTTAAACAACATCACAGATTGCCTGCCAATTCAAATTGCCGCTCCAACATTTGAGGAACATTACTGTCCCTTCGAGGATATGAATTGGATCGCTTCGCTTTTCTCACACAATGCCAACAATGGCATCTTGGAACATTACGCATCTCAAGCCGCTGAAGAACTTCCGTACTGCAATCTCCAAGACTTGTAAGAAATTCACGTTCTTCTTAGATTCATTCTTTCCAAATGTTTTGACTTTTTGCTATAACATTTTTTAATACACTTCAATTGAACTATTTTCATATAATAACTTTTTAAGTATGCTCAGGCATTTGAACTCTGTTTTCATTATTGCCCCATACATCTCCAGCCTAGTCAGGGATGGGTAATGTATGGCCTATGCAAATACGCTATTTACACACTAAATTAGCCTAAACCCGACATCCATTTTGAAACCATGTCTATTCTTTGTGCACACGTCTCTCTGCCTGCCTGTTATCCACAAAGCGCTTTCACACAAATTAACTCATCCTCAGCCTCTGCTCATGAGCTGACGATCAAGTTAAAAAAACACAACATTGTTTAGGAACTGGTTGGCACAGTGTGGTAATCGTATCCTACCTTTATTTTCATTATAGAATTTAGTCATTCATGTCTAATAGCTATTATTTATGTCACTAGGAACTGTAACATGTAAGGTGGAATTCACTGATGCAGGAGCTTCGGTTTGAATACAGCAGAAACGGTTGGAGTTTGCCTCAGCTCAATGCCTTAGCTCTTTGCACAAGAATGTTTTTTTGAAAGAGCTGAAGACAATTATGTATGGTTTGACGAGAAGGGTACCAAATGTGCTTCTGAGAAGCGCAATGTTTGTATTGCTCCTCAAAGTTAAGATGTGAGTAGAACTATTACCAATTCTGACACACACCAGATTGAATCTACTGTAGAAGAGATTGCTGACTGTTCTACTGTTGATAATTTTGTGTTACGAAAAAGGAGTACCAGGGTACCTAAGAAGTTTGATGATTACATTTTGTAATTTAAAAAAAATGTTTTTGTTTTCTCAAAGGATACATATGGTAATCGTATCCTACCTTCATTTTCATCATAGAATTTAGTCATTCAAGTCTAATAGGTATTGTTCATGTCACATGGAACTGTAACATGTAATGTGGAATTCATTGTTACAGGAGCTTACGTTTTTATAGTATAAACACTCCTTGTATAGTATAAATGCATACTAACGCTGCTTACACAGGTATGCTACAGCGGCCAGTATCCTACAGCACCCACAGCACATCACTTTAAAGCAATCAGCTCATGGCTTAAGCTCACAGTTTCATCCCCGAGCCTTCTGTGCCTCTTTTAACGTTTTAAATCTACCCTCCACATATAGATCACCCAGCCGAGTGATGCCAGCTGCAGCCAATTCCCGCAGGGCAGGCGCCTCCCGGGCCGCTGAGATTTCAGGGTGGAATAGTAATGGCAGCAGCGGCGCGTACAGATAGGATAGTCGCACCCTTGTCGCGAGTATTCGCCAAGCCCACGCCGTGCACTGCATGGGGTTGATCTCGGTCCGCGGGCCACCCGATCCCCCCAAAAGCGTAACTGCCTGCAGTGGGACAGGAAGCACAGCATCTGCCTCTATAGCCACATGAGGCTGATACTTCTGTGGGAAATGCCAGTAATGTGTGAACTGCGCCTGGGTGCACAGGTAGTAGAGGCGAAGGTCAGGAGCCTCAAAACCTCCTCTGTCAAAAGGCTGCACCAGCATGTCCCATCGGTACCTTGGTTTCCTACCTCCGCACACAAATATTAGCAAGGTAGACTGGAGGGTACGGAACAGTGCTATATTCAGTTTGATAGTAATGTTGACAAATAAATACAATAATTTAAGCAAAAACACCATTTTTGCTACAGCGATCCTATCCGCCAGAGACAGGGGTAATTTTGTCCATCTTGCAGCCTGTTCAGAGATACGGGTCACCGTGCAGCTGTAATTTTCAGAGATTACAATGTCGGGATACCTATGTCCCTAAACCCCCAGATACTTCACAGTGTCAGTTGTCCAGGTCAGCGGAAAATCCAGCTCCACTTCTTTGATAAGTGCTGTTAGGGGGAACACCACTGACTTGGACCAATTTATCCCCAGGCCAGAGAAGCGTTCAAATTGTACATATTCCCTAAGTAGTGCAGATAGAGGGACCTCAGGCTCCTGGACATATAGCAGCATGTCATCTGCATAAAGAGAAACTATCAATGGCCATTGTCGGAACCGGAATGCTGTTGTCGCAGCTTGCAGACAAGGGGTTCCAGTGCTAAAGCAAATAGCATAGGTGACAGCGGGAAGCCCTGACGCGTGCCTCCTCCGATGGGAAACAATGAGGACACCCACCTGGTAACCCGTACCCTGGCAACTGGGTCACTGTACAGCACCCGAAGCCACTGCAGAAAAATAGGGGGAAATCCCATCCTACCCAGTACCGTAAACATGAAAGGCCACTGCAAAGAATCAAAGGCCTTGGCCGCATCTAGTAATACGGCCACCGCTTGGAAGTCTGGCTCAAAATAATGCAGGGTGGATAATCAACTAAACTTGTGCACCACAATACATATTTTCTTGACCTAGATTTCTTGTTTTTCTTATACAAAATGGTAGAAGCAGTAAACTGGCTTACTTTTGGAGAAGTAAGGATCCAAAGAGCATGTACAAAGGGAGGACATGTTGAGATCTATTCATTTAGAACTTCATCTCGAAACGAAAAGAAAGAACCTTTGGTGTTTTGTCCATAGATGGTGTGAAGACGAGGGTAAGATATATAAGAAAACATTGGGCCTTATTATAACTTTGGGGCTGTGGCTGAGGGCCGCCATGCCATCGCCCAGCTCCCGCACTGCCAAAGCCATAATTAGACCATCAACTGCATTCAAACGGGAATCCAGGTCTGGCGGTTCTGCGACAGCTGGCCCACGGCGGTGCCTGTTTAAAGGCTTATACGAGGGCCATAATAGGCACCACCATGGGAATTCCATTCAAGGTTCCTGCAGGGGAGACGCTGTCAAGTCCATGCCCTACAGGAGCTGGAGGTGCCTGCAGATAAGGGTGCACACCATGTGCGTTCATCCCCTGGTGCAGAGGCAACAGTCTTCATGGTGGGTTTACCACCAAGAAAACCGTGATGGAGAGGAAACTTAAAACATGCATGGTGGGGCAGCAGCAGCCCCGCCAAGCATTTTGCATCCTCAAGACCGCTGCAACACTGCCAGGGATCTCTTATTCCTGGGGGTTGGGGTGGTGCCAATGTAGTCCAACCGCCCAAGTCGTAATGGGGCGGTCTGACCACCAGTGCGGCAGTGCTTACACCACCACCGTGGTTACTATGGACTGCCATGTCATAATAAGGCTCATTGACTGAATATATGTCTACGGACAAGTGCTCACAGCAGTGAAGCAGTTTCTTAGAATAGGCCTGGCAGTTCAGGCAGGACTGTTCCCATTGAGTGCAGGGTCAAGACTGATTTACATATGGCTGGGTCCAAACTGGAATGGCCTGTGCACTTCAAGGAGCTGCTTTGAAGTCACCCCTTCCACTTCAGAGGCCCATTTGGGTATAAGCACTGGGGCTCTGACCCTACCAAGACAGTACACCATTGGACCTGTGAAGAACTCTGCCAGGAGTAAGAACTGCTGTGCTACAAGGATGTCCACTCTGATTGACTGGCTATTCTAGGGAACTGCTTCACTGCTGTGCTGAGCTTCCCTTCTGCCTCCTGATATCTGCCCTGCTGAGAAAAAGAACTGTACCCATCTCACTTAAACCCAGAGTGACTCCAAGGACTTGCTTCCTGTTTTCTGAAGTCTCAGGGTCATAAAAGACTTCTTGCAATTCTGCTGGTGCTGCTCGACTCTGCCATCTGTGAGTCCTACACTTGCCTGAAGTGCCCCCTACAGTCTTAAGCCTCAGAAGTAGGGTTTTGCAGCTTTTTCTTACATTGACATAGAGGCAGCTGTGACCTTTCACCGATCAAAACTGATGCATTGCCCTTCGACGCCGTCTCAGCGGTTAGGATGCTTGTTTCCAGCCCAGGTAGGTCCTGGCTTGGCAGTTAGGGCTGGACTGTTCCCATGAGGCACAGGGTCAAGACTGATTTGCATATGGCCAGGTCTAAACTGGGGTGGCATGGTGAGCAAATGATGGATTTAACCAAGATCTCTTGACTGGGGGTGAATGTTTTGATTTGTTCTGCATTCCGTCCATCAATTGTGTGTCTTTTGCTTTCTTGCCCTAAGTGAGCCAGGTATGCCCAGACGTGGGTCCTGGGTTCACTATGTCACTGGAATCAAGCTATCCTGGCTGAAGAGGGTTGAAACCACGAAACCAGTCCTAGGATGCTTGTTTCTGGTCCAGGGAGACCTGGCTTGGCAGTTCCGGCTGGACTGTTCCCATGAGGCACAGGGTCAAGACTCATCTGCATATGGCCAGGTTTAAAGTGGGGTGGCATTGTGAGCAAAAGAATGATGGATTTAACCTAGATCTCTTGACTGGGGCTGAATGTTTTGATTTGTTCTGCATTCTGTACATCAGTTGTGTGTCTTTTGGTTATCATTTCTAATGGCTTACAAACTGTGACCAACCTCATTAATATGGGATGGGTATGCCCAGAAGTGGGTCCCAGGCATACTGTCTCACTGGAACCAAGCAATGGGCTGCTTGTATTCCAGTTCAGGGAGGACCAGGCTTGGCAGTTCGGGCTGGACTGTTCTCATTAGAGCAGGCCTAGACTGATTTGCATATAGATTGGTCTAAACTGAGGTGGTATGGTGTGCAAAATTAACAATGGATTGGGATGTGGACCCGAGTAATTAGCAATGGCTGAGATTCATTCACGCTTTCCATCCATCACTTTTTGAATACTTTAATGTGATCAGTTGTGACATCTTTTAGATGGAAAAGGATTTTTGTGTCTATTGAATATATATATAAATGCATTGGCAAACTGAAAGATCTTCCACTGACAGGTTTTAAAGGCTTTTCGAGCAGTGATGTAACTCTTGTTTTGTAAAACGTATAGTTTTGAGCTACAGATGACATACACACATTTCAAGGATTACAGAGTCCAGCAACACTGATTATCATTCAAATGCTCTATTTAAATATGTGTTTGCAAGTAAAACTTTTTTTTTCCCAAATCACCAGCTTGTCGCTTTAGGAATTATGCACATTGTTCTACCAAATACTTGCTTTTCCTTATGGATACCTAGACCCCCTGTTAGAAGTGGCTGTCTCTAGTTGGAAGAGGTATACACTTCTGACAAATAGGGACACACCTTTTCTAGTCAGGGCAAGGGGATCACACACTTAGATAACCCCTGCTCACCCCCTTGGTAGCTTGGCAAAGCAGACAGGCTTATCTCAGAGGCAGTGTGTTAAGCATTTATGACCACATACAGTAATAAAGTGAATACACTACAAATGGACACGACACAGTAGTATTATAAAAATAAGGATTTTTATATAAGGCTTAGCACAAGACCAAATAACGACAAAAATATACCACAGTCTTAATAAATACTCTTGGAAGGAAAAATAATAGTTCAAGCACAGTTTCTTCTTAGCAGAAAGTCTTTAGTATCAAAAGCAACTCTTCTTCTTTCAAAAACAGTTCTTGGCAACAATGTAACCCACACGGGAGTCACACGATGTCGAGGCAAAGTTAATCCAAAGGTTCGGCGTCGACCGCGAGGAGCGCTACGTCGAGCCCGGAGTCGCACAGACCCCCACAACACAGTACCTTGGAAAAGTGAAGCACTCGATGATCAGCGGCGTCGAGATGTCCGGCGTCGCGTCTTCGGCGTCGATCGGGCCTCGGGGTCGGGGCGATCTGCAGCGGCGTCGACCGAAGTCAGGCAGGAGCAGCGCTCACGAGGCGAAGCAGGATACGGCGTCGTCGATGTCGATGTTGCAAGAGTGAGCAGCGCTCACGGCGTCGAGAGGGCTCGAAGTCGATGCGATCAGCAGCGGTGCCGACACGAGGTCACTTGGAGCTGGAGCCGAACTCACTACTCACTGGCGTTGTTGCTGGCATCGATCGGGCCCAGCGGCCGGCGTCGAGGAAGCGGGACACTGGAGCCGTTACTCACGATGTCGAGCTGGATTCGGCGGCGTCCGTCGGCGTCAAGATTGCTGGATTCTTTCAGAGGTGCTGGAGTCACAAGTTCCAGCAAACAGCACTTTAAGCAGATGAAGTCCTTTAGCCCTGTGACTTCAACAGGATACTGGCACTCTTCCAGCCCTTGGAGATTTTCTTAGCAAAGATTGAGAGTACACACACAGTTCCTCTCTCCTGGTTCCTTGGCAAAAATAAAGAAGCAATGCAGGATTCCTCCAACAAACAGCACTCTGGCAGAAGGGGTAGGCAGTCCTTAGATCAGCAGGCTTCTGGTCCTTGGTTCAGGTTTCCTTGTCAGAAGTGATCTAAATTCTTGGTTCAGGGGTCCTTCTCTTATACCCCTTTTTGGCTTTGATCCCTTTGTCCATGCAGGGGAATTTCCCCCCATCTTGGGTTTGTTGTGGGTGTTGCCAGGCCGAAGCACCTGGCCTATTCACTGTGCAGGGCAGAGTCTTCAGCCGCCCAGCAGGAGCGGAGCCAGCATTGTCACTGGCAGGGGCAGGGCCATCAGTTGCCCGGCAGGAGGTGGGCCAGGAAAGTCCCAGGCAGGCACAGAGTCATCAGTCGCCTGGCAGGGGGGCGGAGCCAGCATTGTATCAGGCAGGGCAGGCTATCAGGAGCTACTCTTCCCCTACTCTCAATGTAAATGCCCCACTCACCCCACACTGACTCATTCAGACCTCTGGAGCCACCCAGCTCCTGTCACACGCACACCAGAACCAGCAGAGACCGGTAGACAGTTAGACAAGAAAATAGCTACTTTCTAAAAGTGCTATTTTCAAACACAGAGTCCAAAAACCATCCACACAAACGGATGCGTTATTAAACCCTGAGTTCAGGGATACCAAACTCGACATTGCACCATGCTCCCCGAGCCCGCTAGGATTATAGCATTAATAATCCTGGCAGCCCATTCTAACTGATGGAGAGCAGGTTACCGTACACTAGTGAAAAACAAATATGGCTGTAATTCACTATTAGGACATGCCAACCTTGTCAGGCTTGTCCTACCTTATGCTTACAATGCACCCTGCCCGTGGGCCTACGATAGGGGTAACTAACATGAAGTTAAGGGAAGGTTTAGGGACTGGCAAGTAGGTGTACTTGCGCAGTCTGCGTGACAGTACCAGACTGCACTTGGTCTAGCAATGGTAGACCTTCAGACATACTTTTACTAGGCCGCTTCTGTGGGTGGCACAACAGGTGCTGCAAGCCCACTAGCAGCATTTGTATTTACAAGCCCTGCCACTCCTGGTGCACTCTACTAGGGACTAATAGTAAACCAAATAAGCCAAACATGGAAGTCAATCAATACAGCAATTTCACATAGGGAGCACTTGCACTGTGGCACTGATCAGCAGTGGCACGGTGCCCAAAGCAATATACCAGCAAAAACATCGTAACAGAGGAGGCAAACAGAAAAAATGGAGGAGAGACTCATGCCAATGATGCCAGGCCTAACACCCCCCTAAAAAACACTTAGCATTCTCATTAGCAAAAAAGGCGTGCACTTAAGTACGACCTTTTCATTTTTTTGTTTGAGTCGAAGCATCAATGTATCGTTTTTGACAAGTACACACACATAAAACTGCCTCACATGAATAGATTGTGATTTGAAAGCCGAATGTGTCACCATCTCATGCAATTTTTCTACCAATATCTCAAGAGTTAGTATAATAGTGACAGCATTATAATAAGGGTTGGCATCATCATGCAACGGATGCCCAAAATAAGTCACTAATGGGCCGCATTTGTGCTAGTGCCATTGTTATGCTGTGAGTGACCAGCATCATGCCATTGATGCTCAAACAGATAAGGAATTACAGTCAATATGCCAGGGCCAGCATGTTGGCCAGAAAGAGCACAATCATGTCATGGATGCCACAAGAATTCCAAGAATTGCAATTTTTAATCCAAGATCAGCAATATGCCACTGGTTCACACCCAATCATGGCATGGACGACCCCAAAATGTAGAGTTACATTTTATACCGGGCTAAGAGAATTGCAAAGAATGAGCGGTATTATGCAATGGATGGCTCCAATATGCCAAGATTGTCATCAGTATGACGACGTTTCATCCAGGCTGAGAACCTTCAGGCCCTTAATAACTGCCACCAATATGCCAGAGTGAGGTGCCACCACAGTTCATGCACATGTACTCACCACTGCACATAAAACACACACACACAAGCACATATTCCAATATGATTTTTATATACATATCCCGGCATAAATATGGTCTAGTTCCCTCTCTCTCATCATCCAATTTTCAATTAACAGCTCCATCCCTCATGGCTCCTGTCACGTTTCCCATAACTTGGCAGGCCCTAGGAGCACATGCGCAGTGTAATTGGCAGTGCAAAGGTTGTTTGGTTTCATAGTCATGCAAAGTGGCTTTTTCCCTGGCCTCGTCATGATTGTGAACTGCTGATGCTCACCTGGGAAGCATGCTCATAGGTATTACCAGTGGCCCATGATTCAGTCCACCTAAATCTACACCTTACTACCCAGCATTGCAATCACCAAGCCATACCAGCAGCTATTTTAGTGCAATCTCCAATATACTCCATGGGGATGTAATACCCATGTGAGTCCTGTGGTGGGACAGCAAGCACGTGGGATTTGAGGAGAAGGGTCAAGGGTCAAGTCAATCCTGGTATTATGGGATGTTGCAACTGTGAGCTTTGACAGAGGGTGCCAACTACATGCTCAGGCCACACAGGCCCTGACAAGCAATGTTTCAGAAACCATCTACCTCGAATTGCATTCATGTGATACAGGCCTTGATATGCTTTAAAATGTAGGTAGACACTAGCTATAATCTCTTGCTACGAAGTCTTTTACTTCCTTGTTCACATTAGTCATTTGGCAGTAGGTGCGGCTTGTGTGCTGGATCTGATAACACTTCGGTGCTGTGTTTTTCATTGCAAGTTCACATACCTGCTTTCCAGACGCCCTATAGCTGCAAGTGAGGAGTGAGGTTAATGTGACAGGCTGGCATGAAAGAGTGAATGTGGGGTATTCAGAGGTGTGTGTGTCAGAGGTGGCAAAAAAAGAGTGGTGTGTGTTGGTGGAATTACTGGATTCTTCAATGAGGGTGACGTGATGCAAGGATATTTGTGAAGGCAGGCTGAAATGACTAGATGCCAATTGGTTTGGGAGAGCCAGTTCAGAATGTGTTGTCAATGAGGAGTAAATTGAAACATAACATCATCACAATGAAATTACACTGGAAAGCCAGTTGAAGTTGAAATGATAGGGGAAAGCCAATGATGGTTTGGGAAGAGTCATTTAGATACTAGGTTGTCAGGCATGTTGCACTCAACTGTCATTCGGCACAATCATACAAAACTTTCAGTGTTTTTATTTGTTTTATTTGCTTCTTGTTTGCTGATGCAAGGGATGGCCCTAATGCCACTTATTTTTGTGCTTTTATGCTAGAGATCCTTGTGATGCCCATTTTCAACCAGTTCCCTGTTCTACTCCTCTACTGTTCTCCTCTTCTCTCCTCTCCTGAGCTGTCTCCTTTCCTCTGGGTCTGATGGCTTAGTGGACTAATGCGTCCACTGGAGAGGCCTGTCTTCTACTTTTGAGTAGGGTAGCAATAAACGTCAGATATTCAGTGCCTTGATATCCTTGGGTGATACGTGTGAATTACAAATACACATTATATTATGCTATGTTACGTGCAACACTGTCACTGCCACTGCTCCATATTGTTCCCTACTTTTTGGTGACAAGCAGGAGAGGACAAGCAGTAGATTACTGAAGCAGAGTGGGTTCCAGCCCCTTGGAGTTTACCAATTCTAAAGATGTAAAATCACAGTGGACATGCAAAGTTGGCCATAAATTTAAAAAAGATGCATCGACTCACTAACCCACTGAGATACTTATACACTCACTCATAGACACTCAGACACCCACTCAAAGACTCACACAAACATCTCAACACCCACTCATGTACTCACACAGCCACTCAGACACTCTTGCACCCGCTCACAAACTGCTCACATACCAACTCACACACTTATGCATCCACTTACACACCGACTCAAACAATCATGGACCCCTGCACAGACTTAGTCACAGACTAATACACCCACTCACAGAACTACTAAGACACTCATGCACTCACTCACATACCTACTCACAGATTGAAACACCGTCTCACTGGCCACAGACACAGCCAGATAAAGAGCCAATCACACTCCGACAGTCCCACTCACAGACCCACTCAGACACTCATGCAGCCACTCACAGACCCACTCACACTCTCACACCCAGTCACAGACCCACTGATACAAACACAACCACTCACACAGTCATACTCAGTCACAGACTCACTCACACTTTCACACAGCTACTCACAGAGCTACCCAGACACTCACACACCCACTCACAGACCCACTCAGATACTCACACACTCACTCATAGACCCACTCAAACACTCACTGACCCACCCACACAGTCAGTGACCCATTCACACAGTGATTGGCATACACACAGAGTGACTCACACTGTTGTGAATCCTACATGTGCTACTCTGTATTGAATGTGGGCTTTTGGTTTGTGGTTTCACAACAGATCCGCAAATCTGAATAAGAAATTTATAAAAAAGGATTTAAAAAGAAAATGAATCAGTGTTTGAGGAAAGCCATGTCTCTGAGAAGAGTTTTTGCGTTTATGGCGTGTAGATAATAACTAGACATAAAACAAGATACCATTTTTCAAGTTGTTGAGGAACACCATGTTGCCTTCCTCTGTGAAATTAACTCCATTACTTCTATATATACTGTCCATTTTAAAGCATACATTGTTGTGGTCCATAGAGCCCACGTTATGGTCTCTGAGGAAACAGTTTTATTGACATGTTTCCTGGATTTGTCTATTTGTGGACAGAATTTGTTGGAGAATACCAAGGCAGTGTGAGGAAAAAGTGCCATTAATTGACTAAAGGTATCCTTCATTAGTATTTCCAGTCCTGCCCAGGTCTGAATGTTGGCAATCCGTAATGCTATTAAGCCAAAGGCAGAAATTGATGTCACTTTAACCCTCTCTGGCCAACCCAAGTAATGTACCCATTAGTTAAACCCAAGTCCTTGTCAATGCCACTATTTCTAACACAATCTCTGGCACAAAATACAAAGCTTTGACCCACAATCCAAACTTTAACCTTTTTGAAGGCAAGACGGGGTAGCACAATGGAGAAGGCTTGAGCTGAATGAAACAGTTTTCAGAATTAAAGGCAGATAAAATGAAGGACAGCACACAAAATAAAAAATAACATATTTGATTGGATTATATTAATATGCCGGTAGCTAATAGTAGGTAATTATTTTGAGAAAATAGTAATTACTTCTGTGATTGGCTCTGGAAAAAGTTAGGCTGCTTGGGATACACTTAAAATTCTAAACAGTGAAACACACCTGCTAAAGTTCAATATGAAGGTAGTATGGTACTCAAAGAAAGGATTATGACCTTTTGATCTAGTGCTAGCAGTCAGTGTGTCAAAAATGGTACCATGGAAATGGAGCCAAAAGTGCTGGGGGAAGGGAAGAAAAAAGAGTAGATTGTAAAGCTGAGAAGCAGAGTGGTATGTAAATATTGCTTGTTAGGGGGTGTTTGGGTTGTAATTTAGTAATAAGACATAGTAACGTATAAATGTCATCCTTTTACATTAGATTTTTAAGAGGGGTTGCGGGCATCTGTTCAATTTGGCGATCCCCCGCAATGCTACACAGGGGGTCACACTGAGCGTCATGGCGGAAGCACAAATTCGCTGAAAGCCGCGACTAAATTGGGCTTCTGAACAGATGGCTTCCAAAGGGTTAAAAACAGTGACCATTCAGAAGTAGCATAAGAAAAAATTTAAATGTGAAGGGAAGTTTGTGATTTGCTATCAACATCACTAAACGCATAGTGCAAAGGGTTGACATTAATGGTTGTTTTGTACTGAGAGTTGTTTTCCATTCCTCTACAATTGACTTCAGATTATAACTGCAAAGAGATTCTAAGTGATGCTGCGAATTTAATAGGAGAACTGCTAAGACATTTCACAGGTATGTCAAGTGGGGGTCTTCTTTTAAAAATCATATGTATATAAAAAGCTATGGGCTTATACACGGTACAGTTACATAAATAGGTTATACACAGCAGTAAAAGGGAAAAGAAAAGGGAGAGTTGATGTTGATATTGAGGAAAACTATATTGAGCACCAAAGGAGGGAAAAAATTAAGAGAAAATGTAGTTATTTGATTAGACTCGAACGAATGAGTTTGTAAGTAGATGTGGGTCATTTATTACACTATATAATTTGAAAATATATGATTGGCACCCAGACTCAAACTGGACTACAGCAGTCCCACCAATCATATTACCATGTAAACCTTGGAGGAGAGGAAACAAAGGGGGTTCAACAGGGCTCTCCTGCATATGGATGCACACAAGGGGGCATAACTTGTGTCCGCCTGTGTGCATGTGCATAGCTTCCTGCGTGGCATGGACTTTCAAGTCCATGACGTGCAGGATCCTTGTAGTGCATTCCCATTGCAGTACATTTTTCAAAGGCACCCTAGCCTGTAACAGAGGCACCACAACGGGACTGCCATGCTGCCTGCCTGCCAGACTACTTAAATGTAATAATTTGGTGGGCGGGTGGTGGCGAACTTCAAAGGAGTGGTGGTGTGGCAGTTTGTACTGCTGCACCACAGCTTCATTAAAAAGTCATAATCAGAGCCAAAGTGTTTAAGCGTGAGTAAACCATCCCTTCTTTTTCTGCATAGAAACAGGATGAGAGTTGTGCTATGTTATTATAGAACAGAGTCATAGCATGTTAATATAAAGATTATATGTGGCTGGGATGACCCAGGGTATCGATTGGAGCTCTGTGGACTGGGTCTTGATTGGCTGATGTATGGACTACCAATTCCCCCTTTAATTCTAGAGGTTACTGGGGTAATAATCTTGGTGTGGCAGAGGGCCCTTTGATTCATGGGTTGAGATGGCCGCCTAATAGCCCGGACCCCTTTATTGAGAGGTTGTATACTGAAGCACTTGTCACGATAGGAGGACTTCCACAAATGGGACCTACTGAGGATCAATACACTGGCTGATGTGTGGCAAGTGTCCGTCATGTATACATTGACGACCTTCAAACCAAGTTCTCACTTTCTCATACACTATACCACAAGAATCTCCAAATACAATATACCCTTAGTTGTTACCCTACACAACTTCAAGATTTCCAAGAATGTAACCATTTCGAAGCAAAGCTATTGAAGGGGAGGATGGGATGAGGTGGCACCTCCCAGCTATACTGTACCCTGGTAAACAATGCCCCGAAGACACTGGAGTGACTCTGACGAATCTGGGTGGAGTGGGTCGGAGAGATGGAGGAGGTTGAATGGTGTGAGGCATGTATGGCCCCTCACGAGTTAGTGATATCAGCTTGCCTATCTCAGATACAACGGCATTGTCAACACTAGACCCACATGTCTCTCCCAGCATATGAGTGCGACAGGCACCCTTCTTGCTTCCACCTGCATGCACTATCACTCTCCCACTTCTTATTTTTTTCACATGGTGTGGCAATGTCCAAAAATTTCCCAATACTGCTCTAGCATTGGAACATGCTCTCGGCTATCCCAAACACTGAAATGCAGATGATTCCCAAATTGGTGCTGCTGGGTATCATGGAAGACCTGGGGTCCTTTGGGGAGATAGAGCATTGGTGGGCCTGGAGACCCTAGTGGCCAAAAGGGACAGAGCACAATCTTGGAAATGCTCCGATCCCCCAAAACTGTACCAGTGGTATGCTGGCATAGATTGGTATGCCAAGCAGGAAGAACCGATTTACCAGGCAGTGGGTGCCCTAAAGAATTCTCAAAAATCTGGGTTGAATGCTGGGAATACTATGATTTATTTGGTAAATTGGATCATCTATCCTTTGTTGCTGACTGTACTGGGGGAGCTGGGGGGCGGGAGTAATGGGCCAGGGATTGGGACTGCACCTCAATACAAGGGACCTATTTTCCCTAAGTTTTCCATTGAATGTTATTATGCCTTCTTTGTGGTTTTCATGCAAAATTCAATAAAACTTGTTTATCAAATACCATTATATAGGTGCACTCACCAGATTTCTTAATCAACTGCTGAAAGAACACTTTTTACTAGACTAACAGACCCATGGCATGTAGAACTGTGCAAATGTGCAAAACAAATGAATTAGATCTGTCTGTAAGACCCAGGATTAGTGAGCTTCCTCCCAGATTCCAGATGCTACACAATGTAATGTCTTATATACCTTTTGTGACTATGGTCAGACCCTAATTGTAATGATGGCTTTGTGGAATTTCATGATGCCCCTGAATCTAACTGTCTTGGTATCAGTGAAATGTTGTCTGTTGGAGGATTTATCTCCTGTAAGCCTACAATGAGTGTATGCATAATGTTCTAAATGAGAATTTGACAGCACCAATGGAGCCAAAGAAGCCAACCCAGCCAATTGCAGCCCTTATTGCTTATAGGATAGCTGAATGTGTTCACTGAGGAAGTGACATAAAAGTTGTCGATGTGGTTTCAGAGGCCAGTTGACCAAAGGGCAGATTATCAAGTCAAAGTGCATGTGGGCAGATTTAGGAAGCACTTGTGTTGCTATTGCATCATGCAAGGTGACGCAAGGCAATGTATGGACTTAAAATAAACATACCAAGCCACACAAAGCCATCTTGCATAGCTCTGCCTGGCTTGGTAAATACCGACCAACGTAATGCAGCACACACTGCTGCCTTGCGTTACCCTGAATTGGGAAAGAATTTCATGGGTGGAGAGTGAGTGTTCCTACACATCCTCCCATGGTTTTTGTTGTATTCCCAAATTTATCTACACAAGTAAACATGGAAGTGGTACACCTTCACAGGTAAGGCGTAATGAGGAGAAATGTTTTCATGTCTTCTTTTTTTCTCTTTCTATGTGTGCTACAATCTACAGCACACTGATTACAACGAAAAACGACTCAGAAGATTGTTTTGTGCTGAAAGGTGCCCCTTCCCGCACTAAAGTAATCCTGCCTGCAACAGAAGCACCATTGGACCATGATGCAAGAGTGCCCTTGTTGGTGCTAGGCACAGGCACTGAGGGAGAACAGGAATGTTCTAGATCTTAGTAGATAAAGCGCATTCCTGCTCTTTCCTTGTCACACAATGCAGCACAGCAAGGTGTCTTGCTATGTTGCATTGCATGACTTGTTCGTAAACCTAAGCCTAAGTGTCTACAACATAGATAACGCAGTCACATACATTATTGGGGTCAGTGAACTGAAGGATTAAAAAAAAATGTATGTCCTCATTCGCCATTAGATAAACCCAGAGCAATTCAGATATCTCCGTGGCCCCCCCACTTAATTGGCACCGACGGAGCGCTCTGTATCTAAATGGATGCACTTTACACAGAACCTCCGTTATAGTCTGTTCTGTTTCTCTCTGGGCACCTCGCAGAACAACCAGAGGAGTGAAGTAACTCAGTGTAGAGGCATAATCATTGTACTGATTCCCCCTGTTGATCAAAAGTACCCAGCCATTCCTCACATTGCACCCAAAAATCTTTTTTCTTGCTCTTCTTTTCTAATAAGGCTCTATCAAGCTTAATTGTATATTTAATTGAGAGTAACCACTCTAGAAGTGTTGTAGATGTACTTTTAACCCAAAATTAGCAAATTTCTCTCCGTGCAAGTAAAATTAAATCAAAAAGTAACTTGTGTTCCTGCAGGGACGTTGACTCATAATATAAAGACAACCCAAAAAATACCAATATTGTGCTCACCTGGATACCAGCCCCAAACATAGCTTCCATTCCTCTACTTACAGCAATCCAAAAATGGTGGAACATTGGACAAGTTAAAAACATATGGACATCATCTGCTTTAGCCTGGAAACATTTCGGACATTTTATTTATTTATTTATTTAGGTAATTTGTAGAGCGCAACAAATGCCCGTGGGTGTCTCGGCGCTGAAGACGTAGATGGGTAAGAGGCCGCAGGTTGTTTAATGCGTGAATAACCAAGTCTTTAGTAGCTTCCTGAAAGAGAGCAGCATACGGGATGATTTGATTTGTGAGGGAAGGGAATTCCAAAGTTTGGCAGTGGCTAAGGTGAATCTTTTGTCTCCCCAGGAAACCTTGTGGGTGCGGGGGACCGTCAGGATATTGGCCGAGGAGGACCGTAGAGTTCTGCAAGGTCTGTGCTTGGACAAGGCTTTTCTTAGATTAAAGGGACCTGATTGATGGATTGCTTTATAGGCTATGCAAAGTGCCGTGAATTTGATACGGTTGGGGATTGTGAGCCAATGTAGGTTTTTCATCTCTGCTGAGATAGTTTGGTGCTTGGGAGTGCCTGTTATGATTCTGGCGGCTGCGTTTTGTATCAGCTGTAGTTTGCTGATTACCTTTTCATTCATTTTCCAGCCAGATCTATATGCATACACCCCGGCTTTAGATTCACAACCCTGGGTCGCTTTCTATAGTCCCAAAATAGCCTCGACAAGGAGCGCAATGTTTAAATACGTAGATATATGAACCCGAGGCTTAGACTAACGCTGTTTGAGCTACCGAGAAGGTGTTATTCACGTAGACCGAAGGTAGATATATATCGAAAGAAATTAGAATTAATATACATGTCTCGATATCGGTTTCAAAATGACTATTAGAACATTAAGAACAGGGCGACATAATATCAAGACCCCTGTGATAAAAATTCTTTTTAAACACAGTCAATTTCAGATTAGTTCTTTTGAACATTAGTAACTTAGTAGACGGTAGTAGTACGTCACATTGTCTCCATAGATAGATCCATTGGTCACACGTAAATGGAGGAGTAATATTGACATCATTTTTTACACAGAGTGGGTGTAATATCGCATAAACACGGGAGGTCAACCCCTAAGATTTATATGCTAGTAGACGAAGTGGAGAACAGTCTACGGCTACAGCGATTTCCTGTCTTAACACATACCTGGTGAGTTCTTGGCTCTACAATTATCATCACATAGACGAGTAGAGGAATAACATAGACACTTATCTCTTGATTACTTCTTCCAGAATTACTGTTGAGACCAACAAACCTTATATCGGTGGCTCCCCTGGACAGTGGTAAAACCTATGAATTATTATCTAGGGTACATTGTTGGTTTTTAACCTTATTGCAAGTAAAGAGGGATTAGACCTATGGGCAAACCAATATAGTACTTAATGAAAACAATATTGCCTTTATTGACAGTTACCACATAGGAACACGTGCCTACAACAATTAAAAGTTAGGACGCCCACATATCTACTTTGGGATCCTGAGGCGTCAATAATTCGAAAGAATGGAATATATGAAATCTTGCTTTTAAACATTTGAGGTATGTATTATCAACTCTATACCCCAAAATAAAATTATTGTTTAAATCCGATCTTATGTCCAGAATAGATGTTAGCATTTTCGACATCCAGAATTAAAGCTGTAAGTTTAGACATAGGAGGTAGAGGGAGATCCAAAGAGGCCACATGACGCAGTGTTGACTGGAGTTATTGCCTGTTACATTTAATAAAGTAATAATGAAATACTAAGACAAAGAGAGTTGTTCAAGTTAACTTTGACCATTGTATGACCATGTGGTTTTTCCCCGTGTAAACAATTGTTTATTATTATTTCTGTTTATTTATTGGTAATTGTGTGTTTCTTAATTTAGAATCTGTCCTGAGGAAGGTGCTTTTATTCCAAAAACCGAAACGCCGCGTCGACATCTGTTTCTTGATTCTTGACTTTTATTTTTGATTTTATATTTTGTATATTCACCAATATTTGATGGAATCTGGTGTTCACATGATTTTAAATGCATAAAGGATATGTCAAATATATACAGCTGTATGAAATAAAACGTATGTACTTCTTTTTTTAAACAAACTCTTTGCAATATATTATTTTTCTCATTGTTAAACGTTTTTTGACATTGTTAAAAATTATTTTTACTCCAGCAACACAAGCATCTTTCGCCTTTCCCGTACCTAGTATTAGTAAATAAGGGTCAATGATAGAATCCTAGACAATTTGTTTCGAATAGATTTAGAAATTAGACTCCATAGGGTAGTCCGTTTGTTTTGTGGGACCTTCCTTGTATTTGATTGTGTTTCCCCTGGTCCTAGATCAATCTAGAAAGGGGGCCTCCTTAATTTATTATCTAGGTTCCAGGCCATACACTCAGTCTTTGATGGGTTGATTTCATAACCAGAAGCCTGACCAAACTGTTGTGCCTCCTTGTCAATTATTGGTATTGCAGTGTTTAAATCTGATGTAAATACCCTCAGATCACCGGTGTATAGACCCACCTGTCTTTCCCAGGTCTTATATTTAAATGGAAGTATTCCAGGATGTCTTCTAATCTTTTCAGCTATGGGCTCAATATGTAGAATAAAAAGCAATGGGGATAATGGGCAACCCTGACTTGTGCCCCTTCGGATTTTAACTGGAGCAGACAGGTTCCTGTTCAGTAGGATTTTGGCTATAGGAGTTTGATACGTCAGAGTAACTGTCCTGCAAAAGTTTCTCCACAGATTACATAATCTCAGTATATACTTCAAGTAGACCCAGTTAACTCAATCAAAAGCCTTTGTGGCATCCAAAGTAATAATGTCCAGTGGTGTTTTATAAAGTGTTGCTAAATCAAATTATAAGTAAGATTTCAAATTCCTCTCCCCCGAACAGAGCCTTTTTGATCCCTATGCAACAGACCCCCTATCATTCCATTTAACCTCTCTGCTGAAATCTTGGCAAAGATGTTGTAATCAAGTTCTAGCAGAGAGATGGAACCGTATGAATCACATGAGCAAGGCGTCTGTGAAGGTTTAAGAATCAAGGCTACTGTAGCTTCATTCCAGGATGGCAGCAGATTCCCCCCCTTTTCAAATCTATGAGAAAATAGCTTCACCATACGGGAATAAGGGTTTCCATTAGCGCTTTATATAGTTCCACAGGGAGGCCATCTGTTCCTGCAGCTTTGCCCGATTTTCCAGCTGCTAATGCTTTCTTGATCTCATTACTTGTTATTGGGCTATTCAAGTTATGAGATTCATCCTCAGTGATTTTATTTGGGAGATCTTGGCCCAGCCAGGCCCTAATTGCTTCCTCCTGGACAATCAGATCCTCTTAGTATACCTCTTCAAAATGTTATTGATAAGCATCTTCAATTTCTACAGGGCTCTTAAGCAAAATCCCTGAGATATCTGAGTTTACTTCTCTGATTGTTCCCCTGGCAATATCTTGTTTGGTCTTCCACACCAGAAGCTTCCCACATGCCCTACCCATACTCAAAGTGGGCTAGCTTACGAGCTTGCCGCCTCTTTTTCAGCCTAGAATTGATCACTCCAGTCAGATCTAATTTAAGAGACCTGAGATTTGCTGAAATGTTTTTGTCCAACAGATTACTCCCATGAGTAATGAAAATTTGCTCTGCCTTTTGTATTTTATGCTTTATCTCTTCCACTTCAGTGACGTTATATGTCCTCTCAGAAAAGCTTTATACGTGTCCCACACAACTTCTATTGGGGCAGTATCCAAATTGGTTAAAAATAAAAACTTTTGCCTCCACAATTAAATTCTCAATTACATCTTCCTCCAAAAGAATAGCACGATCCAGGGACCATCTTCAATGGATCGGCTTTGCTGGTATTTTGACAGATAAAGCTTCAGCCGAATTATCCGAGAGATGTTCCCCCAAATGTTTTATATGCTGCACCCACCTCTTCAAATTCAAACTCAACAAGAAGAGATCTAACCTGGGCTTATGGCCATATTTCTTATTATGAAAAGTATACACTCTCCTGTTCCCCATTTTATCTCTCCAAACATCAAACCATGCTAACTGCTTCATAGCTTTTTTAATCGTAGATCTCATTTTAGAATTCTGAATTGCTCTACTTTTCAATGACTTATCCAAAGCAGGATCTAAGACTACATTTAAGTCGCCAGCCAGAATTAACGAATCTGCAAAGTTTAACAATTCAGAAAACAAATCTCTGAAGGGAGCAGGATCATCGGTATTAGGGCCATAATATCCTGCTCCTGTAAATTTGTAAGCATGATACTTGATTTTAGCTATGGCCATCTTATCCACTCCACTACATTCTAGAGAGATAGCTGGATTTCTTTTGATAACTATAGCCGCACCATTAGTTAGAATTTGTTGCGTGGTGCAGACCACATCTTGGATCCACTTCCTAGATTTATAAAAAGTTTTCAACCTGCTCTCTGTTATATGTGTCTCCTGAAGTATGAGAATTTGTTCTGGGGCATCTCTCAAATATTGAAAGATCTTCTCCATCCTATACTTTGGTCTTAAGCCATTCAAATTCAATGACAATACCCTTAAACAAATATGCTGATCTTCTGTGGGCTGGGCCATCTCTCTATTTGTACTTTTAATTTAAGCACACTATTAATTCGAATTGGACATTTTTTAATGATTTTTCCCACTGTGCCCCACCCTGTACTCCCCTCTCTCCCTCCCCTCTCTCCCTCGTGACCCCTTCCCTGGGGAAACCCCTCTTCCCTTTTCCATGGCCCTACCCTGGCCTTTAAGCCCCCCCCTTGAGTCAGGAGCTTTAACATTAGATACTCTATATTATCTTGGGACATTTTTTATATTGTGAATCTGGTGATTTTTAATGATCCTCATTGTTAGAAGCGGCTGTCTCTAGTTGGCAAAGGTATACACTTCTGACAAATAGGGACACACCTTTTCTAGTCAGGGCAAGGGGATCACACACTTAGATAACCCCTGCTCACCCCCTTGGTAGCTTGGCAAAGCAGACAGGCTTATCTCAGAGGCAGTGCGTTAAGCATTTATGACCACATACAGTAATAAAGTGAATACACTACAAATGGACACGACACAGTAGTATTATAAAAATAAGGATTTTTATATAAGGCTTAGCACAAGACCAAATAACGACAAAAATATACCACAGTCTTAATAAATACTCTTGGAAGGAAAAATAATAGTTCAAGCACGGTTTCTTCTTAGCACAAAGTCCTTAGTATCAAAAGCAACTCTTCTTCTTTAAAACACAGTTCTTGGCAACAATGTAACCCACACGGGAGTCACACGACGTCGAAGCAAAGTTAATCCAAAGGTTCGGCGTCGACCGCGAGCAGCGCTACGTCGAGCCCGGAGTCGCACAGACCCCCACAACACAGTACCTTGGAAAAATGAAGCACTCGATGATCGGCGGCGTCGAGATGTCCGGCGTCGCGTCTTCGGCGTCGATCGGGCCTCGGAGTCGGGGCGATCTGCAGCGGCGTCGACCGAAGTCAGTCAAGAGCAGCGCTCAGGAGGCGAAGCAGGATACGGCGTCGTCGTCGATGTTGCAAGAGTGAGCAGCGCTCACGGCGTCGAGAGGGCTCGAAGTCGATGCGATCAGCAGCGGTGCCGACACGAGGTCACTTGGAGCTGGAGCCGAACTCACTACTCACTGGCATTGTTGCTGGCGTCGATCGGGCCCGGCGGTCGGCGTCGAGGAAGCGGGACACTGGAGCCGTTACTCACGATGTCGAGCTGGATTCGGCGGCGTCCGTCGGCGTCGAGATTGCTGGATTCTTTCAGAGGTGCTGGATTCACAAGTTCCAGCAAACAGCACTTTAGCAGATGAAGTCCTTTAGCCCTGTGACTTCAACAGGAGACTCTTCCAGCCCTTGGAGATTTTCTTAGCAAAGATTGAGAGTACACACACAGTTCCTCTCTCCTGGTTCCTTGGCAAAAATAAAGAAGCAATGCAGGATTCCCCCCAACAAACAGCACTCTGGCAGAAGGGGTAGGCAGTCCTTAGATCAGCAGGCTTCTTGTCCTTGGTTCAGGTTTCCTTGTCAGAAGTGATCTAAATTCTTGGTTCAGGGGTCCTTCTCTTATACCCCTTTTTGGCTTTGATCCCTTTGTCCATGCAGGGGAATTTCCCCCCATCTTGGGTTTGTTGTGGGTGTTGCCAGGCCGAAGCACCTGGCCTATTCACTGTGCAGGGCAGAGTCTTCAGCCGCCCAGCAGGAGCGGAGCCAGCATTGTCACTGGCAGGTACAGGGCCATCAGTTGCCCGGCAGGAGGTGGGCCAGGAAAGTCCCAGGCAGGCACAGAGTCATCAGTCGCCTGGCAGGGGGGCGGAGCCAGCATTGTATCTGGCAGGGCAGGCTATCAGGAGCTACTCTTCCCCTACTCTCAATGCAAATGCCCCACTCACCCCACACTGACTCATTCAGACCTCTGGAGCCACCCAGCTCCTGTCACACGCACACCAGAACCAGCAGAGACCGGTAGACAGTTAGACAAGAAAATAGCTACTTTCTAAAAGTGCTATTTTCAAACACAGAGTCCAAAAACCATCCACACAAACGGATGCGTTATTAAACCCTGAGTTCAGGGATACCAAACTCGACATTGCACCATGCTCCCCGAGCCCGCTAGGATTATAGCATTAATAATCCTGGCAGCCCATTCTAACTGATGGAGGGCAGGTTACCTTACACTAGTGAAAAACGAATATGGCTGTAATTCACTATTAGGACATGCCAACCTTGTCAGGCTTGTCCTACCTTATGCTTACAATGCACCCTGCCCGTGGGCCTACCATAGGGGTGACTAACATGAAGTTAAGGGAAGGTTTAGGGACTGGCAAGTAGGTGTTCTTGCGCAGTCTGCGTGACAGTACCAGACTGCACGTGGTCTAGCAATGGTAGACCTTCAGACATACTTTTACTAGGCCGCTCTTGTGGGTGGCATTTCACGTGCTGCAGGCCCACTACCAGCATTTGTATTTACAAGCCCTGGCACTCCTGGTGCACTCTACTAGGGACTGACAGTAAACCAAATAAGCCAAACATGGAATTCAATCAATAGAGCAATTTCACATAGGGAGCACTTGCACTGTGGCACTGATCAGCAGTGGCACAGTGCCCAAAGCATTTACCAGCAAAAACATCGTAAACAGAGGAGGCAAACAGAAAAAATGGTGGAGAGACTCATGCCAATGATGCCAGGTCTAACACGTGTCCCCTCCAGCTGAAATGTGGGGAGAACTACCCTTACCCTAGGGAGTCCTCATCACTAAGGCGGAAAAATCTGGACAGACCATCAGCATTGGCGTGATCTGTGCCAGGGCGGTGTTCCACCGTGAAGTCCATCCCCTGTAGGGAAATGGACCACCTCAACAGCTTTGGATTCTCACCCCTCATCTGCATCAACCATCTGAGGGGCCTGTGGTCTGTCTGAACCCGGAAGTGAGTCCCAAACAGGTAGGGTCTTAGCTTCTTCAGCGCCCAGACCACAGCAAATGCTTCTCTCTCTATCGCACTCCACCTCTGTTCCCTGGGAAGTAACCTCCTACTGATGAAGGCTACAGGTAAGTCTCGGCCCTCTTCATTCACCTGAGCTAGAACAGCCCCCACGCCATGCTCTGAAGCGTCCGTCTGGACAACAAATTCTTTTGAAAAGTCGGGTGCCTGGAGTATGGGTGCTGTGCACATTGCAGTTTTCAAGGTGTCAAAGGCCGTCTGACAGGCGTCAGTCCAGATCACAAGTCGTGGCTGCTTCCTGGAAGTCAGCGAAGTCAAGGGGTGCACAATGTTACAATAATCCTTGACGAACCTCCTGTAATAACCCGTGAGACCCAAGAAGGCTCTCACCTGAGTCTGGGTTTTGGGCGGTGCCCATGCCAGGATGGTATCAATCTTGGGTTGCAGGGGGGCCACCTTGCCGCTCCCTACTTGGTGCCCCAAGTACACCACTGAACCCTGCCCAATCTGGCACTTACTGGCTTTGATTTTGAGGCCTGCTCTGCGCAGGGCCAACAACACTTCCTGGTGGCACAAGTGTTCCTCCCAGCTGGCGCTGAACACTGCGATGTCGTCCAGGTAGGCGGCACTGAAATCCTCCAGCCCAGCCAAGACCTGGTTGACCAACCTCTGGAAGGTGGCAGGGGCATTCTTCATCCCAAAGGGCATAACCCGGAACTGGTAGTGCCCATCTGGTGTGGAGAATGCTGACCTCTCTTTTGCCCCATCAGTCAAGGCGATCTGCCAGTACCCAGACGTCAGATCAAACGTACTAAGGTACTGGGCAGCCCCCAACCGATCTATGAGCTCATCAGCTCTGGGGATGGGGTGCGCGTCAGTCTTGGTGACTGAATTGAGTCCTCGGTAATCCACACAGAACCGAAGTTCCGGTGAAGCACCAGGCGCTGCAGCCTTTGGGACCAAGACCACTGGGCTGGCCCAAGGACTGCTAGAGGACTCAACCACCCCTAAGGCAAACATTTTGGAGACCTCCTCCTTGATGTATGCTCTGACCTTGTCAGTCACTCTGTAAGCCTTGTGCTTCACAGGAGTGCTGTCCCCGGTGTCCACATCATGGACACACCACTGAGTGACACCAGGAATCAAGGAAAACAGATCAGGGAATTGTCCCAACAATTGGCGACAATCCTGCTGCTGTTCAGGGGTCAGTGTGTCAGAGAGGACAACACCATCCACTGACCCATCTTGCTCTTTTGCAGACAGGAGGTCAGGAAGAGGCTCACTCTCCTCCTCCATTCCAGCATCTGTAGCTAGGAGCATGCCCACTTCGGACCTTTCTAAGTGGGGCTTTAAACGGTTGACATGCAGGACCCGCAAGGGGTTCCTGGGAGATTCCAAGTCCACTATGTAGGTGACATCGCTCTTTTTCTCCACAACCTTAAATCGTCCAGTCCACCTGTCCTTGAGCGCACAAGGTTCCACAGGGGACATAACCCAAACTTTCTGTCCAGGCTGAAGCTCTACCAGAGTGGCCTTCTGGTCGTACCACCGCTTCATCTCCTCCTGGCTGGCCTCCAGATTTGCCTGAGCAAGATCTCTGAAGCGCCTAGTCTGGTTCCTAAAGGCCAGCATGTAACTGTATACATCCTGGGGGGGTTTCCTGGGAGATTGCTCCCAGCCTTCTTTGACCAGACTCAAAGGTCCTCTTACCGGGTGACCATACAAGAGCTCAAAGGGGCTGAACCCTAGAGACTTTTGTGGCACCTCACGGTAAGCAAACAGCAGGCATGGCAAGAGGACGTCCCATTTACGCCTCATTGGTTCTTCAAGACCCATAATCATGCCTTTAAGGGTACGGTTGAATCTTTCAACCAACCCATTACCTTGAGGGTGATAAGGAGTGGTGAACTTGTAAGTTACCCCACACTCCTTCCACAAAGACTTCATATAGTTGGAAATGAAGTTGGTGCCCCGGTCTGACACCACCTCTCTGGGGAACCCCATTCGGGAAAAAACACCCATCAGTGCCCGTCCCACCACGGGGGCCGTCACCGTTCTGAGAGGGATGGCTTCCGGGTACCGTGTGGCATGGTCCACCAAGACCAGGATGAACCTGTTGCCCAGGGCTGTCTTGGGGTCCAGGGGCCCAACAATGTCAATCCCCACCCGGTCAAAGGGGGTACTGACCACGGGAAAAGGTTGGAGAGGAGCTTTCTGCTTCCGCCCGCTTTTCCCACTTGCCTGGCAAGTTTGACAGGTCTTGCAATGGATATCTGTATCCCTTCTCATCTGAGGCCAATAAAAATGGGTGACAAGCCTGTCATAGGTCTTGTCCTGCCCCAGATGTCCAGCTAAAGGAACGTCATGAGCCAAACCCAGTAGGAAGGCTCTGAAGCGCTGGGGTACCACCAGCACACGGGCTGACCCAGGCTCAGCAGCCTTAGGCTCGCTATACAGGAGGTCGTTCTCCCAGTAAACAAAATGTGACCCTGACTGATCACCTGAGGTTTGGGCTGAGGCCTGCTGCCTCATACCCACAAGAGAAGGGCACACTTTCTGTTCTGCACAGAATTCTTCCCTGGAGGGACCACCATCCTGCTGCCAGTGGGTCAGCTCGGGCAGGTCTCCCAGTTCAGCAACTTGTTCACCTGTGGGTTCCAGGGCATACCCCTCAAGGTCTGCCTCCTCTTGGACCACGGGAACTACGGGGGACGGTTTCCCGCGCCCCCTGCCTCTTCTCTTCACAGCTGGGTCCTGGGCCATACTTTCAGGCTCCAGAACTCCATCAACACCCTTACTTGCTGTCATGGATCGAGTGGTTGCACACACCCACTCTGGCACACCCAACATTTTCAAATGTGTCTCCCTCTCCACCTTAGCCCAAGGGGAGTCTTCCAAATCATTGCCCAGGAGACAATCAACAGGCATGGCGGGCCTTACAGCAACTTGAAGAGTACCTGAAACTCCCCCCATTCAAAGGAAACTTGAGCTACCTCACACTCTCTCTGGGAGTTGTCAGCAGCTATCACAGGGTAGAATGCGTGGGGAACAACCTGCTCTCTGGACACCAAGTGACACTTGACAGCTGTCACACTCGCTCCGGTGTCTCTGAGAGCTTCCACTCTATGGCCAATAATGGTCACCCACTGCCTATATTTCTTAGTGTTACTAGGCAGAGGGGGTGGAGGGACCAATTCCATGTCTCCTAGAGAGACCAGGGACATCTCTGCGGGACCCTCCCCACCATGGGCAACCATCTCCTCCCCTCCCAGGGCTACACTCGCCAACTGACGGGGGGCGGCACGTGGTGGTGCACTAGAGTTCTTCAAGGGACACTGGGGATCATAAAACCGGTGTCCCACCTGCTTACAAGCGAAGCAGGTCATTGGGCCCCTATGAACAGGTTTACCTGTCGGGCCTCTGATTTCTTCTCTGGGGGAGGCTGGGAACCCTTCCCTTGGTTCCCTTGGGGATTACTTTGGGGCCCTTTCTGGAACTCCCTCTGTTTACCCTTGTCCCCCCCACTCTTCTGCTGGGGACCCTGTCCACCTTTGGCTGAGTCTCCCACTGGACCCTTGTGGACCCTGGTACTGACCCAGCGGTCCGCCTCCTCAGCAAGTTTTCTAGGGTTAGATATCTTGCTATCAATAAGGTGCTGGCGCAGCTCTGGAAAACAGTTATTAGACAAGTGCTCCCAAGCAAACAAATCATAAAGAGCATCATAACTTTCCACTTTGCTGCCCTTTACCCAACCGTCCATGGCTCTGCAAAAATATGACAGATATTCCACCCACGTGGTACCAGGCAACTTCTTACATTCTCTAAAGGCCTGTCTGTACTTTTCTGGGGTTAGGCCATACCTTAACATTAAAGCATCCTTCATATGAGCATAAGACATCCTATCCTCAACAGGCATGTCTAACAGGGTATCTCTTCCCTCATTCACAAAGCGACCCCACAACCCCGCTCCCCAATCCTTCTCAGGGACCCGGTGGGCCAACAATGCTAACTCATATGCTTTAAAACATTGACCAATATCCTCATTCTTCTGAAAATCTTTGATCACATCTTTGGGAAAATAAAACCTACTTTCTGCAGGCACAGATGGGATGCTGCCACCAGAGGGATTCAATTCTAACTCTTTAGCTTTGAGCTCCAACTCCCTCATCCTGGTATCACGCTCAAAAGCTAACTTCTCTCTTTCAAACTCTAACCTTTTGATCTCCATATCAGCTTCTCTCCTGCCTCTTGCATTCTCTATTTCCAACTGCCCATTTATCTTAAGTTTTGCCATTTCCATGTTGTAAGCTCGCTCTTTCTCCCTTTCTTCTCTTTCTTCAGGAGAAAGACCCTTGGAGGAAACACTGCTGCCAGGAGAGGACACATGACCATTCACTGGTACTTCCTCCTCCCCTTCCCCTGGCGGTACCACCACCGCATCAGAGGGATCTCTGGCCTCTAACCAGGCCTCCAATGCTTTGAGATATTCTGCTTTCTTGGAGAGGCCTGGAGTAGGGACTTTCAATTGCTTGCAAAAGTGTTTCAGCTGCTGTGCTTTGTAATCCTTTATCTTACTCCTATCAAATTCCTCCTCAACAACAGGTGTAGTGCCTCCAGCATTACTCATGGTCAAAACTGGCAGTTTCAAAAATCAAGTTCCAGGAAAGCGGAGAACAAAAATGGAATCCTTCCAAATTAGATTGTGGCTGCGCTATGGTCTGCTTTCACTATGTAGCGTACACTAATCACTGCACATGGGTCATACATTCAAAGTTCAGATCCTCACCGCTGACCCACCAATGTTAGAAGCGGCTGTCTCTAGTTGGCAGAGGTATACACTTCTGACAAATAGGGACACACCTTTTCTAGTCAGGGCAAGGGGATCACACACTTAGATAACCCCTGCTCACCCCCTTGGTAGCTTGGCAAAGCAGACAGGCTTATCTCAGAGGCAGTGGGTTAAGCATTTATGACCACATACAGTAATAAAGTGAATACACTACAAATGGACACGACACAGTAGTATTATAAAAATAAGGATTTTTATATAAGGCTTAGCACAAGACCAAATAACGACAAAAATATACCACAGTCTTAATAAATACTCTTGGAAGGAAAAATAATAGTTCAAGCACGGTTTCTTCTTAGCACAAAGTCTTTAGTATCAAAAGCAACTCTTCTTCTTTAAAACACAGTTCTTGGCAACAATGTAACCCACACGGGAGTCACACGACGTCGAGGCAAAGTTAATCCAAAGGTTCGGCGTCGACGGCGAGGAGCGCTACGTCGAGCCCGGAGTCGCACAGACCCCCACAACACAGTACCTTGGAAAAGTGAAGCACTCGATGATCGGCGGCGTCGAGATGTCCGGCGTCGCGTCTTCGGCGTCGATCGGGCCTCGGAGTCGGGGCGATCTGCAGCGGCATCGACCGAAGTCAGTCAGGAGCAGCGCTCACGAGGCGAAGCAGGATACGGCGTCGTCGTCGATGTTGCAAGAGTGAGCAGCGCTCACGGCGTCGAGAGGGCTCGAAGTCGATGCGATCAGCAGCGGTGCCGACACGAGGTCACTTGGAGCTGGAGCCGAACTCACTACTCACTGGCATTGTTGCTGGCGTCGATCGGGCCCGGCGGTCGGCGTCGAGGAAGCGGGACACTGGAGCCGTTACTCACGATGTCGAGCTGGATTCGGCGGCGTCCGTCGGCGTCGATATTGCTGGATTCTTTCAGAGGTGCTGGATTCACAAGTTCCAGCAAACAGCACTTTAGCAGATGAAGTCCTTTAGCCCTGTGACTTCAACAGGAGACTGGCACTCTTCCAGCCCTTGGAGATTTTCTTAGCAAAGATTGAGAGTACACACACAGTTCCTCTCTCCTGGTTCCTTGGCAAAAATAAAGAAGCAATGCAGGATTCCCCCCAACAAACAGCACTCTGGCAGAAGGGGTAGGCAGTCCTTAGATCAGCAGGCTTCTTGTCCTTGGTTCAGGTTTCCTTGTCAGAAGTGATCTAAATTCTTGGTTCAAGGGTCCTTCTCTTATACCCCTTTTTGGCTTTGATCCCTTTGTCCATGCAGGGGAATTTCCCCCCATCTTGGGTTTGTTGTGGGTGTTGCCAGGCCGAAGCACCTGGCCTATTCACTGTGCAGGGCAGAGTCTTCAGCCGCCCAGCAGGAGCGGAGCCAGCATTGTCACTGGCAGGGGCAGGGTCATCAGTTGCCCGGCAGGAGGTGGGCCAGGAAAGTCCCAGGCAGGCACAGAGTCATCAGTCGCCTGGCAGGGGGGCGGAGCCAGCATTGTATCAGGCAGGGCAGGCTATCAGGAGCTACTCTTCCCCTACTCTCAATGCAAATGCCCCACTCACCCCACACTGACTCATTCAGACCTCTGGAGCCACCCAGCTCCTGTCACACGCACACCAGAACCAGCAGAGACCGGTAGACAGTTAGACAAGAAAATAGCTACTTTCTAAAAGTGCTATTTTCAAACACAGAGTCCAAAAACCATCCACACAAACGGATGCGTTATTAAACCCTGAGTTCAGGGATACCAAACTCGACATTGCACCATGCTCCCCGAGCCCGCTAGGATTATAGCATTAATAATCCTGGCAGCCCATTCTAACTGATGGAGAGCAGGTTACCTTACACTAGTGAAAAACGAATATGGCTGTAATTCACTATTAGGACATGCCAACCTTGTCAGGCTTGTCCTACCTTATGCTTACAATGCAACCTGCCCGTGGGCCTACCATAGGGGTGACTAACATGAAGTTAAGGGAAGGTTTAGGGACTGGCAAGTAGGTGTACTTTCGCAGTTTGCGTGACAGTACCAGACTGCACGTGGTCTAGCAATGGTAGACCTTCAGACATACTTTTACTAGGCCGCTCTTGTGGGTGGCACAAGACGTGCTGCAGGCCCACTAGCAGCATTTGTATTTACAAGCCCTGGCACTCCTGGTGCACTCTACTAGGGACTGACAGTAAACCAAATAAGCCAAACATGGAATTCAATCAATAGAGCAATTTCACAACATAGGGAGCACTTGCACTGTGGCACTGATCAGCAGTGGCACAGTGCCCAAAGCATTTACCAGCAAAAACATCGTAAACAGAGGAGGCAAACAGAAAAAATGGAGAAGAGACTCATCCCAATGATGTCAGGTCTAACACTCATGTTACTTTAAAACCTTTAGCTGACAGTGACGGAGAAGACTTAGTAGTTTGAAAAGCTTCTATTTAACTTCTCACTTCCTCTATGCACCCTGAAAACGACTGCAAAAAATATTCAGCTTCCTCAACCCACCTAAATGAATGCATTTTATTGTTAAACATCACTTTAAGCATTGCAGGAAATGTAATATGTGCTGTTGCGCCATGCTTTCTGAGGGTCTCTAGTAGGTTCCCAACTCCCACTGCCTGTTGACGTAATTGATGAGACATCAGATCGAATTTGGAAAGTTATGCCTTCTGCATTTAAAGAATTCATCTTAAGAGTCTTATTGAGGATTTCATCCTTCAAGTTGTATGTTAAAAAATGGACTAGGATTTTTTTAGGTCTAGTTTAATTTGCATTCAAACTAAATGGGTCCCTATGTACCCTCTGAATGTCAGCCATGAGAGCTTGCTCTGAAGATTCAATATGGGTAGCTTGTTTGATTAATTAGTTTAACTACATACTCTTTAAGGTTGCTCCCCACGGCCCCCTCAGGAATTTTGAGCAAGCGAATGTTATCCCTCCTTTGGGGATTTTCAAGAGACTCCAACTTGCCCTGAAAGCCCATTTCTCTCTCTTTCAATAAAGTTATATTTTTTGCATTTTCCTCTGAGTGAGAAGCTAGCTCTGCTACAGTGAGTTCCAATGCTGTGGTCCTGGCTGCAAAAGAATCCAGTTTGTCTTCCATCTGTTTGGAATGACACTTTGATATCGGCTTGATTTCTTTCCGAGACCACAAATCTATCTCTAACTTATTTTGTCAGTGTTTACAATAGATCAGAGACTGATCGGAGGGGGGACTGGTCTACAGCCTCCCCTCTTTGGGCTGCCAGTGCCACTTACTCAGAAGCGGTTTCCCCAGATTGACCCACCTGGTTCTCACCTGCTGCTGACTCAGGAATGGTATCCCCATTATGAGCCATCTGGTTCTCACCTGGAAAAGCCAACTCTCTCTGTTTAGTCATGTCTGAGACTTTGTCTCCTTTGTCAGCCATTACCAATTCCCTTGCGACCTCTCCTTCTAGTGACTCCAGCTCGCTTGCAAGTGGTTTGAACCTGTTTGGGGTTAATGTGTCTTCTGAAAATTCAGATACTTTCCTGGGGTTACTAACAGCATTACAACCTATTGGTTTTAGTATTAAGGTGCTGGGTGCAACCTTAAAATAACTCCTCAAGGAGGGGGTAGTTTTCGATTATGTTGGTTCTGGGAGTTTTTTTTAAATTTTTTTGTACTTTCTATTTTTGCACGTGACCCAATCCCCAGTTGTTGCCTTATTTTGAGAAGGTAACACTTTAATATGCCATTTTGCAGGTTAAACCCCCTGTTTTCGAGTGCTATCACAAGTTTGCAGATCCATGTTGGGCAGATTCAAGCTTGCACTTCTCAATGCATACCTATTTGTCCCCCCAACTTTATCCCTGTGGGTCTGCTGCGTATTTCACCCTCCGGAGTCACCAGGGCCCCCTCCATCATGCAAACACTTCCCGGGTTATTCACCACATGTAATTCTGCTTCACTGCTTGCTCTTACCCCTTGTTCAATAATAATGTTCTCCGCCGCCTCCTCCACCAGTCTTTGAGGGGCTTCTTGTGGTTGTTGTAGCACAGGAGCAGTGTTAAGTGCTGCCCCTGCCTCTCCCGCCCTGGATGGGGAGCCTCGCGGCGGCTTTCCGTCTGCATCCCAGCTCTCAGGCTGCACAGGACCACAACGACTCATGCGTCCCCTGAGGTCCGGGAAGCTGCCACTCCGCAACTACCGGCTTCGTTGAACTGACCGAACACGCCACCTGCGCCACACCAAAGGACCAAGAAAAACCAAGACGGAAACCCACACCGGGTCAATGCACAGAACATCTGAGAACCAAAGTCCATCCCCAGATCCAAAGCCAAGCGGGCCGCCACCAACTGCCACAATCACCGGTAAGTGTGTTACCTGCACCATCTCCTCATGTCCACTATGCTGGCTATGTTTGCTATTTGATATTTGCCATTTATAAACCCATTTTTTACACTACCCGAGATATATGCTTCCGTCTCGCTCCTGACTCTCGGCAGCCTCCGCGACCAGCTACTCACTGGCCGTCATGTTCTCCTCCAGTGAACTCAATGATTGCTGAATTACTAAAATGAATAATAAAATATGACTGATTTAAATGTATTAAATAAAAAAATGAAATATTTGTAATTTAATGTAGAAGTGGTTAAATTGAAATATTTTATTAGCAGTTATTTCTAAGATTTTGATCCTCCTTGTTTAATTCAGCACTTAATAATGTGTAAGGTGAAGGTACTTAGGATTAAGGAACTGCTCAGTATCAAGCTCAATATCATACTTAATACTGCATGCACTGTTAGGGAATGAAGTAATATTTGGTGTTATGTAAGAACCCAGGTTGCTTACTGCTACTTTTGTGGGAGAGGTAGACTCCGTTCCTGTTAGTTTCACAACACTACCTTTGGAAGTATGGTGCCTAGTCAAGACACATGTACAGCGGCAGGAGTAGTGCACTCATGCTAAGCAAATGGCTCTACAGCTAGCCGTCATTTTTATCAAGGCTCTCCTCTGTAATCTCTGAGCCCTAATCCATTACCATGCAGCTTAGAAAACAAAGTAGATAGCAGCAAACCACAAGGCCAGAAATAGATGCCTGCTGGAAAGTAGTTTATTAGTAGTGATAAGTATGGATCTATCACTAGTAATAAGGCCACAAATACAATAAAAGCGTCAGTCAAGGTCTCAATGGGTAAGGTGAAGATACTTAGGATTAAGGAACTGCTCAGTATTAAGCACAATATCATACTTAATATTGTATGCACTGTCAGGGAATTAAGTAAGATTTGGTGTTATATAAGAGTCCAGGGTGCTTACTGCTACTTTTGTGGGAGAGGTAGTCCCCGGTCCTGTTAGTCTCACAACACTAGCTTTGGGAGTATGGTGCCTAGTCAAAACACATATACAGTGGCAGGAGTAGTGCACTTATGCTAAGCAAATGGCTCTATAGCTAGTCATCATTTTTATCAAGGTTCTCCTCTGCAATCTCTGAGCCCTAATCCATTATCATGCAGAGTAGTACTAGTAATAAGGCCACAAATACAATAAAAGGTTCAGTCAAGGTCTCAATAAATTATTACCTTGCTCAACACTTGGTAGCTGGCAACAAACAGGCATGCACAACTTAGGAGAAAGCTGTGTAAAGCAGTGAAAAACACCAATACATTAAATAAGTAATACACACCACACAATAAAAATCCAACACCAATTTATAAAGATAGTTTATATTTTTATGAACAGATAGACCCCAAAATAACAAACATTCAATGTAGGGAACCAGCGATATTTTTTTTAAAATAATAAATGCTTTCTAGTGCTTAAAAACTAATAGTGCCAACTTGGGACATCTGGTCACAGTTGAAAGGAAAGAAGTCAAAGTTTGAGGCTGACTGCGATGGAGCCATGACCGTATCCACTAAGCGGGAGGCCTCTGTCAAAATTTTATCTTCACACTTAGTAATATTTTTGTAGGATTTTCTCTCATTGTTGACAATGGCCCATTTTCAAGCCAGATCATTGACGTTGTTGGCTTGACTCTGCACGAGACCCCGGTCAACTCCTAGAAGCCTCGTCAACAGCTGGAGCTCCAGAGCTGTCAGCAGGGTGAACCTCATCTCCAGTCTAGGTCGTAGTTCGATGTTGGCGTCTTGACTCCAGTCGACAAGTCGATCACCCTATGCAGCATTTTCCAAACGTTACTCCAAACGTCTGGAACTACTTCCTGAAGTTCCTCTTCTGAGTCCAAAACATCTATCAAAGGGTCTAGAAGCTCTGAGATGGTCCTTGGGATGGTAGGAATGCAATTCCCACAGTGCACCTTGTCAAATCCTCAAAAGTCCACTAGAAACACTTCAGGATTGGGACTTCTTGGTGGAGATGATGCAGCTGGGCTCTGATAGTATGTAGCATTCAGGGAGTCCACACCTTAATCCTGGTGAAGCCTGGCAAAGTCCTTAGGGCTGTAGTACCAGATTGTGCAGCAGGTGCAGTTCTTCAGAGTACAGTCCTTTGGATACAGATCAGGTTTGCAGCAGGGCAGTCCTTCTTCTCCTTGTTGTTTCAAGCAGCAGTTCTGAATTGCTTTGCAACTCTCCCATATTTATTTAGTGTTCCTGGGCATGAAGCAGAGGGTGGACCTGACCAATGGGATGCAGGGTGCCACCCTCAGGTATGACTTCTTCCTCCAAAGTGTGGCATAATCTTGCCCCGGAAAGCACTATTCTTCCAAAGTCCCAAAGTCCAAAATAGAGAAAACTCTCTCCTGGAGGGTTACATCTGGCTAAGCTAACCCACTGAAGTAGCTAAGATTCTCTAACACTCCTCTTCCAGCTCCTTCACTAATCTCATTATAGGGGCTACGTTCTGGCTGGGGTTGCAGGATGTGGGGGTGAGCCTGTGTTGTCCTAAAGTGTAATTTTTCCTTTGAATACCTGTCTGGCTACTCCATCCCCATCCTGCCTGTTGCTTCTGCAACTGCAGTTCTCCACCCACAGGAAATCATTTGTCACTCTAGCAGGTCACTGCACACCTCATTAAGACAGCTTGGTTCAGCCTGGCAGAGGCTAGCCAATCAGGAGATGACAGATGTAAGGCTGGATTTTGTCTTACAGAAAAGAACATTCTATCACTTATTTTCTGTAATAGTCATCATAAAACTAACAGTGTCAAGTTGTTGGATTTATCATAACTATCATTGTGAGTCTTTGAATTACATTTCTAGCTCACTCCTGGGAATATTTACACTTAAATAAAACATTCCCATGTTAGCCTATGGAGATAGTTTTCTACAATGGGAAAAATGAAATTGTGCATTTTACCCTCACCAAGGCTTATAAAACATATTATATAACGTCCCTGCTTATAGTTCCAAGGCACTCTACCCCTGGGGCACCTAGGGGAGACCTTAGGGGTGACATATATGCAATATAAGGTTGTTTAAGTCTTTCGAAGTATCTTTAATTTCAAAGTCAAATTTGCATATAATTTCAATTAAAAAGCAACCTGCACGGCAGGGCTGGCTTTTAAAATGACAGCAGGCACCACAGTAGTACACACTTAAGTGCATAAAATCTATGAGGCCTCTAAACCTATATGCCCTACAATGTACTAGGCGCTTACATGTAGTTTGTCAGTGCCAAATGCAATTATACCTAATAACCATGTACGTTTGTACAGAGCACTGATCCTGGGTCTGATTAGAGGAGCCCAGAGCACAGTCAGAGTCAGAAAACCAGCATCTAGTAGTCAAAATGGATAAAGAAAGTGGGGGGACACTGCAGACAGTGCCTATTGCCACAATCCCTAAATGTTTACCGGGTGTCTCAGAATTTCAGAACATTCAATTTTTCAGACATTTGTATTTTCATATTTTTCTGACTCTACAAGGGAGATTTTGCTCTTTGATCCATTTCTTCGTTCCTGGCTGTGGCCAAATCACTGACCATGATTTGGTCTATCCGATGGGCTCACAAAGTCCTCCGATTGGTCTTGTCATATGACAGAAAACCCAAATTAAAACCAAAAATCTTTTTATTGCCATTTCTCTGAAACTTCTTTGTTTGGGCAACCACCAGTTTGTCTTTGCTCTTTTTCAGCCTCACATCAAACTAATAAATAGTGTACTTGTCATATTTTAGGATCTCATCTATACTTTAAGTTTGCAAACAGAGTACACTCTGCTGAATGTAAAAACTAATCACAGGATGCTAACCCTTATCAAATCAAATCAAATCAAAAATTTGCTTTATTCAGTTCTCATTTTAAAACACAGAAAAACCATAAAAGCACAATTTTACAAATCACGTTTCACATTATTATACAATTCATAACAAATGAGTTTTTTTATTTAAAACTTTTGCAGCCTTTTGAAATTCTAAAAATAATTAAAATCTGAGACATAGCAGCAAATGTTTAAGTAGGGCAACAATCATATGTGCTTCCTATGTTTGATGGTACACTTCAGAAATAGGCCAATATATCTTACAAAACAGTCACTATCTAGACGCTGCAGAGCAAGGTAGGCCAAACGGCATTGCCTAAAACCCCATATTTTTAAAATGGGTGTGATCCACCTTCTCCTCTGTTCGGAATAAAATTTACAGAACAGGACTATGTGAATTGATGTCTGCAGGAAAACTCCGTCTCTGGGGCAGTTTGGTAGGTTTTTGGACCAATCATTTATGGTCAGAAAACTTACCAAACGTTGAAATACATTGAGTCTGATACATGAAAGGACAAATCTATCGTACCCGCTTAATGTGTAGGCTAAGTATGGTTGCATGCCAATGGTTGACAACATCAATTGATTAGTTTGGACCAACGGCCTCAGTGGCAAATCTGTTTGCCTCCATATGGGTCATGCATTGTTTTTTTAACGCTATTCTCGAGATAGAGACCATCAGAGAGGGATTATGGTAGTATTCTGGCATGCCTAAATCAGACATAAAAACTTTAATGTACCTCAGCCCCTGATCTCTAATGCGTGTTCTAGTTTCAGACTGTCACTTAAAATATTGTGGTTAAACATTGTTTTAGTCGAGGTCCAGATCCGGTGCCATAGCAGCACTGGTTGTCAAGTCAAGTCAAAACCACTTTATTCGATTAATTTAAAATCATAAAAGTATACTAGACATTTATAAAACTTATTTAAAACATGTTTAAAAAATCAATTAATACAATTTCAGTCATAATGACAATTAAAACCCGTTATAAAAAAATAATTACACAATTTCATTTCCATTCGAGCCCAACAATCCATTATTCAGATCCATTATTTAAATACATGGTACAAAAATAGTTAGCTTTCTGGGTTAAAGGTCCAATCTTGATCTCCTAATTCTTACAGATGCAGCCAGAAAACTGGCGATACAGTACATAATTACGGGGGCTTCCATCATTTGCAAAAATAACAATGCGGGCTTATACTGCGTAAATCTCATCTCTTTCAGTATTGGTTTTACAAATCGATTCCGGGGTTCAGAATACAAGGGGCAAAAGAACAAAAAGTGCGCAGTGTCCTGGGCGGACTGGTCATCACATTTACATGGAGTTGAATCCTCAGACCTACACCAACCTTTCTCATCCCAAAGAATCATATGGATTTGATTGAAACTGAACTTTGTCAGTAACCATCTATGGAAAAAATTTGTCACCACTGACAAATAAGGAGCCAACTCAAGGGATGTGCTTACCATTACATGTGCCCTCACAGAGGGTTTACCTAGCTCATCCGCTTCCCGCTCGGCAACACAGAGCCTAGTGAATTTAGTCTTCACCCATACTAGATCTGCCTTACACAGGGATTCTGGTCTAGCAAAAATCTCAGGGCGTCCTAGCTTCATAGCCAAAGACTCTACATAGGACAACCACTGAATATCCCTCATGTGATCTAGTTTTAGACAATCTTTTATGATCTTATGGTTAAGACTAAGGTTCGGATTTAACCAGAGCCTAATCCATAACAGGATCGGAGCTAGTTTTATCATGTCTGTGATGTATCCCAGACCTAGCTCAAGGTGTAGGGAGTAAGTTGCTGTTGACTGAGGTAGGCCCAGCAATGACCGCAGGAACTTGTTTTCCTCAGTTTGGATGCGGTCAGGTTTTACAACCCCCCAAATTGCAGCCCCATATCTTGCAATAGAGACTGTCTTGGCTTTGTAAATAGCCAAGATCGCCTCTGTGGGTTTCCCCCCTAATCTTTTAGCGAACCCCAAAACTGCGGTGGCAGAACTTCTCACTGCATTCGCTTTGGATGTTAGCTGTGGTATCCAAGTACCCCTATGATCGAATACTACACCCAAATAGGTGAAAACCTTTACACTACAGATAACCTCGTTGCCACAAAAAAAGGTTTTGTCTTTACTTTTAGAGCCCCCTACTGACATTGTATGGGATTTGCCACTGTTAATCACCAGATCTAGACTGGACATAAAAGTTCCAAAAGAATCAAGCAGCTTTTGCAGGGCAATCGGGGTCCTGGCTATCAGCACCGCGTCGTCGGCATAGAGGAGCACCGGAATTGGCGCACCCCCCATAGCAGCACTGGTTGTATTTTTATTATGTGGTAATATATGGAAGCCCCAGCTCGGTATGACAGATGTAGGTTGATGTGCCTTGTGGAACCGCCAATTTGCAGTTATCACCAATCTCAAATTGGTTGTATGTGAGTCACAAATGTAAAGGGGTCCCCAGGGGACCCCTTCTCCTTTGTTTTTGGCCTGCAAAAATATGGGGGGAGCAGCCAAATAACCAGGACAGAGCCACACATGCCAGAACACTGCAATCGTAACCACGCCTGCTTGAACAACGCTCCTGGCTTAACCACGCATATGTGTGGTTAAGGCAGATAGAGCTCTAGGGTTCAGGGTAGGTGGGGAAGCATCGGAACAGGAAGCTCCAGACGTGGACAGGTGAGTGGTGTTAGGGCCGGGCTTAGGGGTAGTTTTTAGGGGTCATTTTGTGGGTTTTAGGAGTGAGGCGGTTTTAGGGCTCAGGGCAGGTGGATTGGGTATTTCTTTAAATTTGGGGGCATGGTTTTAAGCTCAGGGCAGTCGATGGGATTGGGGTAGTTTTGGAAAGGGGGTATAGGGTTCAGGGCTGGGTGAGGGCATTGGGGTAGTTTTAAGGGTTGGGAAGGAGTTTTAGGTGTGATTGGCAGTTTTAGGGCTAAGGGCGGGGGTTGGAGTATAGTTTTTCATGGGGGCAGAGTTTTAGGCCTTAGGGCAGTGGAAGGGTTGGGGTACTTTTATGGAGAGTACAGGGGGTGGGTAGTAGATGGTAAGGAGTATGGTTTAGGCCTCATGGGGAGGGAAAGGTGTAGTTTTATGGGCAGGGCAGGTTTTAGGCTTCAGGGCGGGGGGCGAGGTAGGCGTTTTGAATTTTAGGACTTAGGGCGGGGGACCAGAGTAGTGGCAACCTTGACCATGCATTCCCCCTTACCATTCAGAATTACCGTCCTTTATAAAAGACACAACCCACATGATTTCCAAGGTAGAGGGATTAAGTTTTAATAAGGAGACCCAATGGCTAGTATGTATGGACATTGAAGCGTTGTATACTAATATCCCCCAGGAGGATACGGTGAAAATGATGGAGGAGATACTAAAAAATGACTTGGGTGATTTAAATGCTCAAAATACTTTTATCTTGGACTGTATTGAAATTATCCTTAAAAATAACATTTTCCTGTTCAAACAAGACTACTATTGCCAAATCAAGGGCACCAGCATGGGAGCCACCTGTGCTCCCAGTCTCGCCTGCCTTTATGTAGGTAGCTTTGAGTCCAAACATGTATATAATGAGATTTGCCCATATTTTGAAAATGTCAAAGTATGGTCTAGATTTATAGACGACATTTTCTTTATATGGGACGGTACGGAGGATGATCTTGATCATTTCCTTGAATGGATAAATTGTGGTGACCCAAACCTTAAATTCACTTTTAATAAGAGTCAATCTACTGTGGATTTTTTAGATATTAAAATTTATGCAAAAGACCAAGCATTAAGCGTGGAACTATTTGTGAAACCCACAGATAGAAATACTTTGTTGCACCACACCAGCTATCATCCTAAATGCCAAAAAGATGGCATACCTTTTAGCCAGTTCTTACGGATTAGACGAAATTGCAGTGATAGAAACACCTATGAGAAACATGCACAGACTTTAACAGAAAAACTCACACTGCGAGGCTACCCCAAACGCTTGATAAAACAAGCCTACAAGCGTGCAAAATATTATAATCGAGAGAGCCTTTTTGAAACAACTGAGAATTTTAAACAACAGAAGAACGATATAATTATGGTATCCGATTACAATAGTTTCAGCAACAAAGTAAAGAACTTGATAAACAAAAACTGGGGAATACTAAATAAAACGGGAGTCACCCCGTTAGCGAAACCCACTTATGCCTTTCGAAGAAATAGAACTATTAGAAACCAGTTAGTGCATACATATCAAGAACCTAAAAGAAATGGACAGAGAAATGTCCTCAATGGTGCTCCTATTAGAGGGAATTTGCCGTGTGGGACCTGTACACACTGCAAAGGTATCATCAAATCTGATAAAGTGGAAGTGAATGGGGTTACCCATTGGATGAACGAGCACGTAAATTGCCGGACCTCCAATGTGGTATACCTAATCCTCTGCCCCTGTAACAAATGTTACATAGGAGAAACAGGAAGAGAAATACGATTGCGGCTGACAGAACACCGATCAGCAATAAGACTCAAAAGGCAAAATGCACCATTAGTGGAACATTGGATGGCAGAGAACCATAAACTAGATGATTTAAAATGGTTCATTCTGGAAAAAATCAAAATCTCTGTGAGAGGTGGAGATGCCAACAAAAAGCGCAAACTGAGGGAACAGTTCTATATGTCAAAATTTAAATCCTACTACCAAGGGCTCAACAACCGTGAAGAGTGGGACAAAATAATCAGATAATGTTGAGGATTAACTGATATTGCTAGGGATTCTATGACAACCAGAAGTATTTAGAACTGAGAGACTAAAGGTGGCTACAAAATGTAGTGTGCGTGTAACTGCCAAACAAACTGTACTCGCTTGATGAGATTGCATAGATAGCCATGTATTAAAGTCATTAAAGCAGATGGAATATGGTAGAATTGTCGATAATCAGAGCAAGAGACATTTTTGCCTGACAGCAATAATGCATCTAGATGTATTTTGTTTTCTCTATCCTTTTGCCTTATCTTTGTTTTCTCTCCTTTTTTCTAACAGAGAGCGATGTATAATACTGTACTGTATTTATATCTATAAATAATATTGTATTGTACCAGTGTTTGCATTTACAGTGTTATGAGACATATGCACGCCCTGTTTGTAAAAAATGGATTTTGACTGTCTGAAAGAAGAAAAAATAAAATTGCATGAGAATGCTTAGAATAAACAATGTGAATGTGAATATACGTTAAGGCATACGTAGTTCAACAAACGTAGATAAATGTGTAGAGTCAATCATCACACAGATGTGCTTCTCTTATTTTAATATAAGTTGCGGCTGACATGGCGACCGACTTGTACCATCGAAAGTTTATTCATTCATTTTTTCACGCGCTGAATAGATAACACTATAATGGCCGCCGTGATAACTGAGCCAGCTATTAGATTTGCCGTGTGTCTAGCAATTTTGGCCCTGTAGTTGGGAGTGCACGGTCGATAAACTACAAATATGGCCGCCGTGCGTAGCAAACATTTAATACTTCCGGTGTGTCGTTAGAAAGTGCCCGGGTCATATGAAGCAAGCTGGACTAAAAAAACTACAATCATGGCCGAAACGAACTAAATTAAGGATATTTAACGCTTAAGGATATGCAGCCGAGGTTACAATAATTCAATTACCTTCGGTATAAATAGTACCCGGCAGCCTTCGTGTGGTTGTCATCTCCAGTGAAGCGGACGCCAGCCACACGAAGGAAGCACGAGCCAGACTTGAGGTAAGAACGCTCTCGGTAATTCGCTACCCGGAGTTAAAGGAGCATGAGAACAATGCAAGTACGCTTAGTATAGAGAAGAGAGAGCCCGCAGGTTTAGCGGGATGGCGGGGGAAACTCTAACGGTGCATACTTAAAGAGTGCTCGCATAACTAAAACGAGGCACGAGGATATTCCCAAATCTAAACGGGGACTTATGAAAATATTGATATTCATACTTAAAGAGTGCCCGCATAACCAAAACGGGACACCAGGATAGTCTCAATTTAAATGGGGACTCATGAAAATAGTTTGTTGCTTACGTAGTGTCATGCTAAAAGGGTCGGTATAAATGCAAAGTACGGCCACATTAGACTATCAGGGAATAATAAGAATACATGTGTTGTAAAGACAGCGTACAAACTGTCTACATTATATTAATATCTATACTCCTGTCATATCCAACCAACAGCTCTGAATTAAATAAAAGGAGCACGGCTGGCAAGAGAGGGCAACGACAGCAATTCTTAGAACCGTCAAGATCAACTTAATGAGCTAAAAGCCTTTGAAACTGACAGGATTCACAGAGTTGGTAGGTAGAAAACCAGCATGTTGGTTATTCAGTTCCTCTAAAACATGTCAAAAGCCTTAAAAGACGTGTTATATTTCCCTTATTTAAGAGCTTTGTCGGGAGACCGCACAAGAGGGGAGTATATACTCGAAGAAAAATACGCCTCCTGGAGAAGACATCATTTATCCCGGTGTTGTGATTACATGTTTCTGAATATTAATATAAGTAAGTGCAGCCTATTAAATCATAATCGAGTTGTAAATTGAAAATGCAAACAATGTATAGACATCACTAATAAGGAAAATTATGTTTACAGATCACTGACGGCCGTGAATTAATAAACACGTGCTACCAGAATAACCAGAGAACAATACGTCCCAGAAATTCATTTGTAGGACGAGCTTTTTTCTTAAACTTAAAGTAAGGAAAGTGTGCCGCAAATTCAAAATATTAAGCCCATACACTAGGATAAAAAACTCAAATTAGAAATTTCGCACCATTAACATGCATTCTATTCATTTTTTCAGAAAGAAGATGAATACCTGTTTTTAATTCATTCTGTCCTGATGAAGGTGCATTCAGTATAATAAACGCACCGAAACGCGTCGACTCTTTGGACCCTTTTAAAACTGTGATAAAATGTTTTTTTATTAATTTGTGGTATTATTGTATTTTAATTTTTCTTGAATGCATACTATAAAGTGGTGACTCTGTGTTAGATAACCGTAATACGGAATTGTTAGCTATTAGATATATATTTGTACCAGAGGACCACGGTGTTAAATTATACAGTGTATTTAAAATGAATGCCTAAATATGAATTTCTATAAAATAAACTTTGAGTAAAAAGTACAAATATCCTAGTGTGGAGACTTAAATTTTGACTTCTTGAATTTGCCAAACGTAAATGTTACATACAGCCAATTGTTACGGATAGGCCTCATGGTCACCTGGTAAAATAAGTACCCAGAAAGGAACCTTTTTTGATATAACCCTTACCATTCATGCCTTTACAATGAAATAGCGTGGTAAAGGCATGAATGGTAAAGGAATGCATGTTTAAGATGCATTCGTGGTTTGGGCTCTATGGAAGAGGCATGCGTAGTTTAGCATTGCGTGCCTCTGTCATACAACTGCCCCATGGACCACTGCCTTTCCTTAAAAAATGAAAAGAAAACTGTTCATTTTTTTCTTTTAAACACATCCCGATTTCCTTTAAAGGAAACGGGCTGCATTTGAAAAAAAAACGTTTCTTTATTTAAAAATCAAACACAGACTTGGTGGTCTGCTGTCCCTGTGATTGTAGCCCTTTCCCAATGGGTTGCAAAATGTGACCTGTCTCATGAATATTGATGAGGCAAGTCATTTGCCACCCCATTTTCAAATCTGAGGCACGTTAGTACATTCCATTTTGTGAGTCACAGATTGGGAGTCACATAAACTTTTGCCAATTGTGACATGCAAAATGGAATGGACGTACATCTGGCCCCAAGCCTTTACAAAATCCTTCTGGCTCACCTAAAAAATCAGGGGTTTTTCAGTGTAATTGTATATAAATTAATTAAAACTGTAGATGTATTGTGGTATGATCAAATATGTCACATTCATAGCAAATCAGTGCAAGTTCTATTCTGCGTCATATTACCCTAGCACCTAAGGAATATCCCACCACATGAATAATTTTTCTGCCCACTCTATGCTAATGCCATCCGGAGATGGTAAAACAAACTAGATACATAAACAACAGCAAGTTATTATGAATGAATCATGTGCAGCGAGCCAGCAGAAGGGCCCTGAATCAATTATACAGTTTTGTGACTTTGCCGGGGAAGACTCATCAAGAACAGCATTAACCGTGACAATGGAAGTAAACAAATGGGATTCTGCTTGACTGTGTGCTGCAGAAATAGCAAACAGTGTAATGTGCAGGGAAAAGAAAAGGCTGACATCATGGCTGCTAGCCCCATATTCATCCCTTTCTAACAAGTGTCAGCTAAAAACATTCCTATACATTACAGGAAACTTGTACAAAAAGACAACATTAATATATTAGTGTTTACATGCGTAATTGAATGTAAAACACAATTTTGCATGTCATTAATACTACACAAAAACACAAATTTACAAAGATCCTCTGCGGTCTAAACCTCTGCAAAGATTAAGATACCTAATGTGCCAACATAAATCAACACATTTCGCTCTAGTAAACTATTACAGATCTCCCTCGGAGGTTTGCAAAGTTATTGTAAATTTGCCAAAGGTAAAATAACCTCAATTGTATCGTGTAGTGGGTGCTTTAGGTTCTATGACGAAAGATTTAAATGATATCCATAACTTAATCAGAAATGACTCAGAATAGTTTAAAAATAACTGATGGGGTTGTATTATACAGTAGTTATAGTACTATATCATTCTGAGTTACTTACCTCAGAATGGGGAATAATGAGGCGACGCCTCATATTTTCTCCTGGTTTCGAGGTGCAAAACTCTCAATTGTTGCATTTTTACATCAAACATTCAGGCACATTTTACCAGGTGAAAATCGAAGGTTGAAAACGTGATGGTGCCATCAGTTTGCACATCTTGGGATCTCGATTCGCTCGCAAGTTCCTGCTTGAACTCCACGGGGTTTGAATGGAGGTCTGGAATCCATTTGAGCTAATAAAATCAAGAGGAGAGCTTTTGAAATATATCAATAAATACAACCCTCTAAAAAAGCTACTGATATACGAGTGTATCCCTCTCAGACTGTCTTCATTAAATATTGAATGTGTAAGGGGTGAAAAACACAGCAACCGTAGTACTTTTTGTTGAAACGCGTACTAATCGGGGCAGAAATGTATTCAAAACACTGACCTTTCTGACATCAAATATACTGTCTGAACCTCGTTTCCATTTCATCGTCAAGAAATATACTCAAAGAGTGCCACAAACAGTGGGCGAACATGCTTGAGGATGCTCACTCCGATGTTACCTCTGAAGACGGATTTCTTTCTGTTTGTGTTTTTTTTGTTTGTTTATCCCGAGGATAAATAACTGGAATCACGTCCAAGAAATCCACCGCTCTCTGCTGCTCGACGCTCTGCTACTGCAAGTGCGCTCCTACGTTTCTTACCAGCCTCTGCCCATCGCACGCTTGATCCGACGTCTGAGCGCCAGAGGAATCTGCAAACGAGAGTACTGCTCACAGCATGAAGTGTGCTTGACTCAGAAAGGAAAGAGGAAGAGATGCTGAACTGCGTGCTACAGAGTTGTGCCCATGTTGATTGGATTATAATGGAATGAAATATTGGTATACATTGGGACCGCTGCTAAGCGACCGTCTCGGAACACACGATGATGGACTGAGGGAGATGGCAGGGACCTTCATAACAGCCAGTTCTTGTTATTGGATGCAAGCCGGACCTGTCGGATTCCCACCGCTTATGAGGAACTTTTTATCGATTTACCACACGAATAGGTACAACTTATTCTACCAATCTAGCACTCTTGCAGTGCCTTATTCTATAAGCTTTGTGATTAATGTCTCTATACTAAGCATGAGTCTTGAAGCACCTTCTACAAATGTCATGAATTGTTTTAAAAACAAAGAACCTAATATATATTCCAACAAGAAGATGTAATATTGCATTGCAAAGCTATGTTTGCATATATATTGTTTTTGTTTTAATGTTTGTTTTTATTGAAATATTTTACAAAACAGAAAAGACAGTTATAAAGTAGATGCCTAGTTTTGTCTTGGAAATCGATGTTTGTTCTGAGTTAAATAAAAACCTGGTGTGTGTGCCTATCACTTTTGCAGTTTTACTACCAACCTAACGCATGCAGCATGCTTTTCTCTTAATGTAACTTTAGTTCACAGAAAACTTTGCAAAAAGTTCAAATATTCTTTGTCAAAGCTTTGTTTTACATGCATAAAGCATACAAACAGACAGGTTATAAATGTCAGTAAAAACATCGCAATTTAAATAAACAAAACCACTGAAATTCAACAGCAAAAGCTATTTCAAGTTCCCTAACTCACCCCCGCCATGCACAGTGTTGTCATCAATAATCTTATTTCAGATATTGCAGTTATGTTATCAATGATGTTATGGTGCATGTCATGAGTGATATAATATGTGAGGCAACACATGTCAATGTCACAAGTTATAGTTATTTTAGGGAATGCGTTACAGTTACTTGAGATAACTATAACTGGCAAATTTCAGTAGTTTTGTTCATTTTAAACAGTATGTTTTAATAGACATGTTCACCTAAGTATAACCTCCCTTCAACCTTTGTTTTTTTCAGTGAATTTCTAAGCTGTTTTTAATGCAAAGTAATGTATTATTACCATATCTAACTATAATGTCACTTTAACCTCTTTTTATTTCAGTATATTTCTGTTTTTCAATGTAAAATTGCAGTGTGCATGCTAGAAATGGGATTTCTGGTTGGCTAGGGCATGCGCCAAAGCCTGGCAGAAACCACCACTCTAGTTAGGGCAAGGGAGTTACACGCTGAAGATAACCCCTGCTCACCCCTTTGGTAGCTCGGCACAAGCAGTCAGGCTTATCCCAGTGGCAATGCGTAAAGCGTTTGCGCAACACACACACACACAGCAGCAACACACTGGGTACACTACAAAAGAAACTCCACACAAAGTTATATCAAAAATAGCCTTTGTATTATCATAAACACATTAGAAATCTAATCACACATTTACCCTGTGCCAACAAATACTAGGCAATATTCACACAGGATTATATACAGTACAGGGCCAATCGGGCCACTGTCGGAACCTTTTAAGTAAATATAAAACATAACCAGTAACTACTGGTACAATAATGACCTCAGCATTATCACATTAGGCATAAACCCAATAGGCCCACCTCATTATCATAAACACATTTCTCAATAGGCCTCACCAACATAAATAAATTATGCAATAACCTTATAAGCCTAATAACAGTACGCAATAGGCCTCACTAGCATATACACATTATGCATAAATCACGGTGCATAATATTAGGCATCAACACATGGTGCATAAATTACCACCATAAACACATTGTGTAAGGGGCATCACATTAGGGCATTGCGCCCTACCAATCACAAAACTGACCCCAGGCCAACTGGCCGTCTCCCTGAGGCTCAAATGCCCTATGTCCAAAATGTCAGGGTGCTAAATTGTAGGCCCTTCTACTGGGCCTTTGGCTGTCTTGGCAGTAAAATCACTGTGCGCCAAGCTGGGTGAATCTCACCCCTGCCTCGAGGTAAAAATAAACATGTTCCATTGTTGCAGCTGCCCGCGCTCACACGGTGCAGCTGTGTGCAAAATTCGCAATGGCACTAACAATGCCTGAGGAGCCACGATCACCAGGCTCCTCTTGGTGCCCCAAAGAAATGGCACTGGCATCACAGTGCCACTTGGGGGCTCCCCTCTGGGATTCCTACAATCACTTGCCCAACTGTTGCAGCTGCCCCAACTGCGCTGCATCTGTGAGCAAGAACAGACTCTGGCACTACTAGTGCCTTGCGAGCTCCCCCGGCTCCATGCACCAACAATGTGCCTCGGGGAACTCCACTCACTGGGGCTCTTCTGGTGCCTCCTCTGGCAGGGGGAAAGGCACCGACATGCATGTGTGGCAGCCCCACTCACCAGGCTGCTTTGGAGGCTCCTCTTGTCTTCTATCGCGGTCTCCACCCCTTCATGCTGGGGAGACTTGGCCCGGGGAGCTATGAGGCTCCGGTCGGGTTCTTCTCCCCTTGGGGCTCTCCTTTGCTGGCCGCCAGTGCGGGCTAGGCTCCTGCCTGTCTTCTACTACACACTGGCTCCCACTGGCACATGGGGGCCTGTCTTCCTCTCAGAAAGCCCGGGCAGGCTTCCAGCGTCCTCCTTTCTGCCTGCGGGCCACACCCCTAATAAGGCACTGCTGCCTGGCTTCCGGGTCGCACTGGCAGCGGCCCGGCAGCATCTTTTCTCAGCAGCTCCTCAGTGTGGGGTGGGCACCCGCCCGTAACTGAAACCAAAAGCTGGATGGGCACCCGCCAAAGACAATATCCAATGTGGGGTGGGATCCTGCCTAAGAAGCACAAACGCGGGGTGGGCTCCTGCTAGTTAAATCAACACCAATGCGGCTGCAATTGCGGGGTGGGGTCCCGCTCAAAAAGTAGCATAAAAGTGGGGTGGGCTCCTGCTTCGATAGACCTGCCACAATGCTCAAAAGCACACCACAATGCGGGGTGGGCACCCGCTCTTTGATGAGGATCGCAGGGGGGAATCCCACACGCAGGGATTCTCTCGCAGCCTCGCCCTGCAGACGCCAGCTCCTCTCTTCTGGCAATTTAAATATAGCGCTCATGATGCGCTAGGGGTTCTTTAAAGTCTATGGGGAATAACTTGGCCCAGGGAAGCCAGTACACAGGACCCTCCAGCATGGAGCAAAGCCCTTGTGGCGGAACCTCCTGGGCCCCAGCAGGAGCAGCAAGCCCCAGTCAGCACAGGAACAGCTCTTTTCATGGGGTCACAGGCCCAGTACTTATACTCCATTTCCCTTTGTCTGCGCTGCAACAGGGCTTGGAGGAACCAGTTCCAACTAGTTCTGGGGAGTGTGGAGCACTTTGTGTACAGTGCTCACACCCTCCTTTGTGAGATGGGGTCTCTGTCATCAGACACACCACAGGGGGTGGAGTCAGCATTCAAATAGGCATGGTACAGGTCTATTCAGGGTCAGGGGAATACTCCCACTACTCCATATGCAGATTCCCTATTCAGCTTAGCGCTGACTCACCCTGCCCCTCCTGGAGCCACACACACCTCACCAGCCCCTGTCACTCCAAAGCTAGACATGCACTCCACATCAGGCAGGCAGACACATAGCACACAGAAATGCCCACTTCTAAAAGTGGCATTTATAAAATAGTTATAATAAATCTGCGCACACCATTGCGCAGCATTTATTATTACTATTCCAAACATACCAAACTTCACCACACTGCTCCTCTCTTAACAGGAATTACCACTGAAACACTAATCATGGAATCTGCAATGCATTCCTATGGGAGGGCAGCCTCACAGTTGTAAGAAACCAAAAATGGCTGTTTGTCACTACCAGGACATGTCACACACTTAAGGTACATGTCCTAACTTTTACCTACAATGCACCCTGCCCATAGGGCTAGCTAGGTCCTACCTTGGGGATGACTGACATGTAGTAAATGGGGGGGTCACAGACGTGGCACACACTTTAGTTGTCACGTCACAGTGGCAGTAATACTGCGCGCAAAGGCCCTGCATTGGCAGAGGCAGGGGATACGTTTGAAAGGCTACTTGGGTGGGTGGCGCAATCAGCGCTGCAAGCCCACCAATAGCATTTAATTTATCAGCACCGGGTATATGAGATACCACTTTACAAGGGACTGACAGGTAAATTAAATAGGCCAAACAGGTGTAGACAATTCTTACCATGTTTCACCACAAAGAACACACCCACTTTACACTGGATAGCAGTGCTAAAGTGCCCAGAGACCTAAAACCACCAACACCATGTCAGACAAAATGCTAAGAGAAAGGCAAAAAGGTTAGGGATGACCCTGCAAAAAGGGACAAGTTCAACAGTGCAATGTGGGGTTGAATGTAGCACCTGGCCTGCGGCCAGGCCCTGCACCCAATCCCGGCTGATATGCGACCTCCACAGCAAGGGGTTGGGCACATGGCCCGTCCAAGGTCACACCCTACACCCAAACCCCAGCTGGTTACCATAACTGACTATGTGTAACAGTATAAAAGGTGTCATTTTAAGTCATTCAAAAAGGGGGTGGTGATGGACAGAGTATCAGAATTAAGCAGAACACTCCTACCCAGTCAAAAGATCAGGGCTTGATCCATCACCGTTTTTTAGCTCACTGCACCATCCCAGTTCAGAACCTGGCTACATGCAAATTAGTCTGACCCTGGCCCAGTGCATCATGGGAACAGGGCAGACCAAACTACCAAGCCAATTCTTTACTGGAAAGGAAACAAGCTTCCGGGGACCGGTTTCTGGCATTACAGCTGTCTTCGGCCCGGCTTGCTGGAATCCTGATGGTGCAGTGAGCAAGGGACTCACATCTGAGCATACCCTTCCACACTTGTGGTGGCCAAAACGATTCAAAAAGGGGGGTGGTGATGGACAGAGTATCTGAATTAAGCAGAACACTCCTACCCAGTCAAAAGATCAGGGCTTGATCCATCACCGTTTTTTAGCTCACTTCACCATCCCAGTTCAGAACCTGGCTACATGCAAATTAGTCTGTCCCTGGCCCACCATCAGGTTTCAAGCAAGCTGGGCCGAAGACGGCTGCAATGCCAGAAACCGGTCCCCGGAAGCTTGTTTCCTTTCCAGTAAAGAATTGGCTTGGTAGTTTGGTCTGCCCTGTTCCCATGATGCACTGGGCCAGGGTCAGACTAATTTGCATATAGCCGGGTTCTGAGCTGGGATGGTGCAGTGAGCTAAAAAACGGTGATGGATCAGGCCCTGATCTTTTGACTGGGTATGAGTGTTCTGTTTAACTCAGATGCTCTGTCCATCACCACCCCCTTTTCTGAATCGTTTTGGCCACTAAAGGAGTGGCAGGGTATGCTCAGACATGAGTCCCTTGCTCACTGCACCATCAGGATTCAAGCAAGCCGGGCCGAAGACGGCTGCAATGCCAGAAACCGGTCCCCGGAAGCTTGTTTCCTTTCCAGTAAAGAATTGGCTTGATAGTTTGGTCTGCCCTGTTCCCATGATGCACTGGGCCAGGGTCAGACTAATTTGCATATAGCCGGGTTCTGAGCTGGGATGGTGCAGTGAGCTAAAAAACGGTGATGGATCAAGCCCTGATCTTTTGACTGGGTATGAGTGTTCTGTTTAACTCAGATGCTCTGTCCATCACCACCCCCTTTTCTGAATCATTTTGGCCACTATAGGAGTGGCAGGGTATGCTCAGACATGAGTCCCTTGCTCACTGCACCATCAGGATTCAAGCAAGCCGGGCCGTAGACGGCTGCAATGCCAGAAACCGGTCCCCGGAAGCTTGTTTCCTTTCCAGTAAAGAATTGGCTTGGTAGTTTGGTCTGCCCTGTTCCCATGATGCACTGGGCCAGGGTCAGACTAATTTGCATATAGCCGGGTTCTGAGCTGGGATGGTGCAGTGAGCTAAAAAACGGTGATGGATCAAGCCCTGATCTTTTGACTGGGTATGAGTGTTCTGTTTAACTCAGATGCTCTGTCCATCACCACCCCCTTTTCTGGATCGTTTTGGCCACTATAGGAGTGGCAGGGTATGCTCAGACATGAGTCCCTTGTTCACTGCACCATCAGGATTCAAGCAAGCCGGGCCAAAGACGGCTGCAATGCCAGAAACCGGTCCCCGGAAGCTTGTTTCCTTTCCAGTAAAGAATTGGCTTGGTAGTTTGGTCTGTCCTGTTCCCATGATGCACTGGGCCTGGGTCAGTCTAATTTGCATATAGCCGGGTTCTGAGCTGGGATGGTGCAGTGAGCTAAAAAACGGTGATGGATCAAGCCCTGATCTTTTGACTGGGTATGAGTGTTCTGTTTAACTCAGATGCTCTGTCCATCACCACCCCCTTTTCTGAATCGTCATTTTAAGTAAGTCAAAAATACTGGAATTGTCAAAGAGTCACCAATACCTATAACCAAATGTGTATTGAATGGATTAACATAGTGCAATGTATAATGCAAAGGATTGTCATAAAATATTTTGAATAAAGCCTTTAAAAAAATAAAGATATTAACATGGATTTCGGTCTTGCCTTTAACATTTTTCAAAGCATAAAGTGCAACCACAGAACCAATCGCTAGAGGTCCCCAAACTCCAGCTGAAGAGCACATATCCCTACCTTGGAGTGCTTTTGAAAAATATGGTAAGTTGTCCTGGGTCGTAAAGTCAATGACCCAGGAGACTTACTGTTTTTCTATGTTTCTCGGGAGGTACAGCACTTCCTGCAGCTCCCCAGAACATAAAAAAAGTAAGTTGGTGCCTCTGCTCCTCTAGGGGCACTACCAGCGAGAAAATATGCTATTCTAAAAATCCCTTGGGCGTTATTGGCCCTCCTTTCAAGGAATAGTGAATAATAAATGAGTGGCTCTGGATGCACACTTATCATTCACTTTTTCCTTCTTTTACATTTTCTGTGGATGTCCGCCCCAATGTAATTTTCATTCGGGCCACAGGAGGAGCCCTACAAGTAGCCCAATTCAGCAGAGCCATGTAGGAGCTAGCATTTTCTTATTATGTCTAGGTTGCCCTGGTGCCGACCAGACACCCCCGCAGCATTCTTGATTTTGGGTCCAGAGGCAGAGCCCCTGGGCCCCACCAACTCCCTGCTAGGGCATGAGCTGGAAACACTTTTTTTTAAAATTGATGTGGTGCCTCTGTGCCCAATTACAGCATTTTAAATTTTAGGGGCTGTGGGGTGGGGGATACCTTAAGGTCACCGCAGCCCTCCCAGCTCTTCTGATGCAGAGGGAGCTGGCAGTGCTCCCACCCAGCGGGTGCATCTTATCACTGTTTTTCCGTGCCAGAAAAAGTGTGGATAGGGAGAAACCTTTGTGCTCCCACTTGGCAGGAGCAGCTTTCTGCCTCATATGCAGGTGGGGGTTGGGCACCCAGACAGAGATTGCCGTCGGGTCTGGCCACAGGCCAGGTTTGGCAACCCAGCCCCATGCTGCACACGGTGATGGACATCATCCTTTCCATTAACAATATATACAAATTCACTGAAAAAAACAAAGTGAAGTTGTAGTGAGAAACTGTGATTATATGTAACCTTAATTTTCTTTAAAAACTTGGAATTTTATTGAGAAAACCAAAGGTTAAAGGGATGTTATAGTTCAGTGAAAATTTTGGTTTAGTCATACAGTTTTAAGTGTACTAAATTGCAAAGATTCACCAGTTATGGCTATCACAAATAACTATAACTCGTCCCCTAATGAAAATTTACAGATGGCCATGCACTGCTAATTACCTTATATATAGTATAAATCATGACATGTTCTATAACATTTCTTGAGATAAGATGTAATTGGATGTCACCACATCAACAACGATGTGGTGGCAGACACTTAGGGACTCAGGGCTCATTCCCTAGTCATGAAAATAAGGTAGAAAATATAGAGGGGGCAGGGTAGAGAAAAAACGTAGCCCATGACTTCTGGTAGGGGGGTCCCACAGTGCCCTCTAGGGGGCCATAAGGAATTATTAAAACATGATTGCAAATTTAAGGGGAATCAATGAATCCGTGGTCAAATAAAAAAAAAAGTGAGATCCTGTGCTTTTAAAGAACCGCCCCATAGGCAGACCCAGGGTCCAGGAGGTGGTGCATACTTACTCATAAAGGGGAGGTGCATACAGCCCATCTGCCTTGGCCTTTTCTAAGCCTGGATGGCCAATCCCCCTGGGACTGCTTTCATTGTTTGGGGGAGGGGGCACACATCCCCCTTTTTTGAGCCTTTTACAGGTTCCCATTAACTTCATCCTCCAAGGCAGTATTTTTTCATATGTGGCCTATAGAAGTGAATGTGAAATGAGCGAAGTAGATGCTAATTTCTCAATAACTGCTCCAGTTCAGGGGTCCCCCGTAATGTTCTAGACCTTGTTTCAGTTATGTGTTTTTTATTCCTAGTGGTGCCCGGTAAAGGGCAAAGGCATCACTAATCTCTCTTTTACTGTTGTGGGGGGGCTGCATGGAGTGCAGCCCCCAGCAGCATTAAAAAAGTGCACAGTAAGCCTCCTGAGTCATTGAATTCATGTCCCAAGGAGAGCTTACTGTATTTTTAAAGCAGGCTGAGCTGGGCTGTAGGCTTTTCAGCTAGAGAGCAGGGCCCGCCTGTGGTTGGGTCTATCGCTGTACTTTGTGGGATGAAACTGGTCAAAAAGACTTAAAGAAAAGTAAAAAAATGTAATGGAAAACTATTTTATGGCAATCACTTTTATTAAAGTTGCAATGTATGAAAATATATATTTGATTATAGTTTGGTTATTTTTAGACGAAGACTATAGGTCTGTTCTATATTTGTTGATATGCTGACCCCTTGATAAAGACAATAAATCCACCACTTTCTGTATTCAGATCCTTTGATAAAACAGATAGATGTGCCTTACATAATATGAGACCCTTAACATTGTTATCTGACATAGTCAGCTGTGTATCACAGTGGGGTGTTGGGCTAAGACCTGCACCATATCCCATGCCATGAATGGCCAAGGGCCGTGCATGGGGCTGCAAGCCCACGGGGAGTTGGGCGCATGGACGGGCTACAGACCAGGCCCTCCTTTCCACACCACTTCGCAAATGGCAATCCTCATCTTGCTATACATTAAAAAAACAGAAATTCACAGAAAAAAAAGCGAAGGCAAAAGTATTGTTATAGTGAAGAATGTAATATTATCTTTCTCTACATGAAAAAAAGCCTCAGAAATTAACTGGGAAAAAAACAAAGTTTAAAGGGATAGTATAGTTAGGTGAATATATCACATATTTGTTAAAACATACCAATTTATACAAACAAAACCACTGAAATTGACCAGATGTAGTTCTAACAAGTTACTGCAACTAAAAGACTTCCAGACATCACATATAAAGGGACAGTACCATGCCACAACTGTGGCCACTGCAACATCATAATTAAAGGCAACACCATATCTCATCCTACTCAAGGAACACCAATAAGACTCAAGGTTATTGCCACATGTGACACCACTAAAGACATCTACATTCTCAAATGCCCATGCGGTCTCCCGTATGTGGGCAAAACAGAACGTAAAGTCAAAATCAGATTGACGGAACATCGCAGTAATATTCGGACCAAGAATTTGAAATCTTGTGTAGCAGCCCACTATGATCACCAACCACCCAGTACTAAATCCTTACCATAAACATTTTTTGTCTCATAATGTGCTAATGTTTGTCCATCATTTCTTGTTGCCAACACGTGTTCAAATAGGGTATGTCACCTCTAAGCAAAACCAAAAATACTTGTCATTTTGAAATTCATGTAGGCAGCTTCTGAAGTTTTCTGGAGAAATGTTTTCATGCTACAACAAATGCTCCTTAAGTGTGATGTTGCGGAAACTGCATTTTATTTGTAGGGGTGCATTATAATCACACATGTAGAGCACATCGCATATAATCCTTTGTCATGCTAAAATGGAGTGTTAGAATTTCAAAATGTAATAACGAGAAACGTGATGTATTTAGGCCATTGAATAGTCACTTGAAGAATTAATGTAGAAAGTGAATGTAACTAGCAGAATACATTAATGTGAAGAACTTGTGTTGTGCAACTGACAATCCTTCATTTATGAAATATGTTTATTAATGTGTCATTTTACGTGTAATTAGAGATATTAACAAACGTGCCTTACTTTATGCAATTTTGTAAAGCTCACATATCATTTTTCTTATATTAGCCGAATCTTGTAGGCCTAAAATGCAATTTCCCTTGGATCTCTCACTTTTGAATTAACAGTTTGAATTTCATGTGTGCTGTGGATTTCGTTCTTTCTCACATTTTGTGTTGCTGGTAGAAGAAACGCTCTTGTTAGCTAGAATAATGTCTTTGCTATGTTAGTTAGGCAAGGAGAAAAGGAGATACACCGCAAGGTAAAGTCGATAAGGAAGTTGTGGTTTCACACCAGAGAAGGCCTGGGAATCAAGGTCAACATGTTGCAGTTCGGGAACATCACTGTCGTGTGGAAAAGTGCTTATGAGATAGTGGTCGGATTGGATGGTGTGACCCACCAGGATATATGGGACGATACCTGTAATATTGCACGTTGCAAGTAGGGAAAGAGCCCACTTCTTCCCTGTGTTTGGAGTGAGAGCATCGTAGAACAGGCTCTGTCTCAATAGCTTTATACTCTCTGACCCATTAATGGTGGAGAGACTTCTTAGGGTTCTTTTGTATTTTTGCACACTTGTGTTTAGGTGACTTAACGTCCAGTTATTTTTGGCTTTGTAATGAATCAACTAACCTTATGTAGTTGTCTGTGGTTACTATGGGGCCCATTAGGATGGTGAGCGGATTGCCCCCACCAGGCTGGCGGTAGCCACCGCCAGCCTGGCGGGGGCAATACGCCCGCCACCGCACCTGAATTTCCCCCGCCATATTAGGATGGCTGGGGGGACCATGGCGGATGGAAACACCGTCCGCCACGGTCACCTTGCGACCGGGGCGGAAAAGGCCTAATATGGTGGCGGTGTCTAATAGACACCGCCAGCCATATTATAATGGGCTTGTTTAGATGCCTTTCCATGGCGGCGATGCCACCACGGAAAGGCATGCGGTTTTCACTCTGGGGGCCCCCTGCAGGCCCCCAGAGTGAAGGAGAGGTTGGGGTGCACACGGGCATTTGCATAAACAAAGCAGCAGGCACCGCGCGGTGCCTGCCGCTTTGTCTATGCAAATGCATAAATGCATTTTTGGCATTGTGGCGGGCGGTGCAGAGAGCACCGCCCGCCACAATGCTAAAAATGCAGGATGTGCCCGCCACTGTGGCGGACACATCCTAATACCCCCCACTGGACCCCCGCCCTTATGGCGGGCTGTCCCAAACCCCACTAGGATGACGGGCGGAGAAAGTCCGCCCGTCATCCTAATAGGCCCCTATGTGTCTTGAGAAATTCTGCTTTGATTGATTGGAATTAATAACGATGTTCTCCCCTCTACGCTTACATGCTGTAAAAAAGAACCATCGAAGAGTGATTCTAGAACAGGACCCAAACTCATATGCCCGGTCCTTTCATTTGGTAGTAGACTAGGATGATTTGCAGATGAAGGGAGGGGAGAATCCACTCTAGAAAAGAGGGAACCTAGAATCCCAGAGCCCCAAAATAGAGTCCAATGACTAGGAACAGAGAGCGACGGAATCCAGCAGAGACTGACGGAGTTTGATGATGCAGCGAGTTCAGCGGCAAAAGGAGGAGTGAGTATCAATAGGGTTATGTTGAGTCTAAGATTGTGGGAATGAATAGATTGTGTGATGTCTGACAGAGCTAGTGTGAGAGTCAACTGAATGTGGTTTCGGGCCAGACATGGTCCAAGGATTGAGATTTCAGTTTCAGGCCCTGAAGTGGCCGAAGATTCCTGAGATATATTAACCCCTTCCATGCTGATGACGGCCCCCGGCCGTCATGCATCATGGTGAGCGTGTGCTGATGATGGCTGGGGGCCGTCATGAACCCTCCCACTCTTCAAACCGGCCGCACAGGTGCAGAATCGCGGCCGCGCCCAAGGGGTTAATTGGTGTAGAAAACACTGATGTTTTTGTGATTATCTGACTGAAGAATTGAGGCGTTGTTGTGAGATGTCACTGGCAGTGCCACCTAAGACAAGCATCCTTGGTGAATGCGACATATGGGAATCGTTTAGTGGACCCTGGGTACAGAGGTAAACTATACTGATTCAGGTGACCAGCGCAGGTCGAGGGTTGCCATGAGTGAATGTTCTTGGATGTCTGAGTTCTATTGGTCCTTTTAGATGGCAGACAAACATGGCTTTTAAGACGATTGTGTGAATGAATGTGTACAGAGAATTTGTAAAGAAGGGTGAGCCATTGCGAGGAGTGAAGGTGACATCAGAGTATGCCGCATTGAGATAGTTCAGATGGCGTAAAGCTGCACTGGGATTGGTTGGTAGCCATCAGGAAGTTGTGGTTGGAAATATTGTTTCATCGTTAAAAATGTGAACAACTTGCAATTGTATCATGCAATGTTTTAGAGTGTTGCAGGATCTTTTCATGGGTGATCAGGGGCTTGATACTCAAGTAGGTGAAGAGGTGCCACCAGAGGATACTCCATCACACTATATGGTGAAAAAAGTAGTACTTCATACTATAATGTGGTTTCAAAATTGGCACAAAATCCCTGAGAATGAGGGGGAAGTGTAATTTCCACATTTTGTTTTTATTTCGGTAGGTTGTGTAACACCAGTTGAGGGGAGTGATGTTTGCGCTTTGACCTTTACCCAGACCAACACAGTTTGAGGCGTTAGACGCATGGATATGGGCAGGACATGCAAACAAAAAGGAGATATATCAAGGGAAAATGAGGAAAGCTTTGAAGTCATGTCAGCAAGCACATTGGGATGTGCAACTTAACAGATGGAGAGTACATACCATTGAAGTAGAAAGGATGTACCCAAATGTGGTACGAGAAGAATCTCAGAACAGGAATAGAAGGGAAAATGGAAATGATGGGAGTGATATTGAACACAGCTTGTTTGATGGGTTGTTATCTGAGCGTCCTCCACCATACAAGCCACATTCAGAGGAGGGAAGGTGAGAGTTGGCGAATACAGGGAACACAGAAAGTGTGTCAGCATCTCAAACTGATTGTAATGCAGATGTTGTGGGAAGGATATCTGCAGAAGGACGGGGACAGGAGTGTCCATGTTAGGAGGCATGGAACAAAACGGAGTCAGATCTGCTTCATGGTTGCTGGAAGCTCTTACAGTAATGGTCACCATTGGTCCTGTTGCTCCTGTTAATGACCCGAACTTAGTGGAAAATCTTAGTCAGCGGCAGTACGATCAGGTGGAAGGAACTGGATTGGGAAGGTAAAGGAACATGAATGAAAGTTATCCATCTCTAGTGCCTATGGAATCTAGTACCCCTTTATCAACCACTGCTAACCCTTCAGAAATATGCATTGATTACAGTACAATAGGATCCATACCCATGGCGAGCACCAGTTCAGACTTGAGGGTGTGGTAAGCTCCAGTGAGGGGACCAGTGGTTGTAGCTACCGAACTGATATGTTCTAGACATTGCAGACTTAGAGACTTGGTTGAGAGATCACAATAACAGCAAGGAAGGTCAGAACAGTACATCAAGTCAGGGAACCATCAAGGCTGCAGTGATGGCAAAGCTGTTTGATGTGGTGAGGTTGAAGGCTGAGGTACACAAGATAGTACACTGACAAAATATCAATGTATTTTAAAAATCTAGAAGTATATATGGTCTATAACCTATGGTTTTTTCAGTGAATTTTCAAGGTTTTGTAAATGCTAATTCCTAACTATATATGGTCTATAACCCATGGTTTTTTCAGTGAATTTTCAAGGTTTTGTAAATGCTAATTCCTAACTATATATGGTCTATAACCTATGGTTTTTTCAGTGAATTTCAATGGTTTTTTAATAGCAAATATCATACACTGTCGAATGTCAAGTACGTGGTAAGTAAAAACATTTTCGTGTTTATGCACACTGATCTGCTTTGAATGCTGCCCCCCACCCCTCATTTCTATGAGGAGTACTCTCTCTTTGCAGATAGTGAAGGGTAGTTAACGCAGGCCTTTGCCCCCGTTGTAATCCGTCGTGCCTGCTTCTCTCTCCATTTGATTGATTGTTCTCTTTGGTTCATTCTCTATTTACAAACAAGCACAGAGTCGCAATACTCTGTTTAGTCTTTGCAGATAGCGAAAAATCGTGTAAAAAAACAAAAGGAATCGAGCAAAATCAGTAGGCCACTAATGGGATCTCTTTTTGACCTCGCTAAAATAGAAACATTAGGAACAACCTGTTGAAAATAGCAATGTGTATGTACATAAGCGGCGTTCATTTCTGTTCACAGTACCCCTTGTTGATTGTTTGAATCGAGCATTGAATTGTTCGAAGTTGGTTCTCTTAAGGATCTTCTCTGCCTGCAAACGAGGAAGAATAGGAATATTCTCTCTCCCTTTGCAGATAGTGAAGGGTAGGTAACGCAAGCCTTTAACACGTCGTACCTATTTCATTCCTCATTGATTGATTGATTGTCCGAACATTGACTGTTTGGGAATTAGTTCTTTTTGGAGGTATTCCCTGTTTGCAAATAAACGTAGGAAAATCTTTGCAAGTAGTGAAAGGGTACGTAATGCGGACCTTTCTCCCCCGTTGTAATCTGTCATGCCTATCTACTCCCCACTGATTGATGCACCTGTTTCACACAGACCATTTACTAGAGATAGGTCATCTGGCCCGACCAGAGAGCACCCCTAGTGAAAAGGACATATGCAATAATAACAAAGTGATCACTGTATCCTGTTAACAGAAACTTTAGCATGAAACAACCTGGAAAGAAAAGAATAGGAAAACGAAAATCAGTAGGCCACTGATGAACTTTTTATTAAATAACAAACAAAGAAACGATAACAATACGTAATGATAAAACCTATTATTGTCCTAGAAACAAGAAACGTTAGAAGTAAGCCCGTAATAAGAAACCTGAAAACATCGCCCCTCACTGCCCCAAAACGTGTCTGTCCCACCGCCTGCCACGGCCAAATAACGGCAAACTGGGAAAGATAGAAGTCAGCAGACATCCGCCCCATTCTAGAAACTTCCAAAGGGCAACAGGTTTTCGGCTACGCCCAGCCGGAAGCAACACATATAAGGCGGGTCCTGCTGCCACGCCTCGGCCAGGAGATCATCACGTAGGGTGTAGCCGGAGGAGAGGCCGAGGCCAGCGGGACCCGGCCAGGGGGATTGACAACACTGGAGAGTTTCAGGGGGGGGAATGTCCCTGTCCTCAACCCTCCCCTCTCTCTCCCAGTCCGGCCGCGGTGGCCCTTGAGAGTTGCAGGTTGTCCCTCCACACTCTCTCCCGGTCCGGCCACCAACGGCCGGGGGCTGGGGCCGACGGGATCCGGCTGCAGCCGATGAGCCAAGGAACCCGTTCATGGGGCCAGAGCAAAGGGCGTCCGGCCGCCATCCACCGGAGGTGCGGCCCAAAGACGGACGGGACATTTCTTCTTTCTTTTATAATGGCTGCGACAACACTGGGGGGGGATGTCTTGCACATGCCTCCGACCCCCCCCTCATCCTCATCGCCTGGTCCGGCCATAACAAATGTCAAGCGAGATGCCGTGGGGTGCACTGGGAGGGAGAGACGATGCGAACAGGCCTCTCCCGCCTCCCCAGGTGAAGGCTTCCCAGCTGCACCCTCAGCGCTCCAGGCGCCCGGAAAAGGGTTCTTCCACTGTGGCGATGCTGCAACGTCTCGCCCGGCAGGGTGGAGCCCGTCCGCTCATTTGACCCCGCGATCGCCAGTAGCTACCGAACTCTCAAAATGGCGGTCGACCTGGCAAGAGCGGGCCCAGCATAAAGAAATGGCCCGGTCACTGGTTGACTCCACCACCGTAGTCCTCCACGACCTTGAAGATTCTAGAGGAGCCGCGGGAGTCTCCGACCCCCGCAGACACCCCAGATGGGGAATGACTGCCATGATCGCCCGTGGAGTGATGAAACTCTATCCGCGGGACGTCGGCGCTCCCATGCTGCCACCAGCCTCAGTTTGAATGACTAGAATCCTGCAGACCTCAGTTCCGGTGAAAGCACAGTGTGACCCGGTAGGAAAAATTGTTGCACCCCCTCCCCTTTTTGACTGATAGTTCAAACCACCGATCCTTTCCTTTGCCCTTTTACCGGAACTATGGACTGCCTCCCCCTCTTTTACATTTTCTAGAGAAAACAAAACATTAACCACTACATTAGCATAGCAGTTGACACCAGAACTGTTTTCAAATTGAAAACCAACAACATCTTCAACAGAATCCTTTTTGTTTCTGCTGTGACCCTGCTACAGCACAGGCATTGTCCCCAGCAGTAATTCTGCAATGCCGATAAGTATAGCTGTGGTGCCTACTGGACTCACTCACCCCCGCGGCGCCCCACGCCGTTATTTGCTGGGCGGCAACTTACTAGACATCACCTTCGTGACATCCAGATTTCAGCGCTTTCTGCTGCCTTGGAACTATTCGCACAACAGACCGCTACTGACAATCCACCCCCCGGGACGCCCCACGCCGGATACCCAAATCAGTGCGGCACCCAGGCAACATCTTCTGAATTTTCATAATTTGAAAGAACTAGTAACATGTCCTCATCAGGAATTTCCTCATGAAAAGTCTGCAATGATGATTCTTGTAACTCTATGGTCTCCAAACATTCGATAAATTCGCCATCAAGAGATTGATCAAAAAAATCATTCAAGTCATCTCCTCCTTGTGAGAATATTTCATTATTGGTGCTGTCAATTTCAATAAATGTATTGGATAATTCAAAAGAAATTGCCACGGTCTCTTCGTTGTTTAGTTGTTTAAATGTTTTTACTGTTTTTGTTTTGTTGTATATATTTATAAGTTATTAAAGTTTTATAATCCTACTACTTTGTTGGAGTGCTATATATTTTTAATATGACACATAATTGTAAAAACTTTGATGTACAAAGAGTCATCCCTGGAATCTTCCGCTTCAGGCTCGGTCCCCTCCCCAATCACAATACAGGATGGTTTTCAGATAGTAGGAACACGTGTGGTGTGACGGATCTCATCGGGTGTGGGCCTTGATCTACTATAACTCCTTTGAAGAGGGGTGATTCTTTACAGCTGGGGCCATAAACTACATCTGCAGGGCTAGCTGATAGCCTGGACAATCGGACACAGAGGAAGAGGAGTGTCAGAGGGTGCGGTAGTGAATAGGGCGAAAGGGAGGTGTCGGGCGGGCACAGAGTGTGATTCTCAAGGAAGAGCAGCGCAGATGGGGGGAGGTTTATTGCCCATGCATAACACAGAGAGCGGGGGTGACCAGTGCCTGGGGAAGATGCTTGCGAAGGTGGGGAGCCATGCTAAGGATCGACAGCGTGCAGAGAGTGGGTCTGGTCAAGGCATCTAAAATGGCTGCCGTGCACGACAAAAGTGTGGCATTTCAAAAAAGGCAAGATGGCGCAGACAATGTTTTTCAACACTTCCTCATTTCCTTTGAATCGAACGTTAACAGACGTTGGTGCATATTACCAAAGTTAAGCGATATTTATCGCTAACGATGCTTAGCAACGAATTTTTTACCGCTAAGCATCGTCAGAAATTATCGAAGATAAACCTTGCTATTATCAAGGTTTATCGCAAATGCGATAAAAAACGGCCGCAATGCATGAATATCGCTAAAAAGTCAGCGATATTCATGCATTACCGAGCTAATGCTCTTAGCCATGTTATCCACCTCCCATTGGATAACATGGCTAAGAACTGCTCAGGGCAGGTGTTAGTTTTTGGAGATATTCGCGCTTAGCGCGAATATCTCCAAAAGTTGGTAATAGGAGATAGATATCTTGCATGTTGTAATGCAAGTTATTGTGGTATATGGAACTCATACCATAATCTCTCAGGAAAGCAGAAACTGATCCTTTTGGGACCGCCTGAGAAGGCCTAGGAGGTGAGGGGTACTCTACTTTGCCCCCTTTTCACGTTCCGAACTATTTTTTTTTACTCTCTTCTGTAATTACACAAAATGGCAGCGATAAGATGCATCAGAGACAGACAGTGAGAGAAAGGAGGCCGGAGATGAAGAAGAGATGTCAAATACACATTGGAGATAATATAGTGGGAGAAGGAAAGTAAATATGAGTAAACTTACCATGTAACATAAAAATGTTGCACTCTATACTATAAGTCTCATTTTATACTACAATCACTTCGCTACAACCTCATAAATTAAAAATAAAAATGAATAATGTCTCAAACAATTTTTGATTTCTAAATATAAATTTATTCTTCTGAATTTTCAAAATTTGAAAGAACTAGTAACATGTCCTCATCAGGAATTTCCTCTTAAATCATCTCATCTGGAATCTCCTCATGAAAAGTCTGCAATGATGATTCTTCTAACTCTATGGTCTCCAAACATTCGATAAATTCGCCATCAACAGATTGATCCAAAAAATCATTCAAGTCATCTCCTCCTTGTGACAATATTTCATTATTGGTGCTCTCAATTTCAATACATGTAGTGGATAATTCAAAAGAAATTGCCACGGTCTCTTCATTGTGAGCCATTTTATTTTGAAATTGCTTACTGTAAATTGCAGAAAAAAAGAATCACTTTCATTTATCGTTTTTAGTAATACATAATATAAAACTAACTTTATCAAGTATTTAGTATAACAGAAGGACTGTAAATAAATAACAGAAAACATTTTTCAAATTATCTTCAAGTGTACAACATAGTTCCCCTTACAAATTAACAACTCACCTTTTTAAAAGTAGGAGAAGTGTTAGTACTGTGTAAATCAAACACCAGCAATTGACCACCAAAAATTCCGCACAAATGTACCTCAGACAGTAGTATCACAAAATGGCTTTGGTTTCCTCTCATTTTAGATATATACATAACCAATTAACTTTCATCACACACAAATACAAAACCAAAGTAACATTTTAATTGGTTCTAAATTTCAACACTTTCAAATGTGTTTTGCCCATGCAATTTTCCATAGGACATTTAGATACGTCTACAGCCTGAATGGCTGAACGGAATTACACCAAACTTGGCAAAATGGTACATCAAACCTAAGAGGTCAGGGAGGATCTACTATGCCCCCTTATGGTCATTTGCCCCTTCGCTTTGGCCTCCTCTTGTCTCTCGATCCTACCGAGAGACAAGATAGCGGCCGCTACGGACTGTTTGGAATGTTTACAGACGCCGGAGAACCAATCAGCTTCGCTTCACAAAGCTCCGTAACGCGTAAAGTCCGCGAACCGGAGCGCTGCCTGGTCCGCTGTTACAGATATATATCTTTTTTTGAACGTTAATTTCTCAAAATCCACTGGAACACATATATTGAGACCTAGCAAAGGCACATCGGGCTACCAGTCCCTACAATTTTGCCAAGTTTCGTGCAAATCCATTCAGCCGTTCGGGCTAAAAGTGAGGCCAACCGCCCTATGGAAAACTCAATGTTAAAAACACGTTTTGGGACCCCCCTTTTTTCTCGCCCCCCCTTGAGGAACCCCCCCCCCAAATTTTCAGGGGCTGCTCAGAAACAAAATGTTCCATTTTCCTGAAAATTTCAGCCAATTCCGTCCACAAACGCCAAAGTTATTAGACATAGAATTTTCAAAAATCCCATAGAGAAAAAATCCTAACTATATATACCTACTGGCGACCGCCAGTAGGTAATATATATATATATATATATATATAAAAATAATAAATATGACATATGTGAAATATTAAAATTAATATAAACATAAAGTAGATTTAATATATATTTTTAATGTTATAATAAATAAACGAAACAAAAAAAGTTAAACACATATGTAAAAAGTAATATATATTCACTTCAAAACAATTAATAAACTATACATTTTAATTTATTTTCTAATTTTAAAATATTATAAAAATGTACATATGTATACATATATATATATATATATATATATATATATATATATATGTGAGTGTGTACCAATAACATGAAATCTAATTAAAAAACATTCTATCATAAATTAAAACATTAAACTATTTAAAAATCTTCAAACTTAAATTTCAGTGAGTGCAACAGTAGGGAAAGTGCTGGATAGCGGAGCGGTAGAAATTACTATTCCCACTCCAGTGAGTGCAACAGTAGGGAAAGTGTTGGATAGCCGAGGGATAAAAATTACTATTTCCACTCCAGTGAGTGCAACAGTAGGGAAAGTGTTCGATAGTGACGGGATAAGATGTACTATTCCCACTCCAATAGGTGTAAAAGAAGGGAAAGTCTTGGATAGCAGAGGGGTAAAAATTACTATTCCCACTCCAGTGAGAGCAACAGTAGGGAATGTGTTGGATTTTAGAGGAGTAAAAATTATTATTCTCACTCCAGTCAGTTCAAAATTAAATACAAACAAAATGTGAACTATACAAATATATATTTTTTAAATAAATTAAAAAATATATACATTTTTTAAAAATTCAAATACAAATATATTTAATATTTAAAGAACATGTTAAAATATTATAATGCTAAATATATATAACAAATACCTACAAATATTATAATAAATAAAATAAAAAACAATTTCCAAACAAATAAATATATTTAATTATAAAGTATTTGAAAAACAAAAACATTAATTATTACATAAATGTATTTTTTTATTTCCTACCCTATAACACCACACGATTCACAACCCACATCTAAATTTTAAAAAAATGTACTTCCTCAACTAACATAATTAAAGAACTATTAATAACTAAAAATCTAATTAAAACTCATAAACAATATTTAACTTCCCACACTTTACCCCTATAATCCCCACGAGCTACAGTTGAAATTAAACTGTAAAAAAAGTATTACACAATTAAAACTTATTTTCAATTAAAAAACTAAAAGTAATTAACAACTAATTATAAACTACGTAAAATCAATTTACTCTCCACACTGTACCCCTATAACAATAAAACCCACACACAAAAAATATAAACAAATACCCTATTAATTAACATTAATGATCAACACATTTTGAATTCATTAAACAAAAATTACATTCCACCCTTTACCCCTATCAATCCCACAACCCAAACCTAAAATGAATTACACAAATTCCATATTTAATTTTCAATTAATTAATATTAATTAACTAATTATTAATTAATTAAACATAAATAACTTCCCACTATTTTCCTCATAAACGTACACCTAAATAAATCATACAATTACCATAATTATTTATCAATTAATTAATATAAATTAACACCAAATGATTAATTAATTAAACATAAATTCTTCCCCCCTCTACCCCTATAAACCCCACATCCCACACTAAAATGAATTACACAATTTCTGTAATTAATTTTCCATCAATGAATTATTAATAATTAAGAACTAATTATTAATTAATCAAAAAATAATTACTTCCTACCCTTTACCCCTATAAAGTCCACAACCCACACCTAAAAAATTAACACAAATACTTATATTATTCATTAATTAGTCAATATTAATTAACAGCCAATTAATAATTAATTACAAATAAATTACTTCACACAGTTAGCGCTATAAAATCTAAATTGAAGAAATAAAAACTAATCATTAACTTATTATCATTACATTACTTTACACCCTATTCCCCTATAAACCCACAACCCGCTAAAAACTAAAACTAAAAAAAGCAAAATGTTATTAAAATAAAATTCATAACTACTAAAAATGTAACACATATATTAAACAACATAAATAATGCTCATACCAAAAAACATACATCACATACATTTAAAATATAAACTAAAATACATAACTCTAATAAAAAAATCGATATTCTAAACATCTATATTTTTGCAAACAATATTAATGACTTCTATATTTTTAAAAACAATATTTCTTATCTTAAATTCGCTATTCCTGACCACGATATTCTTGTTGTCGATACTTCTGAATCACAATATTTCTAACTCGATATTCTGTCTCAGCGCTAGACGAGATTATCAGTGGGAATTTACCTTTAGAGAGAATAGAGACCTGTTGTTTATGGCGAAGGATGTCATCTGCAAGACAAGCATAGAAGAAGTTGACAGAACTAGCTCAGAGGTACAAAGTAGACTTGTCTCAAAGAAAAATGGTACAGGGGAATCATTGGCTTACTTACAGTGACCAGGAGCTGGAGAAAAAGAGAGTGACAGGATTGAAAACACGCATCCGACAACTAGTTATAGGAATATGGGCTTGAAGTATTCTTGATAAGTGACAGGAAAGGTGGTCTAAGAAGTAGAGTGTTAGCATAATGACATGGGAAACACCACCTCCAGGAGGGGAAACACCGAGAGTTGAGGCATATCCACTACAAGAGGTACCTAGTAGAGAGTATTTGCATGTTCCTTGGAGTAAAGGTGGCCTAGCGGCATTCACAAATGATTTTGCTAGGTTGAGAGAGAAACCTGCTGAATGGTACAAGCAAGTTGATCACTTTTTCAAAATCTCAAAAGTATTGGTTATAAGTCTGGACAGTGAACTCCGCTCCGCTTTTGGAGTTTTCTGCACTCCGCGTTACGCAAAGCCCGTGGAGTTCTGAAAAACTCTGCGTAGCAGAGCAAAGTTTTTTCCTTGCTTGCCTTCGTCAACATCAACTTGGTGAGCGAGGAAAATCCACCTCCCAGTGAGATTTTTCCTCGTTCGGGATTGTCAACATCCAGTTGGTGAGCATGAGCATGGAAAATCAACCTCCCGGCGAGATGTCTCAATGCGGACTGTCAGATTTCTCATTGCGAGTGGTCGTGTAGGCTCGCGACTGTTCGTGTTTAGAAACCGTCCGTTCACGTTGAGAAAGTTGCTGCTCGAGTAAAAATCTACTCGAGCGGCAGAAAGGAAGCAGTGCCCGCTTGCGCTGTGCATGTTGCCGTTAGCCATGATTGCACAGTGCGGACAAGCACCTGGCACTGAAAACCACAGAGAACGGCATTTATCTTATGCACTCCGCTACTCGCAGAGCTCCGCGTAGTGCAGCGGAGTTTTTTTTGCACTTGAACTCCGCCCAGGCTAAATTGTGGATTGACTTAAATACTGTGAAATTGTGGTTCCTAGTGATCTCTGGTCTGCATGCAAAATTGCTTTTGAGCAAGATCAGGTGATCACATGGTTGCTGACCAAAATAGCCCCACAAGACATCGATTGGGTTAAGATAGAATGAACTACACAGGAGTTTAAAGAGTCAGTGCATGCCTAATATGAGAGGCTCTTGCAAGCCTTCAAGCAGTATAGTGGGTTGAATACATTTGACGACAAAGACATGGCCCAATTTGTCTCATAATTTGTGGCAGGATTGTGGCCGGAAATCATCTTTATGATCCAGAAGCATGCTGGCAGAACAAATCTGTGGATACAATTCTACGGTCTGCCAGGTATTGCAGTGATGAGGTGGATTCTAAACATAGGAGGTTAAAGATAAAGTTAATGCTGGTTCAAATGCAAAATGTGCAATAGAGGGAGCAGGTACAGGCAACAGGAGGGACAATAGTTTGTAATCAAGGGAATGTCCAAGGAGGTGTTCAGGGCACATTAGTTCTTGCCGGACAAGGAAGGGGGAGAAGCATCCACATTGATCCCAAAACGGGGATAGATGTTGCTGCGCAGAAAAACATACTGCCTGTCATTTATGTGACAAGAACGGACATTGGAAACACGAGTGTTGCTTACATCCATCGAATCAGGTGCAGAAGAGAGAGCTTGTGCAGGTGACACATGTGGTAAATCAGTTACTGACGGTGACCAGGCCAAGATCCCTTAATGCGGGAGGAAATCAGAACCAGTTAGTGCAAGTGCCGCAACATCTGAGGATCTTTCAGGGCAATTGAATGCACAATCAGATGCCCTTTATGGAAGTGCTAGATGGATTTGATCAGGACCCATCCCAATGCCTGAGGAGGAGGAAGACTGTACTTTGTGATTGTTTTTGTTTTCGATAGGTTTAGGTCTAAGAGGTTGTTTTCAGTGTAGGATAGCAGTTCATCAAGTAGCCTCTGTAAGCCCACCTTTGTGTGGCTGAGCAGCACCAAGTCGTCAGCGTATAGGAGATTGCTGATTCATACTCCATCTAATTGAGGGGATGAGAAATAACGCTGTCAAGGATTGGCGAAAGGTCCAATATTAACAGGTTAAAAAGGACTGGAGCTAGCACGCAACCTTGTTTTACTCCACTGCTGGCCTTAATCTTCATGGAAACGTGGGAACCTTCACCCAGCTTGATTCTTATCCACATTTCGGAGTGGAGTGGAACTATTGCTAGTAGCAAGGATTCAGGAACTCCCCAGCCTTTTAGTTTTTGCCACAATAGGTCCCGGGGCACGTGGTCGAAGGCTGCTTTGAAGTCCACAATGCAACAGTACAGTTGAGTTTGTTGGACAGTAGCTTCCTCTGTTAGAGCAGATAATGTCAGTAGGTTGGTTGTTGTTCCAGATTTGGCCATGAAACGTGTTTTATTGAATGGGAGCTGCTTTGTTTCGTTGGCCCCTGGTCAGAAGATCTTCCAATAGAATACTGGTGAAGTATGTGGACTCCACGTCAAGGAGGGCTATCATTCGATAGTTACTGGGGTTGTTTGTCTTCCCACTTTTGTAAATGGGATGGATGATTGCACCTCTCCAGGAGTCGGGAACTTCGTAGTTTGATCAACATTCCAAAAACAGGGGGGTCAAATGCTCTGACCAGAATTCGGCTTCCGTTTTAAACATTGCCTGGGGGAGACCATTTGGACCTGGCGCGCCATCAGCCCTGCTTTCTATATAGAGCGCAGGATCCTGTACTTTATTCCTTCAGGTATCACTGTTGGCTTTTCAGTGAGTGAGTTGGTGTTGTTCCTACTTATGAGAACGGGCTCATCTGGTGTGCTAATGGGTGAAGGGCTTGGCCATGGCCATGTTTGATTCGCGGCCTCCGGTGAAAGTATCATTGCATTATTTATGCTTGGCGAAGTAGGGCAGTTATCTTTGTAACGGATGATCTTAAAGTGAGAGGATAAAAAGTAGATCCATTCATCGGCACAGATGTTTGCGTTGCTGTGGCCGTTTCCGCCTCGCTGGCTCCTGTTCACCGGGGACCAGAATTGCTTTGAATTTAATTTCCTGCTTTCATGGAAGAGTTTCAGCCAAAATTGATCGGAGGCTTCTCGTTTTTTCCTACGTACGGCAGACTTGAAGGCTGCTTGAGCTTGCTTATAATTGAGAAATTTTGTTTAGTTGTCTCGGCTCTTCCTTGATCGCCGAAGGGCTCGATTTCTGTTAAGCTTAAATTTTTTTGTTGCTGGTGAAATGTGTGATTGAAATACCTGCTGCCCAGTTTTCCTCTTTGCGGGCACTGCATATAACATTTGGTTGGTAACATTTTTCCAGCTACTAATAGCTGTGGAATCAATATCTAGTTGTTGATTTAACAGTGCTCTGCTTTTTTCCATCAGAGATGGGGCCATGTCGACTGACCATTTCAATCATTTTATATACTCTGTGTAGGTGCTTACGTGGGTGTAGGCTAACTCCTGGTGTTGGGTGGTTTTCGCGAGTATTGTTATTATTTGAGGCCGATGGTCGCTATCGCTTTGTGGTGCTATGTAGTAGTTCTCAATCAGTGGGAGAATTTCTATGCTCCCTAGAGAAAAACCCAAGAAAGAGAAAGTTCGGCCATCAGATCGTGCCCAGGCTTCGGGTTTATCCATGGGGAAACGACCATTCAGGACGATATAACCAATGCTGCTGAGCTGGGTAACTGCTTACTTCCCCAATTCAGATGGTCTGTTGTCAGTGGGAATTGGGTCTGAGACTAGGTGTGATGGAACCATTTGCAGAGTGCGCTCAGGATACTCAATGGGATTACTAAAAAGGTTTGTGTTGAAATCACCTGTGATTATACTTTGTATGCTGCCGTATTCGCTAAGAAAATTACATACGTTATTGGTCAGGCTATCCAAATTGGACTTTTCTCAGAGGTCCGCGGGGATATGAAAACTTTGAGAATAAGTACCTGGCTTTCGGTCTGTCCGCTTCCCATTAGTATTCCACTGAGCCAATCTTCCTTAAATTTCAGCTGCTTAGTATGTTGAGATAGTTTGGTTGACACGTAAATAACTAGGCCACTGCTTGGCCTACCAAACTTAGACTGTCTTGTTACAAACAATGCAAATTCAAGGTAACCTTCTGTGGGTTTATTGTCACCTGCCCAGGTTTCCTGCAGTAGAATGATGTTGTGCTCCTTTAGGAAGCCACTAGTAGCGGCTGATTGAATTTTTTGTCCTAGGCCGTTGATGTTCCACGAGCATATTGATATGCCTAGATTGGAAATATTTCAATCATTCTAGGCTTCTAGCTAGGGCCCCTGGGAGCCAGGACCATTCTACTGTTACCGAGTTTTGCTTACATGGTTTGTACTTATGTATTGCTTTCGGAGAACGGCTTCTTGCTGTTTTTAATACTGAACAGGGGGCCGGGCTTGCACTGGGTCCTTGGTCGTGATTGGTCTACAAAATTGATGGATAGCAAGGGACACTAAATGATGACATTATTATGCCCGAATTGGTCTGCTTTTGACTGAACCATTTCTCGAATTCTGGGGTAGCCAAAATTAGTTGGGTTGTTTCGCCCACGTAGGTGCCTACTGATGGAATGAATTGGATGGCGATTATGTCATTAGACTGCACGGTGCTCAAGTTCGGGATGAATTTAAAGAGTCTTAATATGTTTCTGCAATTTAAGACATCGTGGGGGCCCCTTGAGACGTTCTCCGGAGTTAGCAGTAGTGTGGTGCCTGCGTTGGTATTTGGCTGCTTAAGAGCTTTGACATCTGTTGTGGGCTTTATTTCATTGAATTTTCGATGGAAACCTGTGGGATTGTGCGTATGGCAGCACATGATGAAGACGGCTCGCGTTGGTTGTTGGTTGGTGACTGAGCAAGAAATCTTCTGCTCGAAGATGCTTGCGGATGGCTGCTAGAACTTTTTTAGAGGTTTTAATGGATGGGCTGGGTGACTATGCATTGCAGGGTGTGAGGGTTGTACTCCTCTAATGATAAGCTATTGGGGATGGTGTCTAAGAACTGCGTCAAAGGATATTTGATTCCCAATAGCGATATAACTGGTGCAGGGGAGGTGTTGGTTATGTCCCAGGTTCGGGTTCTACTTGCGTTGGGTGCTCTAAAAGCTACACACATCCTTGAGACCCTCCCTCTTGATAGGTATTTTCTTGCTAAGGATTTTTGTGGGGCGTCAGGGCTTGTGATGCAAGATTCAGGTACAGGTTTGCACCTGAAATAAGCTGCTGCTCTGGTGCATGGTCTAGGGTGATATCGGTCGGGCCTCTGGAGATATGTGTTTTAGTTTCCATTGTGTGTTTGTTCCAACTCTTCTGTAATCTTTTTTTCCCCCTTTGGACAACCTGTGTTTGTTGTGTTCTTTGAGTGAAGTAATGGGGGTTGCTTTGCTCTCTTCTAACTTCATGAAATGCGGGAGATAGGTGGGGACTAGTCTTCCGTGGCAGTGGGGCCTTCTACTGTGTTGCAGGATGGAGTTAATTAGACAGATGACCCAGTCAGTGGTAAGTTCTTGATTTCTGTTATCAAGGAGGAAAGTAAATGTGGAAGGGTTGATAATGAATCGATGATGGGGGAGCAGCAGCATACCGATTGAACCAGTTTGGCTTGAGATTGAGCTTTTATGATGAGCAGATTTAGTGCCTCTAGTTTCTGATCTTTACTGGCAGTATACACCGCTGGCTTATTCAAGAGGTGCATCTGCATGTCCATTTTGTCAGAGTGGTAAGGTAAAGCAGCTGCCGAGGTTTGAAGGGACTCTAATAACTGAACCCAGAGATCATTTTGATCTACAGCTGGTGAGGTTTCATGGGCATCTGGTTTTGGATGATCGTTGGAAAAAATGACAGATCTAGGGGAGTAAGGATAAAATTGTCTCCTGGCCCCTCTTGGTTACCCATGTTAACACCAGGGTTGGCCATTTCTGATTGGCTTTTTGGTTCTGGATTTTTAAGCTGGGGGTGGTAATGAGACACAACTCATAACACTGCCATTTATTTTTTGCTTGTCGGATACTATGGAGAGTTTTGATGGTGATGGAGAAGACTGACTTGGGAATTGTGCAGGCTGAACTGTTGAGAAACTAGCATATTTGAGAGTAAGATCTTGGGTTGGAGCATGCTCAGTTTGAACTAACTGTTGATCCGGAGGAGACTGTCCTGGTAATTGAGAAGATCGACTGCCTTCTGGGATTGCTGAAGTGTCTGAGTTGTTTAGTTCCATAGTTGCTGTGCAGAATGGCTGCGGACAGGTTTTGACTTCATTGACTGCCCCGTGGATCGAAGCCTGGATTAAAATTTTGTTTGGGGTTGCTACTGCTTTTGTTAAAGGAAAAGCCTGGGTCAGTGCCCTTGGACTAGAGTTTTTCTTCAGGGCAGCCACTGGCACTAGCTTCCTAAAGTAGTCCCTTATTGAAGGTTGGTTTATCTGTACGTTTATGGGAGCTGTTGAGCCCTGGTCGGTCGATGCTTCCGAACTATTGGAGATTACTTTTACCTTTGCTATCTTTTTTATGGACTTTGGTGTTTTCCTCTCCCGCCCTAATCTCATGTTTGAAAAGGTTGAGAAACTCTTACTGTGAGAGGGTGGGAGTGCCGCCGAAAGCCAATTTCTTAAGAAGTTTTTTTTATTTAATTGATTAGATGATACTCCACAATAGATGTTCCGGGAGGTCTTACTGGTTCTCACTGATGAGCCCAAGGGGCCTGCCTCGATGCAGAACAACAGAAAACTAGTGGCTTCTGTAGTGTGATACAGAGAATGTTGTCTGAGGCCTTGTTTGGTGCAGGTTGGTTAACGCAACTCAGATACTGAAGTGACTGAGATTGTTGGGGACAAAGTGCACGCAGTGCACTCAAAATTCCCTTGTTGGCCCCTTTTCATCCGATAAAGTAGGTGCTACTGAGCTAAGCAGGAGCTCGGAGGTTATGTCGGCACACGGCAAACCTAGGTATAACGGTGAGCTGAAGTGTCTCAAAGTTGTGGGACAATTCTAAGTAGTGATTCTTAGTTCTTGATTCTTAGTTCTTGTCAGTTTTTAAGAACCGTTGCGAAAACTGTAAGCTGTAAGGCTGTAGGCTAAAGGCTGAAAGGCTAAAGGCTGAAGACTGAGGACTTTCAGGTAGCTTAGACTTTTAGGCAGCTTAGATAGTTGAGAGTTGTTGATTCAGCTTCAAGTGCAGGTGCTCATATGGAGTTTTGGCTGTCAGTTTTTGGCAAGCAGGTCTCGCAAGGCTACTGCAGACTCTGGTCAGACCTGATCTAACAGGCCGACTCTACAGGTAGCCAGGGGCTCTCACTTGGTGCGGCCGCCTTCTAAAAAGCAGCCTTTCTTGCCCTCCCGATAGATCGTGGCGTGTCAAGATAATGCGGTCAGCGCCTGTATTACCCGCGACTGCTATGGTAGGTTGGGTTATTGCTGGTGATGGCTGGTGATTACTAGGAGCCAGGAGAGGGGAGGGCGGAGGGGGAGGGGGGAGAGGCGAGGAGGAGGAGACAGAGGAGACTGGGGAACGGGGCTGGGGGAGCTCAGGGAGGGGCCGGCTCCCCGAGGTGCTTGGGGCTGTAAAATTTGAAAACCGGCTTGCCCAAGCCCGGGTTCGGGAGCTAGCCTGCAACCGGCCTACTACCACTGCCACCGCCAGCGCCGATATCATCACTGATATCCTGACCATTATTCCAGTTCCTGCTCCGCTCCTGCTCCTGCTCCATCTCCGTCGCTCCGTCCCCCTGCTGATCTAGTCAGTCAGTAGGTCGGTTGATTGATCACACAGCGCTCCGCAGTTTCAGGGCTCCGCGGCTCAGGCGCTCCGCTCGTCTGCCCGTCTGTCGCCCGCTCGTCTGTCTTTCTGTCACGTGACCGGAACTCGAACTGAATGTGGAGGCGATCATGAAAACCCGCCTACTACTCAGAAAGAAGTCAGAATGTTTTTGGGAATGGTTGGCTACTTCTGACAAAGGATCCCAAATTTCTCTTTGATGGCAAAGCCTTTGTAGATGCTGACCCACAAGGATGTGAGTGATCCAGTACTTTGGGATAACGACTGCTTGATTGCCTTCTTGGAACTGAGAACGTGCCTTTGTCGGTCTCCAGCTTTAGGAATGTCTGATTACAACAACACTTTTTTGCTGTTCTGGCATGAAAGGGAAGGTTGTACTCTTCTCTACCTTTCTTATTTTTCAGCTACATTAGATCCTGTTGCTTCAGCTTTGCCCAGAAGTCTCAAATCCATTGCTGCAACCAGTGTCAGTATTGAACGATGTGAAAGCATTGTGATGGGTCATTCACTAACCGTATATGTACCACACTCAGTTGAACTCCTGATGACAAGGACCAAAACACAGCATTTGACTAATAACAGGCTGGCAAAATATGAGCAGACTCTGCTTGCAGCAGAAAATGTGACCTTAAAGCGCTGTTCTGTGTTAAATCCAGCTGCCTTGTTACCTATTCCAAATGCTGATGGGGAAGATTGTGAAGACCATGACTGTCTGGACGTTTCTGATATTTGCACCAAGCCGAGACCTGACATTGTTGATTAACCATTGTCTGATCCAGATCAAGACTTTTTGTTGTTGGTTCATGCCTAAGAGACAATGAAGGTAACCTGAAAGCAGCATTTGCTGTCTGTACCATATCTGGAGTTGTGGAAGCTGCTTGTTTACGGGGAGTACACTCTGCACAAGTGACTGAGATTATTGCTTTGTCTCTGAGCACACCCGAGTCACCATCTATACTGATAGTCAATACAGTTTTGGTGTGGTTCATGACTTTGGACATTTATGCTTGCAGATAGGGTTCCTAACATGATCAGGATCTCCCATTAGGAACGGGAATATGTGACACAACTGTTGAAAGCATTGAGTTATCAAAGGAATTGGCAGTTGTAAAGTGTGCTACTCATGGGATGCGAGATGATTTTGTCACAGTTGGAATCTGCTACACGGATGAAGTCGCTCGTTTTTTGTCCCACACTAACATGCATTTTCAATGGAGAATATGTTGGCAAGAGTACAGAGAAGACCAAATTTAGCATGAGCATGATGCTAGCTGTTGCAGACACCTGGGATGAAGTTAGGCGGTTTCAAAGGGAGGCAACAGATCAGTAACAAGTGGGTTGGATCAGAGCAGGCTGTGAGGAGGGACAAGATGTCATTTACGTTTCCACTGAGGGTAGGGCGGTGTTACCAGATTGTTTGCTCAACCCAATGGCAAGGCTGATTCATGGAGCAGCTCACATAGGATGTGACACAATTGTGAGATTGTTCAGGCAGTCTTAGTTTAATCTGAGGTTCCATGTGATTGCCGAAGCAGTTTATCATCGGCGTGTTACGTGTCAACAGATGAATGCTGGGAAGAAAACTGTTGTTACCATGAGCCACATTGGGAGGTCAGGGGGTCCTTTCAATAGGATCCAATTGGACTTTGTTGAAATGCCCATATTTAATGGAGTGAGATACATTTTGGTTATTGTGTGCATTTTCTCATGATGGGTGAAAGCTTATCCAATTGAAAGGTGTGACAGTCTTACAGTAGCAACATTGTTGTTGAGGGCGCTTATGCCGGGCTTTGGATTTCCAACTATGTTAGAGTTGAATAGAGGGACGCACTTCCAAGCGAGATCATGGAGCTGTTGTGGGCTGCCTTGAGTGTGGACTAGAGACTACATTGTAGTTACAGGCCAGAGGCATCAGGCATTTTGGAGCAGATCAATGGGACCCTAAAGACAAGGCTGGCAAAAGCGTGTGCTTCGACATATTTGAAATGGCCCAATGTGTTGCCTTTGGTTCTAATGAGCTGGCGCAGCATTCCCAAAAGGAGAACTGGGGCATCTCAGCATGAGATACTCGTGGGAAGGGCAATGCGCTTACCTGTAGTGCTGGCTACAGCTTTGATAAGCATATCATATGACTTGATCCGTGACTACTGCAAAGGGTTGCCTGATGTGGTTTGTTGTGTGTCTCACCAGGTTGGAGCTGTGACTGCACTAACATCGAAAGACTTCTGATACAACCTGAGCCCTGGCGATTGGTTCCTGGTCTGAAATCACATAAGAAACAACTGTCTTGACACACAGTGGCATGGAACATATCAGGCTATATTTGCGATGAATACTGCTGTGAGATGTAGAGGAGTGCAAAACTGGATACACACTTCACATACTGGACAAGTCTCAGGGCCCTCTGATGAAACAGCTCCTATCCCAGAAGTTGTTCCAGCCATGGTCGCGAGATCATCGGAGATGGAAAGCCAAGCTGTGGGGGTTCCTGGAGAGGCTGGATACCCACCTGGTCAAGCTGAGCGTATTCAACCTACACAAGACCCAGGCATAGACACTGAGTGAAACAGTAATGTTGCAGGCAGACTAGAGGCTAACTCAGGAGAAAAAACTGGTGTGGAAATTGGTTGTGTGCAGTCAAGAAAGAAAGAGCTCACAAATCAGTCATGGCCAGTGAGACAGAGAAGAGGAAACTTGTGACCTGCATCTGAGAAAGAACTTGCATCAATAAGTAAATCTTCTGAGTCTGATCTGAGTGAGTCTGAACAAGCTCAAGGAAATATGAGGAGATCAAGGAGAACAAGAGTGCCATGTCAGAGATACTCCTTTCCCAAGTGGACTTATCTAGCTACAAATGCCAGGGGTGACGCGGTCCGAGACTTCGATAATAATTGCCGAGATCTTGCTGAGAGTACCTGGAATAGAGGCAAATGGAATATTGTTATTGACTGTACCTCATCCACCAAGGTTGAGTGGCTTGCGGACTCTGATTCTGGAAGACATTAGGAATCCGAGCTTTGGAAATCAACCACCTCCTCAGGAGATTGCCACATTCAGAGTTGAACTGTTAAAGCGAGTCATTGCTGAGATTGGTGCTGATCTCATAAGGGATGTAAATTGAACCTTGTACTATAAGCGCTTAGAGACCCCCGGGTTATAACGCGCTATACAAATCGAAATAAATACATAAATAAATAAATAAACACAAAACTTTGCTTGAAAGAAGATAACCTAGGTCTGTGTGGAAGAAGAATACAAATAGGGACCTTTCCTTTGAAAGAAGAATGAGCATTAAGGAAACCTTGCAAGCTGTGCAAATATTGTGCCAAAGACTGTTGTGAGAATTTTTTGAGAGCCAAAAAGAACTTGCTCAAAGACTTTGTTGTTAGTACACAAAAGGCGGAGAAAAATAGACAAAGTATGTTAATCCTGTTACAGCTTCAATCTGAGCCACTTTAAAAATGTAGTCTGGAAATTCAAATCATAGGCACAAATGTATTATAGGTACACTGATTGTAGGAGTAATCATAGTGATAGTTGTCGTCATTACTGAGTCCATTTTAAGTGCACACAAAGCTGAGGTACAGGGAGTGGTGGTACATGGAACATCCACACCTATCACTGCTGCCTCAAAGGAGGGTACATTAGGATCTGATAAAGGCTTAATAGAGCAGACCAGTGGCTTTTTGTATGTAGATTTGTCTAAAAATCATTACACACTGAATGATTATGCGAAGTTGCAGTATGAATATGTGAAAACTATAGTTGTGAGAGAGTGTAACGTGTATGCAATTGCCTGCTTCAGTCGAGGAAGGAATCAGGTATCATCACCTGCCTTAGACGTATGGTATTAGTTGTAGTTTGCTCCTTAACATGTTTTATGGAAAGGGTCGTTACGAGTACTATTTCTCAAATTATGATTTGGTACTTTCAGAAGTAACAGTCTACAAACATCTGAACAAGTATGATTATTACAAGCAAGAAGAGAGAATTTGAAAGTATTTTGTATCCACAGTAACACTAGATACTACCTATGCGCATAGACACAACTTAACTTGTACATTAACAGACATAGGAAATAAATTCATAGATCAAATATAGGATAGACATAGAAGCCTAACCGTTAAGCTTAATAGTAGCATAGGAAACTGAGTGGACCAAGGAGGTCTTAGCTCCCAAGGCTATGGGAAGCTATGGTCCTATAGCTCTAGATTGAGGACAACGAGCCAAGCTTGGCATTCAACAGGTACAGACCCATGAAGACACTATCTTTGTGGGACAGAGTATGTGTGTGATCATATTTTCCTAATTGATGCTTCTTCGAAGAAGTTCCTACAAGAAGCAGTACAAATGGCACCAGGCGTATATTTTGCGTGTGGGAAGAATGCAAATGTTTGGCTTTCGAACAATTGGTATGTTAAATCTTATGTGGCTGTTGAATTTCCAAAGATATACCATGTGGAAGATTTGGAGAGTTTGGAGGGAAAGTCAAACCATAGAGAGAAATGTGGACTGAGTACTGGTGAGATTGTGGGAGACACATTTGGAACAATGATACCCAGTTTGGATGTGGTGTTGAATGACAACAAGATTAGAAGGTTGTCCATCCTTGTGGATGAGTTGTCGGTTAACACAGCTCAGTCATTGTTGCTCGTGGATGGAGAGATGGTCTTGAAAAGTGATATGTAAATGCAGAACCGTCTTGCTTTAGATGCGCTATTGGCAAAATAGGGCGGAGTCTGTCAGATACTGAAGGTCCAACAGTGTTGCACTTACATTCCTGACAAAAGTAAAGATCTGAGGAGATATGTGTGACATCACTGAGATACACCATGAGATACATGATTTGGCAACCGAAGGAGTTTCGGCTAAGATTGTGAAAGGATTTGAAACAGTTGGAAGTTGGTTTGCTAACCTAGGAAAGGGAATTCTTGGATATATCTTGAATCCAGTAATAATTGTTGTGATATGTGTTATCATCTTGTTAGGTATGATAAGAGCATACAAATGGCACAAGTCAAGGCAGTTGGAACATTCTTTTAGGGAGAGAGAAAGAAGGGTGGAAAGATTGAAGGACAGTCACTATGAGCATTTTAGGCAGTTGGTGGAGTTCAGACAGAGGAGACTAGCTGTGACATCTGTTTAGATTGGTCTACTTTGCAGGGAATTAAAGGGTTTTGTGTATTCCTGGGCGTTGTACTACGCTCCGATCGCGGAGTCTGTGAAGTAGCGACAACTTTGCGCTTCACAGTGAGCGCGAAGTTGTCGACTACTTCGCAATCTATAGCGTAGCATAGTAGTTTTTCTTCCTCGCACGCTCAATAGCATTCTCGCGTGCGCGGTGATGATTTACCGTGGTTCTGCGTTCGCCTTCTCGATTTTCTCTCCCTGTCATGTGCACGCACCACGATGTTAGGAATCCGGCCGCACAATCCCAAGTGACTGTGCTAACGTGATCACGTCATTCGGACGCGCAATCACGTCATTAGGATGCACGATCTTCCTTTCGGCGCCATGTTGGTAAGATCGCATTTCCGAACACGCAGAAACTGCAATCTGGCACAGAATATCTCTCGAGCATGATAAAACCTTCTAAAAAATTATCATTTTGCTCAGGAAAACCCTTAGATTGTCATTTGGCTGTATTGTTTTGTGTCAGGAGTCCTCTTTTTGTTTCTAATCTTTTTTTCAAGAGTAAGGAATTACCCCTGAGTCTCCAAATTCCTGTTCCTGTCCACCAGGCTCCTTCCAGTGCTTCGTCCATGTGCTGTTCACTTTCATTTGGATTTGGAGCTTGAAGGATCACTTTTTGTGTATGTCTGCTGCATCATAGCATTTGATTGGATTTATTGAGGACTTTTGGATTTGAAATTTTCTTTTACAAGTAAGTTGGAGAATTGGTGTACATGTTTGTTTGATTCAGGCTTTTTTTAACTACAGTTTTCTGTGCTTTTCAATCCTTGTACTTTCATGAGGGGCCAAGTTGCATTTCTTTGAAATTTCATCCAGTAGGCTTAGAGGGGTCCAACCAGATCTCTGTGGTGTCTGTTAAATTTCGAGTTTTTAAACATCATGGATGGCATTGGATTCAATTGCAAACTCTGTTATAGTGGAATTTCAGTTTTTGTGTGTAATTAAATTTTGGCGTTTTTCAGCCAATAGGTAACCCTAGTAGGTCATATAGTTAGTGTAGGCCTGCTTGAGTTGATTGTATTTACTTTCTGTGGGTGGCTTGGCCATGTGGTGGCGGCCATTTTGTGTTTCCAGCCACTGTGCTTTTGCCATAGGCCTCCAAGCTTGTGGCCTACTCTGCCAGTAGCCCAATGGTACTACTGGATTCATCATGGGTGCATGGGGGTTAAACAACTGCTTTTTGTGGTGTATCTTTAATTTGTAACATCATGTATGGCATGGATGGTTTTGGATTGATTTTCAAAACATGATTTTTGGTGTGGAATTTCAGGTTTTGGGTGTGTGATAAATAATATGGCACTTTCTCCCAGTAGGTAACCCTAGGAATTCAGCTCGTGTAGTTTTGCACATTATGACAACGCGACCTTACAGTTTTTGTCTTCTTCGCGTGCTCAATTTGCGTGCCCAGGCACGCAATAATGACGTTTTGTATAATTCGCGCTGCCGAACACGCCAAATTTGCAATCTCGCGAGCAATATGTCTCGACTTGCATAAGGCCTTCTCGAAAATGTTGATTCTGTCCATTTTGCTAAAAAAACTCCTCAGGTGGTCATTTGGTTGTAGTTTTTGGAGCATGGACCACTTCCTATTTCTGTCCTCTATGTACTTTGTTGTTTGAGAGTGGGTTGACCATGTGGGTGGCGGGCGGCCATTTTGTGAAGCCAAGCATTGTCCTTTTGCCATAGGCATGTATTGTATGTCTTCTCCTTCTTTTCATGTTGGGGGTGGCATCCTCCTTTTTCTGGCCATATAGGGATATATAGGCCTGCTTGAGTTTATTGTTTTCTGGGCTTTACCCATGTACCTGTGATGAGTGCCCATGTGGCTGGGAGCTGTGGTGGTGGTAGTAGTAGTGTGCTTTTTTGTTTTTGACACATAGGCCTGTGTGTCTTTCCATTGTTCCTGTTGGCTTACTATTGTTCACATCCCCATTGCTATCTGCTGCAGGTCTCTGATGCTGCATCCATCCGACGTGATGCACAAATTAAGGATAAACAAGTTCCACTTCCACTACATTTGTATTTTAGTTCTTTGCTATTCTTACTCTTACCGAGTGTACTAATAATAATTATAGCTCAAAAAATTCCACATTTAACTGATGTTCTTCTGCCTTCTTTGCTTGTAGGTGCACAAAAGACTGAGGAGGAGGTGGTGGCTGTCATCATTCATCGCCCGTTGCACTGCCAGACGGACGTCCTTCTGTTCTACTTCACATGTGGTGTGACTCACCTGACCAGACATCTCTGCAACTTGCGCAACTGAGTGCTGCTGCTGACATCTGAAAATGATGGGCCCAAAGAAAGCAGGTACCAGGTCCTCCAAGACCAAGAAAGTTGCTGAGAAGAAGAAGGAAGAACAGAAGAAGGAAGTGACACTTAAGTCTGGTGTTGACCCCAAAACGTTTTTTGGGGAAAAAAAAGTACGCCTGCAGCAGCGGTGTCCGGGGTGCATGCTGGGGCAAGCACCTCCGCATCAGTGGGGCCAAGGCACCAACCCAGGCCCAAGCAGATGAGTGTGGAAGAGGTAGCCAGCCTAATGGTGGAAAGCAGTGATACTGAGCCTGACCTAAACTTATCGCTATCTCAAAGTAGTACACAATCAACGCAAGAGGGAACACAGCAGAAAAGTAGTGAACAACAACCACCGCCTGCAATAGTAGATGTTCAACAACAACAACCACAACCACCGCCCGCAATAGTAGATGTTCAACAACAACCACAACCACCGCCCGCAATAGTAGTTCTTCAACAACAACAACCACAACCACCGCCCGCAATAGTAATTGTTGTTTCTCCCGAAGTTGTAGCAGTTCAGGAAATTGAGCCTCATGCAGAGCAAGAAGAAGAGGAAGCCACTCATCCAGAATATCTATTGTCTTCCAAATCCCCACCAAGGAAAAGGAGGGTTAGTCCATCAAGCTCTTCGCCAAGCATCCCTTCTGATGATCTATATCTCAATTGGGAGCCACAACAATCTGAGCATGAGAGGGAGAGACATCCCAAGACCAGGCTAAGGAAAAGGAAGGTTCCAGCAAGCCTTACACTTATGGAGGTCAATGTAGAACATCAGGATAATGATGATGATGATGAGTCAGACCCAGTCATCACAAGCAATACTCCTGGCCCCGAGGACATGGAGACCAACATTTTCACCCTATTCCGAATGTCTGCGACTAGTAGGGATGTAGCACGCATACCTCCAACACAGGCAACACCAAAACAACCTCCAGCTTCCATTTTTACATTAGCCAAGGGCCGGCAGCGTCCTACATCCAGCACAAGCTCCACCTCAGCAGAAGTAGGTAGTGATACTACAGCGCAGCCACATAATGAAATTCAACACACACCCTCCAGTTCATCCGGCATTGGAAGTGGCACCTCTAGCAGGAGACAAAAGTTAAGGTCCCCCGTGTAGGACTTCTTTACAGTTAGCGCAAATGAGGACAACATTGCTATATGCTCCATTTGTCATTCTTCTGTTAGTCATGGTAAGCTTGGTACAAACTATGGTACAGGAGGCCAAATGACCCATTTGAAAAAACATCACGCTATCAAGTGGGAGGACCACCTTCGTCGCATAAAAGCAGGAACCATTAATGTTGGTGGGGAAGTAGTAGAAGGTCCACTCACGGTTGAACAGGAAAAAGTAGAGGGAGACATTCTATCTGGTAGTGGTACACAAAGTACCCCTGTCCCCAGCACTGCAGTGATACAGCCCACATCCTCCGCATCAGCAACATCTCAGTGGCACCAGAGTAAGAGTCAGCTGGCGACATTAAGGAGTACTGCTGCGAAGTCTGCGATGCAAAGTGCTGCGTCGAGCATAACCGAAAGAAATACCAAGCAGCGTACCTAGGACCCGAATGCCTCAACACACGCCTGTCCTTTTACACCCCCACCCGCCAACTACGATCGTCCAATCAAGCCCTCGCCGCAATTCCGCGCATCCATAGATCCACCATGGGGGGAAGATCCTTCTCCTACTTAGCGGCCAAAACCTGGAATTCTCTCCCCACCCACCTCCGCCTTACACAGAACCACCTCTCCATCAGAAAGCAACTAAAAACATGGATATTCGATAAGTAAAATACCCCACCCTCCCTAAAGTGCCTTGAGACCCTCTGGGTGAGTAGTGCGCTATACAAATTTTGAACTTGAACTTGAACTTTATTCTTAGCATGTTTAGGAAGGAGGGAAAGTACAAGCGCAACCACCCAATAGCACGTTTTTTACAATGCTAAGCTTGCTAAAATGTTGGCACTGGACCTTCTCCCTTTTTCTTTTGTTGAAGGGGTGGGTTTTCTGGAATTTGTGACAACCATCTGTCCAAAATGGAACGTTCGCAGCCGCTACTATTTTGCCAGAGTTGCTGTTGCAGCACTACACCACGACGTGCTGGAATTGCTTGGAAAAGCCTTACATCAGAGTGCTGTTCGTAGTATCTACCTGACATCAGACATGTGGACCAGTTGCCAAGCCACTGATTACATGTGCATCACTGCACACTGGATCTATTTTTCAGGTGTTAGAGACAAGCTATCTGTAGGTGTTGACACTGTTGAGATTTTTAATGAGACCCGCAGACATGCAACTGTAGCCATGTTTGCTATGGAGAAATCTCATACTGCTGCAAACATTTTGGCTGAGTTTAGCAGCAAGGTCTTTGAATGGCTGTGACCAAGAGGCCTTAACATTAATTTTGTTGTCACCGACAATGGCAGTAATGTAGTTAAGGCCTTGAAAGATGGTGGCTATTTCAGGGTCCCGTGTTTGGCACACTGCATTAACATTGTTGTTCAAGACTTTCTGAAAAATGAAAGCAAAGTCAGCAACTTACTGACCACCTGCAGAAGAATATGCATGCATTTCAACCATTCTTTTAAAGCCCAGAAGAAGCTACGGGTCATTCAACGTGAGCATAAAATGCCAGTCAAAGCACTCATCCAGGAGGTCCCAACACGTTGGAACTCAACTTATTACATGCTTGATCGTCTGTTTGAGCAGTACATACCACTTAATGCTTAGGTCATGACAGGAAGATTAGGGGATCCTACTGTTAAAGCCATGACCATTGAGATGTGGCAATGGGACCTCATTAAATGCCTGACAGAGATGCTACTTCCTTTTGAGGTCTTCACACGTGCAGTCAGCAGGGAGGACTGTACTATGGGCCAAGCTATCCCATTGTTATACATGCTAGAGCAAGAGCTGAAGGAGGTGTCTGAAACATACAAAGGTGTGGAAGAAAAACTTGACACATGTTATTTGGCGAATGCCTTAGCCACCCACTTATCTGACAATACAAGGATTCAAAATAAGATTGTGTCACATCGACATTACATTACTGCCACAATTTTGGATCGATGGTACAAATTATTTCTGAACAGTAACGCAGTAATTCCTTTTTCTGAAGGGGATTTTGCCAAGTACAAAACTTTAATAGCTGAGGAAGCCACTGATTTAGAAAACGAACGGCTCTCAATTAGAAGCCTGCCAGTGCCAGCCCAGGACAGTACAAGTACTACAGGGCATCCTCCAGAGTCAAGTTCTTCTTCAGAGCATGAGAGCAGTGCGTTTGCTTCCCAGCAGTCACCAACACTACCAATAATAACAACAGCACCAACAGTATCTGATTCATCAGACACAGAAGTGTGTCTGATGTGGAGAAGTGTGGCTCAGGGGTTAGAGGCGGCAGACCCAGAAGCTGAGATCGGTCCTGGACCAGGGTTCAATTCCCCGCCTCGCCGGGTCTTGGGCTCAAAAATTTCATGGACTCGATAATTCTCGTTCCGGTGCCTACTTGACCCATGGGTTCACACTCTGCGACTCTGGGCAATAGCTTGCTTAATCTCCACTACGGCCCCTCGCGGCGGGATGCCTGGCTTTCACCTTGTGGATACCCTGCTGGGGCTATCTCACAGGGGAATACCAGGACGGGTTCCCAAGGCAAGCGCCTTGATGCCTACGGGTGATACGTGCGCTATATAAATCGCAATACATACAACCAACAAAATAGCTGCTTGGTTTCTACAGAAAGGGAGGGGTAAGTCCGGTGCTGTCGCAAAGCCAAAAGAGGCCAAGCAAATCGGAGCACCACTGAACATTGAGCGGATAGTCCAAGCCTATCTGGGTGACACAACAGAGGTGTTCATGGAGCAAAGCCCATTGGTGTATTGGTATGGGAAAAGAAGCCAATGGCCAGTGCTCAGCAGGCTGGCGATAAAGTATCTGGCTTGCCCTGTCGCAAGTGTCTCTTCTGAGCATGTTTTCAGTGCTGCTGTTGCCATTGTAACTGTGAAAAGGACCAGTCTCTTGCCCAAAAGCGTGGAGAGGAACCATTTTTTTTTTATTTTATTTTTTTTAGTTTAAGTTTTGTATAGCGCTAGCTGGACCCAAAGGTATCAGAGCGCTTCACATCGAATACAAATAAGCATCAACAAGACAGGTAGGTCGAAGCAGGGTAGGGAGAACATGGGGAAGTAAAAGTCAATACAATATCAGCATGCGGGCATAACATGGCGGAGATCCAGGGAGAGTCATCTGGTTCTCTCTAGGACCACAGAGATAGTGAACTATCAAAGTCAGACAAGGAATTCTCATTATGATCCAGCCCGCTCAAGAAAGAGGGCTTTGAGTAGTATCTTGAATTTTGGGAAGGAGGCGGTCATCCTGATGTGGGGGGGATGGAGTTCCATATCTGTGGAGCATTACCCGCAAAGGACCTGTTAGATGTTTTACGTGTCTGTGATTTCAGAGGAATGAGTAGTAGTGTGTTGGAGCTTCTGAGGTTCCTAGACTGACCGGCTCTATTGAGTTTATTGGCCAGATATTCCGGTTTTCCTGTATGCAGGGCTTTGTGTGTGAGGCAAGCTGTGCGGAAGTTGGCTCGTAGGTTAATAGGAAGCCATTTCAGATCTTTGAGTGCCGGGGTGATGTGCTCATATTTCTTTGTTCCCGTGACCATTCTTGCTGCTGCATTAAGGGTAGCAGTCAGAGGACCCAGGTGCGATTTGGCTGTTCCAGTCAGAGTAGCAATGCCATAGTCAATCCTGGAGAGTACCAGTGCCTGAGTGGCCTGTTTCAGGTCTTTCGAAGGGGGGAAGGGTTTCAGTTTGTAGAGAAGTTTCAGGTTAAGGAGAGCACTTTTGGCAGTTTTAGAGATGTGTTCTTTCATGTCCAGTTTTGGGTCAGAGTGATCCGAAGTGATTTGGCGGAGGTTGTAGGTACAAGAGGAACATTGAGGGTGTTTAAGGCTTTGAGCCATTCAAGTATTTGGGGATTTTCACTTTTGTTTGAGATGAGGAGCACTTCTGTCTTTTCTTCATTAAGTTTGAGGTGGTTGGATGAGAGCCAATGTTGGACCTCTGTGAGTGTGCCATTTAGTCTGTGTATGTCTGCGATCTAAGTGGTTTCCAGGTAGAGTTGTGTGTCGTCCGCATAGAGGTGAAAGGGGATGTTAGAGTTCCTTAGAATTGTAGTGAGGGGCTCCATGTAGATGTTGAAAATTTGTGGAGAGAGTACTGACCCCTGTGGGACTCCTCTAGTAATGGGGAGGGGGTCCGATTCGAAGCTTTTGATTTTGATCATTTGTGCGCGGTTGTTGAGTAAGGAGGCGAACCATTTGAGAACTGAGAAAATTACCAGCTTGGGGTCACTGCCGCACAGCGTATCGCCTCCCAAGAGGTCCACGACCAGCGCTACTTGCCCCCGCCGCCGCAAAACACCCGCGGCCGCTGAGAGGGGTGGACGGACTGCGGACTACATTTCCCAGCGTCCCCTGACTGACGGGGACGCCGCCTAGCAGCAGACACTTCTGCCCGGAGGCGCATAAACCTCAGCACTTCCTCCGGTGGAGCGGGGGAGAAAATTACCAGCTTGGGGTCACTGCCGCACAGCGTATCGCCTCCCAAGAGGTCCACGACCAGCGCTGCTTGCCCCCGCCGCCGCAACACACCCGCGGCCGCTGAGAGGGGTGGACGGACTGCGGACTACATTTCCCTGCGTCCCCTGACTGACGGGGACGCCGCCTGGCACCAGACACTTCCGCCCGGAGGTGCATAAACCTCAGCACTTCCTCCCACGTCGCGGGACGCGCGCAGGCAGCGCCGGGATGAGCCCGGGCAGAGGGCGGGCCATCTGTGGCCATAAGGGGCCAGAAGAGGCCGGGCGGGGCCACCCCCTTAAGGACTACAAATGGGTAAACGGAAACATATCTGTAATGAGGGGTTTGGGGGCCAGAAAGCCAAAGTGCCCAGAAAAACCGAGACTATAATCTCCTATTTGACATCAGCTGTGGGAGTGATTAGCAAGGAAATCGCTAACGCTGAAAAAGAGCTAGGCATGTCATCATCTGCGGGGGGTGAGTCTGACCCTGGAGAAGAGGGAGCCACACAAGACATTGTGCCCCCACAGCCGGGCCCTGTGGTTGACCTTGGTTCCCTGTTAATCCCTGTCCCAATAACGAGTGCAGGCACCCAGGCATTGTCGCCCCATAAGGAGGACACCCAGAGTATTTCTGGGCAACAAGGAAAAGGGGGCAGGGTTGCGAAGAAGTGCCAAATGAAGACTAAGCACTCTAATAACTGTCTTCAAGACATGGATGATGAAATAACAAATAGACTGAGTTTGAAAATTGAAGGTCTAATTGATTCACACCTGGAACCCGTCTTGACAAGTATCGCGAAAGACATAGTGGACCCGTTAAACACATGTGTAGCGGGACTATTGAAGAGATGTGAGGCAATAGATATGTTTATTCTAGAATATCGCAGGTCCTGAGCCTAGCACCCACCACGCAGAACCCCATCACTACTAATCCTAGTCGGACAAATACCGCTGCGACATGTGTTATGGGCAATTTCCCTTCAAAAGTTAACACTCCGGTTGTGGATATGGCAACCACGGCAACTGGCAAACATCCCCTTCCTAGGGCACCTATATCAGAAAAGGCTAACAGGCATAGTCCAGTAGTTTTGCATCAGCCTGCTAAAAAGTCATCCCTCGTTCCTTGCCAATCTATGTTGCATCTTCCACCACAGGCCGCACCATTAGTGGCGGTCTTAACAGGGGTACCTCCTCTTAAGCCGAATGCGGTAGAAAGTACACAGGAACTTATGAGAATAACTAGGAACTGGTGTTCTCAGTATTCTAGTGGGGAAGCTGATATAGCTGACTGTATAAGTATGGTTAGACGAGTGGGGTGGGTGGGTCCCAGTGAGAAATCAATAATAGGTGATTGTGTTGTCATAAATTTTAATGCTCAGGACATGGTGAATCGACTCTTTTGGGACGGGTCAGAACTGACAAACTTAGGTATTAGGCCGCTTCCCCTGGGATTTTCCTACCACCATCCACACGAATGGGGCGGAATTCGAATGCTCAGTCAATTAGACCCCCTATACTCCCCCTAAATGCCCCAAGTTACCACCAGCACAACCCAGCAGGGAATTCACTGCGGGCCTTAGAGACCCCCTGTAATCTGGGAATGCCATTATCCAATAGTTTTTCTCCCTTATCGGGTATGGATGAAAACGACTGACTAATTGGTAACACAGAGACTGCAATCCATACGATGAAGCAAGTCCCGCCCTGCAGAATTGTTAGCTCGAACGTAGTAGGTGTAAGGGCAAAGATGGGGGATGAAAATTGGGTGGGGTTTTTAAAAACATTTGACATAATTTCACTTCAGGAGACCTGGGACCCAACAAATTGTTTCTCCTTAGATGGCTACCAGCACTTTTCCATCCCAGCTCAACATAGTAGGGCGGGTAGAGCTAAGGGGGGCCTGACAAGACTGTTCTCCTTAGAATTAAAGTGCTCGTTTACCCAACTCGATATGTGTTCCGAAAACAGTCTAATAGTGGAATTGTCAGTAACGGGGATAAACAAAATATTATTTATAAATTATTATAACTCTATGGATAGCAAAGACAATAACCTAGCGCTTTTAGAAAAGTTTCTTTTATCGTATTCTTTAAAGTCAAATACATTCGTGATCATATTTATGGGTGACCTCAATACTCACCCCTGTGATAAATTGTGTGGATCCGAAGGCTATGAGGGTCCTCCGTTTATAGCCCTGTCCCATTTCGAACATTCAAAGCAGGGTGAGGAGCTGGAATTATTTCTAGCTAGCTGGAATCTCTATGAATCCAGCTTTGGGAAGGCTAGTACTAGGACCCCAACGTTTAAGGGAAGAGACATAGGGACAATCATAGACTACATTTTCTTAACATCTTTTATGCTGTGTAGGGTTTTAAGTTATCTTACGGAGGTCTCCGTCTACAGTGATCACAACCCTGTAATACTAGAGATGGAACCGGGAGACCTCCTTTGTTTTAAGGATACTTTGCAAAAGGGTGGGAAGGATGTGACCTTGAAACACCAAGGTAAAAGATTGAGATGGTCCAAAGTGGTCCCCGAAAGCTTTTTAGGTGAGGTTTTACCCAAGGTTGAAAGGGAGGTTAATATATGTTTGGATACTGAGTCACAGGGTGCAAACATGATTGACGCCTTTGGCATCATTTGTCAACAAATTAATTTAAGTCTACAGAGAGAGGGAAGGCAGACAAATCATACCGATAAGAGGTGGTTCAATAGCAGCTGCACTAGAGCCCATGCTGCCCTTCTCAAAGCACTAAAAGCTTCTCCAAAGGACAGGGGGATTATAGCTAGCCTTAGATCAGCTTATAAACAGGCATTATTAGCTAGAAAACGGGAACTGGAGGAGGCCTGAATTAAACTTCTATCTCCCGAAGTGTTGCGAGATAATGGGAAATTTTGGGCCACCGTTAACCAACCCCTGTTCTCAGTTGATGAAAATTCCCCCTTGAGTTGTAATATTCCCGATAGTGACTGGATTGCTCATTTTGAGAAAATCTATAGGCTGCCAGGAGATGATCATAGGACAGAGAACAGTCTCCCGGAGAATGTTACCCCTGCGTTGATGTTTGATGTCACCGAAGTGGAAAGGGCCATTGGAGAAATGTCACAGAATAAGGCCCCGGGCCCTGACGGGGTCCCTGCTGATTTATTTAAAGCTGCTCCACATTTCTGGTCTAAAATTCTGTCAAATGTGTTTAATTATTTGGGACCAAACAGCTTGCCAACTACCTGGGCCACCTCAATTATAATTCCAGTTTTTAAGAAGGGGAACAGACAGGACCCATCCTGCTACAGGCCGATCTTCCTCATTGATTCGTCTGCTAAAATATTGGGCCGTGTGGTCCTACGAAAATTAACAGATTGGCTGTCTGAAAGAGGGCTCCTGTCCAATGCACAATACGGCTTTAGAGCCAAAAGGAGCACCCTTGACCAATGTCTGAACCTCCAACTTTTAATCAGCAAGTACACTATAGCTAAGGAGGGGTCACTTTATATGGGGTTCATGGCCCTCTCCTCAGCATTTGACCTAGTTAATAGGTCAAAGCTGTGGCACATATTACTAAACATGGGCATCGACCCACCATTAGTGCACTTTTTAGCAGACTTGCATTCTGGCCTTTTGGCTGCAATTAGAGCAAATACTGAGGGGCGATGTACAACTCATTTTAGGTTAGAGAGGGGGGTCAGACAGGGGTGTATTCTGGCCCCCCTCCTGTTTTACTATACATTAACGCCCTGGAGCCTGCTCTGGAGGACGTGTACCGCGTATTGGGGTACTGGTTATGCCAGTTCTCCTTTGCGCGGATGATGCCGTCCTCCTGGCCCGCACAGGGGTGGGTCTGCAAAAACTGTTAAATGCTTTTGGAAGATTTATGGAGGAATTAGACCTGAAAATTAATACAAAAAAGTCCCAAGTTATGATTACAGGGAAGGCACGTAGGGATTCAAAACATTCCACTGCTGTGGGGAAGTAGTTCGTAGGGTACCCACATTCCCATATCTGGGAGTTCTCTTCGACGAAGGTGGTAACTGGGGCCCAGAAAAAAATAGCCGCAGTATGGCTTTCGCTAGAACCGCATCCGCACTTATGGGCTTCTCAAAAAAGCTAGGGGCTAGGCCGATAGAAGCCCTTATTAAGGTTTATAAAGCTAAATGCCTAGCGGTAGCCACATATGGTTCTCAGATATGGGGTTATTCGCCCCAAATTAAAATCCAGATTTTTGAGAATAAATTCCTTAGATCAGTTCTGACTGTCCCCCAGTCTTCTCCAACATTTTCGATTCATAATGAGCAGGGGCTAGGATACGCATCAGACCAAATCAAAATAGCCCCGCTAATATGTTGGTTGAAAACCTGGTTGAACCAAGAAATTACCTTGAACCACAACATACTGTTAGACTGCTTGAAGCTGGATAAGTCTAATAAAATTCCTTGGTTGGCCTATATAAAATCGGGTTTTCATAAATTGGGACATCCTGAACTCTTTTCGTCTCCAGATTCCATACTGAGGAAGGACATTGGATTGACCAAAAATGCTATGATGAACTTACTCTCTTTAGAGCAGGAGGAGGCAGAGTTGATGAAACCAACTGTTAGAATTAATTATGCCCTAATTAGCTCCCCAGGCCCTGAACCTTATCTCACCATAGTTAATCACCCCTTCCACCGGCATCTTCTACAAGATTTCATTTTAATTTGATTCATTTTTCCTTAGGTTGTTTTAAAAATTGGTGCCCCCCAGAAAGGGCAGATCCATGTCTATGTGATGATTTCTCGAACCAGGACACCTTACATTTTATTATGTTCTGTGAACATTACCGAGAAATCAGAAAGAAATTCTTGTTCCCACTTCTGAGGGAGGTGGGTTTTATACAGGTTAGGATATATTTATTTACAACAATTAAATACCCCACGAATAATATTTCATGTTGCCAATTTCTTAGTCGCTGCTACTCGGATAAGGAACAAGATTGCCAAGGCCACACCTATCCCTGTAGATATCTTATGAATTAGATTGTCCGTTTTTAACTTCATGATTTTATTATAGGACTTCAGTCCCTGCAATTTTTTATCACATTTTTTAGATCTATTTACATTGTATAATATTTACACTGACATAATGAATTTTTTTGTCTATGATGTTGTTTCTGTGTAATTAATCGTTTGTATTGTACGATGTCTTTTTATGATATTAATTTATTGAATAAAGTATTCAACTGAATGACTGAGAACTGTCTTTCCCAAAGCCTGCTCTCTTCTGGAGGACATTGAGTAGTAGGTTGTGATCCACTGTGTCAAACGCTGCCGATAGGTCTAAGAGGATGAGGAGGCTACATCGGTTGGAGTCGAGAGACATGTGTAGGTCATCCATCACATTGAGGATTGCGGTTTCTGTGCTGCAGCCCTTTCTGAACCCAGATTGGTGTGGGTCAAGAAGATTCAAGATCTCTAGGTGATGGGTTAGCTGAGACAGCACGCATTTTTCCAAAATGTTCGATAAGAGCGGAAGGTTTGAAACTGGTCTGAAGTTGTTCATGACCAAAGGGTCAAGGCCGGGTTTTTTTAGGAGTGGCGTGACTTGACCTAGTTTAAGGCAGTCAGGAATGGAGCCATCGCTCAAAGAGCTGTTGATGATCTTGGCCCAGATCGGGGCTAGAGTAAGTTTTAGGTCTTTGGTCAGTCTCAATGGTAGCTGATCAAGGGAGTGTGACGTGGGATTAGCGGTGGCAATGAGATCACTTATCGCTTCAATTTGGATGGGTTGGAAGGAAGACCAGCTAGTGGCTGCGGTTGTTGGTTTTGAGTGGGTAGAAGCAGTGGGGAGCAACTCTCTGAGGGCGGAGGGCATGTCGCTGAAAGATCGTTCAATTGAGGCAATTTTTTCTTTGAAGAAGTTAGCAAAGTCATCGCACTGGGATTTGGACGCTGTTAAGCTGTCTGTCATAGGCATGGAGGTTTGGTTCCTGATTATATTGAAGAGTTCTTTGGCGCGGTTTTTAGCCTTGTCTAGAGCAGAGCAGAAGAAGGATGACTTTTTGTTCTTGATATGATTAAGGTAGGTTTTGCGAGCTGCCTTGAGTTGGTCCCGGTTGAGGGCAGTGGGGTTGTTCCTCCAGGATCTTTCTATGGCTCTTAGGAGTCTACGCTCATCATTGATGTCAGTGGAGAACCAAGACCTGGAGGGAATGCTTCTGTTTTTTTTAGTTTTCTTGGTGCCAGCTGATCCAGGACGCACTCCAGGTTGGAATGATAGAGCGTGGTAAGTTCCGTGGTTGAGAGGAGCTCCTTCGAGTTCGGGAGGAGTGAGCTAAGAGCATCTTCTAGCTTGTCAGGGGGGACTTTCGATATGTTTCTGACCCACTTGGGCGAGGTTTGGGTGGGTGAGAGGGAAAGAGCCGAATGGATGATATGAAAGAGGATGGCGTGGTGGTCTGACCAGTCCACTGGGATGATGTGGTCAATTGAAATTGTCTTTTTGTCCGCAATGATTGCATCCAAGATCGCACCTTTATGGTGTGTTTCTTCTGAGCAGTGTTGGATCATATCGTGGCCTTGTAGAAGGGAGGTGAGAGATTGGATGAGCGGGTTATGGGTTTCATTCCATCTTAGGTTGAGGTCGCCCAGAATTATTCTGAAGTCACTGTTGAGAGCGGTTTGAGTGATCAGATCTGAAAGCTGATCGCCAAATTCAATAGCGTTGCCTGGAGGGTGGTACAGGAGGAGGCATTGGAGTGGGCTGTGGTGGGGCGAATTGATGTTGACCGAAAGGCATTCAAAGGAGTTGTAAAGGAGGGAGGGGGATTCAGTAATGGAGAGGTCACTTTTGTGGATAATTGCTATTCCGCCTCCTTTGCGTATGGGCCTGTCTTTGTGGATAAGTGAGAAGCCGGGTGGCACCAGCGTATCCAAGATGGGAGGGGATAAGGTGTTCAGCCAAGTTTCAGTGATGAAGGCTACATCTAGGTCATGGGAGAGGATGGTTTCGGCTAATTCAGTTGCATGTTTGACGGCTGATCTGCAGTTGATAAGCATGCAGTTGATGTGGGGTCTGCATCCGGGTTCGGGTTGACAGAATTCGCTCTGGGTAAGGATGTGAGATGGGCTGGGGGTCTGGTGGTTTTTCGGTGGGGCGGGTCTCTTCTCATACCAGTGATGACTTGGATCGAAGAAAGGGGTGAGGGGTGCGGGGGTAGTGCTTGGGTTGGCTTGTTAGGAGGGGGTTTGTAGGATGCGACGAGGGAGCTCACTTCCTGTGGGGAGAGAGAGGGAGTTCTTCTGGGACAGTCAACTCGTGATTCAGTCTGGGGTTTAGTGATAGGAGGCCGAGAGCCTGGGGGGACAGGGACCAGATCGGGTTGAAGGAGTCATTCCTGATGGGAAGTTGCTGGAGGTGAGGAGGTGATCAAAATGAATCAGCACTTCATGCCACCAGACTACAGAATATGTGAATCACAGCAGGAAGAGGAGAGCGAGTCCAAAGATATAACTAGTGGGTTACACAACCTACTTCTGTCCGAACCACCAGGGTTTGAGGATGAGCTCTTCTTCCCTGATAACTAGGCTTTCAAATGTTACTTTCTCCCTTCCTTTATTTGTGTGTATATCTGTCTTTCTGGTTCAAATCAAACCACAACAAATCCATCACCACCGTCTCTTATTTTTATTTACCTATTGGAATGCACGCCTGTGCATTTAACTGTCCACTCCACTCCTCAGAGTTCTGTTCCACCTTCCTGACTCGCCCTAAATACATTTCCATCTTGCCATACATTGGATGGAGATAGAGAATAGTACAATAATGCCTCTAACAGTCCCTCCATAACAAGTGAAACGTATGTGACTATAGCCATCTTCTGTTTTGTTTCCAATCTGAAACTCATCACTGTCTTAAGGCTACCACCTCTGTCTGCAGGCATACAAAACTCTTCTCTGTCAGAACTTGAGCAGAAATCCAAAACTAAAGTAAACTCGTCATCACTTTCAGAAGGCTCAGCAGCATCTGTGATCTGACAGCCAAAGAGAAGAGCAAGGCAGGTATATGAAATTAATGATGCCATGCAATGCATTGGATGCTTGCTGACTCTGAGCAAATGTGCATGAAGTAGAACTATACTAGTAGTTTAATAATAACCAAGTACTCGTGACTCAAGTGATAGTCAATGTTTCCATGTTGTTTAATAATATTAACCAATTGCACTCCTTCTACTGCAGGTGCAGTCTGGACTTACTTAATTGTAGTCACTCACTACAGACGAGTTGCTGTTGGTCTGTTGGACAACACGTACACATGCCACACCTGATGATGATGACCACCATACTATCTTTGCACGCTGTCAGTCAGTTGGATCTGAGATGATTGATGGAATATGTTTCAGGAAGTGTAATACAAGGTAAACACAACCAATCAACAAGAACCACAGCAGACCTAGGCTACATGTGTGTGCAGTGGTGGAGTAGAATAGTGGTATGATTGATGACTGACAATGGCACATTGATTTAGTCACTTGATTTGGAAAATGCTAGGTTGCTGTATATGCCTTTTGTCTGGCTCTGTGAAAAATTAAGGTAAATGGAGTTTGGGTCAGGGACTCACGGCCCGGTGTCGTGGGCCTGTTCTGTGCTGGCTCCTATCTTGTTGTCCTTCTAGATTAATGCTGTGCAACTAGTACAGTAGAGTTAGACACAATGTATCCAAGCAGCCTCAGTATGAAAGTCTTCTCGCTCAGGAGTCTAGTCTTTGTGCACTACACCGTAATTGAATTTTATTTTTTCATTCAGTTATTTTGTAATACACTTTTTCTTTTTCCATCAACACTTACAAGCCAGCCTTTTACCCAGTGCTATTATACTTGGAGCAACAACTCACACTTACCTTACCAATCCTCATCATCCAGCCAGTGGCACCGAAGAATGATATTCAGAGTGTCCATGGAAGGGAGGAACAAGAGGAATGACGAGATACAACTATACATTTGGACCTAGATAATACAGTAACTTAAGTATCATTTTCGTATTTTATTTGATTCCTTTTTCCTCTTCATTTATTTTACGCTTGTGTGACTTTGTTTGGTAATTGCTCCCTAAAACTATTTCTTAATTTTCTTTGCTAGCTTTCAGCCCACTACAGCAGGTATTAGGGTTTCTCTGAGGGCATACAGCCTAGGCAAATGTCATATATAAGAAATACTTCCTTGTACTGTCGAATTGTGTAGTAGTAGTTAAGTACCACTCATTATTATTAACCATCAAGATATAACTTATCTTCATCATGCATGCATTTCCTTTTTCTACCTTTACTTTAGATTTATTGGGTAGTGGATCATCAATCATCGTCTCCATTGTTTTGCTTTTGTTGTCTCCATGCGTACTGTTTTTCTTTGTCAAACCTTTCCCCAAACCCCCGTTCCCATCCATTCATCAAACCCTAACCCTCTTCCCCCAGGCTGTGTGATTTTATATTGAGGTGTGATGTGACTACATTAAATCTACACCAACAATTGATCACACGCTTGCTGGGGCAGATGTGGTGAAAGCAACACTAATTTAATGTCAACGAGGCAGGGCCAGGATCTTCTTCTCCTTGCCCACCCAAGCTCTGTGTATGTACACCGAATACATCTAATTAATTGCCGGCATTGTTTGGATTTAATTTTACAGCATTAAAGCTTATGAATTAGTATTGTGCTTAAGTGACTCCTTCAACACAACTACAGTTGAACTTCTTATCTTCTTGTACTTGGCAGTTCCTGACACCATTGTTTTCTTTTAGTTTAGCAGTTGCAATATTGTTTTTTGTCAGTCTTGTTATGTACTGTACTTCTCTACTACTCCCACATTGTCTCTCAGGCAAATGACAGTCTCTTTGTTTTTGTTTGCAAATGCTAGTGCCAATGTCTACTACTACCATCACACAATCACTGCATCTTCTCCAGTGTCTTGGGAAACCATGCATCCCTTGCGGTGCCGAACGTAATCATCATCACTCACAGGTAAGATAAGTTTGCTGGGAGGTATAATGGAGGAGAGACTGGTAGTAATAATAGGACAAATATAACTCAGTGAGGGGTACCGCATCTATCTGTTTGCATGTTACAAATGTGGCCAATTAATACATTATTTAAATCAAACACTGGCCGCTGCCCTGTATCTGCAAGTAAACCTTGTGAGGTACATTAATTTGTGAAACAGTAACCCCACCACAAAACATTGACATCATATGTGTACGTTTTAAATAAATAACATTTATTCATGTCATAAAAAATATCCTGTCCCACTCCTCACCCACCCCTCTCCCTAACGCCAACCAATGTCCAAGTCCAAAGAATGTCCCAGAAAAACCCCAACACCCAATTCCCACCCACCAACAAAATTATTAAAAAAGGGGCAAATGAACAGGGTCCATTATAATCGGCGGGCTTTGAGGTGTTTGTCTATTAATATCTTCACACGACCTTCTAATTGATCCTCCAGCTTTGCTACCTGGAGGAGAATTTGTTGCCGAAATGCACGGCACCTACATTTGCATCCATGATGTGGGGGGGCGGCAGATGTTGAGAAATGCCGGCGGTGGGCGGCTGCCTGACCACGGTGCCGTACTCCTGCAGGTGGGGCCTGGCTGGGGCCCGGGGTATTGGAAGAGGCAGCAGCTGCTGCCGTCGCCTCCTCCTCCTCGGCCTGAGCCACCACCCGACGGTATTCTTCCACGATGGCCTGAAGTTTCCTTTGCCGGGCCCTGGCTGCCAACTCCTTTCGGGATGGTTTTTGGGAAGGAGTATCTATAAAGAAAGAAACAGAATTGTACCCGAAACTCTTAGCAAATCAGTAACACAAAATTAATTCAACACATAGTGCACAGTAGCACTAGCAAGCGCAGTACATACCATTGGTGGTAACTTTAAGTATCTATCCTCCTGCTTCCCCGGCCTGTAACATTTGTTGGAGTTATTTTCCGGCACTATACTTGCCCTAGTACTATGGGTGGACTTCAGTACACAGAAGAAAACCAGTCTTTTTTGTATCTCTTTTTATATTATTTTCAAAGTAAGACTCTGCATCCAGTGACAGTCTCCACCGAAGATGAATACAATACATCCAGGGGGCATCCATCCATTAAAAGTAAATGTCTATCATTCTTTATTATCGCTCTACAAACCTTAGCTGGTTTCACTTTCACCGACAACCACCCATGTGTCCACTCCTTCCTTGCCTTGGCTTTGGGTTTGACACAAACATAGCTGATGATTCTTGCTATCCACTATATCTATCCACCCATATTGTGTCGCCCACCCAGGCAGGCATCTTCTTTCACCTTCCGCCCATCCTTCAACAACCCATGCATCGGATTCCTATCAGCCACCTGCATGCTGCTTCCAAAGTATCCTTCTATGGTAGTCGTATTACATCTCTTTCGTCCTTCCTCCTTCCACCCTAGTTCACTTCTTTCACATTTTGTTCAACACATCCATCAAGGTCATCTGATCTGACTTTTAGTCTTCTCCATAACTTTCACAGCTGAGTTGGAGTCTGATAGAAGAGGCGTTGTTTACTCAACTCACGCTGGTAATGCTATTGCTAATGCATTGATAATGCCAAGTAAAGGGTGTCTCATTCAACTGTTGTATATTGTCCAGTACAACTTCAAGTTCATACCTACTTAATAAGTCTCAGAGTACAGTGAGGGAAATGTTCCCCTTCCACCTAGTAATGCAAATAAGTAATGAATATAACTTACCACCGCCCACCGCTGATTTTTCCTCCCCCACTGGTGCTCCTGCAGGTGCCGCAACTCCTGTCCCCTCCTGGATGACAACATTTGCGTCACCGCTGGCCCCGTCGGCACTGGTAGTTGGTAGTGGTTGTGCACCTATAAAAACAAATACACCTTTTTAGATGCCTGCGCGCCTCCCCCTATTTTACTAGTTTTTTCACCAGGAAGGAAGATTGAAAAAACTGTTAAGTACAACATAAATCATCACTAGTCCAAATTGCGTACTACAGCAGAGTCAGTAGACAGACATTAGTATTAATTTATTATATGGTCCCTAGGCTCATCTCATCTCTACTCCTACTCTAGTCTTTGGAAAGTTAGCCTGAGCCATGTAACCATTTTAGATCCATGTCTACTGTTTTGCGCATGTTACCTCGCAGCTTGTTGCGCAGTAAGACGCCTTTGAGGCCACATGAGTGTTGCAAACAACTGAAGAGGTTGAAAAACAAGGCACGTTTTTGTATGGATTATGGAGTTTGGTTAGTCCCTATTGCTTATCCATAATGTTACACCTTTTGGCAGGACTGCAAAAATCTTGCATAATTGTATTTCATACTGTCTAACGTGCACCATTTTTCTCATAATAGGCAGATGAGAAGATTGCCTTCTACGAACCAGAGATTTGCAGAGCTTACGAAAGATGCATGTGTAACCAGTATGCGTTCAACGGTGAGGGGTCTCCCACAATTCCCACAGTTCCCTATCGTGCACTAGTTGTACAAATGTATAGTTTTAATCTTCTTTATTGTGCATGGTGGAGCTGGATGTATTTCATGGAACAACTTACAAACGCTTGTTATTATTTTTAAAAAATAAAGCTTTTGAACTTGCACATAGACTCTGTGGTATATTTTGAGTGTCTGTGGTGTTGTGAACTTACAAGAGTGAGTGAGCGAAAGGGTCTTACTTATTTTCTGGGTTGTGTAATAAAATCATTGGGTATCTTCGTGTGGGGGTCGGGAGTGGGACAAATGACTAATGACTGAGACACTATAGGTAGTCTTATAGCACGTAAGAAGAAATTAATCTGGCTCGCTATAAAAGAAAGGGATGAATCAACATGGGCTAAACTGACATATGACGCAACAAATAACAACAGTGCCAGGTTCTGGCAGACCATCAGAACCCTAGAGAATCCATCCGCACCAGGAATTAGCTCATATATAACAGAGGACATCTGGGCAAAGTTCCTACAGAATCATTTCAACCCTGAAGCTCTCGAATCCCCGGTAACCTTTACGGAAGACCAACAACAATCAAGGACTGAAGGACCGGTCCTTCCCATTGAATTCACAATCACGCAGCTCGCGGGTAGAATCAAGAAAGGACGCAAAGACGGAGCCCCTGGCCCTAACGGTCTTCCAACTATTTTATTTAGGCAGGATTCGATCTACTGGGGTAAAGTACTCCTTCCCCTTTATAATAACATCCTAGAAAGTGAGCGAATTCCTGACTCTTGGAAAGGGTCAATTATCTCGACTATCCACAAAAAGGGTGTCATGTCAGACCCAAAAAATTATAGGCTCATCGCCTTAATAGACATCGAAGCCAAATTCTATGCAGGGCTCTTACTAAATGAACTCACAGCTTGGGCTCTGGAAAAAAAACTTAATTCCCATAAATCAAACTGGGTTTCAGGAAGGACTGGGGACTTCGACAAACATTCTCGCCCTTTCTCTCCTGTTTGACGCCTCCAAAAAAATGAATAAACCGTTATTTGTCTGCTTTATTGATTACAAGGCAGCTTTCGACAGTATCGACAGGGGGCTACAGGGGGCTACTTTGGGCCAAACTGGTGAGGTGGGGAATCCCTACAAATCTTCTAAACCAGCTAATCCTGCTTCACTCTGACACTTGGGTCCAGATTAAAATTGGAGCAGGAGATACCCTGTCTAGAAAAATTCCTACTACCAAAGGGCTGAAGCAGGGTTGTGTACTGGCCCCAACCTTGTTCAACCTCTTTGTCTCTGATCTTTCCTCCGACTTGGACAAATGTAACAATCATGCACCAAATCTAGGGGGCTTAACACTATCAAACCTCTTGTACGCCGATGACCTCCTATTAGTTAGCCGTACTCCAATCGGCCTCCAGCATCTGATAAACATCACAAGTACCTTCGCAGATAAAAATGGGCTGACCATAAATCTGGAAAAATCCAAAGTAATGGTACTAAACCAAGGTCAAAATAAACCCTACTTTCGATTGTCAATGAATAATCGGCTGCTGGTCCCGGTAGAGGAGTACAGAGTACAAGTATTTGGGAATCATATTCGAAAGAAACGGCTCATTTTCTAAACAGAAAGCCTCCATTAAAGGTAGAGGAACTGTATTGGCTGTTGCTTTAAAAAACATCAAGCAAAAAATAACTGGCCCTAGCCTTCTCCCTTTGCTAGAAGTGCTTCGAGCGCGCCTCCTTCCCTCCATCACCTACGGAAGCGAAGCAATGAGAGGTAGAGACGAAGTCCCCCTGGATATTGTGGTTGCCAAGGCCCTGAGAATAATATTCAATCTTCCACAATTCACCTCACCAGCACAAATAAGATTAGAATTTGGACTTCTAAAGCAGGAAATTTCACGGAAAGGGGCCTACGCCAATTGCTGGTTCAAAATAAAGGGGGCCGAGCCGGGCACATTGAACTCACACCTGTGGTTGGAAATCTCAAAGAGAAATGAAAGCCCAGCGAAGACCTACCTCCAATCAGCAATCAAGCTGTTAGCTTTACAGGACCTATGGGACTCGTGCCCATCCCAGAAAAGTTTTAAGGTCCTGGTAAATAAATCAGTAAAGATCGTATCTCTTGCAGAAGACAAAGCTGCCCTTAGTAGGAGAACCCATGGCTGGTTCGTAATCCAGAGCTATCTGTCAACAAAGCCCCAGCCATATCTAGGAACAGGTTTCGCAAGATTAACAAAAGAACGGTTCCTTCATCTGAGGCTGGGAATCCTTCCAGCAAAGCCCCACCTTCCTCCATGGAAATGCATAACCTCCTCCAACTGCTGCAGACTGTGTGGAAATCTAAACGAAAACATAATACATCTACTATGCATCTGCAACGGTTTGAGAGCGGAAAGGAGACAGCTTCTCAAACAGCTCCTGATCGCAAGCCAGGTTCGATCTTGTAGGGAAGCGGTAAAGGCCTGTTTTGAGGGCAGCAACATCCGTCTTTCCTGCAGCCTTGTTCGGTTTATGAAGGAAGCGAACGTTAAGCTAAGTCGGGAAGACCCCCATTCATCGGTCTTTATCCTATGCTATCTTACTTATGAGTCAAGGTCAACAGCCGTCTCTACTAGCGCTTTAATTAAGCCTTATGAATACCTCCCTGGTTGCTAAGCTCCCAGCAGCCAGCATGGCCTGGCTGTGAGCTCATTCACTCCACAAATATCATTGCCTGGTGTGGATCCGCCAATGTGAACAAGCCTTATGCTGATCTATATTTTTTACTAAGAAGAACTACTTTACTTACAAATTTTTACTCCTTTGCAATTTTAATGACTTACAACATATTTGTAATCCTTTAACATTTTTTTAAAGAAGAAGGCGTATCCTGAGAACTAATGTTTTATTCGTTTGCAAAGGTTTTAATTATTCATGCAATAAAGTTATACCATACCATATAGGTAGTCGGTCAGTGAATTGTGGGTTCTTCTGAGTTCTGTGACTGAGGTGTAAGTAAGGTCCAACCTCCCTATCACCAACATTCTATTTTCTTGTGCATCGTTCTGTATGTGGCTGTGCAGAGAATACCTACAAGAGTAGTAGTAGTATATTAACCTAACAAAAAATACTAGACAAACATCTGGTTGCGCATTTTGTTGGTGGGAATTGACAAAGCCTAGAGATTACAGAGGACAATGCAAAAGATAGGAGTGGGCTCAGTGGCTACAGCTATTCCATCACAGCTTTATTAAAAAAATACCTTAAATAAAGAGTGGCCAACAGGGCAAGCTTAGCTACAGACAGTCTAATAGTGGTAGCACAGAGAGTCATAGCAGAGGCGGTTTGAAGGAACTGAAAGGAATGGATGGATACCCAAAATTTGGAAAACATAATGAAGATCTAAGAAGCTTTTGTTAAAATTGAATTAGGAAGGAAGCTTAATTAATCGGTTGGAAAAATAAGGTGCGTTAAAAAGTTAGGGAAATATAATTGTTAATAATATAAGCACTGTAGGACTTACTGGGTCCAGCAGCAGGATCCTCATGGAGGAGCGCTCTGGTGGTTGTCCCGCCGACTCTGACCCCGTCTTCTTGCCCCTGGGTGCTGATCATGTAAGAAATAATAAAGAAAGAGAAAAACATTGAGTGCTGTGAAACAAATACATCATTAAAAAAACGCTCAAACATTTTAGGAAACAACAATTGCAATAAAATTGACCTATCTAAATGACTACTGGCTTGCAGGATTCACTGAGGGTCTACTTATAGAACTCTAATCAAATGTTCCATAATCATTCTGATTGCAGAATACTAACTAACAAAGCCAGTACCACCTGACCTACACCACCTATTCCAGACGGGCCAATTGTTCAGTAAGTCGGCATTTCCATTTTATTTTTGCCAGCAAAAATGGATAGATGAGATGGAGGACACATACATAAATTTGTGCATACACCAAATTGTTGGTTGGTTGTGTCATATGTTGTTGTCCTACTGACTGACAATGCTATTGCTGCTAAGCTTACCACTCACTAAACAAACTACAAAAAGGTTCTCTGGAGGACTGGGGTAAGAACTAACTAAGCATTCAGTGACAGAGGAGGTGTCATGCAGACCGTAAAATAAATATGAACTAATACTAAGTAAACCTATATCCATCCACCACTATTTCACTGAAGGACAATGGAAGGACTAGACTCTAGCAATAGCATTAACTAACTTGAGTTCTCTCAAGTAAACTCTAACATCAATAATCAGCCCAAGCTAGTGCAAAGTTACAAACAAGTAAAAGAAGTGCCGAGCAGCACCTGTGTCCTACAATCACAGAAGATTTTGAAACGGAATTGATCTGCAATGTAACTAAGCGCACCAGTAATCATGTTACTTATTCGTCCAAGAATTATACAAAATACTTATACTACTATATATATATTATTAGCTACTCACCAAGCCCCATGACCTCGACACCTAGCAGGTCAAACAGGTCCTGCTCCAGGTCCAGAATGTCTACCCACTGGTGGACCAGCTGCTGGTGGGTGCGCTGGATACCCGAGCAGCGGAAGACTGCCCGGCGCACCTTCGCCCACCGGCAGTGATGCTCCTCTGTAAGGTAACTGGAGCCTGGCCTGTCGCCTGCTGCCAAGGTCAAGGGGAGGTGGCGCTGGATGGAAAAAACCAGGGCGACCACCTCCGCCTCCCCGAAAAGTTGCTGGGCCTGCACCCCTGCATCCTGCCGCAAGGCAGCCGGCTCTTGGACGCAGCCGCCTTGCCCTTCGAGCCGGTACTGCTGCTGCCCTTTGCCATGGTTCTGGGGTGGCGACGGAAAAGAAAAGTTAGAACAAAAGGAAAAAAAATTAGGAGGAAGAAGTAGCAGCTTAAGTAAAGAATTAAAATAAAACAGTAGAAAAGTGAAAAAAAGTTGTAAAAGTAGAAGTAAAATGCAAAATATAAATATAGGGAAAGAGAGAGATGGATGATAACTAAAACAAGTCAGAAAAACTGTGAAAATAAGTAAATATTGCAAAGATAAAAGCCGGATAGAAAACTCGGCCCAGAACCATAGCATAGAGTGTGAAAAACAAGATGGCTGCGCCCATCACGACCAAAGCGTGATGGGCGCACGCATGTAAGTTTGCACGATATTTCTCGCTAACACCCACTTTGTCGGCGCGAACAAGTAGATGCGTTCCCAAACATGACTTGCACAACGTGAACATGTTATGCGCGACCCTGAACAGGAAATAAGCCAACGCGAGCGGGGGGACAATTGAAAAAACAAGATGGCCGCGCCCATAGCCCACCGCATGGGTAAGTTTGCGCGCTACAATCCCCCGAGCACGCAGACAGCGCCCCAAACACACACAATGCGATCCCATGCAAGAAAAATGGCTCGCGAATGGGTCCAACAAGCTACTACGCATGCTTGCGAAGCTCCCATAGTGCGAGAACGTCTTCGCGTAGCTTCGCGTAGCGCGACTACGCGTACTACGCCCACCCCTAGTTTTGTGATGACACAGGTCATCAGAGGGGGCTGATGTTGCAGAAAACACATTTTATTTGTAGGGGTGCATTATATTCACACATGTAGAGCGCATCCGCATATATAATCCTTTGTTGCGCTATCATGGATTGTTAGAATTTCGAAATTTGATGATGAGAAATGTAATGTATTTAGGCCATTGAATTGTAACTTGAAAAATTAAAGTAGAAAGTGAATGTAACTTGCAGAATACATTAATGTGAAGAACTCGTGTTTTGCAACTGACAATCCTTCATTTATTAAATGTGTTTATTAATGTGTCATTTTACGCGTAGTTTAAGATATTAACAAAACTTGCCTTATTTTATACAAATTCGTAAAACTCAGATGCCATTTTTCTTATGTTAGCTGAATCTTGTTGGCCTGAAATGTAATTTACCTGGAAGCTCTAACTTTAGAACTCACAGTTTGAATTTCATTGTGCTGTGGATTTTGTTCTTTCTCACCTTTTGTGTTGCTGATGGAAAAAGCACACTTGTTAGCTAGAATATATGTATTTGTTTTATTAGTTGGCAAGGAAAGAAGAAGATACATTGCAAGCTAAAGTCGATAAGGGAGTTGCTCTGTTTTCAGACTGGAGAAGGCCTGGGAATCAAGGTCAACATGTTGCAGTTCAGGAACATCACTGTCCTGAGGAAAAGTACCTATGAGATCATGGTTGCAGCAGATGGCGTGACCCGCAAGGATTCTTGGGAAGATATATGTAATATTGAACGTTGCAAGTAGGGAATGAGCCCGTTTCTTCTCTATCTTCGGAGAGAGAACATTTAAGAACAAGCTATGTCTTGAAAGCTTTATGCTATCTGACCCATCGATGGTGGAGAGACTTCTTAGGAAGACTCCACAGGCTGACACCTTTTTTTATTCCTTACCCTGGGAATGCTTAAGAAGGGATGTCAGGTTAGTGTTAGTATAGGGATAGATAGATAGATACTTTATTTTCATCAACCCTCAATGCAAGGAAATTTGGACTTATGTTTTCCGATCCTCTGCACCCTATTTCTTGAGTTAATTGTTTTGTGCATGTTGCATCACCTCAACTTTATTTCCAGATTTGATTTAATGCTGATTCCTATGTATATTTACACTCATGTGTTGAGGTGTCTTTATGTCCAGTTATTTTTGGCTTTGTAACAAATCAACTAACCTTATGTAGTTGTCTGTGGTTAGTATGTGCCTCAAGAAATTCTTATTGGATTGAGTGTCACTAATAATGATTTTTACCTCTCTACACATACATAAAATAGAACCATTGGAGAGTGATTCTATAACAGATCCAGAACTTATGGGCCCGGCCCTTTCAATTGCTTTTAGTACCTGACATCTAAATTCGTGCATGGAGTATTTCGTCTTCATTTGAGGCCTGGTTCACAATGGTAAACGTGCATGTTTGTGTATGTTTGCTCTTTTTTATTATTCACAAGACCGCATATTACTAATAGGTTTACGAGTGAGGAGATTACGCAGTTAGGGCTGTTTATGTGTAGAGTTCTCCGCCCCAACTGCGGAGCCTTCGCACTAGTAAATTTACTATCACAATGGGATATATAGGATAAATAATATAATACTATATTTCAATATATTGACTTTCATGTGCATTGTGCTACAAAACATCGCTTTTAATTATGATATTATAGTCTCTGCAGTTTAAACATGTTTATGTACCTTTCTTCAAAGGATGATAGTATGTCGGTCTTAATAAATGACGTGGTCTTTCAGCTCTGGGACAAGGGCCAGGTGTACGACCATTCCAATTTGTGACTTGCAAAATGGAATGTACAACATTGTCTCAGACACCATTTGCGATTCCTAATGGGGTCGTAAACGACCTGCCTCATCAATATTCATGAGGTAGTTCACAATTTGCAGCCCATTGGGAATGGCCAGCTCTTGCAGGTATGGTGGCCTGCTGAAGTCAGGGAACCACCATGTCTGTGACTGCTGTTGAAAAAAAGCAGGTTTTTTTGTAAATGCAGGCCATTTTCCGTAAAGAAAAACTGGATGCATTTAAAAAAGAAAACTTAAACGTTCCTGTTTCCTTTTTTAAGAGTAGGCAGTGGTCCATGGGACCACTTCATGCTCTGAAAAAATATTTTCACTGCCCAACACAAAAGCGAAGGGGTCCCCTGGGGACGCCCTTCCCATTTGCGACTGGCTTACCACTTACTTGAAGTAGGTGGTACTTGCAATTGTTTTACGACTGCATTTGCAGTCGCAAAACAATCGTACATACCAGTGCCACTCGCTATTAGGAAAGGACGTCCTTGGAATGCCCCTTCCTAATAGCGAGTCGCAAACCCTATTTTGCGAGTCGGTATCAGGTTACTGACTCGCAAAATAGGCTTTGTACATACCACAACCCTATTTAGCAATCACAAACGGCCCGATTTCCTGCTTGCGACTGCTAAAAAGGGTCGTACATCTGGTCCAATATCCTTGAAATGTATTGCTGTTGCTTGACCTTTGGTATGCAGTATGCATAGACTGGATCCACTTTTCGGATTTACCATGTCCTTTTGTCATTTTTTATTAACTTCTTCCAAATTAACAATATTATTACAATTAGTTATATAAATTGAATTTATTAATGGTCTTCCAAGTAGTTGGGGATAACACATGATTTTCTTGTCTCTGCCATTTACTAATTGCTTTTAGGCTTAAGTCCCCCTCCCTGCTCAAAATTAAACAGTGTTCCCACTCCCCAGGTTTCCTCACCCGTGGGTTTACAAAAAGGTAATTAGTCAATTGAGTAGGTGAACTAATCAGTGTAGGGTCCATTTGTCCCAGAATTCTATAAATCAAATTATATGAACCTATCAGTAAAAAATTCCCATGGATTAGGGATGCCATCTCTGTCAGGGTTATCCATGACTCATTCCTGACATAATCCCTTAACATAGTAAACCCTGCCCGCCTCCAGTTTTCCAGTATCTGAGGGCGTATTTCAATTCCTATGAGTGGAAATACACTCTTCAGGGGGGTTGGTAAATTAAAAATGGGAAGGGAGTATCTTTTAAGCATCGCAGAGCGTCTCTTAAAAAACCAATTCAGTGTCTTATAACGAACAAATTTGGGTGATTTAAGTACCTGAAGCGGGGAGGGTATCTGAATCTCAAGACAAATTAAATCAAAGAAGAAATTTATAAATAACTTCTGACCATGAATTGGATTTTTAAATCTTGCCAAGTATTGTGAAAAATGTGCATTATAATAATCCTTAAGATTTGGTAGGGCAAGGCCACCTTGCTCCGTATCCTCATAAAGAGTTCATTTTGCGATTCGAGGTGTCTTTTTAGCCCAGACAAATGCTGAAAACAAAGATTCTGCTTTAGAAAAAAAATGACCCGGGTAAGAAACAAGAAATAGTAGAAAACAGGAAATTAAATAAGGGAAGAACGGACATTTCATTTTTATTAGCACAACCCGGCCAAGAATAGATAATGGCAATGGATTCCATCGTGTGAGCATTGAACGAACCTTCTGAAGAAGAGGATCAAAATTTAGTATATACAGATCTTTAACTAAAGGGGAGAAAAAAAAGCCTAAATATCTTTTGGGTCTATTATTGATGCAGCTGCCTATATCAGAATGAAGTTCTGGGTCTATACCCCCACAAACCAGAATTTCCGTTTTCTTTTTATTAATCCCGTACCCCCCGAGAGCCTCAAATTCTTCAAAAATCTTCAAAGCATGTGTTTGAGATTGCATATCAGGTTTGACTAACAACATTATGTTGTCAGCATATAATTTAATCTTGGCCATGGAGGTGACGGGGGGAGAGATATTTACACAGTTCCTAATTGTGGTTGCTAAAGGTTCAATGAAAAATGCAAAAAGAACGGGTGACAATGGGCAACCCTGCCTGGTGCCCTGCTTAACTAACACTGATCCCACCGAAGCTGCATTAATAATAACATTTGCTTGGGCACCTGTGTAAAGATTCTGGATCAGATTTATGATTTTCTCTGGGATCCAAAAATGTTGTAAAATAATGAAAAGTGTCTCCCAAACCACCAAATCAAAAGCCTTTTCAGCATCTAATAACAAAATTAACGCAGGTACCCCTCGTGTTTCAAAATAATCTAAGGCCTCAATCAAAAAATGTGTGCTGGTTATCAATTGTCGACCGGCTATAAAGCCATTTTGATCAGGATGAATCAAGTCTGCAGAGATGGAATTAAAATGTGTGGATAATAATTTTGTAGTTATTTTATAGTCCGAATTTAATAATGTGATGGGTCTGTATGAATTCGGGTCTTTAGCTTCTTTATCCTTCTTTAGAAAGCTCACCACAGTTTCTTCCAGGAACGAGTCCGGAATTGAACCCCCATCCTACATAGAATTTAATAGTTGCAAAAAAAGATCGGAAAAGGAGCCAAAAAATACCTTGAAAAACTCGGCAGGGAGCCCATCAGGCCCACAAGCCTTACCTATTGGAAGATCTTTCACCACCAGCTCTACTTCCTCCCTAGTAAATGGTTTGGCCATTATGAGTTGATCTATTGGGGAAAGAGTAGGCAGCGCATATTTACCTAAAAAATCGAATAGCTTTTGTTGATCTATATTAAGTTGTCTACTATAGATCTTATTGTAGTGAGAAAGCATTATCCTCCCTATCTCAGCCGACTCAGATGTCTCTGTATGAGTGGTGGGGCATTTTAGGGAATTAATCAGATTTGCGGCAGCTTGTTCTCTAGCCTTCCAGGCCAAAAATTTACCGGTGAAATTGCTTTCCTCATAATTTTTTTGCGATTGCCTGAGGAAAATCTTTTCGCTTTGAGTGAAAAAGTTTTGGCTAAGTTCCCTCTTGGCTTCGTTTAATTGTTCTTGCACACTGCTAGCGGGATTCTGCCGCCTGAGTTCAGTTAAAACCTGTATCTTTTGTTGAAGCGAATTCTTTATATTCCTGGCAGCAGACAATTCTGCAGCATCTTTAGCAATAATTATGCCCCGAATAAAAGCCTTTAAGGAATCCCAGACAAAATTAAGGGGAGCTGTTTCAATGTTGCGAGCAATAAAATCAGAAATTTCTAATTTGAGTGATGCCACCCATGCTTCATCATGCAAATACTTTTTATTGAACACCCATCGCTTGGAGGCTCTTATATTATCCACCAATGCCAATTCAATAACTAACATTGCATGATCGGAGAACCCGTTATGCAAAATCTTCTGATAACAAAAATTAAGCTGTCGGAAGACAAGAAAAAAATCGATGTGGGAGGAGGACTTGAATCTGCCGGACCAACAAGTATATTCTTTTTTTAATGGGTTTTGTGTTCGCCAAGGGTCGCAAAGATCAAGTATTGTCATATTATTAAAAATGGATCTGAGTGATTTAGGTTTAAGCTGTTTTTTCATATGAGTAGTTGAATCCAACTTTAAATTCATCGCAATATTAAAATCGCCTCCAATAACAATGTCCCCTCCCACCATCAATAAAGATTGAAATAGATCCTCATGAATCTCCGAATTATCATCAACTGGGGCATAAAAACTAACAAAAGTGATGGGTCTTTGTCTATTAATAATTTTACATGTGGCCCAGCACCAACGGCCTGAACCACCTTGTTCTGTCTGTATAATCTCAGCATATAAATTCTTATTTAGAAAGAGCGCAACCCCCCGCTGGGACTCAGAGAACGAGGAGAAGCCTCGATATGAAGACCATGATTTGAACATAGAAAACTCCTCAATTTTTATAACTGGAATATGAGTCTCTTGTAACAAGATTATGGCGGGATTTTTAGTCTTGACCCACAGTTCTATGGCGGCATTTTTTTCTCATTATTTAAACCATTAACTTTAAAAGAAATCATTTTCAGACCCATTCTAATAAAGTATCAAAATCAAAAACCTGAAAGAAGAACATCTCAAAAACATTGCACAATCTCTGTCTGACTACCCCTTTTTTCCTTTTATCGATTACATTCATCTTAAAAACCGCATAGCATAAAATTAAAAAGTTGGTAAACAGTAGCACAAAGGACTTCATGTTTTTTTTTCCACCCCTCCACCCGTGCTCCAAACCCCTAGCACCCCCCATCCTGTGGCCCTCCTCCTACTCCTAATCCCTTACCCTTCAACAAGGCCGACGCTGTCATCGCACCCCACCTGCGGGACATCATCAACACCTCCTTCGACACCGCCACCTTCCCTGAGAGCTGGAAGCACGCCGAACTCAGCGCTCTTCTCAAGAAACCCACAGCAGACCCCACCGACCTCAAGAACTACCGTCCCATCTCGCTCCTCCCGTTCCCGGCCAAAGTGATCGAGAAGACCGTCAACAAACAGCTGGCCGCCTTCCTCGAGACGAATGGATCCCTCGACCCCTCACAGTCTGGCTTCCGAGCGAACCACAGCACCGAGACCGCCCTCATCGCTGCCACCGATGACATACGAACTCTGATGGACAACGGAGAAACAGCAGCCCTCATCCTCCTGGACCTCTCCGCGGCTTTCGACACTGTCTGCCACCGCACCCTAGTACAGCGCCTCGGCAACATCGGAATCCAGGACAAGGCACTGGAATGGATCACCTCCTTCCTCGGCGGAAGAACACAGAGAGTCCGCCTACCACCGTACAAGTCAGAGGCCACCAAAGTCATCTGCGGCGTCCCTCAAGGATCCTCACTGAGCCCCACCCTCTTCAACATCTACATGAGCCCCCTCGCGGCCATCGCACGCCAACACAACCTCAACATAATCTCCTACGCCGACGACACCCAGCTGATCCTCTCCCTGACCAACGACCCCGCCACCGCCAGAGCCAACCTGCACGAAGGGATGAGAGAGGTAGCCGAATGGATGACGACCAGCCGCCTGAAACTGAACTCGGACAAGACGGAGGTCCTCATCCTGGGCTCCTCGCCCTCCGCCTGGGACGACTCCTGGTGGCCCCCCGCCCTGGGCACCGCACCCAAACCGACGGACCACGCACGCAACCTGGGCTTCATCCTGGACTCCTCCCTCTCCATGACCAGACAAGTAAACGCCGTCTCCTCGTCTTGCTTCAACATCCTGCGCATGCTACGTAAGATCTTCCGGTGGATCCCCACCGAGACGAGGAAGACGGTCACCCAGGCCCTCGTCACCAGCCGACTGGACTACGGCAACGCCCTCTACGCCGGAACCACCGCCAAGCTCCAGAAGAGACTCCAGCGGATCCAGAACGCCTCGGCCAGACTCATCCTCGACATCCCCAGACGCAGCCACATCTCCGGACACCTGAGAGATCTGCATTGGCTCCCGGTCAACAAGAGAATCACCTTCCATCTCCTCACCCACGCGCGCAAAGCCCTACACGACCAAGGCCCGAGCTACCTCAACAACCGGATCAACTTCTACACTCCCAAGCGCCTCCTCAGATCAACCAGCCACGCCCTCGCCGCCGTCCCCCGCATCCGAAGAGCGACAACAGGAGGAAGGTCCTTCTCCTACCTGGCCGCCAAGACCTGGAACTCACTCCCAACCGACCTGCGCCTGACCCAAGACCACCTCTCCTTCAGGAAGAAGCTCAAGACCTGGCTGTTCGAGCAGTAACGGCACCCCCCCCCCCATCCCAGCGCCTTGAGACCCTACGGGTGAGTAGCGCGCTCTATAAATGACCTGATTGATTGATTGATTACCCCACGCTGGACACAGAGCCCTAACCCCTACCATGAGGTGTCGTGTTATTACACCCCTTAACCTCCTGAACCCCTCGCCCCTCACCCCTTCTACCCCCCGAGGCTCTAAGAGCATATCTTAAGTAATTCTAGTAGTAAAGAAGAAATTTGAGGTGACATAGGAATATCTAGCCCTTCTCACCATGCAAAATTTCCCTAAGCAGCTCCTGCGCTTCATCTACATCTGACAAAATATAGAATTTGCCCTTAACCAAAACTTTTAGTTTCCACTGCTGAGCGATAGTGGCTTGAGCTCCCTTGGCTTTGAACAGATGTAAAATTTTCACAAACTCTTTCCTTCTGCGGACTGCAGCTGCAGACATGTCGGAAAAAATTCGACATTTAATAGTTTCATTAAGTGCAAACTGTCTCTGTTGGATGGCCTTTGACAGAATTGTCTCTTTGATTCGGACATCAGAAAAATTTAGAAGGATTGTGTGGGGGAGTGTGGAATTTAGAAATGGCTGAGCTGGGACCCTGTGGGCGTGAGTAATCATTAAGTCACCCTTAAACTCTGGGACCACTTTCTGCTGTAAAAAAGTGGTGACCCAATGAACCATATTGGATCCCTCCATTCCTTCTGGAACCCCCACTATTCTGAGAATTTTCTAAATCATCCAGTTTCGTTTCCAGTGTCTTGGAGGTTTTAAACATAATTTGAACATCTTTCTTGACCTCTGTCATATGGTCTTCCAAATTAGAAATTCTACCCTCAGCCTCCTGAAGACGAACAGGGAAAGAGGATACTAAATCTTCAATCTTATCTAACCGCTGATGTATTGCAGCCAACTCCACTTTTTGGAACCTTTTTATTTCACGGATCTCGTCTAAAATCAGATTAAGCATGTCTTTGACTGAAATCTGCAACTCCCCCACAGTCTCGGTGTCCATATCAAGAATGGGGCTGAAAGAACCTGCAGAGCCTGCTGATCTAAGGTCGCCGGAAGAGACTACGGTATTTACCAATTCATCTCCTCTTTGACCTACCAAGGGCAGGCTTTTTACATCATGCGGAGAAATAGAGCGAGAAATAGAACCAGATATTGTATTAATTGCCATATTTGAAAGTGGATCCAGAATTATAGCAGCTGATGTTTCCGGAGAGTGGCCTAATCCCAAAGTCCCGAGAAACCAATGGGCTGAACCACAGGCGGAACTACAGGCTGAGCCGTGCTGCCAACCGGGGTCAAAGTAGGCTTTCTCTCGAACAGAGGAAATTGCTTCGGAATCTTGAGGGCCCTCGATGCCTTAACTTTTTAGCATCCTTCATATCCTTCATATCCTATTGAATAGGTTGCCCAGTATGGACCACTTCCAAGCCGGTGTACCTTTACCCTTTATCCGATGTCTCGACTGGTGCCAAATTGCCACCTGGGCTGGTTTGAATGGGTATATCTGTAAGGGACCCCTCCGGCTCAACCGAACTCTCAGAGGAAGACTCCCCCTTACCATCCTCTTTATCGGTTAATTTAGCGGCGACCTCTTTAGCCTGCTGTCGGCGTGCTTTCGCCTTAATTCGGGCGTTCAAAAGTTTACCCATTTTTTTAACTTTCCCACAATTAGTTGGGATTAAATACGTAGAGGAAGCAGAGGATTCTGGTTACTGAAGTCCAGGGCAGAAAGCCTGCAGTCACCAGCAGAAAAGGAAAGAGTTACTTCAGCGATGCCAGTGATGCCTAAGCTTAAACCTGCCACTGCTGCTGCTGAGCGCAGACTGAATGTCACTCACCCAGCTCACTCTCCCAGCTCCAGATCCATCACGGGTAAGGAAAAGTCTGTTCAAAAAGCAGGGAACAGCCCTGCTAGTCGCAGTCCGATTTCAGTGTGTGGCAGTATATTTCAGTGTGTGGCGGTACAAACGAGAGAGTTTCTTCCCCTTCTGAAGTTGTATGGGATCCTGAACCAGCCAGCCAGCCAGCTGCTGTGCCGCTGTGCACGTTTTAACTCAGTATGTGTTTAACAAAAATGGAATGGAACTCACCCGCCGCCACCAACACAGAGGTGAAAACCGGTTTAGAAGGGGTGCAGGCGTCGCAAGTATCGAAATCGCTGGTCTGCTGGTCTGCCGGCCTGAAAATCACCGCACCCGATAGTGATCTGCTATTGCTGAGTCTGCAGAGTCTTGGGCAGGCATAAAATCAAAAATCCCATAGGGCAAGCTCTTGCCGCTGTCTCGCTGACCTCCGCTGGAAAATGCCTGCAAGACCCCCCAAACCGTCGTCCGCCATCCAAAACTGCCGAGAAACTTTACCAAGAAACTCAGATTATTCACAGAAGGCAGGATTAGACTTTGCCAAGCTGCCGAGATGCCTCCAAAAATCACCATACCAAACTGCCTGGAAACTTTGCCGGGAAGCACAGGTTGTTCACGCAATGCAGGAGCTATCGAGATGCCAGCTACCTGCCGCCATCATCCTTGTGGGGGGAGGAGCAAAGGCGGGTGCTCAGGTGCTACGTGGAGGCGTGGAACTCCACCGTAGCGGCCTCCACATTTTGCGATTCTCAAATAGCGATTTTTAAGGAATTGCTATTTGAGAATTGCAAAATGGAATGTATGTAATAAATCGCAATTGTTTTGCGAATCTCTAAAATTCCTTAATTGCGATTAGCAAATTGCGAATCGCAATTAAGGAATGAGTGTCCCATTCATTCCTATGGGCCAAGACGCCCATAGGAATGAATGGGGATACATTCTCAAATTGCGATTTTCTATGAGAAAATCGCAATTTGAGAATCGCAATTCCAAGAGTGCCAGGGTGTCCAAAGGACACCTGTTGCACCCCTGGAATGTGCCTGTAAGTACATGTGGTGCACATACATGCCCTAAGGGCATGTCTGTGCACCACATGGCACTTTGAATTTATTAAAAAAATGCATTTTGACAGGAAATCGCAAAATGCCATCCACTTGGAGTAGGTGGTATTTTGCGATTCCTTAAGCCAAAATCGCAATTTCCCAGGCACCCCTACAAAGCATTTAAGGAATCGCAAAATTGCGATTCCTTAAATACTTGAGCAAAATAAGGAATCGCAATTTTTGCGTTTCCTTATTTTGCTATGTGGCCCATACATACCAAAATGCCGTTTGCGATTCCGGCGTTTACAAATCGCAAACGGCTTCCTACATATGCCCCAAAGGCCGCAAAGGGGAAAGAGAAGGAGGGAGAAGGAAAGGGTGAGCCAGGAGGAAGGACCGCATGAGTGGCTGGTGGGGTACCATAATTGCACAGAGGAAGGAGGGAAAGGCAGAAGAGTGGAGCAAGAGTGTGGCAAGAGGAGGGCAAGCAGAGCACAGAGGAAGGAAGGATTAGTTAAAAGACAAATTAATCAGGAGCAGACAGGAGAAGGAGGAAAGAGCATTAAGGTGAAACAAATGTAAGTGGTCGCCAAAGGAACAATGAGCACATAGGGGAAGTGGGAGGAGTGGAAGTGAGTTATGACAGGTAGGGGTGAGGGATATGAAGAATAAAGAGAAAGCCAGTAGCACTGGACAGACAGTCCTTTAGCTCTTACATAACCCATCAGGCAGTTCAATGCAAACACTGAATTGGAGGTGAAAGATACACTTTAAATGCCAATAATATCACGTGAGAGAAAAACTCTTCTTGACCGAGCCAACATTTGATTAACTATTTCTCAATGTAATGGTTAAAATAGACTGGTAAATATAAGCCAATGGGTGAATCAGGCGGATCCACAGCCCACTTTAAATGTATTATAAGCATATGGTAAATTTGCCATGTTCTGTAAACCCATATCTCACAATGGTACAACAAGCAGCAAATATGCTTTCAATATGTTCAATGTATTCTATTTTATAAGTATTTTAAAAAAGCATACTCCTATATCAGCATTGAGATTGCGTACGACACACAATTGCAACATGGATTATCTCATGAATTTGCAGACATGGTAAACAAGGGTGGACTCACCAGCAGTTCATACCACTTGCAAAGTAAATCAATTCAAGGGATGGCTGTTGATTTGCTTGGAATAGGCTAAAGGTGAAGCACCTGCCATGTGTTTTCATCTCTAGCGGTATGCAATGAGTCGTGCTGCGAGAACATTCAGCTTTATTTTTGCCAATACCTCTGTAAAAATGTACCTTCAAATTTGGAAGTTGCTTCTATTTTCCCAAAGTTTCTATCAAAGTAGAAAACCGAAGTCTCATATGAAGTGGTATTTACATCCTACATTGTTTTACCAATGGTTTTGGCCCAATGTGCTTTAGAAATCACCATTTAGCTCTATTATTTGCAAACATCCTTTGTGTTAGAACCTACACTCTCAAAATATTGCAGTGTATTAATCTCTCTATCTATTGTACAACATTACAGGCCCAATACACTTTTATAAATCTTGTACAAATTTCCACAGTAACTTTTACGAGGAATCAACAAATTGTTAGCATTTGGAGTAGAGGGGGCAGATGTGACCACAGTTCAACAGATCGTGGTCAAACAATAAAACATAATGTTGCTTTTCCAGAAAAAGACAGACGAAATAATAACTAATAAAAGACGCAGCTAGATTCATTGGAATACTGATTCGGGTATATTGTGCTAGAGATTGCTATGAATGAATGAGTGATTTATGAAAAATCATTAACTGACCGCAAAATGAGAAAAAAAACGTATGATCCACAGTCTAAAACGTGTGATCAATGAATTGCAATAAGTGCAAAGCATTAACTCTTTTTGTGGGATTGCCCCTAGGTTACACATACTAATCTCAGTATTAGATGCCTCACATAAAATTTTAAAAAAGAGTGTGGGTTGAAATTGAAAGTCCACTGCAGAAGCAGAGAACTCCAATGGGACCAGTAAATATTCCCCTTCAGCCAATCAGACAGAGCACTTAGAATATATTCCCCTTGCCTCAGTCCTGCAGGGGGAATGGGATTCTCTTCCTAATATAGATATCCAGATCACCGCAAGATCCTCTAAAAGGGATAAACGAATGACAGTGCATACAACGGCGAGATCTATTTGATATCAAGTAAGACTCATTTCCCTACAAAACCGGCTAAACGGAAGGGATGTCTTCTTATAAAACTAATGGAGAGGGGTCCCTTGTGATCTTATTAGTAGTAGTGGCCTCTATGGCGCATAAAGAGTGGACTAGACGTTCTCGTTAGCTATTGGTCAGTTATTTTGAACTCAGGTGAAAACATGTTCTTAAGATTTTACAGAAAAAAATGTTCTCCACTTTTCACCAGGCAGAGTCTGCTAGCAATTCCATTGAAGAATAAACGCTTCCCTCAGATATGTCCCTCTTTGTGACCTTATGCAAGGGTAGTCTGTCCCTTCCCATCTAATGGAGGTAGATGCTTTCTCCTCCATGCAACTGTGATTGCATGGAAGGAAACAATCTCCCTTGACTTCAGACATGGTCATGGTCAAATCATGAACAATTCAAAATGGAAAGATGAAGATTTTTAAAGATCCCACGGAAAATGTGATCTCTTTATGTCATGGATGAAACGATACCAATAATGGACCCACATCCGAATTAGAACAGTGAATGAGCTTTCCCTCTTCTGCCTCCCTAATCCCCTCGTATCCTGTGTGGTAAATTAACCCATCCACTGCCGCTCTCTTACGAAAGGCTATCTTCCATCTTAATGTTCCTGGAGGGCATCTTTACACACTCATGCCAGTTGCTAGAGCAACATGGCAGGGGTCTGTGTGCACACAGTATACTCCTGTACCTCTTGATCCTACTCCTCCTGGCATAGAGAAACCACATACTCAGTGAATGATGGTCACAGTTAAGGCCCCAGTTCATAATGTGCCACACCTATCACACCATAGTGCCCTCTGCATTATGGTTGTTAATAAGGAACTATTTGCATCCGAACTGTAGAATTAAAATGTGAAACATTATAGATTCCAGGTCGGTTTACCTTCTTTTGTTGTTTACGTGAGAAAGTTAGCAAAATGATGGTCCCATGGGTCACGAGGTAGTAGTAGAAGGAAAAGGAAGTAAAAAGGGGTCCTCGCATAGCCATTCAGCAGCAAATCAGAGGCTGTGGAAGGGCTGAGGCTGGGGTGGGGGTCAGACGTGTGACGTGTCTAGGGTAAAGGGGTGTGTTACCTCACTTTCGCTACTCCTGGCAACTTTGTGAACGACTTCTGTGTAAATTTAAGAACGTTTTCGGACAAATATATGCTTTTTGAGGGGAAAATCGAATATGTCCCAAACTTAAATTAAATCAGATGGAAAAATATGGAAATAGGGCCAACGAAATTTCCTTTTTTTACCAAAAAATAGGGACTATCGCCCAAAGGTATGGGCAGGTACCCGTTTGCAGATTGTGCGTGTGTGTGCGCGCGCGCACAATTCCCATCTCTGTCGAAGTTTGCAGCCAGCGCGCTCAGCGAGTAACGCCTGGTGTTTTGAAGTTTACGGGGGAGGGGAGTGCTGCTGGCTCTTGGTGTTACTCCGATGCGATGCTCGGGGATGCAGAGCGCTCAGTGAGGTTTTCTTCTCTTTCTCTTTCCCTTTGGAGACTGACGCCTCGGATCTGCCAGCAAGGAGTTTCCCACCTCTGATTCGACATGGCACAGCTGGGCTGCCTGAGCACCGGTGACTCGGGGACGCACGCTATCTGAAGGGGGGGCTTCAGTGCGCTCCACGAGGACCTGACCTGCGCTGCCAAGAGACACGGCAGGTGCCTGCTCTGAGGGAGAGATGCGCCGAGCGATGGTTCTGCCTGCTTCTATGGGGCACGGAGGTGCCATGCGCTGCTTCATCCCTAAGGCATGCTGCGTGCTGCTCTTCTCCTGACCTACTGCATGGTAAGGCACCCTCTTCTTACACACATCCCGTGTTTCAAACTCATTGTGCTTCCGTTCCTCACTGATATCAATTGCGTGTTCTACTTTTGAATGTTCTCTCTTCTCTTCCTATTTCTGATGCAAAATAAGTAACTATTAGGACTCACCTCAGCCACTCGCTGTTTATGAGGAGCATTTGAGCTGTCTCTCAGTTTGCCACATTTATGTGCGCTGTGTATACACGAGACCGGTGTTCCACTCCAGTATTTTGTACGGGAATTCCATATCTACTCGGGGGCAGTGACCCCCACCCCTACCCCAAACACACACCCACGCGCACGCTCGCACAAACACACACATATACTCACATTTACACCTAAACGCGTCCCGCTCTTCTACACAGCATGGCAATAGTTTGTTTCCTGGTGTACCTGTGCACGAGAGAAGCAAAGAGGGTGCATACCTGTCTGGCTAAAGCCCCTGAACAAAAATTATACAGGTTAAGGAGTAAATCGGGAAAACATCAAAAAGAATTAAATAGTCATTGTCCATCGGGTGTTCGCGGCGCAACCATTTGCGATCGCTGTCCCTGGTCCTGAAAGACTGAAAGACGGTCATCAAGCAAGTCTAGATGTCTGGTGAAAAACTGCGCGCCTCATCTCTCTGTCAAAGCTCCTCTGTCAACACACAAAGCCTCCCAGCTACATTCAGACCCGAGGGCAGCCGTCACAGCGCCTGAATTTCAGGGGTGCCTCCGCCCTCTTTGAAAGCCTAGAGGACGCACTCGCGACAACTGTGAGAGGATGCGGAGCACTAGCCCCGGACCCATCTCACCCTATGCCGTGGAGATGTTTGCAAGTAGCGAAGAGTAGCCCCATCACGTTCATGTGCAACGGGGCGACGTATGGATTATTTTATTAGAACAACGCATACACTAGCCTATGTACCAATGCATCCCTGCTTGCCTCACGATATTTCACTACTGTGTTGCTTTTTTTGGTACCCGCATAAGAGTGTGTTATTTAGGTGTGCCACCTCTCTACTAGTACCCCTTTAGTCAAATGTGTTGTGATGAAAAACACAGGGTCTATTTCACAAAGCTTTTTATGAATAGCTGTGTCTTACCCTTGACTTAGATGAGTTGTACACCTGAATGTTCAACTCTTCTAAGTCAGCAAACCGTGCAACCTCACGCTGGTCCCATCGCCTGCTGTGCTTCGTTCGGTTCTCACGTCTGATCAAACTTGAAGTGCGTAGAAAAAGGTTACAGCCGTGGATAAGGTGTCACTTAACACAGCTGAGCTTTTAGAATTAAGATTGTATACTGTACTTACATACCTAGAGCAGGTTTTCTACCACAGTATCGAGATTTTATTATCGACATTCCAAAATAGTTTCTACTAACTGTATAATGAAGGTAGTATGCATAGGTAAGTATAGATATACTACTCTTAATTCTACATATATGTACCTGACGATACGCATCTTGGAAGTATGTACGTGTACTGTTATTAATAGTAACTGCGCACATATATTAACTCTCACTTTATACGTATCCTATATATTATATTCATACTCTTTTGTTATATATTAAGTACCTACCTGCACAATGTAGTGGTACTTGATATGTTGCTCCCTGACATTTTGGATGGCCGACATTTTAGTTGTCGATATTGTGACATACATCGTGTAATAAGTAACCTGGATACCTCATATTACCCTTCCGAGTTCTAACAGTTACAGTTTAACGTTCAGTGTAAGCCGTGTATGCGTTATATATCCACAGAAGAGGGTCACAGAAAAAAAGGAAACACGGTTATGTGTCGTTCTATTTTTTTTTTTTTTTTTTTGCTGTTGGGAAGGTAAAGTGGGCCCAAATCACAACGTTTTTCATAAGAATTGGGGAGCCCTAGTCCAGGTTTATGTGAAGATTAAATCTGAATATCCAGGCCTGATTCATCAAGCATTTTCCATGAATAGGTGTTTCTTCCTTCAGACTTAGGTTCGAATTACCTGTGAAATTCCAGGAGTAAGACTTGCTTTCACGTGGTTTTAGCGATGAAGCATGTTTATACCGGAAAACTATTCACAGTAACTGCTTTGTTAATATGGCCGGAATATTCAGGTGTAAAACTCATCTAAGTCAAGGGTAAGACACAGCTATTCATAAAACAGCTTTGTGAATTAGACCCTGTGTTTTTCATCTACAGTTTTTTGGGGATAGCTGTCTCTGACGAGCTTGACACAAAAGTGTCAATCAACTGTACAGGTCTGTTCATGCCATAAACTATTTTTCAACCTTTCAAGATAACCCACCGCCATGCACTTGACCCCTAAAGGATAGGAATTGGATTGGACTAATAAATGCATTTAGTCCAATAGTAAGCAAGGAGTGTTTTTAAGTCAATATCAAATTTGCCAGGAAGATGCTGAGGAATTCTGGGATGCATGAAATTGAGATGTTATTTTTCCGGAGGGCTATGAGCTAAAATAGTTTCTTCTACATGCTCCTTTTGGACAAACACTTGCTATTGTGTAGTAATACACAAATGAAGTACCAGTCTTCTGTGGGGTTGGCCCATATAGAGTGACGTAGAGCATAGCCGAAGGAACACTTGACAACCTTACACATTATTAAATATCCGCATGTACAATTAGAACTTAGGTTGTGTTTATCAGGTCTTTTCTTTTATGATCTAGAACGCCTTCATTTTTACTGTCGCAAAATACGACTGTGCTCAAATGTGAGGAAATCATGTAAACCGTTTGTAGGGCTGAGAGTAATTTTAATACGTGTTGTAGTAGTAGTTGTGATAATAATGATGATACTACTACAATCAAACAAACAAACAAACAAATAAATAAATAAATAAATACATAAATACATAAATAAATCAATAAATACATAAATAAATAAATAAATAAAATACATTAAATTAAAACAGATAATGATCATGATACTATTACTAAGAACAAGAATAAGAGAAAGAATAAGAACACTCCCAGTCTTAGCAAACGGTTCACAGAGTTGAAGTAAACAGGCAGCCCCCGGAGACCCCTCCCTCCTCTGGCAGTATGCTCGTGTCGTGTGCGCTCATCATTCTCTGTAGTGAGGCACGTTTGGGAGCCGTGGCAGACACTGTTTCTTTTCCAGTCGTGGGAGCCTGCTCATTCCTCAAAGGTTTAAAGTTTCTGTGCAGCACAGACGAGGTTGTCCCTCTAGTCATTGCTGAGAGACAGTCAGAGTTCAAACTCAACGCACCTTTAGTTATGGACGTTTTATTGGTGCCCTACAGGGCTCTGAGTGACTGGGAACACAGAGGAAAATGCACGCAATAGTTCGATCCAGTGTTGGTGGCTTCATACCTTTACAGTGTGACACATGCATTTGTTCACTGCACGTGGGTGGCTCCTTTTAATTTAAAAGCAACAACAATGTGCAGCAGTCGCCAAGAAAGTAACGTATGCTTTATTGTCGGCAACAATTTCTTTGCTCGGTAGGTTCTGTTTTTTCTTTCGGTGTTATCCTTTTCATTTACGCTTCTATACCCTGTTTAGTTTTTTCTTGCTCTGAAGGACGGGATTCATCATTCTCTTTGCCCCGCCCCCTTGACATTTCTCTATCCTTTACTCGTTCCAAACTCCCCTCCGACGGTGTCTAATTGTATTTGTTATTTTATTGTATTGATTTGTAGAGCGCTACTTTGTCACATGTCGTCATTAGAAGGGCTTTATCGTCCTGCATTTTCCACAACCCCTCTGTGGTTACCTCACCTGTCTACTCTCTACCACATACTTATACTTATCTCACTCTTTCTCCACCTCCCCTAATGATTAGGTTCTCTTCCTCTTCCTCCTCCCTCTGACTATAGAACCCACCCCACTACCCCCTTACATACTTGTTAATCACTGCCCGTATATTTGAGGTGGGCATCAACCCCAGGTGCTGTTCTTTTCCTTTTTGCTCCTTCACATTCCGTACAGGTAACTTACTCACCTTTAGAAGGCTTCTAGGTTGTCAGGGTCAACCTATCATACACCAGCTTCATCTCCACATCTGAAGATGCACAATATTTCAATGACAAGAGTTGAATATCGGAACTAAACAGGTGGCGTCCAGCAATGCTGGTGGCAGCATACCTGCAGTCCCCTTTGGAATCAAGAGGGTACACATGACCAATGTTCTAATGCCTAACTATGTTGTGGAAGATGACATCGACAAGCGGCTTGAAACCTACAAAATTGCTCTGGAGATGGATAGGGTGCTTGAGGAGGATTAGGGAGCCAGTCTCTGGAGGCACATACCTAGCGAAGGGAGGACACCCTACTGGCCCTAGAAAAGGACGACAGGATGTGGTATCCCCCTACGAAGGACACCCTTTTCTGGAAGTATGGCCTCACCCCATAAAAGTGTAGGCAAACGTTTTGGAACAGACAGAAGTTGTCCCATCAGCCCTAGGTGGGTTGTGTAGCTTTCTTATGGAAGGCACTGGAAAGTTGGGTGAAGGGCAGTGAGGTAAAAGACTACCAGGGCCTGTGCAATTTAATGGCAAGAGAGCACATATTCAGTATTTTTTGCAGATCCGCACCAACACCTGATTGACAGGGGAAACAGTCTTTATAACATAATTTTCACATCGTACTGTCTTTACCATGCATTTATTACTAGCCAAGTTTTTACTACGAATAGGCCTTTGCCAAGCATGCCCTTCCCAATGCATTTATGGTAAGTACTGGGGTTTGGGGGTACAAATTAAACTTACCTTACTAATCCATACCTTAGGTAGAATAATAATGCATGGTACTGGCATGTGAGGTAAAAGCATGTGCGTGCTAAAAATACAGGGTAAAAATTGCATTGGAAAGACATGCTATGTTTTTCCCTGCGCTATTCAATCATACAACAGATTTACCGCAGGGTCACTGACCCCAGAGACCTTGCAAAGGAGGTGGACTACTGACTCAGCACCAGGGTCCTAACAAATGTATCTGGTGGGGATCACCACAAGGGTGGACAGGGTCCCCACCAGAAGGAGATACAAATTAAAATAAGGAGCTCCCTAGAGGTCCCTAAAATAGTTCCACAGGTCAGGATTCCAAAATCCCCTCCTGAACAGAAGAAGAGTAAGTTCTCTGACCATATGTCCTCAGGGAGGCTCACCCCTAGGTGCAATGAATACCAACAGTTTTGGCACTTCAAGGGTGACGCCAAGTGTCTCGCGCGGGCACAGCTCACCTCTCATGGGCAGGCACCAGGGGGTATCTGCAGCCTGTTTCCTGTGTCACATGACTAAGTGTAGTTGGCAGTTGGTGTTTATATATTGCTCCCTGACAGTGAGACAGAGGAGCATAGGTATTGGCAGGATGGGCCATCTCTTACTTGGTGAGGGGGCAGAGCTACACCTACCGTACCTGCATAATACAGAGGCTCGACCTTAGCACACTCACAAAAGGATTCACACCAGTCTATTTTGACCCCAGGCAAGAGGGGCCAGGGCAGGAAGAGAAAAAATCCCAAGCAGCGCTGGGCAGGGTAAAAACCTTCTGAACCATCTCCTACTTCAAAATGGGCACTAGGTATACATATTGGACCCTCAGACCCAACTCTTCAGTACACCTCTGGACCTGTGCTGCCTGAGTAAAAGGAATGGACCTGAACCTTCAACCCAGGGTGACCAAAGTGACTCCAAGGGCTACTTTCCTGGCCTCCTGTTCAGTGCCTTATGGAAAGATAAAGCTCCAACCACCTTTAACCCAGCACCTGGACTCTATCTGCTGTGAGTCCTACCCCTCAGTTGGTGCCACCCCAGCCTTGGACCCTTGGAAGTGGGCCTGAAGGGGCTCTGCCAGCCCAGCTGTGGTCCTGTGGGCAAAATCAATGCAGTGCAATGCATCTCTTCACAGCTCTGCTTCAGAACCGCAGCTATGTGACATATCCCTAACACAAGACTTTGCATCACACCCTGCAGTGTCCTCCAAACCACCATGGCGTAATACATCCTCAACACAGGTCTTTGCATTGCAAGCAGCTAGTCAACAGCATTCTCAATGATGATGCAGGACTCAGCATCACAGACCCACAGCTTCTTCAGAACCGCTGGTGTGCATCACAACTTCAATGCCGGGCTGCACATTGCAAGGCCCTCGTTCATGGCATCCTTGAGAATGATGCAAGACTTTGCATCTCAGCTTCACAGCCCCGCAGGCCTGCTACTGCATGACACATCCTTGACACGGTATCTCGCAATGCTCCCCATCCATGATTTAAGGTCCTTTGTTCAGAAGGCCTAAGTTGGTTCTTGTATCCATCCCACACCAAACCCGGGCCTGTTCAACCAGATTACCACAGTTGACGTTTGTGGCTCTAGGCACAATTTTTCCTTGATACGTTGTGAAATTGCATATCTCGGGTTCTACAGATAAGACTTTTGTTGCTGTGGTCTCAAATAAACTCTTTAATTTTAATCTATTTTTTCAAATTGGAGTGGGATTCTCCTTGTGTTTTCATTTCATTACTGTTTGAATTGGTGCATATATACTTTACACATTGCCTCTAAGTTAAGCATGACTGCTTTGTGCCAAGCCACGAGAGGGTTAAATGAATGTTAGTTTGGGGCTTGCTTGTGTTTCACCCTGACAGATTTTGGTTACTGCTTGAGTACTGTTCCCACCCCTCAAACAGTAACCCAATTTCCAATAGTCTTTATGCCTAATATTACATATCTTTCCTATTATGTTGTTCCATCTTGTTATATTGCCTAAATGGGAAAGGTATGTCTCAGTCATGGTGCAGGTAGCAGCTGATATCTGAGCATGGTAAGGAGAAAGGTGATTAAAGAATGGCCAGATCAGGAATCAGGCTGCATATTAAGGGATTCACTTTCAATTTTACGATTGCATGTAAGTTTCAGTGTGTAGCTTGCAGTGTGAGTCAGGCCAAGCACCACCTTCATATACCTTGAGAAATTATAGTTTTCAGTAATTTGTGTTGACTATTTTATGTCTGTTGTGTCCACATACTGGTTAAGATCTCCCATTCTAATATTGTTTTCTGAGCATTAAATTAGACATGTTACTAAATTTAGAGTATTTTATTCAGAAATAATGAGTTATCACCTCACTGTAAGTACAGATAGGTTAAAAGAGCTGCTTAGGTTGACAGGTTAACCTGTCACTGGTGCCATGAAAGGAAGAAACTATGAATCAAGATGTATGTGTTATTCACAAATTTGATGTAAAGCAATGCAATGCTCCCATTATATTCTGGTTTATTGACTACATTATAATCAGAAGGAAGCAGCTCATATACAGTGTGATTGAGTGGTCATAACCTAGGTCTCTATCAGGTGTGTGTCAACCCCAGTAGATGGCATCCGGACACCCTTAAGAGGTCCAGTGGGTAGATACTAGGTTTATCAGTTGAATGAGTAGTATCAAGCCCTAGATTAATGAGAAAATTAGGAGCCAAATGTACTAATATTCCATTCACAAAATTGGTTACAAATGGAATCTGATTTTGCAAACTACTTATGTATTAATATGATGGTTCACAAAATAACAAATCACAGGGGGTTGCAGAGCAACCTGCCTAATTAATATTCATGAAGCAATTTGAGACCCCCTGTGATTGGTTGCAATAATAGGGACAGAGGCCCAAGTCCTTCTATGGGTGAAGTCACAAGAACACCTCTAGTAGCTTGGCACAGAGCAGTCAGTGGTAACGTAGAGGCAATGTGTAAAGTATTTATGCAACACTTCAATCAGAAATTAAATAAAACACAACAAAAGAAAAATCCACACCAATTTAGGCAGAGTAAAATGGAAAAAATAATTTAAGACCCAAACCACAAACATCCAATCTGTAGAACTGGAGACAAGCAGTTTTAAAGCTTTCTGTGAAAATATTCCCCAAAATCACAAAGTGCCAAATGAAGATATCTGGTTGTGCCTGGCCAGGGCAAAGTCACAAGTTAAGGCCAATAGCGATGGAGAACGGGCTGGCTATAGGGATCTAGTTAGGATTGGGGAACAAAGAGTACCTTAAATCCTGGTTGCAAAGAGTTACGGAGACACATGTTTAGGGTGCGTAGCTACGCTGAAGCGATGTAAGCTCCAAGTTGGAGCTTCGTTGTGCAACATTGGTTCTGAGGAGGTGTAAAACTGCAAAGCAAGGTGGTGCATCTTTGTTGAGGAGCCCATAGAATGTGTTGTTCGCTACTGAAGAAGGACAACTATCCTGAAACACGGGTCTAGAGATACACAGCACTGGCTGCACCAACAAGGGTGAACAACTAAAGCCTGACACTGAAGTAAGTGTTATCATGCACTGCATTTACTATGATGCATTGGGGCAAACTGAGTGCTGGGATGTAAGGCAGTGTGCACCCACCCTACTTCTGTTTGAAAAGGCTCCCTTGAGTTAATGAGCTGACAAGCTCTGGTTGATGCACCTGTGCCCAGCTAGTGGTACAGAGAACTGAGAAGACTTTGGGCAGCATTTCCAGCACCCCCAAAAATAATGTGTTGCTCTCTACTGAAGAAGGGCAACTATCCTGAAACACATGTCTATAGATACAAAGCACTGGCTGCACCAACAAGGATGAAAAACTAAAGCCTGACACTGAAGTAAGTGTTATCATGCACTTCATATACGATGATGCATTGGGATAAACTGGCAGCATAGCACTCACAGGTGGCAGAGTCCAGTTCAAGGTTGTTGGTAGCCTGTTATATCCCACAGCGGTCTGATCAGTAGGCCATTCAACTAACCCTGGAGGCACTCTGGGATCCTGGATTCAGACTTATTGGTCCAGTCTTTCCCACTCCGGCAAGAGGGCAGCAGGTCAATACATTAGGGCAGATGTTCTTGAGAGCAGCAGTCCAGCAGTGTGGCAGTCCTTTCAGCAGCACAGCAGTCTTTCTTCCTGACAGAGTCCACAGTTGGAGAAGTGTACCGAAGAGTTGGGGGTCTGAGGTCCAATATTAATACTGTGAAGGAAACACTTCAAGAGGTGTCCATCCCCAGAGGTGCTTGGAATTTTCTGCCTCCCTGCCCTGGCCCCAGATCACTTCAGGTCACAATTGGCTGGTGTCAAACCCCTTTGTGAGTGTAGGCTGGCAGGGCCTTTGCGATATGAAATTGTGGTAGGTGACAGCTCCCACCCATTATTCAAATTGACCCATCCTTTCAAAACCTAGCTTTTCTTGTCTTACTGTCTGGGAGCAATATGCAAAGATCATCTCCCAGCTAGATCCCACATGTGACCCAGAATCAGACGGCAGGCACCAAATGGTTAGATGAAGAAAATGCCAACTTTTTAAAAGTAGCATTTTGAGAATTTTGATAAAAAATCTGACTTTACAATTAAATAGGGATTTTAATTATAATTCTATAGTAACCAAACTTGATATGTCTACTTGCTCCTGTTGGAACCAGCACTTTCTGGTGAGCTGAGGAAGTACCTTAGCTGAGGAAAAACCTAACACTCCTGTCAGGGGATGGGTGATTACGTGCACTGTATAACCTGTGCTCACCATTGGGTAGCTTGGCACTGAGTAATCAGGCTTACCACAGAGACAATTTGTAAAGCATTGGCACAGCACTCACTCATGATAAATACAGAGCATCACAAAAGAGACTTAAAACGTGATGTGCGTAAATAATGTTTGTATTCCACACACAAAATAATGTGGCCTGGGAGGTTAACTCTGCTCTGATCGTGGAGTTTGAAGACTTTTTTGCACTCGGAATTCCAAAAAACTCTGCTTTGCAAAGTGAAGCAGAGTTTATTCCTTGCTTACCAAAATTAAGTTAGCGAGCGCCAGTGAGTAAAATCCGACGCTAGACCACCTCCCAACGAGATTTCCCAATACGGGCAGTCATGGGCGGTCATGGATGGTCGCAACCGCTCACATTAATAAACTATCCGTTAACATTGAGGAAGCTGCTGCTGCTTGAGTAGAAAATCTACTTGATTGACAAAAAGAGGCAATGCCCTCTTGAGTTGCTCATTGTGCCTTGAGCACAGATTTTCCAGGGTGGGAAACACCTGGTGCTAAAAATCCACATGAACGGCATGCTTAAAGCACTCTGCTGCTTGCTGAACTCTACGTAGTGCAGCAGAGTTCTTTGGTCACTTCGCAGAGTTCTGTGTAGCGGAACTCCCCAAACACTGGCCAGATCCAATAATGATTGGCACAAGATAAACATCATATATTTCTGGCCATAACTCACATTCAGAATTATTACCATTAGTACTAGGCCCAGCCGTGTTCAAATGCCATCAGTAATATTCACACTTAGGAAAAAACCTCATCTACACCCCCAGCACCCTTATGCGGTCAACACATTGCCCCACCCCAGGCCCACCCTGGCAATTTGTATAGTTCAACACCACACAGTTAGATTTCAACCCGGGTCACAACGATATCAGAAATATATTCATGCACAAAATTATACCACTTTTTAGCAGCAACATGGGCCAAGGCTGCATGGGGAAAACCAATGTCAAAATTGCTTTTCTGGTAAGAAATTGATTTATTGGGCAAGCCGCCATCCAGTGGCATGAATCATGGGCAGTTCCCCACTGTCACTCCCAAACACACACATGCACACACAGATACGCACACACTCTGCACTTCTACGCTATGCAATGGATATCAGACCCATTCGTAGGGAAGCACTCGCACCCATGCACACTAAACACCCTAATGCGGTGCAACTGATACCCAGCTGGTCAATTGCTTATGCTCTGCAGACCACTTGGCCCAAGCTTCCCTCCAACCTACCCCAACTATTATACACCCACAGATTGGAGACACCCAATCCTCCCTCTGAGCACTAGGCCACACACTGCCAAAATCGCTCTTAGTCAGGGTTCCAAGAAGCAGGTGGGGGTAGGCAGCAAGGTCACTTAGGAATCAGTCGGCAAAAGGGGTTTGGCAGACACTCAAGAAGTTCACCCACAGGATGCTGAGCAGACATGGGCCGGGGTCAAAAGACGGTCACACCAAAGATGTCCCCAAGGGTCTTCCAGCACCAGCCAAATTCTTCATGTCACAGGGGATCACAAGATCTCTTGACCGGCTTCTGATAATTCTTGAAGGCATTCCTCCAGCCAGCCAGTTACTCCAACCACCCAGGCCCGAGCTGAACAATACTCCCTGGCAACATGATGTCGTCAGGAAAGGCTGAATGAGGAGAGGACTGCTGGTCCCAGAGCCAAGTGAGGGAACAGGAAATGAATGGAGAATGAATCAGGGGGGCCTCTCGGAAGGAGGAGGCACCCCATCAGGTACAAATTGATCAGAGTCGTGTGAAGGCAATATGGGCACAACGTTGGGTGTGTGATAAGACCGGTCGCACAGGACCATTCCGGTCACACAAAAGGAAGAGTTGCAAAAATCACACCTCCTCGGAAATGAGGTATAACTTCCTGTGCATGCTGATTTTGCCCGCACCAGACAGCTCTGGATACTCACACCATCAAAGAGTTGCAAATTCTGTATTTCTCTGGAAATGAGGCAGTACATCTGGTGCAAATGGATATTGGTTTCACCAGACAGTTACGGTCACACACACACAGGTGCAAGTTCAGCAATGCCTCACAAGATAGAATGAGGCTCTACTATGTTTCCGCCCCACCTTCGAAGGTTGCAACCTATAAATCACACACCGCGTACAATGAGCATGAAGTCGGCGGGCTGCAGGAGAGCTGTGCAGCACGATTGAAGAAGTGGGCCACACTGGGTCCCGCAACCAGTGAATCTGCTCACCTACAACTAGGCGCTTATGTGTGCCAAGGTCCCCACAATGCTGGACCACATGCCTTAGATGCAGGCCTTACTTTGGGGCCCCACACAAGGCGGTACGGTCTCCAGGCACAATTCTTAGTTCCATGCCCATGTCGCACTACCAGCTGGAATTCAGAAGACGATGTGGCACAGAGCTTCAGGAGGCACAGGTAGACAGTGCTGGTCCCTCTTAGGAGATCTTTGATGTTCCTGATATGTCAGAGAGAACTGGGGACAAGCTGGGGACAAGCCCTTCAGGGTGCCACACAGCAGCAGGTAGTTGGCCCAGGTCTGCCACTATTCACGAAGGGCACATGGTCCCTTTCAATGGCAGTAACCCTCCTTGTGCACAACAGAGTCCTCTGGCAATGTGCAGCATGCAGTCTCGGTTCTCCAGTCCCACATTGCCACAAGCATGTCTCTCCCTTTGCAGTAGGAAGGCACTAGCAGTTATACTGGTGTGTGCCTTTGAAGTTGGGGGTTGTTCAAGGGTGTCCCTTTGAACCACAGATGTCTTCTCTAAATTTCAGTTCTGTCTGACAAAAGGCTGTGGAATGCAGATCTGAATCTTTAGTGGAGCCACAATCTGGTTCTAGAGGCCAAGTGTCAAAATCTCCTCCTACAACTCTATAGCCAGGCCTGCAAATGGCAGAGGTTGGGCGTTCCAATTGAATGACCAGTGTTTTATAGCTGTTGCAGGGAAATTCCCAGATGTGCTCCCCCAACCTCCATTCTGGACTGGAGCCAAGCAGCAAGGCATACAAAGAGTTTTAGAGCATAGAATTTCCCACTTTCTAGTAATGCCATTCCTATGCAAATCATGACAAAGCCACCTTGACCATTGGCAAGGGGTTTTCGTTGCAAATCCAATGATATGAAGCATCATGAGGCTGCTCCACTGCAATCCACTATTGCAGCCTGAAGTAATATCAACTATTTCCCAATGTTAGCCTGTTGGAAGAGCAAACTTCATAGGTAGTAACACAACAGATAGTCCTCAGAGCGGACTCTGCTCTTTGAGCATGAAGAGAATTGTTAACAAATGTTCAAAGATGTGTAATATTCTGTATACATAGATCACAAATGCTGTTGCGGATTTACATTTCTGAACCACACATATACTTGTTTATAGTGATTAGATGTGTCAGCTAAATTTATTTTCCCTCATTCCTCAAGGGTTAGCTGTAGTTCCCTAAATTGTATTAGCAAGGTTAAATCTGGCATCATTATACAAAGTGAGCCTATTTCTTAATGTCATTACTTTCATTTCTCATGATGCCATCTGCTTAATTGGTAAGCCAGGTTTTCAGCTTCTTGTGCATTTCAAGAAGAGAAAAGGAGTGTCTAATGTCGAGTGGGAGGTTGTTTTATGTTTAGGAGCAATGTAAGAGAGAACGCCCATTCTCATGATCTGGTTCAGTCTAAGTTTGGCGTGTGCTAGTAGGAGTCCCGTACAGCAGAGGATACCGGGTGGTTGATGGAAGGAAATGCAACTGTTCAGGTAGCTGTGATCTAAATTGTGTAGCGTGTTGAATAAGAATGTGAATAGTTTAAAATGAGAACGTTTGTGTATCAGGAGCCAGTGGAGCTCCCAGAGGTGTAGTGTGATTTGAGATCTATGTGGGAGGTTGCGGATGTGTTTGGCTGGAAATTTCTGGATGGTTGTATTCTTCCAGTGAGTTGCCCAGTGATCTCAGTGGAGAGTGTGTTCCGTGGTCCAACTTGCTGGTGACTAGCAGTTGAGTGACAGTTTTTCTGTTATAGCATGGGAGCCCTTTGAAGGTTGTCCTCAGCCTCTTTAGGATGTGGAAACAGGATGCAATGACAGCACTGACTTGTGCAGTCATGTCCAGTTTGCTGATGATGATGATTTCCAGGTGCTGGTATGATATTTGTGTGTGTGTGTGTGGTTCTGAGCTCATCCAGCCACCAATTGGAGTGCCATGACGAGTTGTTCTTACAAAGATCGCTACTTCTGTCTTGTCAGGGTTGATCTTGAGACAGTTGGATTTCATCCATTTAGTGACTTAGGCCATGCAGGAGGTAAACTTGTTTTTTGTGTTCTTGTATAAGAGGCAGAGTCTGAGTTACATGTCATCAGTGTAGGAGATGATGTTGATGTCACGCACAGGATGTGGATGTCATGTGCATGGATGATGATGGCAAGAAGGGATGTATGTGTTGAAGAGGATGGAGCTGAGCATGAACCTTGAGGCACTCCACGCTAATTTTGCAGACTTCTGAGGGGAAAGTTGCCAGACTGACAACTTGTGTTCAACCCCTTAAGAAGGAGCCGATCCAACAGTGAGCAGGTCCTTGGATACCAATGTTGTGCAGTTGGCTGATGAGGATGGGGTGTGAGACCTTGTCAAATGCTGCAGAGAGGTCTAGGAGAAAGAGGGCTGCCATATCTTCCCTGTCACGGATCGTGTTGATGTCATCTGTGGCGACAATTATTGCTATTCTGCACTGTGGTTAGTCCTGAATACAGACTGCATGGCATCAAGGAGTTGGTGGTTGCTGAGGTGATCTGCGAGGCTTCGTGTTATTATTTCTTTAAGATCTTGACTGGCTATGGTAAGAGAGAGGTGGGTCTGTATTTGGAGAGAATGGCTAGATCAGAGTATGGTTCTGTGAGGAGGGGCATGACAATACATGTTTCCAGATGTCCCAGAATGTGGATGAGTCAATCTAGGCGTTGATTCTCTGATTGGTAAGAGTCCTTTGGTAAAGGCGTGATGGAGGCAAGGGTCAGATGGAGCCTCCAAATGGATGTTCATCATGGTAGTGACAGTTTTGATGGTGATGACAGCTGGCCACAGATTCAGAGTTGATTTTGTGGCACAAGAATTACGGAAGGTTGTTCCAAAGGTGTTGAAAGTGGTTGAAAATTGCTGGAGGCATCAGGATGAGTGGGGAAATGATAGATGATGGGCAAGATTGCCTTGCTTTGGTTTGTGTCAGCATTGATGTGGTCTGTAAGAGCTGTGTGCTTGGTGGTCTGTATCTACTGGTGGTAGCATCTTAGGGTAGATTTGAATATGTATTTATCTGTGGTCTGTTGGCTTTTTTTCCATTTGTGCAATGGATTTTCATCAGCCTGAGTTTCTCTTTGTACCAGCTAGCATGGAAATATTTCATGTTGTCGGGCTCTTGTTGTTGGGTTTTGCTAGAGGGTAGTCAGGGTTGTGGTGCATGCAGTGATCCAGCTGTTGAGGTTATAGATGGCTTTTAACAAGTTTATGGTGTGCTTGGGCTGGTGAACAGAGAGGGGGCGGACCCTGTGCGATGGGCAGATTCAGTTGTGGTAGGTCTATGGTAATGCGGGATGGGTATGCTGAAGCTGACAAGGTCATGCTCTATCAAGGTCATTGCTGCTGGCTTGTGGACTCCAATTCTGAGGCAAAAACTGGGTTCAATTGCTCTGTTCAGATGTACTAGGGATCAGTAACATGCTAACATCTAAGATTTTCTAGAAGGGTCATAGAGTTAGGGTGGGTGCGGTCCTCTAGTTACAGTGTCTGAGGAAGGATGAAAGTGCTGGCGCTGATGATGAGTGGTGCAACGAAGTCTGTGATGTCATCAGCAAAATGTATGCAGATCCTGGTTGTTTATATACAAGGGTTCCACCCAGGGAGAAGTTGGCTGTGATGCATAACTAGTTATTATTTTTATTATTTGTTATTTTTCATAGTTTTAAAAACCTGAAAAATCACACTTTTTTATGAGTACTTTGGACAATGACAGGTCTAATTTGAGCACATTAAGGTAGGTCTTGACATGAAATGTAAAGATTAATTGTTGGTATTACATAAGAATGCCCAGAGTGGAAAGGTGGGTTGTCACTTCTTTGTCCTCCTTCCTTGATAACACAGGAGGCATAATGTTAACAGATTCACTCGTGATCCAGTGTGTTTAATGTAATAGTCAACCAATATTGCTACTATTGCTGTAGCCTACTCTGTTTGCACTGAGTATAGTGGTGTAGTAAATTGCAGTTCACATCTATATCTACACCTGAACAGTCTAAACAAACAGCCTGAAGAGCTGCCTTTCTATCTCACCTCCAATGTTTTAATGATTTCCACAGTGCAGTGTATTCTAATTGTACATTGGGACTAAGGACCTTACCTTTGTCGGTCCCTTCAATAATCATTTTCTTCTAGGGTGCAGTAGGTTATGACCCTGCCCACATGTCCCTGGTGTTTGTAACAAACACTTTCACCTGAAATGGAGCATCATTGTTATGGATAATATTATGTTTTTACAGAGTACACTATTAACAGCTCCATGGTATAGTTCTGCTAAATACAGAAGCCATTTTATGCATAATCAGATATAATATGACTGTTGTACTTGCTGATCAAATGGGATATTGGTTTGCTGGAGAAACAACATGGTCTTGAAGAACTGCCCGAGGACTTCCTGACTCCTTATGTTCTAGGTTTCACTGAGTTCCACTCAGAATCCAAGTCTACTAGATAGTTGTTTATTGATGTCTGATATGAATAGGAGAGGAATATACCAAAGCAAACCATTTAATTGCTTGTACAATACAAAATCACATATATAGTCTTTGTATAGTTGATAATAGAATCGAGATAACTATTTTTCTAAAGGTTTCTGAACCCTCTCCAATGTCGGTGGGAACTTCATCATAGTATCTACCCATCTTGGCAAAATTATTACGATGAACCTAGCAAGAGCTCTCGTACATTGGAAGGATGGGTGGTAATCTCAGCCCTACCGAAGGAGCTCACAGAGTTTTGCCCACTCTGCACTCTGCCTGGAGTGCAGAGTTCAGGAAAAATTCCGTGAACCTATTCATAGTGGAGTTTTTCGTATGCGAGGCTCGCCAATGTTAAGTTGGATAGCGTGAATGAGAACAATTGAGAGCTAGGACGAGTCTTGGCATGATTTCTCACTCACGGGTGGTCACAGCAGATTGCTATCATTTGCATTAAGAATGTTGCCGCTCAAATAGAAAATCTACTTGAGTGGCAGAGAGAAGCACAACCCTCTGTTGCAGCGTGTGGCGCAGTTCTCACTGATTTTACAGAGCTGAACAAGCTCCTGGCACTAAAAATCAGTGCGAACGGAACTCTGTGGACTCTCCCGAAGTTTTTATATAACTTTGCAAGTTCCATCCAACCCTATATTGAAATTGTGACAGGAATAGAAAGTTTGAGGTGCCACTATGGTTACTTGGGGTGTAAGAATCGTATTCCCTGGAAAGAGTATACATAAAAATTGTATAGTAGAAAGTACAAAAAGGGTTGCGTTAAGTGCCTTGCAAACAAAAGGTGGCCATAGGGTGAAACCGATAGTTATGAGGATCCTGGGTTCATTATTAATACTTTTCTGCCCTCCCTCTGCATAAAAAACATCCGGGACATTCATCATGACACAACATTTTTGTATTAACATAATGTTGAGTGTTAGATCTGGGCGTCTCTAGTTGGCAGAGGTAGGTACCACCGTCCAAATAGGAACCTTGCTTCTAGTCAGGGCAAGGGGGATACACTCTTTAGATAACCCCTGCTCACCCCCTTAGTAGCTTGGCATGAGCAGACAGGCTTATCAAAGGCAATATGTAAAGTATTTGTACCAACACTCACAGTAACACAGTGAAAACACCACAAATGGACTCCATTCCAGTTTAGAAAAATAAAGTATCTTTATCTAAACTACAAAAGACCAAAATGACAAAAATCCAACATACACAGTTCAAGAATATGATTTTCAAAGAGTTCTAGGGTTTGCTTCAAAATAATCCACAGTTGCGTCACGTTTAGCCCAAAGTACCTGTAGAGGGGACAAAAGTTCCAAGTGGAAGATGCAATGTTGAAAAACAAGCAATGCCTCACTCCTGAGACCCTGGGGAGGGGATGCGACAGCCCTGCTGCACGCAGCGGGTGTGTTGCGACGAATTCAGTCTGTATGGGGAGGGATGGGATACCTTGTATGGATTCCCGCGCGCAGATTCGGTAGGGAGCATCTCGCACAGGCACGATGCGATGATCTTTGAGACGGTGACAATCTCCGGTGCGGCGACGATGTGCGACGCAGTGTTGATCTTCTCCTTTCGTGGCCTCTCGATGCATTGGCACTGCGACGATGTTTGCAGCGGCGTGAAGCAGTCCGCCAGCAGGCGGTGCGACAATCTCACTCAGCAACATCAGGCTCTACAACAATACCCACAGCAAGCAAACGATGCATCGGTTCTTGCAGCGGCAACAGGCTCTGCGGCGATCTTTGCGGCAACGGGAATTCTCTCACACTGTCAACGATGCACTCCGCAAGCGAGCGATGCATGAAGATTGCAGATCTTCTTCTTTTCTTCTTGTCCAGCTCTCCAAACAGCAGGCAACAACTCCCAGAGGCCCCACAATTGGATCAAGCACTTTAGGAAGGGAAGAACTCACTCAGCAGATTTCAGAGGGAAGCTGGGGGTGAAGTCCTTTTGTTCCTGGGACTTCTTACCAGGAGGCCAGCTCTCCTCAGGCCCTTGGAGATCTCTTTAAGCAAGGGGACACAGTAACAGCAAAGTCCTCCCCCTCTCCTTGGCAGCAAAGCAACTGCAGGTCAGTCCACAATCACACAGCAGGACAGTCCTTCCTCTTCAGTATTCCAGTGTTCTCCTTGGCAGAGGTTCCTTCTTGATTCCAGGATGATCTAATGTTCTGTAGTCTGGGTAGTCCTTTTTATACCACTTTTCTCTTTGTTCTCCTAGGGCAGGGATGCCTTGGCTTAGTCAGAACCAGTTCTGGTCAGTCCTGGAGCACTTTGTTTACTTGAATTCTTCCTTCCTTTGAGAGAGTGGGGCAGGGTCATCAGCCGCCCAGCAGGAGGTGGAGCCAGCATTCTGGAAGGCAGGCACAGCCCTATTCAGGCCCAGGTGCTATCCCCTCCCACCACTCAAGAGGCAGATGGAGCTATTCAGCCCAGGGATGACTCACTCAGCCTCTGGGAGCCACCCCAGCCCCTGTCACTCATAACCCAGACAGTCAATTCACAAACAGGCCAAGGCACACAGAAAGGCCATACAAGAAAACAGCCACTTTCTAAAAGTGCTGTTTTCAAACACAGGATTTAAAAAACATCCTTCATAAAAGATATTTCATTAAATACTGAATTCATGGATGCCAGACTTTTATTTTCTATCTTGCTCCTATGGGAAGATATGCAGGTAAACATTATACACATCATTTCCAATTATAGTCTATGGACTAGATAGCCTTTCAATAGTGAAAAACGAAATTGGCAGTATTTCACTATCACAGCAAGTCATCTACAGCAGTACATGCTCTACCTTTCACATACACTGCACCCTGCCAAGGGGGGCACCTTGGGCCTTCCATAGGGGTGTCCAATGTGCACAGAAAGGGAAGGGTTAGGCCTGGCCAGTGGGGACACTGGTCAGGTCAGCATGGCAGTTAGCAACTGCACACAGGCACTGCGGTGGCAGGCATGATACATCATTTTAGGGCTACTCATGTGGGTGACACAATCAATGCTGCAGGCCCGCTAGTAGCATTTGAATCACCAGCCCTGGCACACTCAGTGCACTTTACTAGGGACCTACTGGTAAAACAAATATGCCAATCATGGATAACCAATCACAATAACAATTTATACAGAGAACATATGCACTTTATCACTGATCAGCATTGTATAGTGCCCAGAGCCCTATTGCCAACAACCACAGGCCATGAAAAACAAGGGAAAAAGAAGCAAAAGGTTTGGGGATAACGCTGCAAAAAGGGCCAGTTTCAACACTGAGTATGATGGGTAAAAAGAGAAAAAGTATAGAACATGTTGCAGTGAAAATTCTGCAAGCTTAATATCACCAATCATTGAACGTGACAATCATGTTGGGTTTTGTATAGGAACGATATGTGATTAATATACGGAGAAGGCAAAACATCAGTAGGAGTAGTGATTTTTATTTCATTGCAACAGACAAACTTACTGCTCTACATGAACTGTCCTGCATTGTGTGTATTTGAGGAAGCACACACTCCCCTCATCTGCCCTGTAACTGTATTTGTTAAGGAAACTAGCATTGCTACTGCCCACAGAGTACCTGAGTTGTATGTTATTGAAGGTTGAGAAATACCTTTTCCTAAACAAAAGCTAAAATGATTGGCATTATCAAGGAAGGATCATGCGGAAACGTGGTACAGAAAGTGATGTGAATGTAAAGGGTGTAATGTGGTAGGGACGCAGGATTAATGAGTTGAGACATAGTTGGTAGCAGGCTTACCTTACCCAAAACAGAACAATGATAGCAGAGGCAGCAACTGAACATGCATCCCCGAACACAGAATAAGGGAGCGCATGTAGCATTAATGTTTGGTCTGGCATATGAAGAGAAACCTGCAAGCAGCGATGAAAGGCCCTAGTGATGGCCAGTAAGTGTCAGTAAGTGCATCAGACTTTATCAGGGTGAATAACTTCAGGTAAATGCAGTCGCCTTTTAGCTGCTAAGATGTATCAGTTAAACTAACAGCACACCAGGCATGCAGAACGTTTAACAGTAGATGCTCCAAGGGTAGCCTGTGTACTAAAGTAGAGGTTGTGTGATAGTATCACGTTGGTGGAAGACATTTGGCAAGGGATATAGCTTGGGTCACTCCAGCAGCCTCTGAATTTCCAAGTGGATTAGACACAACATTGGTAATGGTAGGCTAAGGGTAGAACTTCAGCCTACCTGTGTTACCTCTACCACATTGAGCTCAGCATCAACCCAGCAGCTGCCTGGGAGTTAAAAAGCAGAGGCAAATTAGCTGTAAGGTCCATGTTAGCAGAAAAGTCAAGGTTTTCAGGTTTAAAGCAATGGCCCCTGCAACAGCTTGTAGGCTACCTATGAGATGGCACAGTGATGTGTTTGAAAGACCACGTCAGACTTTGACTCTGTGACTGTCAGACTCTGCGTGAGGTCTAGTGCAGTGGGCACAGAAGGTATAGTGGACAAGCGAAAGGCCCTGGTATTTGCCTCTCCAACTTCAATTTACTACAGCAGCTCCTGAAATGGCTAACTGTATCCTTGAAGTATGAAGCACTGCACGGTATACAAAGGTGGTCTAAGATGTCAGTGTCCTATTTACCCAACCATGCAGACACTTATCCACGCTTTTATTTGCCTGTGATCTCCTTCTTCACATATTCATCCTCCATGCACTCATATTTCATTCCATTCTATGATATACTCACTCATTCAATAACTAAACCATTCATCCCTACACACACACACACACACACACATGCACACACTCACACACAGACATACACTCTCTCTCTCTCTCTCTCTCTCTCTCTCTCTCTCTCTCTCTCTCTATACACATACATACATAGACACTGCACACTCTCCAGTCTCCGAAGAAGCACTTTAATTTCACACAAGTTAAACTTTTTGGGGCATTTTCAATGCTTGTCCTTTTAATGCTCTCAGACAACTTGGGCTTAAGACAGAGGAGCATACCCTTGAAGATGGAATCATTCATCATTTGTCTACTACTTAGAGACCCAGATGTATATTAAGCAAGAGTATAAAGACATGGTTTACCCAAAATCACAAAGGGTGGGGTAAGTAACAACATACAAAGGAACATTTCCCAATGGGTGACATAAAGGAATACATGTAAACGATTTTTCTTAAACCATTTGTAAATCAGTCCAAAGAGCTCAGTTAAAGAGACTTAATAACAAATAACCATTGGAAAATGTCTATTACAATGTTGCTAGAAATATTGTAAAATATTAGCACCACAAACCCCACCTACATGTAAAAAACATACAACACTTATGACAACCATATGAGCAATAACTAACAAGCAAAAGAGAAACAAAGTCTCTGATTTGATCCTCAAAGTTCATTACAGCGAGAAACAAAGGAAGGTATTCCCTGATGAGGGCCAGATCACTTTAGGAAATAAGCTACAAAGTTGATTTTCCAAGGAGAAGAGAGATGGAGAAGGAAAAAAGAAAGGCCTGTCCTATCTTTTGTTTGTGGAGAGTCCCCTGCCCTGACTGTGGAGTCTCGTAGTTGTACCCAGAGTTTGGAAAAAAACAAAAAATTGTAAACATTCAAAAGTGTGAGTTTACCTTTGCGAATCAGGCTAAAGTTGTCAATGTAAAACTGCTTTTGCTCCAGTTATTTGGCGAAACTGTGGTTTTTGCATTGGCTTTTTGGCGCAAACAGTAATGCAAAATTGCATTGTACAAGTGCTGTTTATGTAAACTTGGCCTTAGAGTCTTGATCAGTAACCTGTTTAATTGATTCATAGTAGAGGGGCTTCAGTCGCAGGGTTATGATAATATTTAAGCTATTGCCATGGTGTTATCTCATTGCTCGAACCTTTTGTTTGGACCATATTGTCCATTCACTAATTCCCATCCCTGCTCCACAATTACCCACTGTACTGTCTCAGCTAAGTGCTTTACTATCTATGTACAATCTAAGCTAGCTTGTTCAGGGGTCCACATCTTATCTTTTTCAACCCTTGAGCTCACGTGATCTAGTCTGCCCTTGCTGAATGATGAGTTAGAGCCTTATTATGACCCGTGGCCAAATGGATTCAATTCAAGGCTCTCTGCTTGTCGTTTAAGATCCTAAAGTTTGAATCGCCTGTCCTTCTTGTTATTTGGTAGACCCATATGTTCTGACTCACCAACTGCGCTCTCTGGGACATCATTTGGTTAGAGTCCCACTAGTGAAGCGTCTTCGGATGGGCGGTCGATCTTTCTGTTGCTTAGCAGCTAAGCTATGGAATTCCTTGCCTCCCCAGATTCGCAGCCTGGACCATCTGTTGGATTTCAAGAAAGCTATTAAAACTTTTCTTTTCCCCTCTGCTTAGCTTCTTTCTCGTCCGTTGGTTGTGTGTCTTCCGGTTTGGTTTCCCGCCTCTTGGTTCCTTCTGATGCTGGCAGCGCCGGGATGCCTCTTTGCTGGGGCAGCTGTGCACTATATAAGTTCAGATAACATTAACATTAACATTAACATTAACATTTATATTTCGGTGGACGGGTTGCTCCATCACGAGGACAGATATCTCGTCCGCCGAAATATAAACTCTGTTATATCCAATGGGATGTATATTTCAATGGATGGGATATCCATTTCCATTGTGACAGAATAACCTGTCCGCCGAAACATAAAATCGGACCTTAATTCCTGTATTAAAATTCACAACTATTTATGTGCTACCACTGATTGTTGCTCTTCACAGTTTATCGAAATCTTGACTTGCTCCCCATGTGTCTTCGCTTTTTTCCTAATTATATGATCTGTTACAGCATCTACCTACGATGTTTCAAGTGTGCTTTTATACTTCCATTTCTGTAAAACAATTGTTGATCACTGCACTCCCTCCAATAACTGGTAATTGCCTCGATTGTTTTTTTTTATAAAACAAAACAACCAAAGAACATGGGATACTTAACAGGCTTGCTTTTGGCCTGCTCATGTACAAACTAATTCATTCATCCTATATAGTATGGTTGCCACGCTCTCACTCAGCTGAGACCACTGTTTTACCTGTCACTAAACATTATAGTTATATCAAACCACAACATCCTCTCAGCCACAACTAGCCTCCTAGTTGCAATAGCTGCCTTAGACTATGTCCACTATTCAGTATCTGTTTGGCATTTTGCTACACAGGTACCATCCTGAATAGATCTTTTACTTCTGTTATTGTTTATTTTAGTTTCATGATGCTAGATTCAGCTTTTGCTCATCTCTCTGTCATGACCAATAGGAACTAAGATGGATATTAGAGGACAATCCCACTGTCTCCCCACAGGCTCAGAATGTTGATGCTTGTGTCACACAAAAGCACTCCCATCCAGACTTAAGGGAAACAGTGCAAGTACTCCAGGGACCAGCTACCCAAGTGAACATCTCCCTCCACTCTTCAATTTATCAACCACCAACTATTTAACTGTCCTAGACAGAGTGGTCATTGTTTTAATTAAAGTATTTCTGTTTGAAAGGCTCTGTTTTTTTTGCAGAAGCACTGGTATATGATGTAAATCTGTAGAGAAGAGGGCTGTTGTGAGAAAACAGTTCCCATTCTGTTATTACTTGAAAAACCTACATGTTGGGGTATCATATTAACTCCTGAGCTGATCAAAACCTATAAAATGCATGCCTGATCAGTGATCCTGTAGATATCCCAGTAAACAAACCTGGAAATAAGATATTAATGGTTGTGGAAGACAATTGTAATTTCAAATGGCTCTAAAGTGCCAAAGTCTTATGGTCAGTACGCATTCCTAAGTATCTTACGATTTAAACTCAGACCCTAAACAAGTAGCCTGTGTCTTGACTTTAATTTTCATGAAGTAATGTGGGTTGTCAAATTTAAAGAGCTATTTCCTCATGTACTGTATTAATGCTACAATATTTTCTTGAAGATCTCTGTGGAGTCAGATTTTATAGCTTTTCAAATGTATGATCATTGGTTTGCCCAGTAGTTTGTATACATTTCTTTTTGGTTTATAGATCTAATTTTCTATTTCCCAAGCTCTCTTGCTTTTCTATCGCTGTTTGTTATTACATTCAAATTTGTGCAAACTACAGATCAATATCGGTAGCACCGAGAAGAATTTCAACCAATACGTTTTTCACTTAAATTGACAATTTGTCCTGTTTAACATTTCGTGCAAGCACTTCAATAAATTAGGCCTCCCCTTTCTTTGTCTCCTTGAGATCTATTATTAGTTAGATATAAGGAGGGACTGGGATAGTCATACTTCTTAATGGCTGCCTTCTAGCAGCCCTCGGGTATGATCTCCACTCCTGGACTATATCAAGCAGTCCTATTCAGTACTTGATCTAGTGGAGGTAGTCACAGGAATTGGCAGCATCCCTATTAACCTCTTTTGGGAGAATTGTACTATTGAATATCGGCCCCCAGAATATTGTGGTACATGTATATCAAGGACAGAATATTGTGGGACCAAATATCAAAAAGCATATATGAAAGCATAGATGTGCTATTCCTAACTTCACATCTACATACCATGTAGATGTATATATAACCAAGGGACATATATGTGGAGTAAAGTACAGACAATCTAGACATACTTATCTGCCAATATTTTGTTTTCAATATTTTTCCTCAATATTGTGTTCTATTACTATTTAGGTGATGATATTCAGGGTGCACACCGTTTGGGGGTGCCTGTTGGCCTGCTGAAAACAGGTGATGACAGATAGCCGAAGTCTTCTCTGTAACTTATGGATGTTATCTGATCAAGTTGGCAGGGAAAAGACTGAAGCCAACTCCATGTGTAGGACATAGATTGGCTCTCTACAACCACCAGAGGCAAGATTCATGTCGGGAGGCTACGTAACTGGGATGTCTCTGGAGTAACTGGGGCTCTAAGGCTGATTAGTACAGCTGGACTACTGTGGCTAGAAAGAGAGCTAAAGGTAGGCTCCTCAGAATCAGTGCAGCGGGGATGCTAGCAGATGATTGTCTTTCATAGTAGTGTGAATGCAGGTATTTCCTGATGATTAAAGTCTGATGAACAGTGTAGAGTGAGTTGTTCCTGGAGCCCTGGTTGGTAGTTACTGGAAAAGTGAGTGCCAGTCAACACTGTACCTGAGTGAAATCCTTCCAAAGAACAACAAAGATCATTAGAGAAATGAAAGACTATTTTATGTTAAGATCTGACTTATTACTTGATGATGGTCATAAAGAGAAAAGCTGTGATGAACTCCAACTGGTGAAACTGACTCAGTCTGCTCTATTTTACATTTGTCAATAATTTCCAAGTTCCATGAGGGAAATTGCTGAGATGAGACAGTCGCACAAATATAAATCAGAGTTGTTAATAAAGAGAAACGGTCTTCAAAACTCAATAAACTACTCCAGATGAACAACTAAGAGATCAGAATCAATTTGTATAAAACATTTAGAGAATGCACAGCTCATTGCATGATTATATTGTGAAACACAAAATCTACCCAAAATCAACAATTTAGAGCATGGGTACTTACAAACATATCCCTGGGAGCCGCAAAGTTTGGTCTTTGGTGTGACTGAGGGCCGCACTGATGCTAGATGGGGGGAGAGGGTGTAACGTGTGTGTAGGGGAAGCGAAGCATGTAAATCTACTGGCTGAATTTAATTGTGCAATGTCAAACCAGAAAACCTGGGATGAATTCCAGCTTCTCTACTTGACAAAATTGTGGCACCCTCAGCAATAGTTCCATTTCAATTTCACTTCTTTTTCTTCTTTATCACTATAAAAGGACCTTGAAATACATTACTTCAGGATGCATGCCGTACAAAACCATCTCCTGTACTTGGAAGTATTCACTAAGGTGACATGGTTCTACAGGGCAATGAAATACACTTTTTGAATTTTGAAAAGACTATGGTATTTTGCATGTTTGCTATCTTTAAAAATGAAGATGTTCCTAAAGTTAAGGGCCTAGATACGTCCTTTTGTTTAACTGCAATTAATCTTTAAATAAGTGTTTGCTGTATATGTAACTTTTTTAATGTTAGTGTTGAGTCGAGTAAACAGCAGCCCAGTGCTGCTGCTCAGGGTTCCCCATGTAAAGGTCAGGAGGGCCGCATGCAGCCCCGAGCCATACTTTGAGCCCCGTTTCAGCCATTCCTTTTGTTTCTGCACCGAGGCACAACGCAATGTACCTGTTCGCCTGCCCAGAGGTCTGCAACATTCACGGAGGCACGTGGCACTTTATCTTTATGCCCACCCAGAGTACTTCAAGCTCCGGAGAGCGTTGCGCCAGGAGCCGCACGCATCATGAAAACCGCGCCAGGCGCTGCATAAAGAGGGGCCGGGCTTCATGGCACGGGATCCTCGTTTCAGCCGTGCCTTTTGTTTCTGCACCGCAGTACAACACACCTTACCTGTTCACCTGCCCAGAGGTCTGCATTCTTCATGGAGGCACGCTGCACTTTCTCTTTCTGCCCACTCATACGACTCCAGTCCCCAGAGCACATTGGCACATCATGAAAACCACGTTGTGCGGCACATAATTAGGGGCCTAGCCCTACGGTGCGGGATGCGCCTGGGAAAAGCACAGACCAAGGGCGGGCCCATCTGCGCCCATCTGAGACCCGAAGAGGTTGGCCTGGGCCATTTCCCTAATAACTTTGAAATTGGGACGATTTACTATCTTGTGGCGAGGTATTGCTTTAATCCCCTTTCCCCTGATATTGCCCTTGTATCCTTAAGATGAGTAAGCGTAAATTAGGAACAGGGCAGGGTGTCGTGGGGACTCTTGATGCTTTTTTACTGAGGGCAGAGCCTGCTCTTATCCACGAGATTGAACTCACAGAACGTAGTCTATCCCTAGGGCCTCTGCCCTCCCAGAATAGACAGGCTTCTGCGGGGTCTCTCATGTTAGGCAACCACGAAGAGCCCTCTCCTCAAATGAATCTGACACAATATTCAGAGTCAGAAATAGCTTCTACTACATCCTCTGCTTTGTAATGTAGATCTGACAGACCTAATGTAATTACTAGAGGCCAGAAAGCCAAAACAAGCCAGGGAAATACTTATGAACCACCACCCAAGAAAAGGAATGGTCAGGGACACCAGTAACAGAGACAATCAGCCTAAAAGGAATAGGGCGGAAAACAGGAACCATAATAACTGATAGAGGGGCCCTCTTCAACAGCATCATATACTGTACCTGAAGGAGTACCTGCTTGTGTACAGGAGGATGAATATGGGGGTAGATTGGAAACAATGGATCCAATACTACAAAAAATATCTCTAGTGGAAGCTAGACTATCCAAGCTGGAGGAGCTTGCTTGTTATTAGTAAACCCCCGGTTCAATCAGATATTTGTTCAAGTAAAGGTCCGGATATGCTGTGTAAAAGGGGGACGGATAGGGGGGCTGGTCAGTCTGGAAGTATCTCCATAAGTGGGCAGGTACACAACTCAACTACTTCCAATAATATCCCTTCTAGTTCAGCGAAAGCTCCTGTCTGTTCTGGGCACCTATCTACAAAAGTAGGACACCAATCAGTAGATCTTCAGGGTCATTTACATAATTCGGATGATACCGATTTGACACATGGACATATTGGCAACTTAGTAAAAGGGTTACCTAGTGGTATGAGGAGTAGTATACATGATGAAGGAGGGAGAGCTGGAATTACTCAAGACCATCAGAGATTTAATCAGGGAGATTCTCCCAATTTGACCCGAAATTTGCATCTACCGCCAGAAGCAACCCCATACACGGTTGTTCTGGCAAATGTCTCATCTCTATCAAATAATGTCCCTGAACATTGGTCAACTTTAAGGAATAAATCATTGCACCTCTTGAGTGTAAGGACTGGCGTAACTAACACTCTTTTTTCAGAATTTAAAATGGGCCGCAAAAAATTGGGTGGCTGGGTAACTTAGCAAAAGTTTTAGGGGGAGATTGTGTAGTGCTACCTTTCAGCTCACCTGCTCTGGTGAAGTCAATCTTTGAAAGGGGAGGTAACCGGTCTGTTATTGCCCACGGCATTAAAATATTACCCATGGATTTTTTCTACCAACCACCCAGACCTTGGTGGCACATACCTATGGAGGAGAGTTTCACAGGGAGCAGGCAGCCTAGATATATGGTCCCAGTGAGTAATCGTTATGATGACACCTTGAACTCACTGGAAGATATAGACTAACTAACCCCGGGGACCCTTGTCCATTCTAATTATAAGTTTAGCTTGCATGGAGATCGGGGCGACTATGTCTTTAACCAGAATAGTAGCTCTGGACTGACCCATACAGAGAGAGATAACTGTCTGCCCTCTCCGGTTCCTAGGGAGCATAGGGAAGAGGGTTTGGGCATAACTAACTTGGTCTCGGATGCCCCAACCGAATCCCCTGACCATTTACTTTTAGCCCACAAATTTAAAAATAATGATGTGTGTTAAATAGGAAAGCAGTTACCACTAATGTCGAAGTTATTAGTGCCACGACCCTCTGTAATATTGCCTTATGGAACATTTTTGGCTGACGTTCTAAGCTAAATAAGCCTTTGTGGTGGGATTTCATAGGAAAATTTAAGATACTACGTTTCCAGGAAACATGGGCCAAAGATGTTATTCACATGAATTGGTATAGGACGTATCATACTCCAGCTACTGAGGGGTTGAAGGGAAGGGCAAAGGGCAGGCTATGTACGTATATATCAAGTAGTCTGAAAATAAAAAAGATAACGGCATTTGGTGAGGAAATGTATTACCAAGTGGTTGTAATCCATGTAGATACAAAACATTTTATTGCCCTGGCAAACTTTTATAACAACATCCCCTCGGATAAAGCTGGGGTTATTGTAAAATAATTGGGCAGGGATTTGCAGTCTGTCTTTGATAATAATGCTAAGGACACAAAGTTAATCCTGGGTGGGGGACTTTAATTGTGCCCTGTGTTATAATGCTGATATTTCATGTGGTATTTTAAATGAAGAAGGGACAGTTAATTCCCACTTTTGGCATTCCGTGTTGGGAGAGATGTTTAATGAAGTAATTTTCATTCTTGACTTGGGTTTTGCGAAAGAATTATGCCCATTACCTGCCCCATGCCTTGTACATTTAATGGCAGGGGTTTATGTCCCACTATAGACTATATATTAACGTCAAATAGCCATGCGTATAGTCTCCACTCGTTTGTCATAGCTGACAAAAGTGATCATTTTCCCCAGTGTCTCTCTATGTCACTATCGACAACCATACTTGTTAGGCCTGATAAAGATGATCAGATGTTAGAAAACTATAGTAATTGGAAGAACAAATGGTTATACTATGCGCTGGTTGATGGCAGATTCAACAGCGATAAGCAAGACTGTGGTTGATAAATGTAAATCTGCCTTTAAGATATGTCTGAGTGAAACCGCTGTCCCAGATAGCATCTTATCTTCTTTTATTTGGTATCTAACGCAATAAGGAAAGTACTGTTCATCCAGAAATGAAGTAAGGTTCAAGCATGTGGATGGTTTGACTCTGGGTGTACTCTACCATATTCTACTTTAAAAAATGAGTTACATAAGACACCTAGAATCCCAAACGGAGTGAGGCAGGCCAGATAGAAATATAGGCGAGCAATCAGAGATAGGAAAATTGCTCTGAGAAACGAGGCTTGGGAGGCACTACATAAGGCCTTGATAGCAAAATATAGTATGGCATTTTGGAAGGCGGTTAAAGCACCTTTTCTGACCATAGAAGCTGGTCCATCTATTGAAATCGCTATAACTGAGGACCAATGGATTAATCATTTTTTTAAAGTATATAATGACGAAAAAAACTCAAGTGAGATGGATTATAAAAGCCTAGAGGAATGTAATTTGGATTCCTTGCCTCATTATTTAGACTTGCAGTTTACTTTGGATGAAGTGAATCAGGCACTTTCTGCAATTCAAGGTGGTAAGGCCCCTGGTGCAGACGGGGTACCCGTAGAGTTATTTAAGTCAAACACTTCTTTGTGGGGCCCAATTATCACCCAGGGAATTATTGCTAGTTGTTGTACCCCTTTTTTATCGACTTGGGTAGAATACACCTTTGTCCAAATCTTTAAAAAGGGGAACTGACAGGATCCTGGATGTTATAGGCCCATTTCCTTATTGGATGCTGTAACAAAAATAGTAGGCCGAATAATATTAAAACGCCTTCAGGTCTGGGCAGAGGACAATGTGGTTTTATCTGATTTACAATATGGTTTTCATGAGGGTTTAGGTAAGGTCGAACAAAGTTTAAACTACACGGGCAAAGAAGGGAAGTTGTTTCTAGCGTTTGTGGACCTCACAGCAGCTTTCAACTGTGTGAGACATAGTAACCTCTGGGAGATATTATAAGTTATGGGGGTCGATTTAAAGATGATTTATTTTCTTAAGCGTTTTTATACTGATGACAAGGCACATGTACATTGTGGTTTGAGTGGTGAGCGCTCAGCCTCTTTTCCGATACGGAGGGGTTTCAGCCAAGGATGTGTCCTGGGCCCCTTTCTTTTTAATCTTTATAATAATGGTTTGTGCAAGGGGCTCTTGAAAGACAATCAAGACTTCCCTCAAGTAGCAGGACGTCCTATACCGACTCTCCTATACGTGGATGATGCTGTATTGATGTCCCACTTGCAAATAGGTCTCCAGAGGGTCTTAGATAGTTTTTCAAATTTTATGATAGGCCTTGGTCTAAGAGTGAATACTCCAGTGCAGCCATGGCAGTAAGAGGGCTAAGGATATGTTTGTGACAGGACAGAAGATTGGGGTCTCAAAGAGATTTTCGTATCTCGGAATCTTCTTTGATCAAAATGACTCCTGGATACAAGCAGTAGCAGCAAAAAATTAGCCCTTCTAAGAACAACATACACCCTGACCAATTTTGCAAGAAATCTAGGTTGAAGACCACCAGGGATGATTATTAAAATTTACAAAGCAAAGTGTGTCTCCACCGTGGTGTATGGGGCAGGTTGTCTGAGGTTTTACTGATTTGCTTCCAATATAAAGGATGGAAAACTCCTTTTTAGGAAACATGCTGTCCGTACCAAACAGTACTTCATCATATATATGTCGTGCTGAGTTGGGCCTCCCTTTCATTTCTTATTTAATGAAGCTAGAGCCTATTCTCCTATGGCATAGGCCTGGACTAAAGAAGAAACAAAGTAAAATAAAGATGTTTCAACAGATATTCTGAAAATGGAAGGCGCCCTAAAGATCCCATGGGTAAGATGAGTTCAAGACTTTTTCAATAAACTAGGTCTCATAGAATGTTTTACAGATCCAAGAACTACTCATATGATAACGAGAAAGGAGTTAGAAAAATAGGGCCTTTCGTTATTAGACGCTATTACAATGACATCAGAGGCCACAAAATCAACTGTCCAGCTTAATCAGTTGATTTTAACTACTTTTAATATTCAACCCTATTTAATGTTTGTACCAGGTGTTTATGATAGTTTTTTATTAACCAGATTTAGGTTGGGGTCTTTCATAGACGTGTTACCTTTCCGAAAATGAATGACTGGGCTCAAAACCTTCAAATGTGTCCTTGGAATAATTATTTAGGATAGTCTACTATATATGTTGTTCTCTTTTGTCGGTTGTATGCTGATTTGAGGAAAGCGTGTATATTATCAGTTTTAAAACCGCTGGGGCTCCGACAATGCTGACCTGCTCTCATTGTATTACAACATTTTGATAATGAACACAGGGTTTTTAGGATTGTAACTTTTTTAAAACGAGTATTAAGTCAAAGGAAATGTATGTTTCATTAATTTATTACTTTTGGTAATTGGAACTGTGATAACTTCATCATGTCCAAAATCTTATAATGAGCTGAGGATAATATACTTTGCTATTTGCTATTCTCTTTTGAAATGATCTATGTGTTCATTATGTGCTTTTATGATTGTTTAATATAGCAATCGAAAAAAGCTTTGACTCTGAGTACCACTGATCTAGAGAATGCAGAAAGAGTGACATTGGTGAGAGTGCTGGGACTTCTGCCTATGCCAGAGGCCTCTTCAACTTAACTTCTTTCACAACAAAGTGACACACCTTCTGCGGCTGGACCTACACAGAGTCAACATAAATCTTTACTAGGGGACCAGGCCACTCACCAGGGGGTATGGGCACAATTATTGTAGACATAGGCAGTTTTCCAGAAAGGAAGTTGCTGGTTAGAACTCTGCAAAGAAAAAGAATCTGTTTTGGCAAAATACTAGAACTCATATTTTTTGGATATATGTTGCATAACGCAACTAGAAGATATGATCTTCAGTTTACCGGGAAAGAGTTGAACAAGATGAGCATGGAAGCCTCTGTTTGGCACCTAGAGAAGATGAGAGTGGTGCGGGAAGGGAAAATCAAGGTTTTCATTCAACCAAATGCAGTACAAGATTTTATTGACAGCACTAAATCCAAGGAGGGACAAGAGGAAAGTGTAATCGTAGTATGAATCCCCATCTATATTATTCTTTATGTTGGTACATCTGTTTTACAGATAGCCTGCACGATCCAAATTATTTTCTGCCTAAGGGTGTTTTCCTTTGAGATCTGTAGTGAGTACCCGTGTTGTGGTTATTGCGGACATTAATTTCTTGCCCTCTCATTTCCCTGCACCCTCCTTCCCATTTTCCCTTACCTTGATAAAGTATGTGTTTGAGGTACAAGGACCTATACCTTTATGATTGTCTGTTGGCTTATAACAAAATTTGATATTGTCCATGTTGGAAGCCAGACTCTATTGTGAAAGCACATATTCTATATTGATATGATGTACAGCTGTGTTTTCTTCTGCAGATACAATTAATAAAAGTGATTTAAACATAAGTTGTTAGATGCAAGTCTATTATTATTCACTGCCACTATAGAACAATGAATTTTCAAGCTCAAGTTCTTACTTGGTGATCCAATGGTATAATTAACACACCTTACAAAATGTATATCAACCATCCGTATATGCAGCGAGTACCTAAATCACAGTAAATCACAACCAATCGTTGGTCACTAAATATCAGGTGTAAACTAGATTTGTTTAGCTTACATGACAATATCTGTGTGTGTTTTAGAATTATATTTAAGTCAGAGAATTCCCCGAAAGACAGGCGTGATTAGTTTTCCCTCATGGCTTCAGTTTGAAAATTATTGTAGAAAATGAGTGCTTCTGAGAGTAGCAGCCAGCAATCTTGGTTTGAGCAATGTAAAAGCTCCTCCACATTTTGCTAAGGCCGTATGATGGGGGTCCATCAATCTTTCTCCAATGGTATCATCTGTCTCATGTTTGGTAGCTTAGTTTAGATTGGGGCAATACATACGTAATATGTCAGTGAAAGAAAAACAATTGAGACAGTAATTTTGTCTAGAGATGGGGATATAATTGATCCAAATGAAGCATGATAGATAAACAATAACGAAACTGACAAAAAGAGTTTTCAAGTAACTGACAGAATAATGGAATAAAGGATTCCTTATCCTGTTTCCCTACAAAGTGGCTAAATGTAAAATCAAAATGTCCAAAAACAACAAAAATAACAAGTGTTTCTGTACCAAAAATTGTGTTCCATTGAAGTGCCCCCTGAAGGAGAGTATTGTTCCATAGTTTATAGGAGGGAATATTCACAGGCAGTGCTGGGGCTCATGAGAAGTCGGTTACTTTACTATACGAAGAAGTTACATATTTTGCAGTACGTATATTGGCCTCTCTGGAGATCAATTCACTTTGGCATGGTTCATAGGTGACCACAACGAACTGGAATAAACTATCAGATCTCCTTGATTACAGCGGAACTAGAAATTCCCAGGTGCAAATTTAGTAACAATTTTAAAATCTAGCAAAGTATCTGCAACACACAGTTATTTTTCTGCTAGGACACAAGGAATTGTCCTTTTCTTTTTTAGAATTAGTTACAGTGGAAGGGTATTAAATTGCCATTAAAAAGTATCAGGCCATCAGGTCATTCGAGGGAGATGCCGAAGAACTTCCGTGCCATCTCTGATGTGTTCAATATCCTATCTTAGTACAGTTGAAAGTATCTTGAAGCCTGTTAGTCTTGGCATGTACTGAAGTATATGTACTGCCCCAATAAAAAAGACCGAGTTCTTGCTTGAAATGTCAAAAGACACATGGCATGCTTGCTGGCACAATGCAACATGCCTCTCCTTCCTTTAAGTCTTAGAAACTGCTTAATGCTATTTTTACTTCTTAAGCGCCCTCATTTCTATTTATGTTTCTTAGTCTATTTAACTCTATGCAAACCAATAAGTGCCAATTAATGGCTTACTTATTATTTATAGAAATCATTATAAACACTTGAAATGGAAATAACAATTTTTGCCTTTCCATCATTATAGCAAAAATAAAATGCTGATAGTTTCCCAAGATTAATTGAACTGTATTTCACATTACATTGAAACTCATTTTCCTCAACGTTTGAATGTCGTAGCTCTTAATGACCCAAATATGTTTGTTGGTTTATTTAAACATAACTATTTTTCTAACATCAATTGACCGCTGCTAAAACATTGAAGTATTTACTCAGTTGAACGAAATGGGTATATGTAATAAGTGACTCTACTACAAGTTGTACATAGAAGCTTGAAGTTTAATGTCGTTTACAGGTGCTGCACAGCAGCAGGCCAAATCAGCAATACATTCACACCAACTGACAAATATTCAAAGCTAGAGTTCTAATCAGAAGGCCTCTGGTCAGAACATCATGACACAGGCATTCTAAACATGGGAGAAATACACTACATTATCTTCCTCCGCATGAACTATGAAATAAAGAAAAGTGAAAAAGGAAGGGAAAAGAAAAGAAGAGAAAGAGAGAAGAAGAGAGAGAAAAACAAAGAAAAGAAAAGAAAACTCTAACGATACCTAGCAGGAAAAAAGCGTTGGCGGCAACTCCTGTGTAAACCCATCAATGGGGGAAGAGATGAAGAGGACTCCTCAGCTCGACCACACAGTGAATTTTGACTGGTACGCACAGTGACCTTTACAACTCTAGAAATGTTCCACCAGTTTTAAAAATTTACTCTTATAGCATTACCACAGATCTTATCCACAGTGAAAGGATAAGAATATTTGGAGCCGCCCTTCTTACTGTGAACGGGTATTTTAATGCGTACAATATCACCAATAGCAAATGATTGAGGGACAGATCTTTTTCTGGAGTCGAAGTATAATTTCTGGCACGCTTGGGCTTGGTCACATTATGTCTCACAAACTCATCCACATCGCACACAGAGTCCATTTTTACCCATTTAGACATCCATCCAGGACAAACTTTTGAGCAAGGTCTCCTCCCTCGCAAGAGTTCACAAGGAGAAACTTTTGTAAATGAGTGAGGCGTTGTGCGATAAAACCATATCATGGATCTAACAGCGTTCTGTACGTTATACTTCTCAGCCAAAGCCCATTGCACACAATTGTTCAGTACCCTATTCATGTGTTCTACCAAAACGATAGTCTGTGGATGATAGAGTGCACTTTTAGAATGTGTTATACCACCTTGGCGTAAGATGCAATAAAACTCCTGACTGACCAATTGAACCCCATTGTCGCTTACAATCGCGGAGGGGAAACACTCTCGCAAGAAAAGGTCTTTCAAGAAGTCAATGACATTTCTTGAATTGGGTTTACTAATAAAGCGCACTTCAGGCCGTTTTGAGTAATAATCTATGGCTACAATTGCAAATCTTGAATTGGTAGGTAGCATATTGAAAGATCCAACTAGATCTATTCCAATCTTTTCCCAGGGTCTGTTAGGTAACTCAATGGGTGGAAGAGGAGGGGTGCGGACCTTTAAACTCTTCTCATAATTAGAGCATACAACACTCCCCTCAACAAACACGTCAACATCTTTGTTCATTTGTGGCCACCAAAAGTGTTCACGTAATCTTCTCTTAGTAAAGTTTTTGCCAAAATGACCTTCATGTGCGCCCATGATCAACCTAGCTCTAAGCACATCAGGAGGAACCAATCTATCACCACGTACAAGCAGACCATCTTCGACAGAGAGTTCCGGAGAAACTTTAACAAACGTCTGCAGAGAAAAATGAGCTTTTTTCTCTCTCAGCCAACCACTTTTCACACAGTTGATAACTTTACAGAGTAAAACATCTTTGGATAGTAAATCTCTCCACTCTGATTCACTAACAGCACACATATCATCCAGCACAAGAGAATCAACAAAACAATCTTCATAATCATCATCGTCAATTTCGTTATCACACTCAACAGAATGCCTAGAAAAGTTTCACATTCTTGTTTCTAGGAATATAAGTGACTTCAAAATCATATTGTAACAGTTTAATTGACAAACGTGCAATCCTCTGAGTATGTTCTTTTAGTCCATCACCAGAAAGAATAGATACTAGCGGACTGTGATGCGTGCGCATTTTGAAATGTTTCCCCCAAATCTACGGACTAAATTTCCTTATTGCCCACCAGCATGCCAACAACTCCCTCTTAATAACAGCAACATTAAATTCCGAACATCGTAGCACCCTAGAAGCATAACCTAAAGTGTGCTCATGTCCGTTGATGTTTTGGGTGAGAACAGCACCCAACCCAAGCCGCTGGCATCCACTGTGATGGTGCACATAACATTTGGGTCAAAAGGTTTAAGCACCTTGGGACTAACAAGCTGATGCTTTATCCACTCAAAAACGTCTTTGCACTGGTTATCCCAGAGGAAAGGAACACTTTTCTTGAGCATATTGGACAGGGGTTGAACTCTAGAAGCATAATCCGATATAAATTGTGAGTTAAACTCACACAGGCCAATAAATGACCAGAGGCCTATCTTGTCCTTGGGAGAAAGACTATCTACTATGCTTTAACAAGACCTGGTCTTGGTTCAACACCATGTTCGGAAAGCACATGTCCTAAATACTCCACTTTCTGTACTCTGAAAACACATTTTTCTTTTTTTAAAACAACACCTGCATCACGCAAAGCCTCCAACACACAAAACATGTTATCATCATGTGAGTCACACATCTCGCCGTGAACTAATACGTCGTCTTGGAAAACAACTACACCTTTAATATTTTTGAGTAAATTTGGCATAATTCCCTGAAAAACTGCTGCCACTGAGGCCAGCCCAAACGGTATGCGGCAGTATTGGCAAGACCCAATAGGGGAAACAAAAGCAGTGAGGTGCCTAGATGATGGATCCAGACCACCTGGTGGTAAGCTGACGCCAAGTCCAGTTTGCTAAACCACTTAGAACCACTGATTAACAATAGCATGTCAGGAATCTTTGGGAGGGGATGAGAATCGATCCAAATATTTTAATTAAGACTGCTAACGTCTATACAAACGCGAAGCTCACCATTTTTCTTTTTAAAAACGACCAAGGGAGATTGCCAAAGAGACGACTCAATAGGTTCGATGATTCCTTTCTTACAAAGACCAATAAGCTCCTTTTCTAACTGATCCCTAACACTGAATGGAACATTTCTAAGCCTATGCTTAACCGGTATAGCGTTGTCCTGGACCTTGATAACATGGGTAAATCCTTTAACCTGTCCAAGACCATCACCAAATACAGAGGGAAAATGTTCGGTCAATTTGTCAATAAAGTCATCCGAACGAAGGATAGAAACTTGGTCCCTTGTACCTGGTCTAATTACCATCTTGAAAAGTCCCTGGTGGAACCATCCAAGGATGTTTAAACCCTTGATGGCTACATAAACTTTGCTAAAAATGTTCCTTCCCCTAAATTCTAGAGCGTCCTCAAAGTATCCTGCCAGTTCAACGGTCCTCCCTTCGTATGAAACTGGAGATCTATCTGGAGGTTGTAAAGGACGAGACCCCCAAACCTCTTTGAACCTTTCCTGAGTCAACATAGTAATTCTCGCCCCCGAGTCAACTAGCAAACAAACTTGCTTAGCACCAATTTCAACATCAACATATGGTTCCACACACTCAGAAAGTTCATTAGAACCAGTACTCATATCTCCAACCACAACAACCATGTCCCTAAAGTCATCTTCTATGTTACTAACTGCCGTAGTAATCTGATGAAAGTACAATGTAGAACTGCAGAGTGAAGTAGATCTTTTGAAAAGTCACGAGCGATCCTCATGAAGTACATATTATGCGCTTGGTGTGCGCATCACCGTAAAACAAGATCAACTTCTGCAAAGATCTTGACGTAGGACGCTGTAAATATACAGTCTAAATTAAATCATAAAAGAAGAGTGATATCTGTATGTCATTCTTTCACTGCTTACTTTGAAAACTGAAACTGATGATAGAAAAATGTAATACTTTTACTTAATGCTCGCAATCCGATGTGAAATAATTCTCCCATGACAGAATTACCTGAAAAAATACAGGTTGCAGTAGACCAAAAAGGTATGTATGTCACCGACAACAAGCACCAGGCTCTTTGTTTTGATTATAAGTATTCTGGCTCAGCACAGTGATAATCTCCATGTCAGACACTGACTGAAGCAAAATGGCAAAGACAGCTAACAAGCGATAAACATTCTCGCTGGCGATAAAATGACAATTACGCTGTACGGAATGAGATACGATGAAGTCTTACAGTTAAAACTGTATTAACGCCAACCACAAGATGGCGCCCATGTTGTTCGCAAGTTAACACGTCAGACACAACTAAAATCTATGAAATGGCCTCTTGACGCACAAGTAGAGTAGCGCGTGTACTTTCAATATGGCGTATGCAAAGAAGGCTGAAACGCTAACCTTCAACGACGCGCTGTCACATGAGGGTTAATTCGATACCCTCTCTCTGTGCCCCTGCCACACATCAACTTTAAAACACAGTACCTCAGTAAAATCCTTCTCCTGCTCAACAGTACCATGATCCTGCAACACATCCACACTGAGACAACGTGAGGAGGCAGGATCGTCTCAAAGCTCAAGATGATTCCGAGGCACCGGTGAGGAGATGAAGACTTCCTTCCTTGCTCCTACACTTCTGTGGGTGCAGCAGACACCTGTACCTCGTCGCTACGTTTTCTGTAGTAAGTGACCCTACTACAAGTTGTAAATAGAAGCTTGAAGTTTAATGTTGTTTACAGGTGTTGTGCAGCCGCAGGCCAAATCAGCAATACATTCACAGCAACAGACAAATATTCAAAGCTGGAGTTTTAATCAGAATGCCTCTGGTCAAAACATCATGACACAGGCATTCTAGACATGGGAGAAAGACACTACAGTATATTATTTGTTGGGTTTAATGGTAGTTAAAAACCTCTACAATCATATGTTGTAATTTATACTGAACTAGTACATGTAATATCTTAAACTTAGATGGAAATTGTCTGCATTTCAACTGTGCGCAGAACATAGAATATTTTCTTCTCTATTCAGCACCCTGCTGTCACCCTTCCCTCTCTAGAATCACTCGCTGATCTTGTAACTTATAGTTTGAAATGATCAGAAGGTTACAATTACAATATCTATGGTATTTAATCTATCCCAGAAAAACAAACATAAAGTTTAGCAATTTAAAAAAAAAAATTCTGTCAAGAGTAGTTATGTGAATCTTATAGATGTGGATAATATTATTAGCTTCAATAGTCTTGATTTTAATTTATTTGAATTTATGATCCACCGAGGCGCAATCATTCCAAAATCAAGAAATAACCAGACATTGAGGCAAGTGAACATAACAAATGCAAATACATGTAGCGTAAATGCAACAAATACAGAAATCTAAGAACACTCAAAAAACTATATGAATCAGGGTTGGGAAGCTAAAAGAGAAAATAAGGAGGAAGAATTTGTTCAGTTTTTTTCAATGCGAGTAGAAAGACACAAGGAAATTCTCGACATATGCAAACTCCATCGACAAACCAGCGTACAAAAGTGTACAAACAGCATACCAGCCCCATATGGGAAAACTATGCATTGATTATGCTGTCAAAGTGATAAAGTAAATGAACCAGCTTGATCTAAAATCTCATTTCTAACCAAAGATTCAATTATGCAATGCTGCACAGTAAAGACAGTAACTATGGTCATCAATAAAGCCAGTTCTGATGGTGCACCATGCCCAAATGTCATTCCAACTCGTTGTATAACTCAGAGAAAGAGTCTACCTGGTTGCACTTCTATTTACTGCATGCTATTTCAGAGGATTGCTACCAACCATCTGGAAGAGATCCATACTCTGTCCACTATACCAAAAGGGCACAAAGAAATAACCAATAATTTATAGAATGAATGTTCTTCTGTATGTAGAGGCAAAAATATACACAGCACTACTCATAAATGTTGTGACAAAATTGATTGATGACAAAGATCATATCACACGGTACCAGACAGACCTTAGGGACAACAGTGACTCAAATGACAACATCCTGACACTTTCATTGCTAATAGGTAAATATATGCTTCTCCAAGAACATCAGGTCTGTATGCTTGTTTTATTGACTATAAACACTGTTTTTGATGACATTGACAGAAACAGACTCTCGTACAAGTTGAACTCCTGGATTTGAAGCTCAAATTGCTAGAACCTATGTGGGCTCTATATACAGACACGTGGATGCCGACAAAACATTGTGACATTATATACCTATGAAAAATAGACACCAACAGTGGCATTAAATAGGCATGTGTCTTTAGCAGACACTCAGGCTAGTATGTTATGTTATGTTAATTGGATTTCTTAAGCACAGCAGTTAACCTGGGGTGTCCTGACGCTGATCACTGCCTATGGGTTTGCTGAGGTCTATGATGCTTATATGGTAAAAAGCCAACTTTTAGACCTTTCCTGAACAAGAGGAGCTCGGTTGTTTCTAAGATGGAATGGAAGTTCATTCCAGGCTCTTGTGGCACCTGTAATAAAGCTCCTACCACCCCAGTTCGCTTTTTTGGCTGGGGTTACGATCACTCCTTTTGCTCCTGTGGAGTGAAGGGCTCTTCTGGAAACCTATCATGGTTGGGGCTAACTCCCTGGAGAGCCTTAAAACAGTGCAAAGTGCTTTAAATTGAGTCTGATGTTAGACTAGGAGCCAAGGTAGATGTTTTCATTCTTTCTTAAAAGAGACAAACTTGGGTGTCCCAGTCAGCAATCTGCCCACCGCATTTTGCACGAGTTGGACTCTGTTTAGGTGCTTTCTTTGGATTTTCAGGTAAAGACTGTTGCAGTAGTCCAACCGTGACATTTGGAGTGCTGTGACCACTCTTCTGAGACTGTCTGCCGGTAGAAAATACATTATCTTCCTTATTATTCTAAGAAGATGAAAGCTACCTGAGACATTCACATTTACCTGGTACCCGAAGTTGAGTTTGTTTTCCACTATGACCCTCAAGTTATTTGATTTCTTAGTCAGTTCGGGGAGGGTTCCCAATTCTTCCGCCCACCAGTCTGGCGTCCAGAAGTTTGTATTGTTGCCAAATATAATGACCTCCGTTTTGCTCGAATTGTGTTTCAAGCAGTTGGATGACATCCACAACCTGACCGCTTTCATACAATCATGGAATCGTTTTCCTGTTTCAGCCTCTTGCCCATACTGGAGTGACAACACTATTTGCGTGTCATCAGTGTAAGATGTCAGCTGGAACCCAAAAGATCTTATCAGGTGTCACATAAACATTAATGGGACTGAGGGACGAGCCCTGTGGTACTCCATATGTAAGGGAAAAGGTCTAGAGCAAACTTTGTCTTTGTCTACCATTTGAACTCTTTCTGTGAGGAAAGATTTCATGAGGTTCCCGGCGCTGCCTTGTTCACCGCCTTCTGATAGCCGGTCCATCAAAACATTATGATAGACCGTATTGAAGTCGGACGAGAGATCCAACATAATCAATACTGCATTACCTCCTTGGCCCAGAGCTTCTCTTATTTCCTCCGTGGATTTTATCAAGGCCAGCTCTGTGCTGTGCTCTGTTCTGAATCCATAATGTGTCGGGTCTAGTATATTATTTGTTTGGAGGAACATGCTGAGTTGAGCATTCGTAGGTCATAGTAGCCACTTTTATCTGATATTCACTGAGTTTTAGCCTATTTTTTAATGAATTTTTAACTCATATTTCTTTGACTTGCTGCACTTACACTTTTAAGGAGTTGTACTGCACCCCTACACATTATCTGTTTATCTGCGCCCTGATATTTTAACTTTCGGTCTCTGCTACTTTTAAATCAATTTGTCACCGCTACCTTCAACTGGTCTCTGTTTCTCGCCTGCTCTCCGTTCCACCACGGGGATCTCCGTTTGAGTGGATAGAGCGAGTGAGAACGAGCAAACCTCCACTTCGAGTTGTGGAGTTGGTTTTAGGAGTTAGTATTCCAGCTGTTCTCTCGGCCCTATTTAAACTGCATGGCATCACGGATGCGCAGTGGACGCGCCGCTAGTGCGCTGCTAGTGCGCCAAAGGCAGTCCAAAGGCAAGCCCATCTGCGCCCGTCCGTGCCCAGCCATCACCTGAAGCCAGGACCCCTGTATCTTTTGTCCCAGATAAGATGCTCCAGTTGAGAGAGGAACTCACAGGACTTAGATTTCTAGGGGGACCCTAGATGCTGTTAAGACATGCATCAAGGCTAGTGCCTCCCCCAGTCCTTATGGCCCATTTTCCTGCTTACACAGTCGCTATAAGTGTCTCAATGGGTTATAGGGGGTAGATTTTCAGGGCCTTTCCTCTTAGGTGGACTTGAAGCTAGCCTTAGATAAGCACCCTTCCCCTTTTACTATTCCACCCCTCAACTCAGCACATGCTTGGAAGTGTTTTCTGAGTAATGCGAGATCTCTACCCAAATATGCTGTTGGTTATGTTGGTTATGCTTACTTTAGAAACCCCAGATTTAGGATTTCATACAGAGACATGGCTGAAACCTGCTTCCATGCCACCATCACTTTGGCACTCCCTGGTAATTTTTGCCTTGTAAGGTTAGATAGGGAGGTAAGAGTCTCTGGAAGTATCTATTATTGATAGTTTGGAGGATAAGAAAGAGATCTGTATTTTCAAAATTGAATTCTTTTCACATGATTGTTGGAAAGGCACCCTTGTGTATCGGTTCCCCAGGAACTCTTCATCATTTCACTCTTAAACTGATGGAACTGATTGCTATACATTCTATTTCCTCCGAACATTTTGTTCTACTAGGTGATTTTAATATTCATAGTGAAAACAGTGCTAATACAGAAGCTGCTCAATTCCTCTCTGATTTGGCCTCTCTAGGCCTCAAAAAAAGTCCGACGCTGGTACAACTCATTCTGCGGGCCATACCCTGGATCTCATTTTAAATAACCCTCCATATATACACACCAAGGGCCCCCACCGATAGTGTTGTCAGACCACTCTCTGATCAATTTTCAGCTCATCAGCACTCGTGTATGGACATTCCCCCCAATAAGGCTACTTATAGACTTAGGAACAAGTGCCACATAATTTCTCAAGACTCCTGCAAGAAAGAATTTAGGGCTCCTATGATAGGGGAGTTAGGAGATATTAATTTAGGATTAGATGACTACCATGATGCTCTTAAAACAGCCATTGACATCCTCGCTCCGCTAAAGCAATATAAAGATATTCAGAGACAGCATATGTCCTAGTATTTGCCAGAATCGCACCAGGAGGAGTCAATTTGTTAACAACTGGAGAAACAGTGGAGAATCTCTGACAACTTGAATGAGAACAATGCTTTCAAAATTTCTTTAGCGTCTCTCATAAAAATATTTTAAAAGCTCGAAAAGCCCACATCGCTTTTCTATTTAGCCAGGCAGGGAACTCCTCCAAAGAACTTTATAAAGTTCTTAAATCTTTTACCAATCCTATCGCCAATGTCACCCTTCATTCCCAAGCATTATGTGATGCTATCGCTAACCATTTTCAAGAAAAACACATTTAATTTGTGATTGTTGTAAAGGATGACCTGGATTTCTTCCTAACAATGACATAATGTCTGCAAATGGTCACATGTACTCATTGAACAATGTGGGAAATCCCTTCTTACTACTCCCTATTTTAGAAAGCCTTTTCCTACATGACCCCTCTGTTCTGGACCCATGTACCCCCCACTTTCGTGAGGGTGTGGATCTCCCTTTTTAGCAAATGTCTTAAAACTGAACTCTTCGGCAGCTAATCCCGCAGGTCTGCTACTCTGCCTCCCAGAGTGGAGATACCCCTCTGGTGGTGATTCTGGTGCTTTACAAACTATAAACTATTGCCACTTATTCTATCCAGTCCTACCATATCTGACACTGGCAAACATCTAGCATCCAAGAGCTTGCCCACCCAAGATTGTAGAATTATTGATACCAAATCTCTGTATGTAGGTGACACAGTGATTTTGTATCAAAACAGCAAAGGCATGTGGCAAACCATTAGCAATAATAACTATCCCAAAGTAAAGTATAAAAAATCAAATATGGTCATTTTTTATGAACAGAAAATCATAATACGTAGCAGAGAAATGACAAATAAGCAGATTACTAAAGACTTCTTTAACAAATATTTAGGAATTACAACATGCCAAATTAAAATCAAACTGTACTAACGACACAACTGCCAGTACTGGACTAACTTGATTTCTAATGACCAAAGATCTGTTATGAACAAAACATATCAGTCTGATGTAACATTTGTTACTAGTTTATTTCAATGATTTTTTCAAATTATTTCTCATTTTTATTCAAAGACCTTTCTTGTGCATATGCAAAATATATACAAAATATGTACAAATAGATACAAATTTTACAAAACAGATCATAAACCACTAAAGAACACATCCACACTAAATCTTTCTCACTACAGACAAACCATTCACATTCACGAAAACAAAACAACATATACCTCTGAGGTATAGGCCCGTGTCAATATGAGCACTTCATTAAACCAAAAGATATAATACAGTCTACATTGTCATTTATAATTTTGAAAACACAAAATTTGGTCAGGACAGATCGTATTGTGTCTTTCGATTTTTGTGACTGACACTGGACCTACGGGGCCGACGCGTTTCGAACCCCCTATTGCGGGGTTTTCCTCAGGACCAAAATTGATTTCTTGGTTCTCCTGTGTAAGGTGCCACAGAAAGACAGGTGTGGAGTTATCCCAATTGGTCTTCCCACTCTATGGTATTGACTTTGGGCACCTGGTCTTAGCGTAGTTGTTGCTTAGCCGGGCTTTATCGAAGCGTGGAGAAGGGAGACCCTGCGGCGAGGAGGAGGGAAGGCAGAAGACAAGCTCATTCAAGGGCGCTTTTGATAAATCAGACAGCTGAAGCAACGACTCGCCCTTCTCCACGCTTCGATAAAGCCCGGCTAAGCGACAACTACGCTAAGACCGAGTACCCAAAGTCAATACCATAGAGTGGGAAGACCAATTGGGATTCTGGAAATGCTCATATTGACACGGGCCTATACCTACATGCCACATACACAATCCCATGAGGCATATTCCTCTCTGTGCATTCTGCAGCACACAGAGAAAGAGGAAGAAACAAGGAGTAATAGAGACATTTTTCCTCATTACGCCTCCCCTGGCAAGGTGTAACAATTTGGGGCATCTTCAGGTTTACAAGTTCTTGTACATCTGGGGATCTGTCAAAATTCATGAGAGTTGCGAGGGAACACCCATGCTCCTTCTCAGGGCAGTGTAACGCATTGCAGCGATTTGCGATTCATTGTGGTTCTCCAGATTTTTTAAGCCACTCAGAGTCACTCAAAGTGGCTTTGCGTGGCTTAAAAAATGTGACTTAGAGGTTTGTGTCACACATGTACCATGGTGCGTAGTTCAAACATGATGCAATCCTCTCATAAAAAAGCCCCTTACCCTTTTTTTAGCAGTCACAAATATCCAGCAGGACAACGCTGCAGGCTGTAGCTGATGAGGGCTCCAAGAGGCCGGACACTCCTTCTGCCAGGAGCAGTTCAAAAGGATTTGCTACTGTGGAAAAGGACGTAGCAGGAGCTACATTTCTAGTCCCAAGTCTTGGACCAGGGATTTTTGGACCCCTTTAGCACCACATCCAAGGGTCCAGGACTGGGCGGGCACCACTTGGAGGGCAGGGCTCACTTTAGGCAGGGGCCAGCTGCAGAATTCCATTTGTTCAAGCTTTTTTTGTCCCTTCCATTTCTGGTGCTTTGCAGCAGTTTTAAGATCTTCTTAAAGTTTCTCATTGCTCAAATGGATGTCATTTCTGATATTTATATGTTTCCCTCGTCTTCCTTGCTTGATTTTTTCTTGCGAGAAAGTGTCACTCATATTTGTTGAATGTCACTCATAATTACACTGAAATTATGGAAATATCCTACACATAAGCAATCTGAAACCTTGGCAGCTATGCTGAAGAACAAAGAAGGCCTCAAGCAGCAATGCAGCCCCGTGAAGTGCAGGGCAGGCCTTCTGAGTGTCCTTCTCAAGTCCAGAAATGGACTGAAGAGTGGGTCTGAGGATCCTATTTTTATACATGGTGCCATCTTTGACATGGAAGAAACCTCTGGAGTTTTCCCACCACTGATGGTTCTGGAATTTCCTTCCTCCCTGCCTCGGCTCCAGTGGGTCTGGGGTGACTAAAGGCTAGTGTGACGTTCTTTCTGAGTGGGTTCAGGCAGCTTCTTCGAAAGCTAGGGAAAAGCTATGCCCCACACATACTGGCAGGATGTCCCATCCTGCTAAAAACTTGTCCCTCTTTGTCTCACTGTCTGGGAGGAATACACAAAGGCCAACTGCCATGCTAATCACAGTCATGTGACCCAGGACAGGTTGCTGGAACCAAATGGTTAGGACAAGGAAATGAAAGCTTTCTAAAAGTGGCATTTTCAGAATTGTGACTTAAAATTGGACTTCCCCACTAAAGAGGATTTTAAATTACAATTTTATAGAGACCACACGTCATTTCCATATTTTCCCAAACAGAAATGGTCACTTATTATATGTAATATGGTAACCCAATGTTATCCTATGATAGAATTAGGCCTCTCAACAGTGAAAAACAAATTTAGGAGTTTTGCTGTACTAGGTCATGTAAAACGTAAAAGTATGAATCAAACCTTTTAAATACAAAGCACCATACCCTCTGGGCAGTCCAGGGCCTACTCTTGGGGTCGTTTATAGGTCTTAAAAAGGAAGATTTGGACCTGGGAAAAGATTTATTTTGCCACATTGAAATGGCAGTTAAAAACTCCACACACAGGCTGCAATGGTAGGCCTGACACATGTTTTAAAAACGACTTTAGTGGGTGGCACAATAAGTGCTGCAGGTCCCCTAACAGCAATTCATATGAAGGCCATGGTTACATGTTGTAGCCCTTTACTAGGGACCTAAAAGTAAAATAATTGTGCCAATCAGGTGTAGGTCACTTTTACTATGTTTTAACCCCTTCGCCGTGGGGTAATTCCCCCGCGGCGCTGGGGGGAAGGGGAGGGGCCGCGGCGCCTTGGTGCTCGTGACAAGCCCAGCTCGTCACAAAGCACAGTGGAGCTGTGCTCATGATAAGCTGGGCTAGTCACAACTCCGCCCACTGATTGATTCTCCCGCACAGGCGGGAAATGGTTTTGCGGGTGGGCGGACCGCGACCGTTATGACGAGCCCAGCACGTCATGAGCACAGCTCCACTGTGCCTCATGATGAGATGGGCTTGTCATAAGCATGGAAGGGGTTAAGGAATGAACAGAAGCACTTTATCACTGGGCATCAGTGGAAAAGTGCACAGAGTTGTAAAGCCAACAAAAGATAATTTCAGGAAACGGGGGAGGGGGAGTAGGCAAAGGTTTGAGGGAAGACCACTCTAAGGCTGAAAGCTGTAACACAATGGTATTTGACCTTTGTCTAGTTTGTTCAAAAATCTACCAGCTTAATGCAATTGGCACCAAAATGGTTGAAGTGACTTTCTTTCTGTGTTGAAACAAACCAAGTAGCTAATTTGCTCCAGAAGACACGTTCTCTAGAAACACCTACAGGACTGAAGGTTTATAAATCTAAAAAGATATATGATTTTAGTTAACACCATCAAAAATATGTATATGGTGCAAAGAAATAGAGCAATACGCTAAACACTATTCAGACAATGCAGCTAGAATAAACATATTATTTGTGACGTGCCCATATTTGGAGGATGTCTTGTTTGTGATATTTCAAAAACTCTGTGATCTTTAGCACTGTTCAATCCTATCAAATACTGGGTTACATACTATCTACCTTGGTTACATAACATACGTTTTTATGTTCTATAAATACAACTATTGAACGTGTTTAGGTAACGAAAAAATTGTCTTTTGTCATCTATTTTTTGTGAATGGAGATGTGACATCAATGATGTGCATGCTCTGAATTATCAGACAGCACATGTTTAAGGTAATCAAAATAAATTGAGATGTTGCTGGTGGTGATCTAATGATAGATCGTGAAATTGGGTTGATGTACAATGATTTGTTTTTTTCTGTTTAAGGTCTTCCTAAGGAGTGGCCTGGAGAATTCCAGTGTGTGAGGTAAATAGTTTACCACACATACCTTAGCGGCTAATACTACACTCCCACAGTTTTCTCCTTCTAAATTTCAGAAAGTCAAACCGGCTAAAATGTATTGAGAGAAAAACGCCCAATAATTACCAGGACATGCCGATTTTGGTGCAAAACACATATGTTATTCTTACTTATCAGTGACAAACTCATAATTGAATGTTATTCATTGCAATTGATACATTGTGTTCCCTGCAGAGTAGAATTACATTGGATGTTATATATACTAGACCAAACACAGGTAATTCATAATGATGGATCCCATGTAATGTAATGATCTGTGTGCTAATTCCTCAATAAAATGTGAAAAATGCCTCATTCACATTTCTGCAGACAAATGTATTTTCTGGAAATTAATATATGTTTCTTTCCCGTTCTGACAGCATGCTGCTTTATTTGCTTTCATCCATTACTTAAATGCTTGATATTGTTCTTTAATGTAGTGATCTACAGTATTTGCAAATCATAGATTTAAATGTATGCCTTACCTAATCCAGCTCTTTTTTTTCCATTTCCTCGAGTGAAAGGAATTCCACTAGACAGCAAAAAAGAATGCTGTATTTGGTCCCTATTACCTTACAATAAATTCAGTCTTACGAAACGGTATGAAACAGGACAAGCAGTGCTTCTTTTCTACTAGGACAGGGGGGCTCTTGAAATGAAAACATGTGATGATTAGGATCATTGTTTAGCCAGCTGTGTCCCATGCAGGTAAGAGCAGTGGGGCCAGGTGAGAGGGGGATTTCGCCGGACGATGATGACGGGAAATGAAATAAATAATACATTTTCCCTTGTGGTCGTATGTTGAAATCCTCCTCTCCTACCCGGCCCCACCGTCCCAATACTCTTACCTACACAGGCCGCGGCTGTGTTTAGCAGCCGAAATCTACAAAATCTCTGAGTGAAACTCTTTGTAAAAATCAGGGAATCCACTGAAGGAATCAGGGCCAGAATTACTAATTCCACATGTAATTTCTTAATTCTAAGAGGATCCTTTAGATCCCACTCATACTCTTCCAATAAATCTGTCCTGAGAATTACCAGAACACCCAATTTCTCTAATACTACGGGGCACAATTAGGGGGCAGATTACCAGAGTACTCATTATCAAACCTGTTGATGTATTGAAAAGAATTTCAGTATAGTATTCTGCTTTTTTTAAATACTCCTATTTAATTATTTAATTCTGCACTTTGATGTTTTTTTCTTGATCCTTTACAATGCTTCCAATGTCTGTTATATACATTTGATCATCATATTTCACTCTTGAAGACTCAGTTGCATACGTGATCTAAACATGATTGAACTGTGATAAGAAAACCATGTCTCACCTTAAAATATGTCCCCGTTTTATGCTACTGTTTTCAACTTTTCCCTAATTTTCAATTGTAGTAAGAAGATCATTTATTTCCCTACATTGTCTTTACAGTTCACCCTGCATTAATGCAAGGTTTTTATTAATGTTCTTTCTTCCTATAACTTTCCTTTTTAAAATCCACACGCCTGTACTTTGTTTCTTTTAATTTTTGTGGCCTGAGGGCTTCTAAATATAAAATGTTTTCTAGGTGCTCCTCTTGATTCACCATGCTTCTAGGTTCAACATTTGGGAGTAACTTAAATTGCTTCTTTTACCAGTGTAGTTTACACTCCCAGACCGATACTCTGTTATGAGGCATGGGGGGGGGGGGGCTTAAGGAGCTTTAATGTGTTGCATAAGGTTCCTAAGGTGCACTTGATGGTGGACTTTATTGAAACAAGTTTTTATTGATGAGTAGTCTATAGTTGCTTCTTAGGTTTGGGTTTTTAACTGACAATCAATTTTTTTTGTGTGAGGTAGAGGGATTAAAACAACTGTTTTTGTATGTGATACTGTGATATGGGCAGAATGAGATTCAAGTGTTAACCACTTCCAGAAGTTTAGAACTTTCTCACGTGGCAGATCTGCAAGGTCGAAAACTAATACAAAGCTCCCCCCAATTGGAAGAAGGCGCCCTGGTGCACAGCACTGAAGGAGACAAAGATGTCTACAGCATTTAATGCAAGTTCATCAAGGTTAAATCCACAACTCAGAGAGGTTCCTTAAGTGTTTAATCCATAATCAAAAATAGTTCATCAATGCTTGAAGAAGCACGAAAATCATCCAACATAAAAAGTCATCCAGTTACAAATCCTCCCAATGCATTACGGGCAGATGACTAGCCCTTCCTCAGGGGACAGCTCTACAAACATAAAAGAAAATACCATGATGTCACTTAGATTCACCTATATCTCATAATTATTACACCAAAATAATCTGACTGTGGTGTACTCAACCCAATGTGTGAAGAGTGAAAAGTCTAAAGTGAATGTAACTTATAGTTGGGCGTGAGACAGAAGTAAAAACCAAATGTAGTTCACAAACAGGTTAAAAAATAACATCGTGAAGAACAGACCATTGTGCAAGAAGACGTGCCAAAGAGCAGAAAACGAAACTGGTGCAATTAAAGTAAAAATCGCCAGAATGTTATCATGATTGAAAAAGTGCCGATAGTAACACACCACCAAGGGATTAAAGAACGGTAGGCCACCAGGGGATTAGTCAGTCACTGAATCCGATACTCACGGGATGATTACATCCGTGACTCGTTGCGTCCAAAGATCTGCAAAAACACATGAAATCAATATAGTGCTAAAAACGGTAAGACAGGCGTGCTCGCCAAAGTAATTTCAAAAGGTCCCCAATGTGGGTACTTACAGTGAATAGAATTCGTGATAACCCTCTCTCCGCAAAGTAACAGGAAACCTCAGATGTGCCAGGTCCCGGTTAGATTAGTAACGGCGGGTAACGTGTGCGACAAGATAGAAAAAGGACTGTGTTAAAATCGAGTAGCGCCATCTTGGAAAGGGAAATGAAGTGAACTTTACCGAAACAAACTGGAAAAGAGCGTGTGACAGTGTGATACATCGCAAAATCAACAACAATAGACCCAAACAAACTAATAACAATAAATCATCCATAACATGCCTAAACTGAAAATAAAAAAGAGAAGTGTGACAACTATACACGTAAGTGGATCTGAATGATGTATAGTGCAGGTGAACCATTAAATAAATAAGGAATGCTGTATTCAAAGGTAACAAAGAAATTCCATCCGATCATTTAAACCGTGGGGTTGCATCGTCTCCATGAAGCGGATCCAAAAGTTCTCTCTCTTCAACAGTGTATTCTTGTTGTTATGAGTAGGTGTTACTTGTTCCAATACGAGATATTTCAACTGGGCTACTGAATGTTTTTGTTCTGAGAAGTGCGCTGCGACTGTAGATTTGATATTTCCAGTTCTTATATTGCTCTTATGTTCAAGTAATCGAGTTCTGATTTTTCTTTCAGTGTGACCCACATAACACTTCCCGCAGGGACATTTCAACATACAGATTAAGTTGGCAGAGTTACAGGTAGCGTTTACTCTCAGTTTGATGGGATGACCCTTCATAGGGTGGTTGGTGATGTTGCCTTGGATACAATTGTTACAATTGCTACAATTGTAGCAGGGTCTGAGACCTTTGAAAGTTTCCGGTTCACTCTGCTCCCTGGGTTTAGACAGAATCTCTTTCAGGTTGCGTCCCCTGGTGTACGCAAACATCGGTGGCTGTGCAAAGATTCCTTGAAAGTCAGGTTCAAAACTAAAAGTAAAGACCAGTGATTAGAAATGATGTTCCTGAACCGGTTACTCAAGATCGTATATTTGGAGACCACTACCATCCGGGAGTTCTCAGTTTTGACTCGAGTTTGCAACAAGTCATCACGGTTTCAATGTCTGGAGATCAGTAGAAGCGGTTTATATTGAAGTCCCAGGAGAAGTTAAAGCCCCTTGAATAGGAGGGACTGCAAACTGCCTTGTCTAGTGTTTGTTGGTCGTAACCCCGTGTCTTGAACCTTTCCAACATGTTGGTCATTTCTCGTTGACACAGATCTTCAGATGAAACTATGCGTTTTACACGCCATGGGAAATTGCGCGGCGCCGGCGTACGCTAACATTTTTATGAAATCTTTTGAAGAGAAATACATACTGAATCAAGTTACTTGGCTAAATCATGGAAAGCTCTATTTGAGATTTATTGACGATATTTTCATCCTTTGGGCTGGAACTGAGAACGATTTGACTGACTTTTTGACCACATGGAATCTAATAAATGATCGGGTACAATTTACATGGAGCTTTGACAAAGAGAGTATTCACTTCCTTGATGTAAAGATTCAACGAAACCTAGGAAATTGGAATACCACTATATTTCGCAAACCGACTGATCGAAATTCACTTTTGCATCATCAAAGTTTCCACAGACCTGGTTTGAAACAGAACTTACCCTTGTCTCAACTAATGCGTGTAAAACGCATAGTTTCATCTGAAGATCTGTGTCAACGAGAAATGACCAACATGTTGGAGAGGTTCAAGACACGGGGCTACCCCCAACAAACACTAGACAAGGCAGTTACCCGCACCAGGGATATGAACCGTGATGACTTGTTGCAAACTCGAGTCAAAACTGAGAACTCCCGGATGGCAGTGGTCTCCAAATATACGATCTTGAGTAACCGGTTCAGGAACATCATTTCTAATCACTGGTCTTTACTTAGTTTTGAACCTGACTTTCAAGGAATCTTTGCACAGCCACCGATGTTTGCGTACACCAGGGGACGCAACCTGAAAGAGATTCTGTCTAAACCCAGGGAGCAGAGTGAACCGGAAACTTTCAAAGGTCTCAGACCCTGCTACAATCGTAGCAATTGTAACAATTGTATCCAAGGTAACATCACCAACCACCCTATGAAGGGTCATCCCATCAAACTGAGAGTAAACGCTACCTGTAACTCTGCCAACTTAATCTATATGTTGAAATGTCCCTGCGGGAAGTGTTATGTGGGTCACACTGAAAGAAAAATCAGAACTCGATTACTCGAATATAAGAGCAATATAAGAACTGGAAATATCAAATCTACAGTCGCAGCGCACTTCTCAGAACAAAAACATTCAGTAGCCCAGTTGAAATATCTCATATTGGAACAAGTAACACCTACTCATAACAACAAGAATACACTGTTGAAGAGAGAGAACTTTTGGATCCGCTTCATGGCGACGATGCAACCCCACGGTTTAAATGATCAATGGAATTTCTTTGTTACCTTTGAATACAGCATTCCTTATTTATTTAATGGTTCACCTGCACTATACATCATTCAGATCCACTTATGTGTATAGTTGTCACACTTCTCTTTTTTATTTTCAGTTTAGGCATGTTATGGATGATTTATTGTTATTAGTTTGTTTGGTTCTATTGTTGTTGATTTTGCGATGTATCACACTGTCACACGCTCTTTTCCAGTTTGTTTCGGAAAAGTTCACTTCATTTCCCTTTCCAAGATGGCGCTACTCGATTTTAACACAGTCCTTTTTCTATCTTGTCGCACACGTTACCCGCCGTTACTAATCTCACCGGGACCTGGCACATCTTAGGTTTCCTGTTACTTTGCGGAGAGAGGGTTATCACGAATTCTATTCACTGTAAGTACCCACATTGGGGACCTTTTGAAATTACTTTGGCGAGCACGCCTGTCTTACCGTTTTTAGCACTATATTGATTTCAATGCGTTTTTGCAGATCTTTGGACGCAACGAGTCACGGATGTAATCATCCCGTGAGTATCGGATTCAGTGACTGACTAATCCCCTGGTGGCCTACCGTTCTTTATTCCCTTGGTGGTGTGTTACTATCGGCACTTTTTCAATCGTGATAACATTCTGGCGATTTTTACTTTAATTGCACCAGTTTCGTTTTCTGCTCTTTGGCACCATCTTCTTGCACAATGGTCTGTTCTTCACGATGTTCTTATTTTTTAACCTGTTTGTGAACTACATTTGGTTTTTACTTCTGTCTCACGCCCAACTATAAGTTACATTCACTTTAGACTTTTCACTCTTCACACATTGGGTCGAGTACACCACAGTCAGATTATTTTGGTGTAATAATTATGAGATGTAGGTGAATCTAAGTGACATCATGGTATTTTCTTTTATGTTTGTAGAGCTGTCCCCTGAGGAAGGGCTAGTCATCTGCCCGAAATGCATTGGGAGGATTTGTAACTGGATGACTTTTTATGTTGGATGATTTTTGTGCTTCTTCAAGCATTGATGAACTATTTTTAATTATGGATTAAACATTTAAGGAACCTCTCCGAGTTGTGGATTTAACCTTGATGAACTTGCATTAAATGCTGTAGACATCTTTGTCTCCTTCAATGCTGTGCACCAGGGCGCCTTCTTCCAATTGGGGGGAGCTTTGTATTAGTTTTCAGTCTATCACGCTGTTAGGCACAGACAGCATTTATCCCAGGTAGCACGCCACAGACTATAATTGTGATTTAATTTCGGATCTACACAGCTGTGCAAGTCCTTTTTCAATTTTTTGTAAGATCTGCAAGGTCTTCAGCTTCTGCTACAAATTCAACACAGAGATGTTCAGAATTTATTGGGTGAGATAATTGTCACCTGATACGACTTTTTTTAATAACATGCTGATTTTGGTTCTTACCACACAAAATCAGCATGTTCCACTAAATACCAGACCTTTTCTCCTTGTGAAATTCAGCATGTTTATTCGGCTGAAATCTAATGAAAGGTGCGTTCTTTATCGCACCTCGTTATTACTGGATGAGATTAACAACATCACACTACTTGTAACTGTGATACTTGTGCAAACAGTATTTATGCAGGCATTGCAATATATGGTATTCCTTGTAATTAAGACCTTAGTAACCTATCTGATATGAAGCTCAAGATATAGGGAGCTAACCAGCATGATACCTATTGATCTGGCCAAATTCACAATCTTTAGTAATATGTTTAGGAGCTGCGGTTTAGCAAGCCAGTCATCTGAGTGGGCCACAGTGGCATTAGGTCAGATGTGCGAGGGTTACGATTAAGTTATATCCAGATCACCCATGAGCTTATGACGGAGAAGTAACTTGGCTAGAAAAAGGGAAACGATGGTTCACTTTTAACACATCTGGAAATGTTCTTTGCATAGGAGTGGAATGTAGGGATTCCGGACATACAGGCAGGAGGTTGCAGTGGGTTAGAGAAGTAGGGAAAACAGTGCTGGCAGCAGCGTTTTTTGTGGTGAAGAGCTGAAATGGGACTAAAGTTGGCCCATGATACTGATGCTGCTTTTCTGGTGAAAGAAGGCTAATTCGGATTCTGGTTAGAATGTGAGAAGGTCAATGCCATCTAATATGTTTTCATATATTGTGTTTAGTTATGTCATTTACACTTAGGAGCTTTGGTGGGGGAGTATTGCCTCCATGTATCTGAACATTTAATATTTGCGAAGATCTTTGGTCCTATTTTTTAGTATTCTGAAGTTTTTAGGCTGCAAATTGGGACTTCCACCGGAAAAGGAATGTTGTATGTTTGTCTTTCCTTTTATAGGAATGTGAGTTTGGAGGGGGAAAGAGGGGACTTTCTCCTTCTCCTCCTATGGGCATGTAGATTCTTTCTCTAACTATTATTCTCATTACTGAACATGTGATCCGACTGCTTAGGATATATGTTCTTACTTTTCTCTGACACCATATTATTAAAAATTGTTTTTTTTTTCATTGTATTGCTTGATTGATACAGTGGAGTTAATAACGGGTGGTCTATCAAGTGTGAGAGAGCAGATTGTGTAGTCTAGTCTTTTATGGTCAATGCCCTTTGCATCTCCGAGTGTTGTTAGTATATTGTCATTCTTATTTTCGCTACTAAACAACAAAAGGAGAGGTAGGGAGAAAGGGACACTCTCTCAGCCCCCAGTCAATTACACGTAAACAAGAAAAGAGAGGTCAAAAACTATCTCCTGACCAATCCAGGAGAAATCGCAACAGACCACAATTCGAGGAGTCAGAACATGGTTAACAAACCCGATTTGGGTTGTAAAGAAAGCCCTCACACACTGACCTGGTCAGTGTCATGCTTCATCATCGGGCCCCACCAAAGAGGCCGAGTGCCTCTTTGGTGTGCTACGACGCCAGAAAGACTGCGGAGCTGGTTTTGTGTGAAGGGCGTGCTCTAGTTTACAGTGAAGAGTTAAAAGTGCCTGAAAGAGGGTATCAAAAAAAAAAAATAAAAAAAAATAAAAACAATTTAATAGGCGATCCCTAGGGCACGTAACAAAGAGTATTAAGTGTCTGTATTTAATTGCCAAGGTTCAGGGTTGGTAAAATACAGGAAATACTCAAATTTATCTAGTCAACATGTTTCTGCCATAAGGGTGGAAATTACCAAGGCATTCGTCAGGACTATACCCCGGCGGTATGGGCTCTCTAATCACCCACCCTGACCTGGGGACGTGAAAGTGAAAATTATAAAAGTGAAAAAAGTGCGTAAAAAAGTGGGAAGAGTAAAATACTCATTCCAAAAATACTCCGTAAATTTGGAGTTTCACCGCACTTTCAAAAGGGGCGCTACTAGCACCATGGGTCTCGGGAGGGGGTCGGAGCGACCTGGCACATCGCCCTCAGCGCTCTCGACCCGCTGGAAAACCTGCTTGTGGCCTCAATTCCGGACCCCGAGGATTCTTATTTTCGCAGCGCAGACATAAATTAAGCATTTCAATATAAATGGTCCAATCAGTTGATATGTATGGGATTAGGCATACTGATATATCAGGTTTAGAAATCACTAATTCGAATGTAGCACCTCTTTTGTGAGAAGGAATGTTGCAGTGTTGTTTTTGGTAATTTGCCTGGAGGAAAAAATTGAGTTATTTAGGGGCCGATTTACTAAGGACTAGCATTGCCCTTACGTAACACAATTCGTCGAAAGGCTATGCAAGTCCTCCTCTGGGGTTTAGTAAATACAGAATAACTCAAGTCAGCGCTATGCACTCACTTGTATTGTATTACTTTGCCTTGGGTAGGCATTACAAGGGTAGAGCATGGTGTTCCCAAACATCCACCCATGTATTTTGATACCAACCTAGATTTACAAAGACTTGTAAACCTGGATTTATGCCAAAGTGGTACGCCTACCTGACACTGGTGTGATGAGGAGAAATATCTTAATTTCTCCTTGTTAATTCCTCTGTCCATGTGTGCTGCATAATACAGCACACATAGAAAGAGGACTATGCCTCTAAGCATTGCTTTTGTGCAGGAAGGTGCTCTTTCCTGCACAAATAAAATCCTTACCATAATGCAGGCACTCTTGCACTATGGTGAAACGGTGCCTTCATTGGTGATTGCAGAAAAAAGTGCTCCCATGCAAGGAGAGAGCAGAAATGCTTCATATCTATGTAATTATGGAGCATTTCTGCGCTCTCCCTTTCATGCAACCCAGCACATCAAGTTGCCTTGCTGCTTTGTGTTGCATGAGAGAATTATAAATCTGCCCTAAGTGTGAGTGTTGGCAGTGTATTCCAAAGGAGTTTAAAATCTTAGAGAAAGATGTGCTCACATATTGATAGAAGCTAAGCTGTCAAGGAGTCTATAAATCTTTCTGGAAATAGGTTATTCCTGCCAGGGGGTGCATACATGATAAGTGAAATGTATTCTTGCTTTACAGGTTGTGGCATGATCAATAGCCACATTAAGACACTGGAAGGTTGTAGTTGAAAGGGTGTCTTTCAGTTTGCAAGGTAATGAATGTTTATACATAATATCCACCCCAACACCTGCCTTAATAACTATGAGTAAGTGGATTATCTTATTGCTTGGTCGGAGAATGAGGTCAAGGGGAGGCGAAGATGAGGGTATGAGCCATGTTTTTGTCAAAGCTGTTGTCCAACGTTTTAGTGAGTGGTGGTATCTGCCAAGTTGACTTTTGTAGCCCTACAGTTTATCTTAGTATCTCTGATAGATAGTGTGCATTTGTAGTAGATATCAATGAGTGGAGACTTATCAAGTTATTGGTGCATATCTATTTGCGTTTCAGTTTGAGAATTGTAGTGCTGGTAATGTGGGACTTGAGCAAGAGTATGTGCCACATTTGCTTGTGTGAGAATTTACAACAGTACTTGCATGGGTGTGTATTTAGTTAATGGTTTGATGTTTTAAATAGGACTGCGAGGGGATATATGGGGCAGGTGTGGAGGGCCTTGAAAGACTAGGTAAAGCATACATGTGAGTGGGAGACAATGGTGCTGGGTTTAGAATAGGGATACCTGGTTCATCAATAATGACAGTGTTAGGTGTTGCTGGAGTGGATTCATGGGTTCCACAGGCCACAGATACATTATGAAAGAGCTTAGAAGTGTAATGGTTTAATGTGTGATTGAGGGAGAGGCTGATTTTGTTGCAATATGATTTATAGAGATACACGTCTGGGGATAATTAGCATAATTAGCACTGGGCACTGACTAGGTGTCAGTGTGGTCATTGGTGGTGTTGGAAGCAGGGGGTATATTAAGATGGTTGATGTGAGAGTTAGTGACATTAGACTACCGTCTCTCAGACGGAAGCAAGACGGTAGTAAAAAGTGGAGATTTCTGTCTGTAGACTGCAACATAATCTAGTCATTCAAAAACATACTAATGTGAAGTTCAAAATGTTGGTTAGCAAAAACCTTAATAATGAATTTTATTCTGAAAGCAATGTTGTAGTTCGTGTTTCTTTAGAAAAAAATTATCTGTCACATTACTGAACCCTGATGGTCCACTGGTTACAGGGTGGCCATTTTCCTGCCTTTTGAGACATCTTCGTATTCCTTTCCCAGCTTTCTAGCCTTCCTATTTTCTTTGTGCTAGTGCATGGCTACTCGTTGCAGCTCCTGTTTAACCACCACAACAGTAGTAGATTGACTTATTATGTCCTATTCCTGCTGTAAAGCACAAGTCTGATCCGGGAATCACAGGGAGATCTGGGTACAAATTATGATTGATTTTGTATGTTTTTCATTTTTCTTTCCTTTATGATCTGCAAATAAAAAAAATCAAACACAAAAATATCTATCTATGTCCTTGTGTCAGAAATTAAAAAAGAGGCCTGTTTTCATTGAGCCATGTCTTAAGGCTATAGTACTTGTCAGCCATGAGAAAATTAAAAAGTACAAGAAAGCTGTTGACAACTGTGCAAAATCATGGACCCAACTCTAAAATGTATACTTACACTGATGTGTAAGTTTATGATTCTTTGCTATTCATAAAGCTACTTTGCTAGTAGTATGTTTCCTGACTCCGTAGTCTCTGCATAAAAATATAGGACTATCCTATATTTTTATGTGTTGAGGCTCTCCGGTCAAAAATATACCACTAGTAAAATACCTTTGTGAATAGCTAACAAGTGTAAACTTAAACCAAAGTATAAGTTTACCTTTGTGAATCAGGCCCATGTGTTTCTAATTTTCTTACTGCAGTTCAGTTGTGACTCCACTACTCACCTGTAATTTACGTGTAAACGCTACTCTGCTGACACCAGACCCTGCAGACAATCTGAAAGGCACGGTATCAAGCAGAATTACATCTTCTGCTCAAATAAGTAAACCAACAACTATATTTACAAATCTATCTGAACATTTTACCATTGCAAATAAAATGGCATTAACTAGAGCATTTATGATAGTATGTTTTTAAATATTGACCAGGATTTAAATACAAAAAGCAGACATCTACCTGCAGAGAATCCAGTATTTAGTTTGTAGAAAAATAAGTGCCAGGACCAATATTTGTCTGTGGAGGCTTCAGCTTATTCCACATATTGGTGCTTCCTGTGTCAAGGATGGCCAGGGCATCTGTTGGTTTTACTTCCACCTGTGAAGTCCCAGAGCCTCTGTAAAAGGTTTTGCAGTCCCTCCTATTCAAGGGGCTTTAACTTCTCCTGGGACTTCAATATAAACCGCTTCTACTGAGCTCCAGACATTGAAAGTAGGCTTGGATGGAGTTTATGGAGTTCCACCATTCGGAACTCCCCAAAGTGACCAAAAAACTCCACCACACTACGCGGAGTTCTGCATTATATCACGCCGTTCGCACAGATTTTCTGCGCTGGGTGTTTATCCCACGCTAGAAAATCAGTGCTAACAGCACCATGCCCAGCTCAAGAGGGCATTGCTTCTTTCTGTTGCTCGAGTAGATTTCCTACTCGAGTGGCAGCATCCTCAATGCGAGCAGATGATTTCTCAATACAATCGGTCGCAACCATTCACGACCGCCCCGTGTTGTGAAATCTCACTGGGAGGTGGACTAATGTTAGCTTTTCCCCCCCCGCGCTTGCCAAATTAACGTTGGTGAGCTGAGCGAGGACAAAAACTCTACCCCACTTCACAGAGAGGAGTTTTTGGGACCTCTGCGTGCTCTGTGGAGTACGGAAAACTCTGCAAACTCTGCATATGGAGTGAAGTTCTCCGCCCAGGCCTAATTGAAAGACAACTAGAATTCCACGCTCATTAATCCTGTGAAACAAAAAACTAGCTGCAGGCCAGTACACTACTGTCTTAAAGCTGAAGGTTATGAAAGGGGAGGCTTCTGAATATTAAAATGAGATTATAACATCACTTTAATTAAATCTGATGATGTTAGACAGTGACAGATGGCTGTTCTCTTTTCTTGTTATAACTGAGTGTCACAGATACTGGTTGGATATCATAATCCTCAGTTACTTGCAACAGCCGTACAAAGTACAGTGGTATTTATCCCATATGTTGAAGTTCAGGATTTGCCCTTAATGGCAGGAAGAAATAGATTGGCCAGCACTCCTATACAGTAGATGATGAAGGCATCACCATACGCAGATCCATCAGTACTTCATAATAAGAGCAAGAAACAAAGTTATTTATCAATGCAACCACATTGACTACATGCTTTTTAGTTCTGGTTTGATAGAGCAGCTTTCACCAGACCTAATGTGATCAATAGAAAAAGAGCTTTCAGAAGGTATACTAAGGGAGGGACTTAGGTTCCACCTAAATGTTGGCTTGCCCGAGAATAGTAATATGCTGGGCAGAAGTTGTGTACTTTCACTGAAAAAGAGTGCCTGGATTCCATTGTTTGCCTTTTGGGAAAGCGTATGCTCAGTACATCAGGACTGAATTGGTTATGATGGCAAGCCAATAATTAGGTTAAATGCTTGATCTATGTAATATTAAAAGTTATGACAAAGGCAGTAGGTCTGGAATATTTATTATGAAAAGCATACAATCAGGTCAATATGTATTTAAAGGTGGAGTGTTATTACTTTCTATTAAATCATGCAGAGAGGTATTTACCCAGAGATTACTGTTGCAGTTTTAAAGTTGGTTACCCCCTGTGAAAATGTGTTGGGAAAGACTTGGTTTGTAATAACCCTTGTTAGGCCCTCTTAAAATAGATTGTATTTTGCTTTGCCTGCTGTAATTGTGTATAGACTTTTAATTGTATGACTTTAGTCTGTTGCCCTGAGGGAAAGAATACGTGCAATATAATAGGTCTGTTTTTTTTTTTGCCTTCACCTTTCCTGTTTTCTGAACCCGTTTTTGTTGATATTTAGGACTCTGTGAACTTTACGACTGCAACCAGCGCAAAATGTGCTTGTGCTCTCTCCTTTAAACATAGTAACATGTTATCAGTGATGTCATCGGTGATGTCACCGACCATGTCATGAATGATGTAATATGTGACGTCATCAGCAGTGCATTGCAGGGGCGAGAGTTATAGTTAGCTAAACTAACTATAACAGGCAAATTTCTTTGGTTATGTACACGTGAAATGTCCATCTAACTATAACGTGCGTGAAACCAATGTTTTTTAAGTGAATTTCAAAGGTTTTTTACATGCTAATTTCCAACTACAACATACTAGTTGCATTTCAGAGTGGTGGAGAAAGGTGAGCTCAGCCTTCGAAACACCTCTTAGCAACCCCACTGTGTGGGATTTACAGCAGGTAACAGGAGGACTACCATTTTTATTACCACCAGTAAGTCCCACACAGCAGGATTGCTAACTTCTTATATTAGGCCCGCCCCCTCTCTTCACCACTGTGCAAACACGCCCCCTAGCACGTTGCAAATTGAGGGATTTATTCCCCTTGGGTCCTGATTGTCCCTGGGGGCCAACTAGCCCACCAGTTACCTCTAGTAGGTGCAACAGAGCTGCGTTGTAGAGATGTGTAAAAAGGGGCGTGGCCTCTGAACACCTCTCTGGCTCTGTGGTGCATACTGGAGGTACCTGGTGGGCTAGTTGGCTTCTTTTTGGCCTGCGGTCCTTGTGGGACCCTCTGAGCAGGCCTACGGTGTTTTTACCCTGCCCCCTTTTCTTGTTTTCCATGCTTAATTCTGTGTTTTCTTGTGACTCGATTTTACCAAAATGGCTGCCATCATTTCCTGGTTTGGAGTGTTGGCAGCCAATTAGAATATAGCTTGTGGTCGGGAGGGTTCGCGAATCCACCGCGGCCATAGATATCGAACATTTTATTTTTGGAATTTCTCAGCAACTACTGGACCGATTTACACCATTTAAAAAAATGTTGCTTTCTGGACAGAGAATTACCTTTTTGCCAAATTTGCGGTAATTCCTTTCAGCAGTTCGGGCTGTAGCCTTGCCTAAAGTTTCCTATGGGAAATTGATTGTTTGACTCTTATTTTTTGAATTTCTCAGCAACTACTGAACGGATTTACACCAATTAAAAAAATGTTGCTTTCTGAACAGAGCATTACCTTTTTGCCAAATTTGCGGTAATTCCTTTCAGCAGTTCGGGCTGTAGCCTTGCCTAAAGTTTCCTATGGGAAATTGATTGTTTGACTCTTATTTTTTGAATTTCTCAGCAACTACTGAACGTATTTACACCATTTTTTTAAAAAAAGGTCGCTTTCTGAACCAAGCACTACCTTTTTGCTAAATATGTTGTAATTCCGTTCAGCAGTTTGGGCTGTGGCCTGTCTCAAAATTTCCTATGGAAATGAACACACAAAAAATGTGTTTTGGGACCCCCCTTTTTTCTCAGCCCCCGCTTGACAAATCACCCCCAAACTTTCAGAATGGGAGCGGACCTGGATAAACTTTTTTTGGGAGAATTTTGGAGAATTTTGCGAAGATTCGTCAAAGGACGCCAACGGTATTAGCAAATCAAAAAACGCTTTTCCTTTGGAAACTAGGTTCTAACTATAACTACCTACTGGCGCTCACCCGCCAGTAAGTAATATATATATATATATATATATATATATATATATATATATATATATATATAACCCCGCTTGACGAATCACCCCGAGACTTTCAGGATAGGAACGGACCAGAGCGCCCCACCAGTTTTGAACATTTTGCGAAGATTCGTCAACCGGCGGCAAAGTTATTCCAAATAGAATGTTGGGTATTTCCTAGGGAAAATAGGTTCTAACTATAACTAGCGACTGGTGACCGCCAGTAGGTAATTTATATGTAAGATACATGTAAGGTACATGACAAAACGAAATAAGGTTTGCTGGTACACTTGGATTTGATGCTAAAATGAATTGCAATATGAGATGCAGTGGAATTGCAATATGAGATGCAGTGTGATGTTAATATCAAAGTGATTTAAACGGCAAAGCAAAGGTAGCAGTGATATAATGTAATGTACATGCCCACCATTTGGGGTATAATCTGACTGTGATATCGTCTACTGTTGCCGCGTGGCTGTATTACCTTTTAATTGAATACAACGGTAATTTAACTTTAAATTTTACACGCCCATTTTGTACTTTCTCCCCAAGTTGCATAAAGACCCTCTACATCCATCGGGCAGACCCATAATTTCTGCTAGGGGCAGTCTTTTGGAGCACACCTCTGTGTATATTGATTATTTTTTGCAGGGGTATGTGCAGAATCTGGATTCTTACATAAAAGTCACCGGGGATTTCTTAACTAAGATTAAAGACGTTGAATGGGTGGCGGGGGATTGGCTGATTGCCTTGGACGTAACAGCACTCTGTACCAGTATCTTGCATTCTGATGGACTTGTAGCTGTAAAACATTATTTATCGAGAAGAGGACCTGATTTTGAAGAACACAACAGAATGTTGTTGAACATGCTTCGATTTTGCCTTGCGAACAATCTGTTCTTGTTTAATCATCAATTGTATTGCCAACTTCAGGGGGTAGCTATGGGGGCCAGCTTCTCCCCGAGCTTTGCGTGTCTGCACATGGGGGCTTGGGAGAAGCTGGTCCTCAGGCAAAACTACCAAGGTATCATTAGTAACAACCTGATTGCGTGGTACCGTTTAATTGATGATTTGATGATCATTTGGAGGGGTAGCAAGGAGGAGGCTTTGAGCTTTATTGAGAGTATAAACAATAATAATCTCAATGTCAGATTTACAGCTACCCTTAGCCAGGAATCTGTCACTTTCCTGGACACTGAGTTATACATTCACAATGGACACCTTGAGAGTAGAATTTATCGTAAAAAGACTGCAGGGAACAGCATCCTTCATGCTGCCAGTGCACACCCGGCACATTTGATTTCTAGCATCCCCTATGGGGAGATGCTTTGTCTACGCCGAGTGTGCAGTAACTCCATTGACCTCAAACTGGCTCAAGAAGATAGCATGAAGCGTTTTTTGGAAAGAGGTTACTCTGAACAGACAGTTCACAAAGCCAAGGAAAAATCAATGATACGAACTAGAGAGGACCTTCTGGTTAAGACTGTGGATCAGCAAGTAGTGGGAGCTGTGGGGACTAGGAGTAAGATAGATGCCGAAAAGAACAATTTACCCATCATAACGGGGTTCAGTAGGCAACATAATGAGATATACAAAATTATGAACAGACACTGGCCTCTGGTTACCCGTGACTCTGTCATTGGGACCACCCTACCCAAGAAAGTTTCTCTTACTTTTAGCAAAGCTCCCTCACTACGTGATATATTAGTTGATACCAGTCCAGAACCTTTCAATAAAACGTCTTGGTGGCAACAAAACAAAGGATTTTACCGTTGCAAGACCCGTAAGGCGTGCGTCCATGGGGTAACTACAAAAATCTTCATGGACGGTTTCACTGACCGCCCTCACTCTATCACGCAGGTTTTGACCTGCAAGGCCGAGTTTGCGGTCTATGTTCTACAATGCCCCTGTCTACTGAGATATGTGGGCCGCACGAAACATGCTGTCCATAAACGCATTTTACAACACTTACGTGCGATCACCAATGGTGATAACACACCCAGTGGCCCGACACTTTAGGGAGGCCCACCAGAGCAATAACACCTTACTGAAATACTGGGTAATTGATTCAGTGCTAGCCAGTAGAAGGGGTGGAGATAGAGAGAGCAAGTTGAGGAGGCTTGAAACCAAATATATCCTTTTAATCAATACCAAGAGTCCTGGGGGATTAAATGTGACAGAAGACCTGTACACATGCTTACCTTGATGACAATACATAAGTATACTATTGATATGTCACCTAAGAACAAACTTATACTCTGACAGATTTTCCCCGGCTGGGTAACGTAAATGTAGTACGCAATCTGTAATTCTTAGGTTTTGGATCTGACATGAATCTGTTTCTGCTGCTATTTGATCATGAATTATTTTAACATTTGAGGGGTATGGCTGGATATAAGTAGACTAGACGGGTCCTTGTTCCCTGATAGTCTTATATACCCAGCCTACTATGCACTTTATTCACGGTGATTACTGTTTTTTAACATAGTGACATTAGAAGGAAAGGACCTGTGGACGGAGGGTCTTTTATGAATGTATCTGCTATTTTATCATCATTTTATTTGTATAGGACCGGGTAGTTTACCCTATATATGTTTTAACCATATTTTATAGTATATGTGGTTATTTAATTGATTATGGTATTTATTGTGTATTATGTATACAGTATTACAGCTGGAGGGACTATTAGATTTTAAAGTCTCCCTACTGTTGGCATCAGCAATGTTTGCACTATTTTGCGGTATTTTGCACAGTTGGTATGTGAATGATCGTACCTTGCTAATGTTGCACTATTGCGATTTGTTGCACATTTAATTTGCACCATTGCAGTTTTTTGCACAAAAAACAGCAGGCACTTGCACTTTATTGAACATCGGCTTGCTGTAAGTACTGTGATAAAAAATTATGGTATTTTACTGATATTTTGCAACATATGTCCTATTATACGAATTAATTTGATGATTAATACTTATTTCTTGAAAAACCTCTGTTCCATCCAAATTCAGTTTGGTTTTTAGGAAATGTTTTGGTATTTTACCGAGATTGCAATAGTACATGTCTGTATTTGACTCACATGCATTACAACGACCTGCCATTATGTCTTCTATGTCTACTATGACTCAACACTACCCTCTCATGTGACGACCATCATCCAATCACTGGCAGTATATAATGGTGTACCTTTCATTAATACATTGTCATGTGAACAAGGCTCTTGCGAGCCGAAACGTCATGAGACTGAACCTGCACCTTAAATAAAAACTTGGAGCACTATACTTGGTCTGTGTCCGTTGGCTTCCTTCCTGGCTGGAGTAGATCCAGAGAGTGAGAGGAGTGGCGGTGTGGTCGATATATATATATATATATATATATATATATGTATCTATATTACCTACTGGCGGTCGCCAGTAGGTATATATAGTTAGGATTTTTTCTCTATGGGATTTTTTAAAATTCTATGTCCAATAACTTTGGCATTTGAGGACGGAATTAGCTGAAATTTTCAGGAAAATGGAACATTTTGTTTCTGAGCAGCCCCTGAAAATTTGGGGGGGTTTCGTCAAGGGGGGGCCGAGAAAAAAGGGGGGTCCCAAAATGCGTTTTTCCCATGCAATTTTCCATTGGGCGGTTGGACTCACTTTTAGCTCGAACGGCTGAATGGATTTCCACGAAACTTGGCAAAATTGTAGGGACTGGTAGCCCGATGTGCCTTTGCTAGGTCTCAATATATGTGCTCCAGTGGATTTTGAGAAATTAACGTTCAAAAAAATATATATATCTGTAAGCGCGCTCCGGGCAGCGCCCCGGTTCGCGTACCTGATGCGTAACGGAACTTCGCGAAGCGAAGCTGATTGGCTCTCCGGTGTCTGTCAACATTCTAAACAGTCCGGAGCGGCCGCCATCTTGTCTCTCGGTAGGATCGAGAGACAAGAGGAGGCCAAAACAAAGGGGTAAATGACCATAAGGGGGCATAGCAGATCCTCCCTGACCCCCTAGGTTTGATGTCGAGGCTTTAAAAGGGCCCCGCGGGGGGAAAAATAAATAAAAAAAATCGTTTTTTTTGCGTGGGGAGCGCCCGGTACGCGCACCGGGAAGCGGTCTGGGGAGCGTACTATAAGGAAAAAAGAATGATAGACTTTTTAAATATTGTATGTTTATTGATTGTTCATTTTGTTGTTTTTTTTGTGCTTTTTTTAATTAAATATAAATTTATTTTTGTGATTCTTTTTCCAAATTTAACAGAACATTTAACAACACATTGTCGGAAATGTCCTCATTTTCAATCAGCGAATCTACTGCATCTACACATTGAACTAATTCATGGTCCCGTGATTCATCCATGAAATCTGAGTCATCATTGTCCTCAATATCTTTTTCTGTGTTGTTCTCCAGAACAATTTTGAAGGAAATATTCTGCTCTCCTTCCATTTTCTTGCTGTAATTTGCATAAAAAATAAATATATCAGTAGAGATAGGGCACTGTTGGGTTTAAGTTCAGACAGGTACTTGTGAGTTTATAACAGAGAAGTAATCTATGGGCACTGTATGGTTTCAGGCGTGAAGTAGTACTATTAAAAAGTGCCTGTGAAGAAGCCTAAGTAAATTCATAATTATACCACAGAAACCTAAATCAATCCATAATTATAATAAACAAGCCTTTCTCAATGTCTAACTCTTACAGAGGGACAGTATATAACTATCTAAAAATGTTTTCCCAAATTAATTTAAAGTGCATGACATAGTTCTCCTTTCAAATTTACAAAATAACATCTTACCTTTTAAAAACAAGTTTAAGTTGTCAGTGAAAATGCTCTTGCAATGTACTTCAGGAAGTAGTAGTCAAAATGGCTGTGTTTCTCTCTCTTTCTTTATATATATTCAGGTACATAACCAATCAAATGTCAGGTAAAAAAAGTAGAAAATGAAAGTAACATTTTAATTGGTTGTCAATTCCAACAATTCAGATGTGTTTTGTGAAGTAATTTACCTCAGGGTATTTAGAGAGGTCTACAGGCTAAATGGCTAAATGGAATTCCAACCAAATGTGTGAAAATGGTAGGGATTGGTATGTAGTATGAGCTAATCTATATTTGGTGAAAGTGTCTCCAGTGGTTTTTCTGTATATTACTTTCCCACCTTTTTTGAGCGAGCGCTTCCCGGTGCGCGCCCCGGTACGCGAACCGGCAGCGTTACGGGAGTCCTCCATTTTGTGTTTCGGTAGAATTGAGATACAAGATGGAGGGCAAATAATGTTGAGAATGGGTAGAAGGGGGCACGGTAGACGTATCCTGACCCCCTAGGTTTTCTGAGGGTGGCTGAGGAGGCCCATATGTGCGAAAACCCCCCATTTTTTTTCAAATTTTCGCACGGTTAGCGTCCGGTGCGCGTACCGGGTAGCGCTCCGGGGAGCGTACTTTGGTGAAAATTAGTGAAAAAAGTTAGAGTAAAATAATAATTGTGAGTGATCAGATGTAGGGTAGCTCTGAAAAGAGCTTTTGGGTCCTGTGGCTGATTTAGGTACCTACAAGTAGGTACCAATGCACAGTCTTAAATTCAGGATGAAAAGTCTGTTCCCTTCATCTGAGAAGTGAACTCCATCTGCTCTGTAGATATCTTGCATGTAGTAACGCAAGTTATTGTTGTAGATGGAGCCCATTCCATGGTCTCTCATGTAAGCTGAAACAGACTTATTTACATGCTTCCTCGATTTCTCAATTTGTGGACAAAATTGGTTGGACCACCTCCATTTCTGTCTTTGGCAAATATTTGAATATACCAAGGCAGTTTGAGGAAAAAGTGCCATCAATTGGTCAAAGGTGTCTTTTAAAAGCATTTCCAGACCTACCCCAGTCAAAGTGCCCAAGTCATTTCCTCCACAGTGCACAATTAACAGGTCAGGTTTTGGCAAATGCAAAAAGGTTTTCACCAATGGTATCAATTGGTGACATCTTAATCCTCTGTGGCCAATCTAGTTGATTTCCACATTTTGTAAATTGAGGTTGTGTAAATTTCTGTTATCAGCATACCTTTGAGCCCAGTGGATGTAACTATGTCCAATAATCCAGACAGAAAACATGGTGAGAGGAGGTTCTGCTGCAGTCAGATGAAGTGTGGGAATGAAATGGCAGTTGGAACAGTAGGAGTATGTAATGAAAAAGACTGTGGAGTTTCTGTGGTAATTAATTAGAAGCAGTGATTGGTGGATTTTGATTGCTGAAAACAGAAAGTTAGGGTGCATGGATGAGTTCTTTGAAAGATGTAATTTGAATGGTCAAGAAAAAATCATTTTATGAAAGATTGCACTGGATACGCAGGTGTACTGAGAGTTCAGAGTTCAATTGAAACATTGTTGTGTGAACTTGCAAACATGAGAGGTCTTTCAGGAGGTGGTTGCTATGGAAAAAAGGCAGAAAGGGCAGAGGGGGGAAGGGTGTTGATTTGAAAAAAGTGAGGGAAGAGTTTTGATTGGGTGACATGAGAGATATGTGTGATGAATTACAGCATTTCTGTGCCATTGTTGGCTGCAGCCTCTGGAGTGCATACCTTTTGCTCTGCTGAAGACAAATTGGTGTGTGTCTGAGACTGTTTTGAAACTCAAAAAGTATTTGCTAAGGTGAGAAAAGATTCATTTAATTTAGATAGAGAATAGTATGCTTTAGGGAGAAAATTATGAAGAAATTTGTGTATTTAAAATGTTGCTTTGTTTCATAGGTTGCTTGGGGCATATTACAAGGCCTTTGAGTCCCTTTGATGTTATTTTTCCCATTTTAATTTATTGGCTCTCCGGTGTCTGTCAACATTCTAAACAGTCCGGAGCGGGTGGCTTCCCGTTAGCTCAATTTGGTGCCGCGACCCGGTCCGTTTGCGCAACTGCCGCGTTAGAAAACTCACGGACCGGGAGCGAAACAAAAAAAATAATAAAAAAAAATACATAAAAAAATTGTATTAAAACACATAAAATATATTTTTCGAATTAAAGAAGAATACATTTTAAAGCTTTTGATATTTGCTATTAAAAAACCATTGAAATTCACTGAAAAAACCATAGGTTATAGACCATATATAGTTAGGAATTAGCATTTACAAAACCTTGAAAATTCACTGAAAAAACCATAGGTTATAGACCATATATAGTTAGAAATTAGCATTTACAAAACCTTATTTTACTCACACAAAACCATTGAAATTCGCATATATAGTTAGTTGTACTAACTATATATCGCGCACCCGCAATCCACTGCTGATCATGTCACATATTACATCATTCATGACATGGTCAGTGACATCACTGATGACATCTCAAATGACATCACTGATGACATCACGTATGACATCTAAAATGACATCACTGATGACATCACTGATGACATTACTGAGCACATCACTGATGACATCATTCATGTGATAATACGATGAACCTCTTCAGACTCTAATATAACCTTAGATACACTCAGTGTAAACAGACACTCACAGACTGTCACTCATCCATGGAGTTACTCACACACCTAGTCAGTCATGCAAAGAATCAATCACACCTCCATTTCCTCAACTATACAGTTATACACACCTTACTTATTCAAACAGATACTAACACATATTTACTCTCTTATACAATCCCTGATACAATTTCAGAATGATCCATACAGCCACTCACACATTCACTGGCTCTTATGCACAGTTATTTATATATGTCAACTCTCACATGTACTGTGTTTTACATATGTACTTACTTTGACATGTAGCACTGAGATATCCATTCACTCACCAATACACTCATGCACACAGTCAACCGCCCATACAGCTGTTTCCACATGCACTTTTGAACCCATACATCTAGTGAATCAACTGCTCACACATCTATGCACAGAGTCAGACACCTCCCAGCCACCCACACACACACTCAGTCTCCCATACAAATACTTGGGCAACCAATCAATAACCCATATAGTTACTCATATAGCTACTGATCAACACATGCAGCAGTTTACAGAACGACAGACATAATGATGCACAAATTAAGACAGTTTAGTCACTAACCCATGCACTCGGTGAGACACATTTAATCACTCACTCATACAGTCAGTCATGCACCTACTAAATCCTTCATCCAGACACTTATACATCCACTCATTCTTCAATATGTAAGACATATTTTAACTTTACAGAAACATACAGTCACTGGATGTTGTCATCAGTGATGTCATTTGAGATGTCATCAGTGATGTCATCTGTGATGTCACTGACCATGTCATGAATGATGTAATATGTGACATGATCAGCAGTGGATTGCGGGAGCGCGATATATAGTTAGTACAACTAACTATATATGCAAATTTCAATGGTTTTGTGTGAGTAAAATAAGGTTTTGTAAATGCTAATTCCTAACTATATATGGTCTATAACCTATGGTTTTTTCAGTGAATTTTCAAGGTTTTGTAAATGCTAATTCCTAACTATATATGGTCTATAACCTATGTTTTTTTCAGTGAATATATATATATATATATTACCAGAAGGTAATATATATATTACCTTCTGGTGGTCGCCAGTCGGTAGTTATAGTTAGGACCTATTTTCCATAGGACATCCGCAACATTCTATTTGGAATAACTTTGGCGCCGGTTGACGAATCACTGTGAAATTTTCAAAACGGGTGGGGTGCTCCGGTCCGCTCCTATTCTGAAAGTCTCAGGGTGATTTGCCAAGCAGGGGCCGAGAAAAAAGGGGGGACCCAAAATGTGTTTTCCCCATACAATTTTCCATAGAAACCTTTAATCGCAGCTACAGCACAAACTGCTGAACGGAATTACACCAAATTTGGCAAAGAGGTAGTCCTTGGTTCACACTCATGCTTAATTGGTATAAATCTGTTCAGTAGTGTTTTAGATATTAAAGGAAAAGAATACATATATATATATCTGGGCGGGGCCTAAGGATGTATGACATTACAACGCATGCATTTACAGCACATGCCTTTACAACATAAGTATTACAACGCAGTCCATTACAACGCATAGTGCTTTGGGGTGCTGGATAGTGAATAGTTTAATTTACTATTCCAACTCCAGTCCCCGTGGACACGAGGGAAGGTTATTGGATAGTAAATTAACCTATTCCCTATCCTAGAGCGCCCCCCAGAGCAATGCGTTGTAATAGTTTGCGTTGTAATGGTTGCGTTGTAAAGGTAGTGCGTTGTAAAAGTTTTGTTGTAAAGGCTGTTCACCGGAGCCTAACAACACATCTCATCATGAGATCGATTGGCTGTCCGCACTTCATCCAGGAAGTGTTGGCAGCCATCTTGGGACCAATATACATGATAGCACCTCATTAAAAAGCATTGCAGTTTATAGAAGGTTTTAAGACTTTAGTTACATTATAAATCATGCTCATTTTAGGAATTGTGGTGTGTTCTAAGGTGATTTTATCAAGTGAAAAAGCCTTCTGCTGGGATATCATGAATCATGTTTGAGAGAAAACTATTTTCTCATGCTTTTCCCACAGAGGATTGGAAGGTGATCTATAAGCTAAACTGAGAGCATATTTTCTGTAAATTCACATTATCTTTCTCAGTCATGTGAGAATGAAGTCTGACATACTCATTAAAACATGTATATCCAACAAGGGCACAGACTGTAAGTTGATTCTTTTGTGTTCTACTGCAGCTTCCCAGAGTGTGCTAAAGAAAAACTAGAGTGCTAACAGCCTTACTTATGACAAATGTATAGCACACCTGAAACCATCTTGATTGGAATAAAGTGGTAACTCTTAAAACATTTAATTTAAAAAGGAACAAAATGAGGGGGTTCATTTTGCCATAGAAAGTATGATTAGTGCTGCAGAAAGAAAAATTAGGGCACATTTTGAGTGACTTCTCAAATCCTCTTCTATTGCATTAAAAAAAATTCTGACATGCAGACTGAAACATGTACTTTCAATACCAGCAGCAGACTTCCCTGGTGAGCAGTAGCTTTACTACAGTGATCTAATGAGCAACCAGAGTGCAAAACACTGAAAGTATTTCCTACTGAGGAGACTGTAGTAAATGAGGAAATTATAAAACTCCATAACAAATATGTCTCCCAAGATGGCCGCCAGAGACAAAAGAGCCAAATGTAGCAGAATATCACCCAGATGAGGCCCAAGTATAGCCCAAGGACAGAATGTCCCAGAGTGTTCTAAAGAACAACTAGAGCGCTAACAGTCTTACTTATGACATTTTGCCATAGAAATTATGATTAGTGCTGCAGAAAGAAAAATTAGGGCACATTTTAACTTCTCAAATCCAATGCTATTTCATTAAAAAACTCTAACATGCAGACTGAAACATTCAATTTGAATACCAGCAGCAGACTTCCCTGGTGAGCAGTAGCTTTACTAGAGTGTTCTAATGAGCAACTAGAGTGCTAACATTCAGAATTTATGGCAAATGTGTGACACATCTGAATGCCCTCTTGATGGAACCAACGTAAACAAGCATTGAAAATGCAATAGGTCTCGCCCTCGTTTAAGTTAAAGCAATTCTGTTTGTAATTAGGTGGATTTTTTGCTTTGCTTTTATTAGTGCTTTTCAAACTTTCATGTACATAAAATGCATATGTATGCATATATGTATATGTATATGTATGCATGCATTTATATTTGTATTTATATAGATATGCAGATGATATATATGTTTATATATCTATGTATATATATATGTACACATACATATATATAAATGCATATATATGCAGATATATGTGCATATGTGTGTGTGTAAAGAGAGGTAGAGAGAGGTAGAGAGGCTAGAGGCGTAGAGGTAGAGGTGTAGAGGTAGAGAGGTAGAGAGGTAGAGGTAGAGAGGTAGAGAGTAATAGAGAGACAGGTAGAGAGGTAGAGAGTAGAGAGTAGAAAGTGAGTAATACAGAGTGGAGAGTAGAGAGTGAGTAGTAGAGAGAGTAACAGAGAGTGAGTAGTAGAGAGTAGTAGAGTGAGTAGTAAAAAGTGAGTAGTAAAGAGTGAGTAGTAGTGAGTGAGTAGTAGAGAGTAGTAGAGTGAGTAGAAGAGAGTGAGTAGCAGAGAGAGAGTAGTAGAGAGTAAAAGAGAGTGAGTAGTAGAGTGGGTAGTAGAGAGTAGTAGAGATTGAGTAGTAGAGAGTGAGTAGTAGAGTGAGTAGTAGAGAGTGAGTAGTAGAGAGTAGTAGAGAGTAGTAAACAGAGAGTAGTAAAGAGTGAGTAGTAGAGAGTGAGTAGGAGAGTGAGTAGTAGAGAGAGAGAGCAGTAGAGAGTAAGTAGTAGTGAGTAGTAGAGAGGGAGTAGTAGAGAGTAGTGGAGTAATAGAGAGTAAGTAGTAGAGAGTAGTAGAGAATGAGTAGTAGAGTGAGTAGTAGAGAGTAGTAGAGAGTGAGTAGTAGAGAACAAGTAGTAGAGAGTGTGTATTAGAGAGTGAGTAGTAGAGAGTAGTAGAGAGGGATAGGAGAGAAAGTACTAGAGAGTAGTAGAGTAGTAGAGTGTGAGTAGTAGAGTGAGTAGTAGAGAGTAGTAGAGAGCAAGTAGTAGAGAGTGAGTAGTGGAGAGTGAGTAGTAGAGAGCAGTAGAGAGCGAGTAGTAGAGAGTGAGTAGTAGAGAGTAGTAGAGAGTGAGTAGTAGAGAGAAAGTGGTAGAGAGTGAGTAGTAGAGAGTAGTAGAGTGAGTAGTTGAAAGTTAGTAGTAGAGAGAGTAGTAGAGAGTGAGTAGTAGAGTAGTTGAGAGACAGTGGTAGAGAGTAGTAGAGTGAGTAGTATAGAGAAGTAGAGAGTGAGTAGTAGAGAGAGAAGAAGAGAGTAGTAGAGAAGTAGAGAGTGAGTAGTATAGAGTTAGTAGTAGAGAGTGAGTAGTAGAGAGAGTAGTAGAGAGTAGTAGAGTAGTAGAGTGAGTAGTTGAGAGTGAATAGTAGAGAGTAGTAGAGAGCGAGTAGTAGAGAGTGAGTAGTGGAGAGTGAGTAGTAGAGAGTAGTAGAGAGCGAGTAGTAGAGAGTGAGTAGTAGAGAGTAAGTAGTCGAGAGTGAATAGTAGAGAGTGAGTAGCAGAGAGAAAATAGTAGAGAGTGAGTGGTAGAGAGTGATTAGTTGAGCGAGAGTAGAGAGAGGGTAGTAGAGAGAGAGAGTAGTAGAGAGTAATAGAGAGTGAGTAGTACAGAGTGAAAAGTAGTAGAGAAGTAGAGAGTGAGCAGTAGAGAGTAGTAGAGAGTGAGTAGTAGTGAGTAGTAGACAGTGAGTAGTAGAGAGTGAGTAGTAGAGAGTAGTAGAGAGTGAGTAGTAGAGTAGTAGAGAGTAGTCAGTCAGTGTCAGTCAGTCAGTGTCAGTCAATCAGTGTCAGTCAGTGTCAGTCAATCAGTGTCAGTCAATCAGAGTCAGTCAGTGTCAGTCAATCAGTGTCAGTAAGTGTCAGTCAGTTAGTGTCAGTCAGTCAGTGTCAGTCAATCAGTGTCAGTCAGTGTCAGTCGGTTAGTGTCACTCAATCAGTGTCAGTCAGTGTCAATCAGTCAGTCAGTATCAGCTACAGCAGCTCTGCTGACCTGGTTCTCTGGCTCTAAAGCAGCTCTGCTGACCTGGTTCTCTGGCTCTAAAGCAGCTATGCTGACCTGGTTCTCTGGCTCTAAAGCAGCTATGCTGACCTGGTTCTCTCCCTCTAAAGCAGCTCTGCTGACATGCTTTCTCTGTCTCTACAGCAGGTCTGCTGACCTGGTTCTCTGGCTCTAGAGCAGCTCTGCTGACCTAGTTCTTAGGCTAAAAAACAGCTCTGCTGATCTGGTTCTCTAGCGCTCTACAACAGCTCTGCTGATCCGGTTCTATGGCTCTAAAGCAGTCCTGCTGACATGGTTCTCTGGCTCTAGAGCAGCTCTGCTGACCTGGTTCTCTGCCTCCAAAGCAGCTCTGCTGACCTGGTTTCTCTTGCTCTACAGCAGCTCTGCTGAACTGGTTCTCTGGCTCTACAACAGCTCTGCTGACCTGGTTCTCTGGCTCTAAAGCAGCTCTGCTGACCCGATTCTATGGCTCTAAAGCAGTTTTGCTGACCTGGTTCTCTCCCTCTAAATCAGCTCTGCTGACCTGGTTCTCTGCCTCTAGAGCAGCTCTGCTGACCTGGTTCTATGACTCTAAAGCACCTCTGCTGACCTGGTTCTCTGGCTCTAGAGCAGCTTTGCTGACCTGGTTCTCTGGCTCTAAAGTAGCTCTGCTGAACTCGTTCTCTCCCTCTAAAGCAGCTCAGTTGACCTTGTTTCTCTGGCTCTAGAGCAGCTCTGCTGACCTGGTTCTCTCCCTATAAAGCAGCTCTGCTGACCTGGTACTCTGCCTCTAGAGCAGCTCTGCTGACCTGGTTTTTTGGTTCTATAGCAGATCTGATGACCTGGTTCTCTGGCTCTAGAGCAGCTCTGCTGACCTGGTTCTCTGGCTCTAAAGCAGTTCTGCTGACCTGGTTCTCTCCCTCTAAAGCAGCTCTGCTGACCTGGGTTCTCTGGGCTCTACAACAGCTCTGCTGACCTGGTTCTCGGCCTCTAGAGCAGCTCTGCTGACCTGGGTCTCTGGCTCTAGAGCAGCTCTGCAGACCTGGGTATCTGATTCTAGAGCAGCTCTCCTGACCTGCTTCTTAGGCTCTAGAGCAGCTCTGCTGACCTGGTTCTTTGGCTCTACAACGGCTCTGCTGACCTGGTTCTCTGGCTCTAAAGCAGCTCTGGTGACCTGGTTTCTCTGGGTTTAGAGCAGCCCTGCTGACCTGGTTCTATGGTTTTATAGCAGCTCTGCTGACCTGGTTCTGTGGCTCCACAGCAGCTCTGCTGACCTGGGTCTCTGGCTCTTCAACGGCTCTGCTGACCTAGTTCTCTGGCTCTAAAGCTGCTCTACTGACCTGTTCTATGGCTCTAAAGCAGCTCTGTCCACTCCTACAATCATCCCGATAGAAGCATGTCCTTATCTTATCACTCTGCTGAAACATAAGCGTGTATAAAAGTATCCTGCTGTCAACTACTAGCACTCTAGGAACCTATTCACTGTCCATGCACTTGCAGAATGAATCAGGCATTGAGACAAACAGTGTTACAGTCAAAAGTGCACAATGTATGCGGTCCCTTAAGTCCTTGTAGACTACTGAGTCATTCCTGCAAAAGTCCAGGTAATAGTTATGCTTGTCTGGAATCACACTGTGAGTCTGTGTCCACTCATACAATTATCCTGACAGAAGCATGACCTTATCTAATCACTCTGCTGAAACGTAAGCGCTTATAAACCTATCCTGCTGTCAACTACTAGCACTCTAGGAACCCAGTCACTGTCAATGCACTTGCAGAATGACTCAGGCATTGAGGCAAGCACTGGTAAATCAAATGTTCACAAATTATGTTGTGGTCCCTTAACCCGTTGCAGACTACTGAGTCAGTCCTGCAAAAGTTCAGGTAAAGGTTATGCTTGTCTGGAATCACACTGTGAGTCTGTTTCCACTCCTACAATCATCCTGACAGAAGCATGTCCTTTTCTAATCACTCTGCTGACACATAGTGCTTATAAACGTATCCTGCTGTCAACTACTAGCACTCTAGGAACCCAGTCACTGTCTATGCACTTGCAGAATGACTCAGGCATTGAGACAATACCTAAGCACTAATAAATTAACTGAGCATTCTGTGTGCAGGACTGTCATCATTCTAGTTACTAGTGATGTTCTTATAGAATGACCTAGGCACCAACACAAGTACACGCACAATATTCTGTGCACAATCCCTATAAGCCTCTAAGCAGATACATACTATTGGTACACTCCACTAAATACTGTAGTACTCATACAGCCTAGGATACCTCCTGTCAGTCCCATGCAGTTCGTCAATCAGCCATCCAGCACTATGTTCTTATTGTATCACTCTGCCAATACCTAAGTACTTATGGGGCAGATTTACAAGCCCCCTGTGCCACCAGTACGTCACTTTTTGTAACGTAGTGATGGCGCTGGGGACTCCTCCATATTTACAAGGAGAGGAAAAGCCACCCTGCATGGCTTTTCCTCTCCTTGAAAATACAACCCATTCAAACTCAGCACTTTGCGTTGAAGGGGCATTCCATGGGTGTTGCTGTGTCTGTTCCCACACAACACCCATGGAATAACACATCTCAAGACTTACGAGAAAGTGTAAATCTGTAGATACGTGTGAATGTTGCACCATCCTAGAGGTGGTGTAGCGAGGCACAACAAGGAGAAATGTTTTCATTTCTCCTCGTTCTTTCCTCTTTTAATGCATGCTGCATTCCACAGCACACATTGAAGGAGGAAAATGCCTTTACTGATTGTTTTTGTGCAGGAAGTAGTCCCTTCCTGCACAAAAACATTCTGCCCACGACACAGATATCCTTGCACCATGGTGCAAGGGTGCCTGCGTCACTGTATGGCTGCAGTTTGTGTGCTAGTGCAGAGGGAGCACAGAATTGCGACATATGCATGTAAATATATAACATCCCTCTGCTTCGGAAGTGCCGTAGCGCGGTGCAGCTAAAGAGCTTGCAGTGTCACGCTGCAGCACTTCCTAATAGATCTGCCCCTATAAATTCACCATACAGTACTAATGCATTCTTTCAGTCAATCATGCTCTACACATTCATTCAACCAAACTTTCAGACATGATCATGCAATTATAGTTCTTTTTTTAAACCCGATAAGGTAGTTCTGAACTTTTCTTTTTCTTCTGTTTTCCATTTTTTTTTAACAATTGTGTACTTCTTTTGGTGTTTTTTAATAATTGTATAAAAAAGGAATTAAGTAAACTTTTGGTATTCAACATCATTCCAAAAACAAAAAAATGTGCATTTGTGGTTCCGTTGAGCTGCACAAATAGCGTCCACTGACTGTTCACCATAACAGATGATGGTTCTGCACAAATTCTGGGCGAATGTCTACTGGTGGTGCTGAAATGGATGCTCCGGAGGTGCTAGCAATGCCTGGTGGTGGATTTTTTACTGCACGCCTCATTTCTTCTCGTGCCAGATTCTTCGGGTGAATGGTCCGCAGATGTTTATACATACTCGCTATTCCACAGGAGTATTTCTAGTCGCTGCCTCGCGACGGGACCCTGTCACACAGCAAGGATGTTACTTTTCTTGCGTTGACCTTTTTTTCTCCGGCAGGAAAGGTGAACATTTTCCATACCACTGATTCAGGCCTCTGCTTGGGTGGATCTTCCTCCAAGATATCTTCATCTGAAGAATGATGAGGAGCTTGCGAACCAGATGCCATTTCTCCAATGCAATTTTTTAAAAACACCTAAAAAATTGCAAAACCAGCTCTGGAAGAAGAAGAGATGTCTCTCATCAACTGCTCCAAACTGAATAATTAAATTGGGTGGGGTCCTTCAATAGTTACAGTGGGAAATGTTATGAACCAATCAAATCTATTTTTTTTATGTCACATGGGATCTGCGCACCGTGCGCTCACGAAGTGCGCACCTAACGTGACTTTGCGAAAATATACTTAAAAATAATATAAGTTTATTACAGGTAGAAATATATTATTTTTATGAATACCTTAGATAATCTTTTGCCCTAATATGTACATTAAAGACACGTACATATCAATTAAGAACATAAAAAACTTCACGGGAGTTGGGCACCCAGCGCGCCCCAGCTCGTATATGACGACACGTGGGGCCCGCCACCGCGCAAGCGTCGCGTACCGTAATACGCATGTGTCGTGAATGCGCGGGAGCAGGAGTCGCGAACCGGTCGCATACCGGTCGTGCACACCACATAACATTGTACGTATATGACATAACTGAAAAAAACCACGCCCTCGTCGCTCACCATACGCGGATCCTTCAGGACTTTTCCAAAATGGCAGCTAGAATACGCAGACCCGCTGCGGTAGGTACGCTTTGGTTGCGCAACTCCCCCCAAAAATTTAAAAAAAACATTAAAAATGTTAATTATATAAATATATTAAAATAAAAAATAAAAATAATAAAAAATATTTCAGTTTTACATTTATTTTAATTTTCTTTTTGCAATTTTCAGAAAACTATATAATGTTTTATAATCAATGAAATATTTATAAATAAACAGTTAACAAACTGTAGAAATTCAGTACAAAAAATAGGTATAACTACTAGTGCACTTAAAAATTAGCATTTAAAAAACCTTTGAAATTCACTGAAAAAACCATAGGTTTCAGAGACGTTATAGTTTGAAATTAGCAATTAAAAAACCTTTGAAATTCACTGAAAAAAACATAAGTTTCAGAGATGTTATAGTTAGGAATTAGCATTTAAAAACATTTGAAATTCACCGAAAAAAAACCATAGGTTTCATGAGTGTTATAGTAAGCTGGGTATTTTCCTCGTTCAAAACCATAGAAATTCCTCTGTTATAGTTAGTTGTGCTAACTATAACTCGCACGCCTGCAATGCACTGCTGATGATGTCACATATTACATCATTCATGACATGGTCAGTGACATCGCAGATGACATCACTGATGACATCTCAAATGACATCACTGATGACATCATCCACATGACAATATGATACACCTCATCACACACTAGTATAACCTTTGATCACTCACTGTAAAATACAGAGTATCATAATAGAAAGCATTGACACACACATACCAGTTACTACATACTCACTCACTGATTCCTACGTCTACACACACAACTGTCCATTCACCCACAGAATCACTTATACATGCAGTCACTGATCAATGGTAACACTATCAAATGTACTCATACACCTATATAGACATTGACACATCAGCAGTCATCCTAGTCGGTTATGTAGTGATGCTACTCACTCATGAAAATAATTAATCACACTTACATTTACTCACCTACGCAGTTATACACACAACACCTGATTTATAAATACACATATTAAATCATAGTTACTATGTTAAAAAATTGCTGTTACAATTATACACTCATTCATACAGTTACTCTCACAATCACTGACTCTTACGTATACTAATTTATATACAGCAACTCTAATATACAATGCCTTTTATTTTTCTACTTTATTGGAGATGTATCACTGACACATATATTCACTTACCACACTAATAAACACACTAAGACACCCAAACAACTGTTTCCATAAACACTCCTTAACCCATATGCCTAGACAATCAACCACTCACACATCTATGCATAGAATTACAACTCCCCCACCCAACTACAGATACACTCAGTCTCCCTTACAAATACTCAACCAACTAATCAATAATTAATATAGACACTCATGTAGTTAGTGACCAACTGATGCAGCAAGTTATTCAACAACAGAGACAGTGATACACACATTCACATAGTTTGGTTACTTACCCATATATTTAGTGAGACACATTTAATTACTCACTTAAACAAACAGCAAGACAGCTACTAAATCCTCCATCCAGACAGTTATATATCCACTCAATCGTCAATACAGATTGGTATATATAATAGATACTTTAAATTTCAAACAAAACCACATTCACTGGATGATGTCATCCGTGATGTTATCAGTGATGTCATTTGAGATGTCATCAGTGATGTCACTGACCATGTCATGAATGATGTAATATGTGACATCATCAGCAGTGCATTGCGGGCGCGCAAGTTATAGTTAGCACAACTAACTATAACAGAGGAATTTCTATGGTTTTGTACGAGGGAAATGTCCAGCTAGCTATAACACTCATGAAACCTATGGTTTTTTCAGTGAATATATATATATATATATATATATATATATATATATATATATATATATATATATATATATATATATATATATATACACATATATACATACTTACACTGGCTCAGTTGGCTGCCATGATCTAATGATCAAAAAAATATTACAAGTGCATACATATACATATAAAAATATACATATACATTCACAAAGGGGATTTGGGCCAACCCTCTATTGCCATTGTCCTGTATGATTGCCGTTTATAGTCTGCTTCTATCTACCACAGCATATATTGTATATAGTTTTGAATACTGGGCCGGCCCTTTTCAGCCACTGGCCCACTTGCTCTGTGAGTGATGGCATTGGTTGATCACATGCACATCCACCTGAAAATGAGTGTGCCCTGAGAGGGCCTGCGAAACGGTCCTTTAGTTTTCCATGTACTCCTTTTACACTGTCCCCTTCCTTTTTCCATGCTCTATTTAATCTCATTTTTGGAGCATACTACAGCTTGCCAGTCAATGCTGACAGGACACTAGCTTGCCACTCACTTCACCTGTATCACACCGGATCCTACACTGACCTGCATTTAAACCATTCAACAAACATGGAGTATAGTCCACAGGGCATTATTGTTTTGCCTTTGCAACATGGCCAACATATTGTCTCTAAATGTGACATCTATGCTGGAATTGTAAAACAACAATACACTATGTACGAAAAAAACACCTGCTGCTTTGTTTCATTTTATTTTTTTATTACAAGCATATACCTCCCATTGCTAGGAGGTTCAATTATTCTGTTTCTACTTATGCTCTTTTAATTTACCTTGCATACGTTGTTCACTTTTTACGTTTGAGCACGTGGGTCAATGTGAGAATGAATCAGTGGGTGGATGAATGAGTTGTCTGAATGCAAGGATGCATTACAAAGTGCATGTATGATGACATATTGATTGTCTAAACCCAGAAATTGTTTAAGAGGCATTTTCATTTATAAGCCCTGCCTCTTGGCACTGACAGTGCTTGTTTTCAATTTCTTTGAAGAACCCATATTTGCGAAACATACAGGTTGTAGTCTGCTATTATATACTTCTTGGGGGAAGCTAAGCAGGGACACTCTGGATGTAAGGGAACTGAGAAAATATTAATGATCACATTCATAAATATTGTATACAGCAACCCTCGACTTTAGCTACAAATAATGATAACTGGAGTTGAATGCCAATGTAAAAGAAGCACACTCTTTCTTCGATGTAACAAATCTTAATTAGCATATCAAAGCACATCGAGCCCGCAGAGGGCCACATGAAATAATCACATAACTCACTAAATTGAATTTCTGACATCAGGGACTTGTGCTTATTGAAATTCATAAAGGCTCATCCCTTAAGGAAATCCATTAAGGGGTAGGAATACAATCAGAGATTGATTACAAAGTCGTTGATGTGAGGGAAGAAACAATATGGCGCTTTCAAAGTTATTCTTCAGAAAAGTGTGGGAAAAAGTTATAACCTTGCTAAAAATGACCACAGAAATAAAATGTGAACCTCACACCTACCATCCTTACAGTGCGAGATATGACCGTCGAGAGGTTTGCCAGATAAAATCCCACATTTAGAAAGTACATGAATCTTAACGCAATCTCTATTCTGTGCCCCTTTCACCTTATACATCATGCACAAAATAAAATAACATGACGTAAAACTACGTAACAAGATTTTTCCAAGGGGATCTGACGTATTGGCTGAGTGAATGTATTGTCAGATGTACCAAAAATTCCCAAAACTCATGAGTTTCTCACAATGACTTTATCATTTTCACGATACTGTAAGATATATATGTTCAAGAATTGCCTAAAGTTCTGTTTAACATCTTTGTACTGTCACTAAAGCCGAGTTGCGTGGGGCAGGAATCCCATATGTAATTCTGTTCTGCACAGTGAGAAGTATGATGAAGTCTGTTTTTGCTGCCGGATTTTCCGGTTGTGGAAACACCAGACCCAAATTTACCAATTACATATTCCAGCAGGTAAAATCGCTTTCATTATGACAGCATTGCAGCTTGCACCCTTACCTAGCCATGCCCAACCCTCAGCCAATGCCAAAGGAGAGCATGTAATGCTCCCCTCACCATGCAACATATTTCCATTCTCCCCATTACCCTTACTACAACCCTATCTACCACCGATCCATACAGGAGGCCTGGCTCACAGCTGGTAGTAAATGTCCCACTAGATAAGCAATCCCATACGTAATTCCATTTGGAAAAGGATACAACACTAATTACCCATTCAATAGTGTTTAACTTATAACTGCAGACATTCTGTAGTGGGATTCCTAATAGTTCTGGCCACCAGGTATCTCCTTATAGAATTCCTCACAACTTGTAATCAAACCCTAAGAAGTATATTCCAAGTTGTGGGATACGATTTACACATCAATCAATGAGCTATGAATCTCTTACTAAATGCACTCCTATAGCCACGATCAACATGCAGAAATAGGATTTCTATGAACATTTTAAATATACAACTTTTCTGAGCTTATGCATTACAACGTGCAACACCCAAATGACAGCATCACAATAGAGCTACCATACATGAGCTATCTGCATTATGTACCTTGTTTTCAGTATATCCGCTGCCATGTTTACGCCAGATATCTCCAAGCACAGGTGAAAGACTTGCATTATTGAATCTTTAGGGCTTCATCTTAAGGTTTAAAGCCATTTTAAAAATGTTGGTGAAGAATATGATGTCATAAAAAGATTGTACATAATCTGGTTATGTAGTAGATGTCCATGGAGTAAATCAACGTGAATTGCAAGTGGGTCAGATGTTGGGTTATTCATTTTGAAGAGGGTGACACCTACCAGCCTAATAAACACAATTTAGTTAGGCCAACATACAATTCTGAGAGAATCTCTGCTCAGGCCCTGCTGGCAATGACATAAGCAGGAGGCTGAAAAATGTGTGTTAAATTCAAGTAGTATCAATAATTTCAAGGTAAGAACACAAACAATGAATTTCACTAAATAATGTAAAACTATAGAACATTTTACTAATGAAAAGACACAAAGATCACTAGAATACAATAAAGAGAATCATAGAAGTGTTTTTGAAAAAGGTTTAAGGCAAAAAGCATCTAGAGAGAATAGAGACCATAGAAAAACAATAGTGATCCAGGTGCAATTTCAGAACCAATCACAATTGCGCGAAGATAGGACTCGCCAAGTGGGTCATCCTAGTCAAAGATTTTACCTTTTGACTTACTTTCTGTAATTGAAGTCAAAGTGTCTGATTTAGAGTATGGCAGATAGGTTACTCTGTTACAAACATGACGGATATTCCCTCCAGATTATTAATGGTGACATAGGATATATACACTTGTAATAAGGCTAACAGGGCATCTGTCATGTTTATGATGGAGTAACCTATTCATCATACTCTAATTCAGGCCGAAACATTTCCAGTAGGGCACGGTCAAGTGCTGTGAACAGCTTAGGTCCCACTAAACCGACATGTTGTCAAGCTCATGATGAAGCTGTTGGTTTTGGCACCAAAAGCTCGAAGTGGGACAAAACCAGATCTTGTGACTGCCAATGATTACAATTTTACAATTGCCTGAAATTTTTTACTGAATATCAAAATACTGTTTCCTGGTTCTGAAATATAGAACAAGCCTTCTAGCCCATAGGAATGAATGAGAAGGTATTCCTTATTTGCGAATCGCAATTTGCGATTCGCAAATAAGGATTAAGTGGGATTTGCAATAACATTTGCTAATCCTACCTACATTTCATTTTGCGATTCTCTAATTGCGATTCCCTAAAAATCGCAATTTGAGTATCGCAAAATGAAAATGACCTACATATGCCCCTTAGTCATTAGATCATAATGGCAAACTTGTTTTGAAATTTGACCTGCCTATATTCATATTTCTTCATTCATTTCCCCACATTCTAATCTCATATTAAGCCAAAATCACCTAAATTATGTTTCTTTTTTCCACTGTACTTGCATCAGTGAAAGGCAACCTCATAGTGAAATCCTAAATCTCTTTTAAACTTAAGAGTAGCTTCACTACATATGGCTATTCACCACTTACGAGTGTAAATTTACTCAAAAGAGTATACTTATTTGTCCCAACCCTTTAATCCAGGAGGTGAAACGTAATTAATGAGAGTAAAGTTTCTACTTGCATCTTTTCACAGTGAAAGGTCTCCGCCATATGCGGCGGAGATCTTCATATGGTAAATTATAGGGAACGGTTTAAAAATGTATCAAACTAAAAAAATAAAATAGGATATTTGTCATTTAAATATTAGTGAATACTACCTAATTTTTTTATTTTAAAGTGTAAAACAAAAATTATAAAAACATTCTGAGCATCGTTAACATAAATATAAATCAAATATTTCATTATTTTGAATAGATTAAAAAACATATTTTTATTTCCTAAGATTTACATAAAATAATATGTATTGTAAAGTAAAACATATTAAATGTTATGAATAGAATAACTTTACAAAAATTGTATTATTGTTTAAAAATATAATTAACATGATTGTTACATTTAAAAAGTGTTATCATATTTTATAATACATTAATAACTATGCCTAATTTATATATAATTTTTATTTACATTAATTAAATGTATTTATATTTTTGGAAAAAGTTCAAATAGGTTAATTTTCATTTTAAGACCTGTCTCCATTATTTTTTATGGGAGGGTGTTGAAGTACCAGGTGTTGGCCATGTCTGGTGCTGGACCTATTCCAGCTCTAAGCTTGAATATATTTACTACTGTTTTGGGTCCTTTTGGCCTTAATAGCTATAGAAGTGAAGTTTGTGAATAACAATGGGCTTACTCTTTTTTGAGTGGGTGCATGTCCCTCCTTAAGCCCCTTCATATCCTCCGTACAAAGCACTACACAGTCAGGGGCCAGCATACCTCAACAGCCACATACAGTTCCAAATACTGATCAGACACCTCCACTCAGCCAGTCTCTTCCGCTCCAACGTCCCCTGCAAACACATAGATGAGGACTGCACCTTTTCCTATGTGAGCCCCAAGCCCGGAAAGACCTGCCCTTCCACATCAGAGTCACGAGAAACTGAAAAGTAGGCTTCAATTAGGGCGGCACCACCCCTTTTAGGTATCAGGATACCCTACCAGTGATATGTGTGCTGTACATATAAGCATAATATTACACATTAACATAACAAGACTTGGTTCCCCTTTTTAGCCTGTGTTCTAAACAAAGAATACTTGAATGATCAAATGAACTCTTATGAATGTCTTAGCTGCTCTCGCTGCTGACAATGTTATTATTGGAGAAGATGTTTATGTACCACCGCAACCCATACCCAGAGTCACTCTCAACCAATGCACACCAGCCTTCCTAAACTTGAACAGCCACCCCACCTTATCTGTGTGCAATGTATAATACCTTAATGATATATTTGATCCACATGTGCAACTCATTTTCCCCAACTATTCTAACACACACAATTGCCACATCATGATTCAAGAAACCCTATGCAATGCGACTAGAGTACTTCTCAGGTACTCTTCAAACAGTATGATCCTCTCACACAGAGGGTGATCTGGCCAATCGCTTTCTCATCCATACAATATATACACCTCATTGTAGTACCAAATGATCATGAAATAAAATGGGCTAAAAAATGATCAGAGCAAACATATAGACCACCAAAATATCTTCAAGATAATTATACATAGGTAGTTAGGGCTTTACTGTATTAACTGTATATATATGAACCTGCACATTGCGTGTATCTTCAAGATGCCTAGATATGTAGTTAACCTGTATATACGAACCTTGGCAGGATTTTAGTAGTCAGTAGATTGCCGGTGAGGTTTTTGTTATCAATATTGTGATACATAACCCTTTGTCTCCTGTACTCCTAGGGTGGGCTTACAGGGCCTTTGATTTTTATATGTAGTGACAAGACACTATACAAATGCAATACCAATGACAAAGACAATGGTTATGTCATTGCTGCTTAAATTTCACTAGGCCTCTTTACTTCGATGAAGGTGCTTTGGAAGGATGTTTTTGGAGTCTTACTTTTCTGTCTTGTTTAATCTTGTTCCTACCTTTGCCTTTGTCCCTAGAGGGCTGCCACTTTCAGGTGTAATTTGTAACTCTGTCAATGGGAACCTCAATGGAAGGCTTAAGTTGCCAATCAAGCAAGTCACCAAATCAGACAGCATTTCTCCAAAAGGCAGTGAAGCCCCTACCAGGCACATGGATACTACAATCTGTCTGGTAGCTGCTGCCATACATAGGCACTTATTTTCAATCAGTCGTGTTTTTGGGAAATTAATGTTTATTGAGAGTGATCTGATCGTGATTATTTATAGCTCTCGATCCGTCTCCCAAGCTATTCTTCTTCTAAAACGACTCATGTTTTGATAAAAAATGAACGAATTAACATAAGTACATGTCATAAAAATATCTCAAAATTATACTCACGATTAGATTGAAACAATCTGTATTGCCTCGCGCAGCTGTGTTCTGCGAGATGACTAATAAAGACTAAGACAAAACTATCTTGGGAAATAAGCCGATCCTCAGGTATGACATGTTTAAAGTAGCAGTGAAAATTCATAGCAGGTTTAGAGGCAAATAAAATACACATACTATTAACCCTGGGTGTTTCTGTGTAAGGAAACAAGCAACGATCAATTGTTGCTAATTTCTTAATCCATTTTTTAATGCAAGATATCTTGGATATTATAGTATTTAAAAAAAATCCATTATCAGCTATTTTCAATCAATGTAAGCAGTGTGTTAAATATAGATTTAATATTTATATGAAATGATTTTAAACAATGTCTTCGCATGCGATTTTGGGCTGGAAGGTTCGCCTTCCAGTACAACAGCTGTGCTACACAGTACATACACACACCATTTCAATATGGTGCAAAGGTGTGAGTATGGTGATAAGAAGCTGTTCCAGCACAGGTGAAGAGTGCAGAAGTTGGCAAGATACAGTGAAAATGACTTCACGTTGATGTCTCCCACCACGGTGCAGCGCAGAACAACTATTTTTTTTGCAAATCTGCCACAGACTTTTTAAAGGTCCTAATATCAGTGCAAACATCAGTGCAACATTGCACCGACATTAGTGCAATCTGTATAATCCAGAAATGTAGTGTAAATGTGCACCAGCACTTGTGTAATCTAAATAATCTAGCTCTTGTCCCTGCACTTCCTAAACCAGATGATTCAAAGCTTTGCATTATATAATATTAGTATGCCGACTTTGCACCGGTTATTTTTTTTTTTTTGCAGAGGGACATTTGTGCAACACATAATGAGTGAAAGAGTGTTATAGTTCATGGTAACAAAATGCCCTTGTGCCGGGTGGAGAGAGTAGAAGGGACATGTAAGGAGCCAGCTCCCGTAAAAGAACACTAAAATGGCAATCACCACAGTGCAAACACCGGGGTCGAGAATGCGTCAGGTGTTTGCCCCACGGTGAAATGTCCGTAAATCATTTGATTCAAGCATTAGACCACTGCCAGGAATTCTGACCCCAGATTAGGTGTGCCTTTGTTTAGTTGGTTAATGCCTGTTGAGGTGTGGTTTTCTTCTGTTGTTTTTGGATATTCATTTAGTGTTTCCCAGCTTCAAACCGGTCCTCTCCTTTCCGTGGTGTCATATTTCAGGTTGTTTTTTTTATTTATTAAGCATTCTTGACCTCTTTTCTGGACTTTGCTGTCCTGTTCGCAGGTTTAAGTTATGTGATTGCTTCTTAGACTATGGTTGTAACTCTTTGTCACTGCTTATTATATCCTTCTGAAGTAATGATTGCAATGAGTAAACTAGATGAGGTACTAATGCATTCATTACTATGCAATCTTTCTAATTAAATGCAGTATGTATGCTCCCTGTCGCATTCCTTACAGGTGAGATGAGATTGTGAAATGAAATGAGATTTTAAAAAAATTGCATTGTTTTACTTAAGGGTTATTTCTTGGTTATCATTTGCAGGCAGAACGTGGTATTCTATTTGTACAATCAGTTAATAACTGTGCCACATGCACCTCCCCCAAAATCATTACCATCTGAAACACTTTTATTACACTACTGACTCTTTCACTACTCAACTCTTACACCACTACCAGTCCCAAATTTTGCGCATTTGAGCGCTACCAAAGTGAAATGATTCCTTTATTCGAACGGTCTAACCTATCCTGTGCAATGTTAAACACTACAGTGCTCAGACTATCAAACCTTTTACAGCCACACCCAGCCAGCCTTCATTTGTCTGACCTCTGTTTTTAACCTTTCCATCACATCTAGCTACCTTTGCTTGAAACCTGACCTGGATCTACCTCTTCTAGACAATCCTACTGCAGTTTCCTACTTTCACTCAAATTGTTGTCTAATATCTCAACTGTCCTTTTTCCCTAAAATTCTGGAACGAGTGATCTTTAATTTCCTTACATGTTACCTTTCCTCTAATAACCTTCTTAAACTCGTTCAATCTGATGTCCATATCCTACTCTCCATGGGGAAAAAACCTTTCACATGTATCCAACTTTGTCCACACTGCATGCCATAGCATTTCTTTTCCAGCCTTCATACTCTAGAACCTTTGGTACTGTTTTCCACCATCCTCTCCTCTTTTCACTGCACTCAGTAGAAGTCACGACAAGGCAAGGGCATATAGGTAAAGAAACGTTTTTATACTTAACTTCATATATGTGTACCTTTATAATATATAGCTTCCAAATATGTAGATGTGCAATTAAGAATATATATAATTTGTTGATATTTTGGTGATCAATCTTTTTGCTACAATATTTTGTTAGCACGTTAAATGAAACTCACTATTCTGATATTGAACCATTATTAGACATTAGATGACATTATAGCCTCTCATACTAAAAAAATTCCCTGGATGTGATATTAAATTTCTCGCTAATCCCCTGTTATCTTTTCAAGATGCCACTGGAGAATAATTGATAAACCATTTGAATAATAGATCAAGGAAACGTTTTAGGTATCTTGATTTCGTCCCCTAAAATACATTTCAGAGTAGTGTATCCATAAACTCTTGTTACGTTGAAGCACATTATTATGTGCTGTCATACCTTTCTCAGCTCTATCAGGCTTTTGGGCATTACATGTTTGGGGTAGTAACTGGGGTCTGGGAATTGGAATAAGAGTAGATTAGACGATATATCCATTATTTCTTCTATGGAGAGTATTTTAGTGCTATGCTCTTTAACCACTTTGGTTAATCTACCACAAAATGCAGTCGAATAATAGAATTAGAAGTTAGTAATCACATAGCTGCCCTAAACCTAAGGTAATTGTAGGTACCTTATGGTCCTGCAAGGTTTCCTATGGGCCAAGATAACAGCAGTAACTAGACATGCTAATTGATTAAAAAAGAAGCTTGTGGATAAATGGGGAAGGCTTCTAAACAGATATAACATTTTTGAAAGCCGTATCATTTTGACAATATTTGCCCTTCCTAGAAATAAAATTGATGAAGCCTTTTCCATTTAGTTTCCTGGAGATCTCTCAAAGCCTTTCTGACTCTCTGATCAAAAAAATGGAGGGAGGAAGAAGCAGAGGTTCATTCAGCTTCCAAGAGGTACTGGTTATCTATTAGAAAGGGGAAGAATGAACCACATTAGTCTCAATATCAGAGTCTCAGAAATTTTTGTCTAGGAGATCCTCAACCACACGTAGTGCTCCTGCATGCATCTCTCTCCAACTGACATTCAGTTGGAGAGAGATGCATGCAGGAGCACTGCTCAGGCTGGTTTAAACTTCTGTCCTACATTTCTCCACACCATGGTGCAAATGAAATGGATATTTAAGTTCTAGGCCTAAAGACCATACCTATAACAACATACCATCTGGAGCACAGTGTACTCACTGATGAAGATGGGTGAGTGATTCCACTCACTAATAACACACTATCTGGGAAGCCCTGAAGTATAAGGCCTCTGTATATATTTATTTGGTCCTGATGAAGGCCATAGACCCATAGGGGCTGTTCCAGGCTGAAACATGTCAACCCAACCACTAGGTTTTGGGGACCAGTGACTCATCCACTAAACACTGCTTTTATTTTTATACTTATCCCTATCCTACTCTTTTCCCCGAATAAAGATTCACCTAAAGGATAGGAGAAAATTTTAATCAACTCACCACTGTCAACATCCAGACAGCCTCCCTTCTGGTGGAGGTTTTGATATCACTTGTAGACCGGGAAACTCAAGTGACAGACCCAATCATGATGCTAGCCACCAAACCACACTAAGGGCCTCATTACGGTGTTGGTCGGAAAGGCTCCGAATGGCAGTCAGATTTTCCTAACCCGAGTCGGAACCCATGTTTCTGACCGACTTAGAAATATTTCCGACAAACTGATTATGATAGAATGTAACCAGTCGGTCTTTTTGACTCAATTCCAACCGGCATTTGGAGCGACTTACAGGTCTACGGACCGCATTTCTGAACAACATATTACTATGTTGTATTCTGACAGTCTTTCTGACTCTGTTTTTCTGACACAGAATGGATGTCGGAAACTGACTTTGGGGGCCCGTAGCAGGCCCCCTTTCACCCGGAGACCTCCGGTTAGGGCCTGTAGGGTACCAATGGGACCCCTCTTTAAAACCATGCACAGCGTGTCAGGCACCATTGGTTGCCCGCCACTGTGTGAAAGGTTTTCAGCAACCACCCTTCTTTGCAATGGGAACCTGTGTTGTCGATCGGAACACAGGCTTCTATTGAAGTCAATGGAAGTCCGACCAAACGGTATTCAGAACCATTGTTATCAGTCGGTCGGACTCCCTGAACCTGAGTCAGTCAGAAACAATTCAAACAAGGGGTTGGTCAGAATGCTTTCCAACCGACATCGTAATGAGGCCCTAAGCGGAGATTACATACACCGCAGTCTGTGAACGTGTAGTTGAGGGTCTCCGAGACAAAAAGGTCTGAGACTCTGGTATTGAGACTAATGTGGTTCATTACTCCCCTTTCTGATAGCTAGCCGGTCACAAATTGTGACCAGCCTAATTTCTATTCAGTAGTCAGGTCATTCTGCGACCTCTGAGAATATTTTTTTTTAACCAACCTATAGTACATAGATCGGGTTAGAAAATCAGATCCATTGGCAAAGTCAGTGTTTAGTTTGCTAAAACGTTTTGCATATTGACTCATATTACATCAGGTCCTTTGAGTCTGCACACAGTAGTTTATGTGTAACTAGAAGACTGAGAATTATAGTTTTATAGATTTTGAGTAGGTGTGTGCTGTAATGTTATGTCTGTGAGGTAGTTTGGTTGAAGACCATTTACTTTTTAGGCAATAAGTGTCAGTAACTTTATAAAGTACAGTCCGTAGTAGTAAACAAGCTGGTTTATGGGTTGTCTTGAGATGGGAGCATATTGAGTTAAACTGTACGGAGATCAGGTAGCAAAATGTATTACCTTACACAGTGTTGTAATGAAATATTCAGGGTGGGGGAGACTGAATAGAAGCCAGATAAAATAGTGCTGGTTACTGGATACCAAATAATGGATTTGTTCATTGGTCACTTTGAACAATATCCTATGTCATTTGATATGATAGTTGGACTCCTGTACTGTTGATAATAAATACCTCCGTTTTCAGTGAAGGCTGGATAGATCCTTGAGGTTTCTCACTGAGGATCTACATTTGACTGAATCAGGAGAGAAGAAGGTAGTGTCAGAAAGAGAACTAGGAATTATTAATTAAGGAAAATGAAGCAACTCAGTTTTAGGATAGCCCGAATTTGTCCCGAGGTAATTGCTATTTTTCTTGTTTTTTTTTATAGGGGGTGCCCCCTGGGCCCCTGCTCACCTTCCTACCCTGCCAAAAGGACTTTCACCACCCACAACTGCAGCGCTGTTTAATTATTTTAATTCTGATAGATAATCATGCCATTGAACCAATCAGGCTCGTCAGAATGGTAATCAAATTAATGGCATATGCCAATGGTGTTCTTTTAGACACCCTTAATGCTCAGAAAAAATTAGCAGCAGTTCAAAAATTTGTAAATATATTTGGATCCCTGTCAGGTTTCAGGCGTAATATAGACAAAATGGATATTATCTGTATAGGCAATCGGTATAGGTAAATTATGACAAACAGTCCCATACTCTGTGCCCCACATGCAATGTTTGGGGGTCCAACACACATTTGTGACCCTCTGTGGTTGCCTACAAAGCCATGGATGGGGACCTGCCATTAACAGCACACAACCATGTTCGTGCTGCATTCCCTAACAGTATTTTGTTTTTTAAGTGGTCCAAGTTCTTTAAAGGAACTGGTGCTGCGTTAAAAATTACAAGTATCTTGTTTGGATAATAGCAGCCCCTAATTCCAGAAACAAAATAGCCACAACGGAACTGGTCCCAAGTAGGGCAGTGTGAAATTTAAATGACATCAGCAGAGTTTATGGAATTTATGGAATTTTGGATCATGCTTGTTGGTTCAATTATGACTATTCAATGGAGTATTACAATACAAGAAGCTTTTTTGCACTACATACATTAGGAGAGATTAATTCACCATCTTTCAAAAACAAAATTGGTATTAAGTACTTGGGTTCGTATTGGAGTAGTCAAACTTTGAAGGGATGCAAGAAAGTGGAATATATGAGCAGAAAGCATGATTAGGCAAATTAGGGAATAGAGGGGATGCTAGTTGGGGAGCAGTGAGTAAGTAGGCCAGATTCTAGTGTTGGCCTAGACCTGCCATGTGTTTTTGTTATTGCCTAACAGGAGAGGACACAGGAATGAATAGACTGATGTGAGATGATAGCGGGGTAATTTGCTATATACTCTTTGAATTGTATTATCATGGTGTCATAGGCTGCTACTATGAGACGTTTTCTTATTCTTCATATTTCCTCCCAATGCTGCGCAGTCCATTCTGCTACACCCAAGTGGAGCAAAGCTTGACACTACTGAAGAAGGGACAGGGGTTGTATGGATGCAAATGCATAGTTAGTATGCGCTTAGGTAAAATAAGGTCTACATTAGCAAAGTGTTTCTGCACCTTAAAACCTTTCCTCCATGGAAAAATACCCAGCAATATAGCTTCCCATGGCTTGAGTGTTGTTAGCTCTGTAACTGTAGCTAATAGGGCATGTACTGAATGCAAGAAACTGGCGTGCACCAAAAGCATGTGCCTAAGGTCAGCCAACAGCACTCGGCATCTAGGCCAGGCACGTTGAGCTGAGGAGAACAAATGGTTTATTCCTGAAGGTGTGGTATAAGCCCTATGAAGACTCATAAACTAAAAGTGTTTTAAACTGTGCATTTGTAGAGAAAGTTTGAGGGGACTGAAGTGCTAGAGTCTATTCTGTGTCATGTAGGGGCCGTGCTTAATCCTTCTCCCATTCCTGAAAGTGATGGCTTAGAGAGATCCCAGTGTGATCCCTAATGGTTCTGTGATACCAGGTGATTAGGTGTCGATCTGTTCCCAAGGTGTGTAACACGTGCATCACTTCATCTGTTGGTGGTCTGTGACCATCACACCCCACAACATCCTGAGGGCTCCTAATAACTGCTCATCTAGTAGAAGCTGAGTTGGAGGAATCCTATTCTCCTGACATATCTGATCAAATGTAAGCAAGCGGGCATTCTAAAACAAATTTCCCACTACACCGATGGAATGCTCGTACCAGGTTGCTAATTTATAAGTAGTAAAGTGCCCCTGGGGTCCTGGCAGGCCTAGTAATGGCATGACGGTAGAGTAAGGGATTTTGTGCTTTGTACGCTGAAAAGCTCATGCCAAGCCCTTCCGAGATATCCAAACATATGGGGTCCATGAATTATGCAGCTTAATGGTAGGATGAAGAATTTGTTGGATCACATGCAGGGCAGAGGGCCATCCCTTGTACTGGTTTCAAAAAGATTATTTCCAGATAGTCATCTGGCCACCCATTGCAGCTGCAAGATAAGATTTGAAGGATGGTGCTTCTAGCCCTCCACCCCCCACTGGTAACTGAAGCTTATTTAGGGCCACCCTACATCTCCTATTGTCCCAGAGTAAATCACCCAGCACCCGGTCAAAGTCAAGAAAGAATCGTCGCTTGGGAAATACTGGAATGTTAACAAAGTAATATAATAGACAAGGAAGGACTATCACTTTTGAAAGGACTACTTTACCTGCCAGGGCCAATGGTAATCTTTGCCGAAACTGCATTTGAGATTTAAGGGCCGGAAACGCCAGCTGTAAGTTGCCAACAAAGAGGACTTGTTGAGAGTGATAAAGGTGTTTCCCAAGATTTCGGACTGCACCCGTCTCCCATGTCACTGGTTCTCCACCTTGCTGAATTACCGGAGTCGGAGCATTACAGCTAAGCAGCAAAACGCATTATTTCCCGCAGTTCACCCGCAGTACCGCCACCTGCTCGAAATTATGTAAGATTTCCAAAATGAGGGCCAAGTCAGTTGATGCATTCCGAAGATATGGAAGTACTTCAGGCACACTACAAGCATTTCTCTGTTCATTGGGATACCCCACTGTCGCCCCGCCCCAAATAAAGTTGCTGTGCTAGTGGCTCCCTGGCAATTGTAAATAAGATTGGTGACAGAAGAGGGCACCCCTGTCGTGTTCCACGTCCTATGGTAAAAGACTTCAAAACCAACCTTCCTTTGCGTACTCGAGATATAGGGTTCGTGTACAGTATCCTTGTATAGGCTAAGAAGCACCTTCCCAAGCCCATGGCCCTTAGCAGTTGGAATAAGTAGTTCCTAAATAAGGGATTAAAGGCCTTTTCAATGCCTAATATAAGACAACCTGCTAGAGGGCAGCACAGAGAGGCCTGATCCATAAAGTAAAAAAAAAAAAATCTAGTGTTATTAGATGTGTTGCGCCAAGGGACACATCCATTCTGATTTGGATGGATCAGAATAGGTAATACCTGCTCATATTATGCACAGTGCCCCAAATTAAGGCATTATACCACCACACTTTATTACTCACCATTCACCGTAAAAACTCACCACGAAACGCGCCATTTGCCGTAAAAATCTACCATAAAAAACACCTGTTGTGCTCGGTTTGTTTAAATGTATCAACGCACCAAAATTCTATGCAAAAGAATGCCTTTTGTGCTAAAGTTTAACGCAAAATGAGACATTTTATGTAATTACACATACATTTTCATAATTTCACTGACATTTCAAGCACAGCAGAAATTGGTCATTAGTTTGTTACCAGAATTGCCATCGCAAAACATTTACACCTACCATACAAATTCACAATTTGGAAGTAATGCCCTTTTCTCACATTTCTTTTCAGTATAGGTCACAAACCCCATTTTAGGAGTCAGAGACACTTTTCTGATTCGTAACCTGTTTTTTTATATATTGAGAATAGCTATTTTGAGCTCACAGAAGTGGAGTTTTTGTGAAGCACAGGGTGTGAGATCAGAACACTTCTTAGTCCATTTGGCTAAAAGGTCTGGTCCTCCCACCTTCTAGGCGCTTTGCATTGGGCCTGAAATCCATTCGAACCCTGTTCCAAAGAGTTTACAATAGACACAAAAGTCACATTTTGCAACTGGATAAAAGAAGACAATTACTCCTGTTTTCTTTATGCATTCTTTTTTAAATATTTTAAGTATGTTTTAGCTATGCCCTATTGAAAACTATAAACTGATAAGAAGCTAACAGATGGTGAATCAATGTTTAGCACTTTAGTAACTTTTTGCACAGGTCCTGTAATGAGCAGCTCGTGAATATTGTCAAATGATGTTTGATGGAAGCTAAAGATGGAGTATTAACGTTAAGAATTGGATACATTTTTTTACAAGTTATATGAATTATTATTTAGCATGTAGTGATGGAGTATTAATGTCAAGCACTCTAACAATTTTTGCACAGGTTGGGCACACTTTGTATTCGCTCCAATTCGACTGGTAGTTTAGTCCTGAGAGAATTGAGCTGCATAAGTCAAGTGTCAAACAACAATGGACCAAAAATTAAAGGACGGATAATTATTACCATTCACTTTAGCAACTTTTTTCTCTGGATTTGAGAATGATTTGTACATGCCTAATATTGAGTGATAGCTTAGATTTGTGAAAAGTGAGTTTAGTCATAGTATCTTGCAGGCAATTGGTAAGATATTCATCGTATTTTTATTAACCTTTCACTTTTTATTTTTTAAAGAGATAAAGATGGGGATATCCCGACTATATGTATTTCGAGTTGCATGTTTAATCGCACATGTATAGTTGTTCACGAGGCCATTTTATTACTTTTTAAAAAAAAGATTGTAATGATTTTAATGACTCAAATAATAAACGTATACACAGTGCTCCTCTTTCCACTGAAATTCTCAATATTTTACGCCGTAATGATGAATTAGTGAGAACAGGTGTAGCATTAGTTATGTGTGTCTTTTGGCCAATTGCAATCCAAACTGTCTGAAAATGTTACAGAAATATCGTCTGAGAAACATTTTGTGTCCTAAGTATAGCTACAAAATGTAGATTTTATGATATAAACTCCAAAAGGTGCTATTTTGTAAATGATATCTAGGACACAATATTCATGTCTGACGATATTCTGCCAATATTATTATGGTACCATACCAAAATCACAAAGCTGTCACAACTAACCTATACACGAACTGTCCTTCGTCTAAACTATGTAACCCACCCCAATCTTACTCAACTCTGTACTTTTATTATTGCTATATATGTTCAAACAAGTAAATGCTACTAAATAAATAAATATATAAATGAAGCAATTTGCTTAAAAAATGTGTTGGGGGTTCAATAATAAAATCCAAATGAGTGTTTGGAGGGAACACGGAGGGATGATTCTTGGATATGGAGTAGGGATATTGACAAGCTTGAGACTGGATGTGTACAATAGAGATTAGCAGCAAGTTATCTGAACAGTAGGGCCGTTTTTTTCTGTATTAGCCAGATGTTCATAATAGCAGAACTTCTTTAAAATAATGGTACATAGAATATTTTCACAAACCTTTGCCTGTGTAAATTCGGGTAACAATATGGACTGCTCGAAACATGAAAATGGTGTTTAACAATGATGGTTTGAGATGGAGGATCCATGAAAGACTAGAGTTTACACGTGCCCTGTAGCATGCAGAAGATGGCTGGGTTACTGTCACACATGTTTCCATCAACCGAATAAGGACACACGAATCAGTGAACCAGACTTTATGTTTCCACATAATTTACATTTCGTGAGACTTGTGTGTGGATTCTCCCTGCCCTGTGGGTTTAATGATGCTACATATTTAGTTTATACGTCTAAATCTTTTTTGCTTCCATGCTAGCTAATTTGCTGTCACCTATGATGACTCAAAATCACGACAACCGATGTGACATCAGTGCTGCTTTCCTACACCAAGGAAAACTAGGCAAAACAGAAGCTAACGTGAATACCTTTAAAAAATAATATGTACTAATAGAACTAAGGTAAAGATTGCATTTGCAATCTGCATAACACATTTCACACTTGATTTCTCCCAACTGAGTAATAGTAGTTTTGTCTGAAAAGATTTAGGCTTGTCCTCTGTTAGCGTTTCTACTCTATCAACATCTCGAGGGTAATTTTCAATTGTTTTGGGTGCATTCCAATAACATTTCATAGGCATGTTCATATATTTTAGTAGTTTTCCAAATCGTAATATTTTGTTTCATTACAACTCATTGCAAATGTCACTGCATACACGAGAAAATAATGCGGACATTTGTTTTCTCTTGCTCTTTGTTAGCCATTTTTAAATAGTTGATAGCATGGGTGCAGAGAAAAAAGACTGACGAGACCACTCATTGCACTCGCTTCCTAAATACACAAAGAGTCACATAGCCAGAAGCCTCAGTGATTGGATACAGTCCAGGCGGCTACTCTGATAGGGCTGTGACCCTAATTTTGTCTGCCCAGGGTCTCAGCTGCCTATACGGATTCTGTGCACAAAATGGCTGCAAGCATCATTGTGTCCATAGGCAGGCACATTGGCCAAGGAAACAGGGCATGTGATTGATTTACTTATGCTGGTTGGCTGTGCCAATCTCAATGTTTGACATCTCACTAGAAATAGAGAAGGGTATAGGAGCATATATGAGAGCCCTGTGGGCTTTAGCAATAAAATAGGGGCACTCCAAAATCCTAATACAATTGTGTCCCTTATAACCAGACTCTCCAAAACAGTCTTGTCTAGTCACATTGTATCAGAGCTGATCAATTATATGGTGCAGGCTGGACAATAAGAATCATCAACACCTTTACTATTTCCTCCCATTTCATTCTTTACCATCAATATTTTGGTTAATCATTGGCTTGAATTATTTTGTGACATCCTTTTACTTCTCCGCATTAAAGCAAAAGCTCTCCCTTTCCAAATAATATAAATATATTATAGATACATATACACGCGAAATATGGTTTGAACTTTTATATATATATATTTATGTCTCAATATATAAAATTCACGATATGATATTTTTTACCCCAAATTCATAAGGCAAGAAGAGATATGTTGTATACTTAAAGCATTAGGTTAGCCGACACATTTCAACATTTGTGCACCATATGAGCGGTATAGAGGTTTGGCTTTGGGTAGCTATATGTACCAAGATTTTCTTCGCTTTATGTGGCACTGCTCATACCTACTGCCTTTCGAAGACTCTCCTATAGACAGATATTTCAGGAATAATTCACAGCGTTACCCCATTTGTAGCTTTCATCCCCATTTTTACATCAGCCTAGGGACTTAGAAGTCAGTAGGTTACAGCAAACATTTTAAGCGCCTAGATGAAATCCAAATTCTGACTGTAACAAGACAGAATTTAGCAGAAAATAAGTGTTGTTTGTAATTTTTTGCCAATTTAAATCTGCATTGAAGGTTGCATAAAAATAATGTCTATCCCTTCTGCCATAAAATGCTGTGATAATATGTGTGTCCCATGAATGGGGAACACAAACTTTTTTTTGAAAATGAAAAAGTGGGAAAATTGAGATTTAGACGATGAAGATCACACTTGCCTATCAGGCTATCTGGCAGTGCATGTCTTAAAAGTCTAGAGTTGCAAGATGTACAAATGTGGGCCACTTTTTAGGGTTCGCGTAGGCAGCTCATGTGCTGTCACTTCGAGACTTTTTTTACTGATAGTTGGCTTGGAGCCCTCCCTTTACCTACCATTGGTGGGTTTAAAACCCACTCTGAATTGTGTGTTTCCTGCTGTTCGGTCGGCACTTCCCTCTTCTTGCATGTGACCCGCCCCCAGAGCATGACCAAAGTACTTGTGTCCCTACACAGCTCATTTTTCATTTTGTTGAGCCACCCACAGAGTGCATCTTGCCTTGCTGGCTATGTCGTTTTTCAGGCTGTTTTAGGCTGTCCAGCTAAACTTCGTCTCTCCCGAGAGTACTTGCTATCTGTAAATAGATCTTTAAATCTTTTTCTTATCTGGTCTCATTTGCTGTGCATTTAAAGACAGAGGTCAAATATCAGGCTTTGTATTAGGAGGGAATATGGTGTTTTACTTTTCTTTAGCTGACTTCGAAGTTCGAGAATTTATGTGAGAATCCATCCTGCTGAGTACTCATACAAGAGGACAGGCTGTACGATGGTATCTTTTCTAGCACACATTAAAAATGAATTATGCTGATATTTCGAAACACATATTTTTAAGAGACAAGGGAACCTAATGGGTCAGAGAGGGACCTTGGTTACAAATAATTATAAAGAAACAGTGGTCACTTTCAACAGTTACGAATGGAGCAAATCAACACAGAACTGTATCATATACTTATTAAAGGAAAAATAACCATTTTAAATTACATCATGAAAAACATTGAAATAACACAAAGGAAGTGAAGTGAAGGGGTTTTGTAGTGAAGTGAAGTGAAGTGAAGGGGTTTTGTAAAGCGCAGCTGCTGCCCGAGGGCATCCAAGCGCTAAGTAAAAGTAACAGAGCTCTGAGGGAGGAGACGAGAAATCAGGAGGGGAACTAATTTCTGAAAAGGTATGTTTTTAACTCTTTGCGGAAGGATGGAAGGGTAGGGATGGACCTAAGTGAGAAGGGAAGGGAGTGGGGTAGTTTAAAAAAAACATAGGGAAAGAGAAACTCAGGCCTAAACAAAAAAAAGTTGCCAGGACATAATCAAATAGTTAGGCCAAACAACATTGTAAAAGCACCATTGCACCAATATAGAGTAGTTTATATACAACAATTTTATGTCAAGGTGCTAAATTCGATGGCGTTTCGATCCCTATGAGAATAGTGGGATCAACATCAGGACAAAAAAGGTGTGTAGCATGAGACATTTTGAGAAATGTTGCCTGCTGTAAAGAAGAGAGATAGGTGGAGGGAGAAAGAAGGGGATAAAAAAATAACTATATTAAAATTGGGTCATATGCATGTGAGCCAAGGGGTGTAATCAAGCTGGAGAGTGTCTAAAGTGAAACTAGTCAATAGGGAAATAGAATCCCAAGTGCTGTGATACAATTACCAATTAGTCGTACAAGGTAGTAAGTAAGCATGGCTGGTGAACAGTAGCTACGGCAAGGAACTGACCTTGTAAAGCGAAAGCAGCGGTGTGAGGAGACCCAAGGGGGTCAGGGACATCCATAAAGGCACAGAGGGCCTATCGTGGATCAGGGGACGGAGGTGGAATCCGTCGCAAACGACTGTCCAATATTGAGAAACCTAGAGATGGGGTGGACGACTGTAGATAGGTGTTGCTGCCTGCAAGAAGGCAGACTAAGGTTTAAGGATTGAGCCATGGTGCGGGCGTTGTGGCAAAATAAAGTGCATGCAAGCTATTACCTTAATAGGTAAGCAGACGCTAATGTAGGACCGCTAGTAGGGTGTCCTTGGGCAGCCTATGAAGGAGAGGCACAGCGGACTGCAGAGAAGGAAGCCGTAATAGGTTTAGGGAGGTGTGTCAAGTGATTACCTTAATAGGTACTAGGAAGAAGATGTAAGGCCACGGGCACCTGTGAGGGTGAAAAAACTGTTATCAAATTGGAGGCGACTCATAAAGATCTGAGTGGAATGTACAAATTGCAGTGCACTTACCAGTAGTATAGTCTACGGCCAATTCCATGTCAGACAAGCATGTCTGAGGGAAAATAACCGAATGACGACTGTGGCGCCTTCCGATAAAAGTGGTTGTTGGTGATGATGTCAGAAGACAAGGCAGGTATGGGCCGAGAGGACGAGAAAAATTAGCGGCTGCAATGTTGGGTGTGAAATGAGGTGAAAAAAAAGGTCAGAGAGGAGGAGGTCAATAAATAGCGGCCATATTGGAGCAGAGACGGAGGACAAGAAATTAAAATTAGAAAGCGGGAGATCAAGAAGTTAATAAGTAGGAGAAATACAGAGGTAAACGTCCAAGTATGAGTTCAGTGGTTGAAGAGTTATAAGGTGAGGGTGTCTGAAATCAAATTAAAAAACACACAATAATATACATATGTACAGAGCAGCAACAATCTGAAGGACAATGGTACATGTGGTTTACATGCGTGGTGTTAGAGAGAGCCTAAAATATATGGAGAAAAACATTAAATTAAGGAGGTCCAGTTATCTAGTCGGTTCAGCCCTGTGTTCAAGCAGTTGGTTTGAAGTATTAGTTTGAGTTCCTTCTTGTTCAAAATAGAGCTTATGTCACAGTAATGACTTGACAACAAATTTCATCCACCGTATGTCGTTTCTCTGAGAAATGTGCAACAAGTGGTGCGTTGATTATCTTGCAATTAATGCGGCTGCGGTGTTGGCGGAAACAAACACATATTTTCTGTGATGTTTGACCAATATATAATTGGTCACAAGGGCATAAGATTGCATAAATAACATTTGCTGTGTTACAATTTGAAAATTGGTTGCGAGTGATATGGATGTTGTCAAACCCAAATTCCTTATTTCCGATGGTAAATTGACATACAGTACAATTCTTGCATTTAGAGTGCCCCACTAGTGGTGCTAAGCCCCATAGATCGGTAAGGCTCTTTGTAGTCTTTTTGGGGAGAAGGCAGGCCCTGACTAGATGGTCTCTAATGTTTCCGTTCTTGTGGAATGCAAACGAGGGGTGTTCAAGGTTATAATCACCTTCATTCAGTATGGACCAATGTTTTAAAATGCATTTTCTGACTTGGTTGGAGATTTTGGAGAAATTAGTTACACAAACCATGCGGTCATAAGATGTTTTAGGTTTTGGTGTGAGTAATATTTTGTGTGGACAATACTATGCTCTCTTAATGGATTTGCGAAATACATCAGAATGAGAACAGTGGAAAAGAAGCACATTTTTTTTGTTATCATTTGTGCACAGGAAAACTGTATGTCTGTGCAAATCTAATGGCCAATTTCAATTGGAAATGTGTTGTCTGTAATGGTATTGCGCTATCACACCTTGGATGCTACACATTACGCCACTCCACTTTACACTACTCCTCTCTACAACACTCTATACCACTTTACTCTATACACTCTGCTCCACTCTACTCCCTTCCACTTAGTGCCATGCCACTCCACGCCATGCCACTTCACTTCACTCCATTCCACAACACTCCATTCCACAACACTCCACAGTAACACATTCTTTAACACAGCTTACCACTCAACTTCACACACCTCCACTCTACGCTACTTCACTCCATTTTACCCCACTCCATTCTACTCCACTCCAATCTACTCCAACCCAATCTATCCCACTATATTCCAATATAACCCACTCCACTTCACTACAATCTACCCCATTCCACTGCATTTTACCATTCCAATCTATCATACTCTAATCCCCCATCTATTGCACTCCAATGCCACACTCCTCCCTAATCTACCCTACACTACACCAATCTACCCCACTCTACTCTACTCCAGTCTACCCCACTCTATTCTACTGAAATCTACCATACTCCACTCTACCCGACTCTCTACAACTTCACTCTACCCTACTCCAAACCACCAATCAACACCACTCCAATCTTCCCTACTCCACTCTAACCTACTCCAATCTAACCCACTGTACTCCATGCCAGTCTAGGACACTCCACTCTACCCCAGTCTATTACACTTCACTATACCCCAATCTACCCCACTCCACTTCATTCCAACCTATCACACTCCAATATACCGCACTCCACTCCAATCTAAGCCACTCCACCCAATCTACCCCACTACAGTCTACCCCAATCTGCCACACAGCAATCAACTTCACTTCAATCTACTACACTCCACTCGACCCCACTCCATTCCAACCCACCCCACTTCAACCTGCCGTATTCCTCTCTATCCCACTTCCAACTATCCCACTCAAATTTACCCCAGTCTCCCCACTCCACTCTACCCCACTCCATTCCAATCTACCCTAGACCCTTGACCATTTCCAGGTAGGTCGCTCCCCTTCCCCACAGCATCACCTGTGTGTCCGCTGCTCAGGAAGTTCGAGGCCCGTAAGTTAGTATCACCAGCTGTATTGTATTGCCTTATTGTTATTCAATGTCTGTGACTGCTGTTTTCTGTCCTCCCCCGCTGCCTGTACTTGGTCCGTGCCCGTATTTTCTTCTGCTCCCCTCAGTGTCCCCGTGTTTCTCTGCCTGTTTTTGACTCCTGTTCCTTTGTTGCCCCTGTGACTCTGTGCCCGTTTTTGATTTCTGTCCCCTTGGTTGCCCCTGTGATTCTGTGCCCGTTTCTGCTTCTGTCCCCTTCGTTGCTCCTGTAAATTCTGTGCCCTTTGCCTTCTGTTCCCTTGATGTCCCTCACCACTCCCACTCCAGCCACTACATTCCCGCACCCTCTAACTGCCCATTCGCTGCCCCTGCCTCCCACCTCCCAGGTGCTCCTACCTCCCCATATATGCCACCCGCTGCGTGATGAGGAGAGCGACCCTTGACCCTTCCGGGTAGGTCGCCCCCCCTCCGCACAGCATTGCCTGTGTGTCCTGCCCCAGCTGCCGCTGCTGAGGTAGTTAGAGGCCCGTAAGTTAATGTCACCAGCTTGCCTTATTGTTATTCAGTGTCTGTCACTGCTGTTGTCTGTCCTCCCCTGCTCCTTGTACTTGGGCTGTGCCTGTATTTTCTTCTGCTCCCCTCGCTGTCCCTGTGTTTCTCTGCCCGATTTGCCTCCTGTTCCTTCATTGCCCCTGTGACTCTGTGCCCGTTTTTGATTTCTGCCCCCTTCGGTGCCCCTGTGATTCTGTGCCCGTTGTGCTTTCTGTCCCCCTCGCTGCCCCTGTGATTCTCTGCCCGTTTCTGCTTCTGTCTCCTTCATTGCCCCTATAAATTCTGTGCCCTTTGCCTTCTGTTCCCTCGTCATCCCTCACCGCTCCAGCCGTTGCTTCCCCGCCCTGCCTGACTGCCCAGTCGCTGCCGCTGCCTCCCGCCTCCTGCCTCCCAGGTGTTCCTCCCTCCCACCTCCCCATATATGCCGGCCACTGTGCTGCCGCACGGCTGGCGCATTGAAGGGGCGCCTAAGGCAAGCCTCTCTGCGCCCGTCTGCACCTGAACTGCGTCCAGCGCCAGGATCCCTGGACCCCGCAAATGCGACAATGCCTGCCTCTGCTACGACTACAGCACCCTCCACGCACTCAATGCCGGACGATCACGCACCTGCTGCCTGGCTGCCCGAAGCGCACCCAAGGACCTTTCTCCTGTCAGAACAGCAGCTTCACCAGCATCCGGCGCACCAACCCACCTACCAATTAACCCAACCACCTCAGATGCATCCTTCTCAACACCCGCTCCGCATGCAAACACGCTGTGGAACTCTGGGACCTACTGGGATCCAACACCCCAGACATCGCCTTCCTGACGGAGATCTAACTGAACCCCTCCTCGGCACCTGATATCGTCATAGCCATCCCGGAAGGCTATAAGATCACCCACAGGGACTGCACCAATGGACTAGGAGGAGGAATCGCCATTGTCCACAGGAACTCTCTCAAAGTCTCAACCAACACCGACAACACCTTCAGCACCGCCAAACATCTGCACTTCCAGATCCACACCGATCCCAACACCACCCTCAGAGGAACCCTCATCTACAGAGCCCCGGACCACGGGCATAGTTCAGCAACTCCATCACTGACCTCGTCTGCACACACGCCCTCACCTCCATGGACTACATCCTCCTCGGGACCTGAACTTCCACCTCGAGAACAACAACGACACCAACTCCTCCACCCTGATCGACAATCTCGCCAACCTCGGACTTAGACAACTCGTCGCTACACCCACCCACTCCGCCGGCCACATGCTTGACCCCATCTACTCCTCAAGCTCTCACGTCTCCTTCAACCACACCTCCGTACTCCACTGGTCCGATCACTACTGCATCCACTTCACCTTCCGGAAACCCACCACGCACCACCGCACCCAACAGATGCCTCACCGCTGCTGGAGCAAAGTCACTGAAGACCAGTTAACCACCACCCTCGCCCAGAGCCCACCCGCAGATTCGACTGACACCGCCGCTCGCAACCTCAAACAGTGGATCAACGACTGCGCCAACACCCTCACTCCGCTCAAGAAGCCCTTCAACACCCACACTAACTAGACAGCCAGCTGGTTCACCAAACCCCTCCAGGCCTCCAAGCGAACCTGCCGGAAACTCGAAAAAAACTGGATCCGTGAACGAACACCAGAAAGCTACACAGCCCCCAAGAACGCCACCTGCAAACACCACCACCTCATCAGATCTGCCAAAAAGACCTCCTTCAAAGACCGCCTAGACAACAACACACACAACAGCAAAGAGCTCTTCAACATTGTGAAGGAACTATCCAACCCCAGCTTCAACACCAATGACATCCCACCTTCACAAGACCTGTGCGACTCGCTGGCCACCTTCTTCCATCGCAAGATCGCAGACATCCGCGACAGCTTCAACACCGTCAGTACCCCGGCAACCACTGAAACCCCCGCTTCCACGACCACCACCGGCACCAACCGCCTGATCGCCTGGACCAACATCAATGATGACAATACCATCAAGATCATGAACACCGTCTACTCCGGATCCCTGGAAGACCATTGCACCCCATCTTCGGAAAACCATCAACATCTCCTTTCAGACAGCGACCTTCCCGGAGAGCTCGAAGCACGCAGAGATCAACTCCTTACTCAAAAAACCCAAGGTGGACCCCAAGGACCTCAAGAACTTCTGACTTATCTCCCTGCTCCCGTTCCCTGCGAAGATCATTGAAAAGGTCGTCAACAAACAACTGACCAGCTTCCTATAGGAGAACAGCATCCTGGACCCATCCCAGTCCGGGTTCCGCAGCAACCACAGCACCGAAACTGCTCTCATCGCCGCCACGGATGACATCAGGACCCTGCTAGACAACGGAGAAACCGCGGCCTAATCCTCCTTGACCTGTTAGCCGCCTTCGACACGGTCTGCCATCGCACACTACAAACACGCCTCTACAATGCAGGAATTCAAGAGAAGGCCCTGGACTGGACCTCCTCCTTCCTCTCCGGCAGAACACAGAGCGTCCGCCTCCCTCCTTCCGCTCCGAAGCCACGGAGATTATCTGCGGCATACCCCAAAGCTCATCCCACAGCCAACGTCTACATAGCATCACTTGCCCACATCGCACGACGGCACAACCTCAACATCATCTCCTATGCCGACAACACCCAGCTGATCCTCTCCCTCACCAAGGACCCCCACACTGCCAAAACCAGCCTCCCCAAAGGAATGAAGGCCGTCACCGACTGGATGAGGAACAGCCAACTGAAGCGAAGGTCCTCATCCTCAGATCCACCCCCTCAGCCTGGGATGACTTCTGGTGGCCAACTTCACTACTAACACCCCCAACACCCACCAACCACGCACGCAACCTAGGGGTCATCCTCGACTCTACCCTCTCCTTGACGAAACAGGTCAATGCCATCTCCTCCTCCTGCTTCAACACCCTTCGCATGCTTCGCAGGATTGTCAAGTGGATCCCCACCGAAACAAGAAGGACAGTCACCCAGGCCCTCGTCAGCAGTAGACTGGACTACGGAAATGCACTCTATGCAGGAGCCCCCGCCATACTCCTGAAATAGCTTCAACGCATCCAGAATGCCTCCGCATGCCTAATCCTCAACAACCCTTGCGCAGCCACATCACACCCCGCCTGAGAAACCTGCACTGGCTCCCTGTCAACAAGAGGATAACCTTCAAACTCCTCACCCACGCACACAAGGCACTCCACAACACTGGACCAGTGCACCTCAACAGCAGACTCAGCCTCTGCACCCCCGCCCGCCAGCTCCGCTCTGCAGACCACGCCCTCGCCACCGTCTCCCGCATCCGAAGAGTGACCGCCGGTGGCAGATCATTCTCCCACCTCGCCGCCAAGACATGGAACTCCCTCCCCATCTGCCTGCAGCAGACCTTCTGACCTTCTGACCTTCAGAAGACATCTTCGTTGCGCGCACTGCATTGCATTTGGGGATGCAGTGGTAAATGTTTACTTACCTGCAAACCTCCATTATCCATACATTACTAACCCCCACCCTGCCCCTCCCCTCCCCACGTCACCGCTCCGCAGGTACTCCCCTACCTGCCGCGGCTGAACTTAGGTAAACTATAATTTCAACGAAATTCAGCAGCCAGAGAAGTCACTTACACACCAGGGACTGCTCATACATCTACCAATCTTTAGAAACTCCACTATCTTCTGTCAGATATTAAAAGTAAGAGCTTCACAATTGCTCTATAAATAATTTTCCAGTAATAACCCTGAATGTCTTCAGCCTACAATTGCTGCCCTATCGACCCCTGAGGTATGTGTGATCTGAAACTAAAAATTGCTAATTACATCCAAAGGAATCAGAAAAAAAGGAAGGTGAGAGGACATTCATGAATGTGTGTTAAACCTGGCATCTCTGGAGTTGTGTTCCCTGAACGTTTTGCCTTTTGTCTCCATGTTTTTCTGATTCTTCCTGTTGTCCTTAGGACTCTGGGCACTTTACCACTGTTAACCAGTGCTAAAGTGCATGTGCCTCTCCCTTAAACATGAATACATTGGTGTATACTGTAATGGCATATTTGATGTACTGGCAAGTCCCTTGTAAAGTGGTATGCCATATACCCAGGGCCTGTACTGTACTTCTACTAGTGGGCTGTAGTACTGATTGTGCCACCCACAGAAGTAGCCTTTCAAACCTTCCTCAGGCCTGTCACTGCAGTGCGTGTGAGTGCCGGTTACTGCCACTTCGACTTGACTTTTAAACTACTTATAATGTCTGAAAGTCCCCTTTTATTACATATAAGACACCCCTAAGTTAGGCCCAAAGTAAGCCTAAGGGCAGCGTGCTATGTACATAAAAGGTAGGACATGTACCTTTATGTTTTGCATGTCCTGGTAGAGACAAACTATATTGTTTTCACTACTGTGAGGCCTACTCCTCCCATTGGCCAGCATTCGGAATTCCTTAAACTGCAATTCCTGATCAGAGAGGAGAACTTTTTCATGTTTCATATCTTTGGAATGGTAATAATAAATCCTCGTTAGTGGTGAAGTTGGATTTACCATTACTGTTTTAGCAATCCCACTTTTAGAAAGTGGACATTTCTCTGCACTTTCTGCTCTATATGCCTGACCACGTCTCCAATACACGTCTTGGGTGATAGCTACACTTGCTGCATTCCCTCTAGACATCCACAAATACAGGAAGGTGAGGCTCATATGCATTCTGAGCACTCCTCTGCATTCATCTGCATTCTGATGGGTCTTCCTGGTCAGGGAGGAATGGTAGGGGCAGACACATACACTTCGATAGGTAGTGACCTGTTCACACACAATTTATAAACTAAGGAAGAACCCAACAGTATGATTTCTGGAGGTGAAATGGATTTACCAGACTGAGAGCATTTGCTTATTCAAATGTTCTAAAGCATTTATGAGCTTATCATTTATATTTTTCCAATTAAATAATTTCATTTGTAAAGCATGTCGGTCGATAGGACGCACCTTCTTCACAGTGAATTACACATATTGAACCAACATTATGAACTTCCAACATAAATGAAATACATTCAGTATACACAATAAACAAGAATGATAATACATAAAGGTGAAGTGCATTGAAGTTAAATCAAGTCATTTTAAAATATAGCAACCAATATTTAACTGTACAGTACTGAGTCTGTGTGGAAAATCAAAGGTTGTTAGCTACTGGGTATATATAACTACTATGCAAGGGAAATTTATTTAAACTTGCTCCCTGCAATGAATCATATTAAATGGTTGATTTATGCCAGCAGTACTAGACGCCAATGTGTTTCGAGCCCCATCCTAGCTAAGGGATTCTCATCAGAGCATTTAGACTGGATTTATTATGGAAAGGAAGATCCAACATATATATTAGTTCCACTCTCCCTTAGTTAAATTCACTACAAGGCTTTTCTCTTTAACATATTGATTACCTGCAAATCTTTTCTGTATTTTCAGTTCTCATTTTCACTTTTTTGATTCCTTCTTATTTGAGTGTTCTGCCTATAGCTAAGGCAATTCTAAACGCAAAAGGGAAAAAAGGGCCTTCTTTTAGCCATTTGTTTGGTCGGCCAATTGTTTGTATAAACCTGGATGTAATGTGTCGTTTTGTTGACTTACTAAGGGGTCTATTAGTATAGCGGGCGGATCGCCACTGCCCGCATGGTGGTAGTGATCCGCCCGCCAATTCCCCCACCCACCTCCCATTTCCCCCGCCATATTACGATGGCGGGGGGGACCCCTGCAGATGGAAAGATCATCCGTTGTTTTTTTCTACCCGTCGACGAGACGACCGGGCAGAAAAGGGGCTGAATATAGTGGCAGAAGGGGCTGAATATAGTGGCGGTGTCTGCAAGACACCGCCATCCATATTATTATGCAGGCGGACATGTGCCTTTCCATGGCGGTGTTGCCGCCATGGAAAGGTATGCGGTGTCTGCATGTGGCGGCCTGTTGCAGGCCCCCATTGTTTTGCGGGGTGGGGGTGCACATGGGGTACCCATTTGCATGTACAACGTGGCAGGCACCACGTGGTGCCTGCCACGTTGTGCATGCAAATGCACAACATGCCTTTTTTTAGATTGTGGCGGGTGCCAAATTAGGATGGCAGTGGTTATCACGGTGGATGCAAAGTCCGTCCGCCGCTTTTCCGCCAGAGGCAATTGCACGATTGTCTGGTAGATGGAAAAGGGCCACTGATTTTGTGCCGGTGCCTAGCAGGCACCATCCGCCATATTAGGATGTGTCCTGGAAGAGGCCTTTCCATGGCGGCGAAGCCGGCATGGAAAGGCTGGCGGGGATGGATCACTAACATAATATCGAATTCACAAATATAGAATTACCAAAATATCGAAGAAAAAATATAGAATGCAAAAATATCGAATTCCTATCTACAAACAGGTAAGTACAAAAATATCGAATCAAAAATATAGTTTTAAAAAAAATAGTTAGTACAAATATCGATTTTTTTTAATGTCTTAAAAGTAATTTAAAATTAATGAAATAATAAATAAAACATTTACTATTACCACTCCAGTGAGTGCAACAGTAGGGAAACCGTTGGATAGCGTAGGGGTAAAAATTGCTATTCCCACTCCAGAGAGTTCTACAGTAGGGAAAGCGTTGGATAGCGTAGGGGTAAAAATGACTATTAGATATTAAATTACTTACCTTCAATTCGATATTTTTCACCACTATATTCTGTCCATTTGATATGTTGTCCATTCTATATTTTGACTTTGATATTTTGGTAATTTTATATTTTGAATTCGATATTTTGTCTTCTTACCGGCGGGGATTGGGTTTGGAGGCCTGTTGCGGGCCCCCTCTGTATGGGGGGATGATGTCGGTGCACTGGGGGGTACCCATGGTACCCCCCTACATTTCCATGCACAAGGTGGCAGGCACCGTGTGGTGCCTGCCATGTTGTGCATGGAAATGCACATTGTGGCATTTTGGCATTGTGAACAATGCTGCAGCCAGCAGCACTGTACGCAATGATCAGGGTCCTGGATGCGCCCACCATAGCGGCAGGCACATACTAAGACACTCAGTGGGACCGCCGCCTTATCCGCGACCGGTCTCAGAACCGCAACAATGGCCATCCTAATGAGCCCCTTAGTTAGGTTATCGAGACGTGTGGGTTTCTGTATCACACCTTCTCTATTGAACTAAAATATTCACCGGGACACATTTCTCCAAAGGAACTTTCATTCTTGTTCCTTAGCTTAAAGTGTTGTAATAAGTCAATAGAATGCATTGTAGAATCCCTCAATTTCAACGGTCATCATTTGTGCTTAACGAACAGTACTTTGGCGTTTAAGCAAAGCATTAGACCACTTACTTAAAATTTACTTTTGCTCGCTTCAGGGGAACAAGTGTCGAGCGGATAAGGTATTCCTGAAAGACAAGTGTAACTACGATATAATCACCACATCTGAAGCATGTTATATTCTGATACTTTGTTTCAAATATATAAGCATTTTCACTCACGTCTCTCTCATAATACCGTTTGGTATTTAAATTCTGGCTAGCGTGTTGAACAATTCAAACGTTACTGAAATACAAGTTTGCAGGCGATGTAATCGCTATGTTGAGGGCATGAGGCAACAATTATTGTTTGAGCTTCTTACTCAGTCTTAAACTTTTTCATTACTTGCGCCGTACCGAACTTGCTTCCTGTTGCATCGTGCTTACCTGGTGTAGTGAAGCCGATTTGGCGGTCCTGACGTCATTTTTGGGACTTGTTTGTTGCTGCTGTGGTTTGTGGTTTATGGATGCTTTTTTCGCTGACCTGACCATTATGCTCTGATTGCTTGGGACTTTTTGAAGTTGTTTTGAAAGCACTATTCTCTCTGATTTCTGTTCACGAAATATATATTTTTTAAATTATGTGTTTAGGGGGCGTGGCTAGCAGCCGAGCATGGCGGCCGCTTAACGGGGAAGCTCCAGGAGTGAGGAGGCATCCCACAACAATCCTGCACACTTATCCGTTTTCAACACGTCTCTGGAAGGGCGAGCCGGGTCGAGGACCGAGTGGTGTCCAGCAGGGAGTGGCTGAGAGCCGCAGGACACCGGGATAAGAGAAGTCGGGACTCCATGTGGTAAGGCCCTGCAGCGGCCACGAACACCGGACTATCCTACTGGGGCAGGCCGGGCGGAAGTGGAGGTGCGGCGGGACGAGGGCGCCGGAAGACATCGCTGAAAGTGAAACCGCGATGTTATTGAGGTCGGAGGGGCGCGAACACACACCCGGCACCCAGGCGGGAGATTAGAGGAGGAGGCAGACTGTGACCGGGACCCAGCGGGCAGTCAAGAGAAAGCGCAGCGGCAGGACGATAAAGGGCCAGAAGAAGGAGCGCTACGCAACTCATGCCGATTGCGGAGGAGGACCCAGCGGGCAACCGGTAAGCGGCAGGGGGAAGCGATTGTTCTGCTGCTCCTCCCGCAATAGCCCTTCGACAGGTAGCGGCGAGGAACGACGTGTGGAGGCCGACGGCAGTGGGAAAGTAGTGCTCCACAGCCGACGTGCTGGCGCAGGGGGCCGAGAACATAACTGACCCCAGTTGGACTAGGCCTGAACTGAATTAGGATCGCGCCAGCCAGGACTTGGTGGGGGGCCCGGAACCACACTTCCCTAACAGCGCAAACAGTGGGGAAGTGAAAGAAGAAGCCAACAGTGTGAATTCCTGGTCCTGCCGGGAGGCGAAGGCACATTGGAAGATAAACAGGCAGCAGAGGCCATAGTGCTGATAGCACGATAACAGGATCGCATTCCTGGTCACCCCTCCTTGCGGGTACTCGGCGATTTTGGTGGTCCCCCCCTCCCCGGTGCTCCCCCCCTCACACGCCTCTACAGGAGAGGCACTGGTTAGCACGGCATCGCTATAAGAACGAGATACGTCCAGCGGCACGCTGTTTGTAGGCCTTACCCAGGCCCAGTAGAGACAGCTCCCCCAAGTCCAGCGCTGGCAACCGAGGATCAACAGGCGACCCGGAGGCTACGGTCGGAGCGGAGAAATGGCGGATCACAGGAGGACTCTCAAGAAACGGTGAAAGTGCAACGCAGAAGAGGGTCAGACTCTGGCATAAACATGACTGGCAGGGGCTCAAAGCACAACTCGACGCAGGCCAAACTTGACAAGTTCGCCTATGACAGGAACAATCAGCAGCAAGTGGAATCCCGGAATTCAACGGGGAAGACGCCGGAAGGTGAAGGAGCGAAAAAGGCGACGCTGGAAGATGTAATGCGCGCCCTGGCTCAGGTACAAGCTACAGTGGGAACTACAGCCACGGAAGTTACATTGATCAGAGAGGACTTTCAAAAAATGAATGAGAGAGTAAAACAGGTAGAAGTGGTGATGAAATCCCTGGTGGAAGACGTTTCTGAACTGCAAGTGGCGATGGCGAAGATGGCGGCTGAAAACAAATCCCTGAGGGACAAGATGGACGATCAGGAAGGACGCTCGAGGAGGAACAACGGCCGAATACTGGGAGTTCCGGAATCAGAAGGAAAGGGCGCCATGGACCTCTACGTGGAGGAGCTGATCAAGACACACCTGAACCCCAAGGGACTCTCACACTTTTTCTCGGTGGAGCGGGCCCATAGAGTGCCCGGTGGACAACCAAAACCGGGAGCCCCACCGAGACCGATCATTGCGAGACTCTTTAATTTTCGCGACCGGGACACAATACTGCAGGCGGCGAGAGCGTCTCCAGCCGTCCAAGTCCAAAATTCAACGGTTGCCTTCTTCCCGGACTATACAGCCGAAGTGGCGCGCAGAAGGAGAACGTTCCTGGAGGTAAAGAGAGCACTGCGGGCAAAGGAACTATCTTACTCCATGCTATTCCCGGCGCGGCTTTGGGTAGTGGCGGAGGACAAAGTCTGGTTCTTTGATACACCGGAGGCGGCGCAGGACTGGCTGGAGGGCTGGAGGACCACAGGGCAACCCCGCCGACAGCATAACGGCACCCGGAACCACCGAGAGGACAGCCAGACGTGATCCCAGAGGTCGGGGAGGGGCGGGCAACATAAGTCGCCAACACAAGGCTCCCTGGGAGCAGAAGGGGGTGTAGAATCCTAAAGTACCGGTGGTACAAGAAAATGCAACAATTTAGGTAATACTGCCGGCTGGGCGCGCTTGGACACTGGCCTGGGGAGCACGAAGGAGAGCAGGGATGCCACCTGCTCAGGAGGACACCCCACCCCAGCGCGGAAGTAAACTGTTAAAGGGATGAGTTAAGCACTCTGCTAAGTTGGGGAGGCGGGTGGTTGAAAGCCCGGTAAGCAGGGAGGCAGGGAGGGGGGTTGGGGGGGGTTTGTTTGTTAGTTTTAGAAGTTACACAAGTAAGGTTGACTATCACAATGTTCGTAATGCACCATATGGGGCATAATGAAGGCGGGTGCGCCCAGGGAATAGGACCTGGTAAGCACTACTTTAGACATCGGATCGGCGGTACACGACCACATTGCACTTACACCTGAGGGGGGTTCGGTGAGATCACGGGTAGAGCCTCTCAGACTCATGACCTGGAATGTGAGAGGGCTGGGAGACAAGATAAAGAGGGGGTTGGTGATCAGTGAGGTGAGGAGGCAGGGACCGGCTTTGGTCCTTCTCCAGGAAACGCACCTCACCGGAAGTGCAGTCAAGGCCCTAGACAGGAAAGGATACAGAATGGCGATACATTTAGAATTCACCACGGGCTCAAGGGGCACGGGTACCTTAGTTAAGAAATCAGCACAGTTCATGATATTAAGCACCAAGGTAGACACGCAGGGATGCTTCACAGAGCTTCAGGGGCAGTCGGAGGGGAGGCTCCTGAATGTGGTTTCAGTATACATCCCCCTGGCAATACACTCAGTAACGCTACCAGCGTTGGGAGATTTTCTACTAAGCCTACCTGAAGGAGACATAATACTAGGAGGGGATTTCAACACCACGGTAGACACCCAGATGGACAGGTTCCCGGAACTACCTCGGACTGGGGGGCCTTCCCGATTTCAAAGCTTCCTGACACCGTTGGGGTTAGTTAACCTATGGAGACATACGCATCCCTCTGCGAGGCAGTATACATATCATTCAGCGGTCCATAGTAGCTTGTCGCGGATTGACTACTTCTTTGCGCTGGGGGGCGGGTTGCGGCATGTAGACAATGTCGAGATACACCCCAGGGGGATATCGGATCACTCCCCGGTTCACTCACAATGTCCACACAGGAGAAAACACGCAGGAGAATCTACCCGGTTCATGCCACGTACCTCAAGATCACCAAGGTGCGAAAAGCACTCAAACTGGCGACTTCCCATTACTTTGCTGAGAACTCAGGGTCAGTACAGTCCCCTACTATCCTGTGGGAGGCATATAAGACTGTGTTGGGAGGGCAGGCGATAACGTCCATTGCGGGGCACAAACGAGAATGGCAGAGTGAACTGGCGTTGCTGGAGCTTGCTCTGCACGAGGCAACGGTGGCACACAAGACAAATCCGACGCCTGCCACGTCCCATGACCTGATCCTGCGGCAACAACAGTATCGGGAACACCTGAAGCAACAGTCAGTCACTCAGATAACAGAAACGACACATAGAATCTATGACATAGGGGACACGGCAGGGAAAATTCTGGCTTGGTTAGATAAGAGGGGAGGGAGTGCCAGGGGTATACAACGGATTAGTGATAGACATGGGATAGAACACACAAGCCCCGAGAAGATAGTCGAGACATTGGCGGAATATTTCCAGGGAGTGTACACTCCGGATAATGTAGTAATGGCGGAGGTGGCTCGGGCGGCGCTGGGACACATCCCCATGCAGACACTGCTGCCAGAGGCAGCCGCGGTGCTAGAGGAGGACCTCACGGTGGAGGAAATACAGAGGGCGATCCACGCAGTGAGAAAGGGTAAGGCCTCCGGACCAAATGGTGTTCCGATAGAATGGTACCAGGCCGCGTCGGAGGGACTCGGTGGGCCCTTGTTGGCAATGTATACGGATAGTCTGGAAAGGGCTGAACTTCCGTTGGATCAGCGGACGGCCTCCATTGTTGCGATCCCCAAACCCGGAAAACCGCCTGGGGAATGCACGTCATACCGCCCAATCTCCCTCCTCAACGCCGAGGTTAAAATCTTGGCTAAACTCCTTGCAACGCGGTTGATATCACACCTCCCGCAACTCATACACCCCGGTCAATCCGGTTTCATGCCACACAGAAACACCGCTCTTAACCTGCGCAGAGCGCATGGGGTGCTGGCCAGGGCAGCCTCATTGTCAGAACCGGCGGTTGTCATGGCCCTTGACGCGAAGATGGCGTTCGACATGGTGGAGTGGCACTATCTATTCGAGGTACTGGCGCACATGGGGTTTGGCCCCAAGTTCGTTGCCTGGGTCCAGCTACTCTACAACAAGCCTGTTGCACAGGTGATAGCGAACGGCCATATTTCCCGCACATTTCTCCTGGAGCGGGGGACCCGTCAGGGCTGCCCGCAGTCGCCGCTGCTCTTTGCGATCGCACTGGAACCATTGGCGACTATGATACGCTCTACCCCACTACTGAAAGGGATCACCTGGACTGAGGGGTGGGAGGACCGCATATCGCTGTATGCGGACGATATGCTGGTGTACCTGACGGAACCGGAGCGCAGTATACCGGCACTATTGGCGCTGTGCGATGAACAGGGAAGAGTATCGGGCTACACTCTCAACTGGGCGAAGTCGGAGATATATGTCCTGCAAGGCCCGCCCCCCACACTGCAGAAGACTGCCCCCTAAAGATGGCGGGGTCTTCTTTTCGCTATCTGGGTGTGCATGTCACCAGGGACCCAAATGAATTCTTTCAGAAAAACCTAGCACCACCGTTGGAGAGATTGAAGCAAGATGTTAAATTCTGGGCAGCGCTGCCGCTGACATTGCTAGGTAGAGCCGCCCTTTACAAGATGATGTCTCTGCCCCGCTTTCTGTATATCCTAGAAAACACACCCTACACTGTACCACCGGGATACTTCAGGCGCGTGTCTGGGTTGATGGCAGGTCTCATGTGGAACAATCGTTCGGCACGCATTGCGCAAGCAAAATTGCATAGGGGGTGGTATGATGGAGGAATTGCGTTGCCAAATCTGCAACTGTACTATTGGGCCGCACAACTGAAACCCATTAACCAATGGATACATACACCTCAGGAGGACCCGGCATATAGGGCAGATAGGGCGCAATTGGGAACAAACAGCTTGTTGGCGCCTCTCTATGATCGGCGTAGGGTGCACACACTCAAGGGACCCACGAAACTCACAGTGTCGTTGTGGCACACAGCACAGATAAAACTGGGATGGAACGGGAGACTCACTAAACTCACCCCATTATGGGATACGCGGGCACTGGGTACTCTGAGATGCAGTAAGGGATTCACACTCTGGGACAATATTGGACTATCTACAGTAGGAGATTTATGGGAGAAAGGCACAGTAATCCCCTTAGAACAACTAAGACAACGGTACGAGATGGGGCAGACGGAACTGTTTAGATATGTATAAGTGAGGCACGCGTTACTATCTGTTATCCAGCGCGACACGCAGATCCCAGAAGCATCTCCCCTGGAAGATCGTCTTCTCACAGACTACATGCAGGAAAGGGCAACGTCGCTCACATACCGTAAATTACTTAATAATCTGCCAGACCCGACAGTAAAACTGAGAGACAAGTGGGTGGAAGACATCGGAGAGGTAGATGAGTCCGAATGGAATGAAGCGTTAGGGTCACCTAAGGAGGTGGGCATATCGTCTAAATTTAGGCTGGTACAGCTCAAGATTCTGCACAGGGTGTACTATACGAGGGCGATGCTACACACAATACAGAGGGCGCAGCATCCATATTGCCTTCGTGGATGCGGGGAGGAGGGAACATTGTTTCACACTATTTGGGAGTGTCCTCGCATTCAGGAATTTTGGAGGCAAATAATGCGTACTATATCGCAAGCATTGGAGTTATCCCTGGTCCCTGAACCGAGGAAATGCCTGCTCAATATATGGGGACCCAACGACCTCACCAGGTACGGGCAGCAATGGGCCACGATAGGCATGATAGTAGCAAAGCGCGACATAGCACAAAAATGGGGAGCGGTAGAACCCCCCACACTGACACAATGGAACACAAACATGGATAGGGTCATGATAATTGAGAGGGCAGTATACACTACCAGAGCGTGCCCGCGTAAATGGAACAAGTTATGGACCCCGTGGAATGTATACAGGGGGAAAATATGTGAACCCCTGGAGGAGGACGAAGGTCTGTCATCAGATGAGGAGGGGGAGGAAGACTAAAGAACTAGATAGTGAGGGGAAGTGGGAATTCTAGAGATTGACTACAGGCAGGAACGGGAAGGGGAGGGGAGGGAGGACGGAGTAGCGTGTACGTTCCGTTTGCTGCACTATCCTGCATACTTAGGAAGGACTAAGGTAATGGCAGACGGTGTGATCGTGGAACTACTCTCTCAAAACAGACATTTGAATAATGTGCCGTTGTATCAAGGGAACCGCACCTGACACTTGTATGCCTTATGACAGATTGTGGTAACTTCTTGTTTGAACTGTTTCAGTTATAAAATATAAAAATCAGACCTCTCTAAATCCGTAGGTGAAAAGAGACCTGTATGCACATATTGACGTAGAACGCCGCCGTACCCCCGGGATGTCGGCATGTGGGCTGTGTAACTCAGAAAACAATGCACTTATGAGGTAAAGTGGCAGCCGGCCCCCGGGGTTGTAGGCCAGAAGTTGTGTATAAGTTTGATGGTAAAATAAAGGTCTTTGGAAAAAAAAAATATATATATGTGTTTAGGTCTTTTTGCTCAACAGAACATTGTGCTTGGTGTTTTAGAATATAAAGAATTGTACGGCTCCCATCATGCTTTTCCTATTTCTGAAATTTTTTTCAATCCCTGGACTGTGCTATTGAATTGTAGTGTCCTGTCCACACACAAAGCCCTGATTTACCCCCCCCCCCCACAGAAAGCCTGGTAGATAGGATTCGGGTGACACGAGTTGCTTTGAAGTCACCCCTACATGAAAGGCACTTTTGGGTATAAATACTGGGTCTTTGACCATCTAAAATCAGACAAGTGGTCTTTAATGGCTTGCCTCCTGTTTTCGTAAGTCTCAGGGACACACAATACTTCCTATATTTCTGCTGGTTCTGCTGGATTCCTGTGAGTCCTGACCTTGCCTGAGGCACCCTGTCCAAGTTCTGGGCCTCAGAAGTGGTTCTGCAGCAAGATTGATGATTCGTCACCACTCTGTCGATCAGAGCTGACTGAGTGCTGATTCGCAGACAGCCCCACGTATCTCGAAAATAACAAGGGACTGGACTGAGAGGTTTGACGACAATGTTGCACCAATCCGAGGTCCCGATCATGAGGCTGGACTGCGACACATCAGCCCAACTCTGAGATTCGATGACGACAGAGCTCCAATCTGAGGTCCAGACTGCAAGGCTCAACTGAGACGCATTGGCCCACCTACATTACTCAGAACAAACTCATTGCCTTCACTGCATGGAGAAAATCGACGCACTTTGTTGCTTGCAACCAGGAAAGGTACTTTGTTCACTGGGGCCTGTGTGGGACCTGTAGCCGGCTTGAGCATCCATGAGGTCGGCCCGAACTTTGACTTTGTCCCAGTCCAGCGTGATCTAAAGAAACCTTTTTAGCGCTACTTGCTTCTACGCTTTACTGCATTTATTCCTAAAAATTCAATGTCTGAACTTCTATATAATGATTTTTGTCATTTTGGTCTTGTTTTGCTTATAATGTAATAACCTTTTTTTCCCAAACCTGTATTGAGTCTTATTGTTGTGTATTCATTGTGTTACTTTGTATATATTGCACAAATACTTTATACGTAGCCTCTCTGGATAAACCTGACTGCTCTGTGCCAGGCTATCAGAGGATGAGCACAGGGTATCTTTTAGTGTGTATCTGGCTTACCCTGACTAGAGTGGTTGTTCCTGCCTGGCTTAGGTGCAAACCTCAGCCAACCAGGAATCCAATTTCAAACAATGTGGCTAATACTTCATGTACATCTGTACCACAAGCCCTTGAACATTGTAATAAGCTCCTGGTATTCCCAAAGGCTCTAAAACACATTTATTTAAGTCATTCTTCTCCATGTAAGTCATTATTTATGTAGATTGTGCTGCAGTAGCACTTAGTCAGGCTTGTTCAGCTTTTGGCACTCTTCTAAAAGTATTGATTGATTCAGTCAAAGATTGGTGAACATTTGTAGATCATGTAGCATTTCAATCTTTAGTGGCCTGCTTGTTTTAATTAATAGAGTGTATTCAGTAGGCATAAAATGCAGCATCATCATAGTTGATATTTTAAGGCAGTACAGAGGAAGAATCCAGGAGAGGTTTCCCATCAGGGGGCTGAGAAGATGTTGACAAGAAGCCTCCCTAAATCAGTGTCCAGTAGGTATTCACCAATGTTCAGGAACTCAAATATTTTATGTAGCTTTTTAAATATTATTGTTAAATACAGCAAGGAAGTGCTTTAAATAATAGAAGCTTTACATTTGGTAGATGGCAGGGGCAAATTAACTTACTTAAAAGAAACGAAAAGGGTGCAGGGGCGTCATATGTCTGACTGACATCGAGGATATCAAGAAAGGGAAAGTTAATAATGAATATAGCTAGTGCTCTGAGGACACACATGTTCAATGACACACTGAATATTTATAGTCTTTAACCTACATAGGTAAAATATTCCTGCAAGTACCAGGTACAACATACTTCAGCACAAGAGTTCAAAATGCAATGGGTCGATAGAGAAAAATGCATAAGTTGTGACATTTGGATGGGAACATATGGTTGGCACTCCCCTAAATGGCAGACTTTTGAGGCTTCTTTTTGCAATCTATCTCTCAATTTGTGGAAGGATACTGTGCCAGTCTTTTGGGATCTGAATTTGATCTTGTGGATTGCAAAATCGTACTTTTGTTGGGGTCTCTTACTGCAGATGTCTTTTCGGTGGTCCCAAAAACACTTGTATGACATTATTTTTAATATTACTGTATAAGGCCTGATCCTGTGGTTGTTCTTATGTCTAATTTCTGAACCATTAAAGTATGATCTCAATAGTATCTGAACCTTCGACTTCTCTCCGCCGTCAAAGGATTGAGAACCGTGCAACTTTTTCTTCATTCCACCATCCTCCCCTCCCCCACCTCCCTCCCGGAAGACTTTCAGTCACAATATGTAACAATCTACTTAGATGAAGTAGAATGGGGAAAATTGAAGATGTGGATTAAAGCAGTGTAGGAAAAGCTACGTCTTGTAAAGACAGCTAGAATGCCAAAACAAAATACATGTCAGGATTATCTGAACTTTCTACAAAATGAATGACTTCCAACTAGGTTCATATGAAAAACGTTCTCTAATTTGTAAACACAGGCCTTAGTGTTTCTGGGGTGGAGGGTGTGAGGAAACCCCTAACTCCACACCTAGGGAAGTAAGACTTACTTGCTGACTCGACCTTTATGGTTCCTATTTATGCCATGGATGGCAGTTAAAAAAATGGCTAGTATTTGGGGATAAACAGATTTGAGTCAAGTCCATTAGAAACACGCATTGGCAAAGCCAATAGGTCTCGGCATTGTTATGTTATGTTCAAATTTTTTTATAGAGTGCAACGTTTACCCGAAGGTATCTAGTCACTGCTTCATTGAAAATGTGGAACGTTAGTTGTTGAAAACACAGGTTTTTAAGGCTTTTCTGAAAGGCTAGTGATCAGAGATGTAATGTGAGTTGGAAGGAAGTTCAATAGTTTCGAGGCATTGAAGACAAAGCCTCGTCCTTCCCAGGAAGCATGTTTATAGCTAGGTATTATCAGGTTTTTTGCGCTCCAGAGGACAATTGTCTAGAAGGGCAGCACCACTTAAAGCTTTGCTGAAGGTATTCTGGACCTTTCCCATAGAGACCCTTGTGAGTGATGCAAAAGGCTTTAAACAACATTCTTTGGTGGATCGGGAACCAGAGGACCTTGCGGCGCACTAGTCTGGTAGAATGGTATTTGGGAAGACCTAAACGCATGCAAACAGCAGTAGTCTGCATGACTTGAAGCTTGGTCAGGAATTCTTTTGGAATATTCTGGTAGAGACCATTACAGTAGTCAAGTGTGGACAAGATAAGGATAGTGGCAACTAATATCTGCAGCTCCTCTGGGAGATAAGCTAGTACTCACCACATTTTTAATGCATTTACTTGGTCGCCGTAGGCAAGTTTATTGCTGACCTGGACTCCTACATTTTTAACTTTGTCAACTGGGATTGGGAGAAAGCCCATTTCTTGTGGCCACCAAGTAGGTGACCAAAAAATATTTCTTTACCGAAGAGTACGACCTAGATCTTTCCTGAGTTCAGCTTAAGGCAAATAAAACTCATCCAATCATTTATTGCAATTAAATATGGGGGAAAAACCCGCATCCGCTCGCGGAATTTGCGGATTTCCGGCGATTTCGCAATCCGCGAATCTCGCAAAATTGCCGAAAAATCCGCAAATCCACTCGCGGGTGGATTTTTTTTTTTTTAAATGGTGGCTGGCATCTTTGTGCAGGGTAGGATTCATTCTGGCACGATGCTCCTGTCACAAAAATTAAACCTCAACAGGAAGCACTTACATATATAAATAAAGCAGGTGCCCGAGTTGAAGCTCAAATTCAGTAACACATTCATCAGCCCAAAAACAATCGTATCTACCATCGAAAATTAGCTGTGATGCTGGATAGAGGCCTTTGCATCCTTCACGAGCGCAATCCCCGTGCAGTTCTTGTGTCTAAGAGCTTCTTTCTCCTCATCTGCTGCTCTGATCGGTCTCTGACCTTTTTATACAGACAAAAAGCATGTGAACTCGCATAGAAGCCACGCCCGTTTGGACCCGCCCACACACTAGCGGTGTGCACCGTCTTCCCGCTTTTTACCCACTATGGACAGCTCACTCAAGGGACCCCTGCGCCCTTCGATGGCATAGTAATACACACATGGTCACTAGAGACAACACTTCTGGCATTTTACGCAGCTGTAGTGTAGGAAAAGCACTATACATTTACCCAACGTGGTAGCACTTACTGATTAGCCAGTAGAAAGTACTCCAGTTGAGTATTTCATCAGCCCAAAAACAATTGTGAGCTTTGTCAAGGCTGGGCAGGTGCACTTTCTCCCCATATCTACAGTCGAAAATTAGCTGTGATGCTGGATGGAGGCCTTTACATCCTTGACTTTCACGAGCCCAAACCCCGTGCAGTTCTTGTGACTAGGAGCTTATTTCTCCTCATCTGCTGCTCTGATTGGTCTCTGACCTTTTATACACACAAGAGGCATGTGAACTTGCATAGAAGTACCGCCCGTATGGTCCCGCCAACATACTAGCGGTGTGCACCATCTTCCCGCCATTTACCCACTATGATGAACAGCTCACTCAAGGGACCCCTGCGCCCTTCGGCGTGATGGCATAGTAAAAAACACATGGTCACTGGAGACAACTCTTCTGGCTCTGCAGTGTTGGAAAAGGACTATACATTTACCCAACGAGCTAGCACTTACTTTTTGCCAGTAGAAACATTAATTTGTGCAAATCCGCGAGGTTGTGGATTTTTCGCGAACTCGCTGATTTTTTGGCAATTTCGCGCAAATTCGCCCATACTTAACTGCAATCATATGACTTATGAATCTAGTGTTGGTGTTAACATTGTTATTGGTCAAGGATACAACTATTTGGGTGTCATCGGCATATGACATGAGGGAAAATCCGAAAGATTTGACAAGAGTGGCCAAAGATCTGACATAAATGTTGAATAATGTTGGGCTAAGTGAGGAGACCTGTGGGCCTCTGCATAGCACAGAAAAGGGGTTGGAGGCAAATGAGTCAAAGGTTACAGTTTGTCCTCTCTCCCCAAGGTAGAAGCTCAGTATGGCCAAGGCTTTCCCTTTAATACCACTTTCTGCTAAACATTCCATCAGCAATTTGTGGCTCACCGTTTTGAAGGCTGCTAAGAGAGTCAGTGCTGCTTTCCCTCCCCTGTCTAGTGTGGCTCTAATTTGTTCTGTACCTGTGATCAGAGGGGTCTCAGTGCTATGTTCAGTATGGAACCCATATTGCATGGGATCCAAAATTTAGTTAGTTTGAAGATAGGTTGAAAGTTGAAGGTTTATTAATTTTTTGACCATTTTGGCTTGGAGTAGAATCCTTGAGATAGGGCGGAAATATTAGAACTTTTCAGCACCGATAAGATGGAAACCTTGTTAAAGAAACATTCCAGTAGTGAACATGGTCTTAAAAATGGTGTTGAGGTGTTCAGCAATTATGTCTATGGCCAATTTGATTACCAAAGGGGGCAGGGGATGAGTGGGGATCCTGATTTGGCACAGTAAATGAGTTGTGACATTTGCTTATTATTTAGGGGGAGAATTGAGTTAGGCAACTAGGACCTGCTGTAAGAGGGTCAGTAATGTATTCCATGTTTGCTGCCCTTGTGTGGGCAATACAAATGCTAAAGATTGTTTCTACTTTATTAGGAAAGGCCTTAGCTAGGGTATTGCAGAAGGCCTGTGTGGGTTCAATAGCCATAGCATTACGAGGAGTGGCCAAGTTGTTCATGGTACGAAACAGTTCTTATGTTGAATTTTTAGCCAGTTTGATTTTTTGTGAGAAGTATTGTGTTTTTTCTTCTTCTGTATGCCTGTCCTGTTGGCCTTTTCAATGTGAATGTCTTTTATCCATGTTGTCTAGTAGCACATCTGATGTTCATCATGAATGAAAATCACTGAAAGCCCAGAATCACAGGATGTTGATTAGACGATGAGTCTCTTCACCCCCATGTTGAGTTTATAGTCCTGCCCCTCCTAACACAAAAAAGCTCTATGACATGGCCTGTGCTGGTCTCATCATATCGCTTTTTTCAGTGGCTTTCAGCAATGCTGAACAGCAAATGTGCTGCTAGACAACATGTCTAAAAGACATTCACATTGACAAGGCCACTAGCTCGGGTATTGCCAAGATCTTTTGGCTTTGTCAATGTTTGTTCAGTGTTGAGGGGGCCTTGCTGAGCAAATGTGGAAGTGATAGTAAGAAACAGTTGAGGAGCTTTGAAGTGAAGTGAGGATGTGGCATAACGGTCTTTGTTACACAAAGGGGAACTGGGCAACCAGGCTTGAATCTCTGGGTCGGCTGAACAGTTCTGGGCAAATCACTTACACGTCCCCTGCATATGACAGTGAATGTGTTCTTGGTTAATGTAACTGGTGAGCACTTAAAGCGCTCCAATACCATCAGCTGGTGCTAAGACTAAGAAAAGATGGAGGACTTGTGCAAAAAAAAAAGCAGCAGCGACAAGGGACATGGTGGGAGGATGGGTCAAGCAGGGGAGCATATGGGGATGGGGAGATGCTCAAGCAACAACGGGAGAGAGCGTGAAGAAGCAACAATAAAGGTGTAAAAAATGCCTTAATTGAAGCAAGATCAGCAACAAAATTCAATGTGTCATTGTGGAACTGGTGAGCACTTAAAGCACTCCGATATCATTGGCTCATATTCGTGCTATGGCAAGACAGAGATCATAATAAGTGCTCCAATACCGAATCAGACCATCAAAAGAATATAAACAAGTGCTGTTTATGTTTTAACAACATTTTAAGAAATGCATTCATTTATGTACACATGCATGCATTTTAGTGATATGTTTGTATGATTATAAGTAAGACTATGGCAGGACGCAGGACGGAACAAGCACTTCAATACATTCAGAACATACAAAAAAAATAAAAGCAGAAGCAAAGAGGGAAGTAGTGGTGGGAGAGGTCAAGCATGAAAGCAGGAGGGGATGGGAGATGAGAAAGCAACGACGGGAGAGGGTGGGAGAAAGCAACAAAGAAGAGGTAAAAAAATACCTTAATTGAATCAGAATCAGCAAAAAAAATGAATGCGTCATTGTGGAATGTAACTAGTGATCCCTTAAAGTGCTCCAACACCATTGGCTTGTGTACATGCTATGAGAAGACGGAGGATAAAGTGAGCGCTCTAATACCATTAGATCGTGCAAAAAAATAAACAAGTGCTGTTCTTGTTTAAACAACTTTTAACCGCATGCGTGCGGTGCAGATTTCCGCGCTGCGCTGAGTTTTTAAAAAAACAGCGGTGCATGACGAGCTCAGCTCGTCATGAGCGCACGAGAGGCGTAACTCATGACGAGCTGAGCTCGTCATCCGCCTCGAAGGGGTTAAGAAAAGCATTTGTTTATGTCCACGTGCATGCATTTCATTGGTATGTTTGCAAGGGATATGGCCTAGAAACACAAGTACTCCAATGGAGTGTTTGAAAACAAAAACAAATATGGCTGTGCAAAAAGGAAGCAGTGTAAGGATACAAGTACTTGATCCATGCACTATGGGAGGGCCAAACACAAGAAGAGTGCAAGACGCCAGCATAATGCGCTGTCCAGCTAAGACCGAAAAACAATAGATTTTGCACAGACAAACCTACTGGCTTTGCCAATCTTGTTGTGTTTAGAAATGAGGACATTAAGTTATTGATCCATAATCACAAAATGTGGAACAGAGGCTGAGGGTAGGGAGATGCTATGGCATCCTTTCGGGAGAGAATGCTGCGTAAGGGCCAGAGCTACCGACTATAGAGCTGGTAAACTGGGTTCGAGATTGGGCGGTGACCTAACATCCTTGATTTTGGGTAAATCACGTAAACTTGCTGTACCTGCAAAAAATGATTTTGGCCTTGTGTAAAGTAAGTGATGCTAATGTAAAGCGCTCCAAAACCTTGAGTGGTGTTGGCACTGTATAAAAAATAAAGTGGTGCTAATGTAAAGTACTCCAATACTTCCGTGCGGTGTTGGCTCTACATAAAACTGCAAAAAAAAAAACAAATGTGAAAAGCAGAATTGTGGCTGGATGGGATCTACGGGAAGAGGAAATCTATGCAACTGGAGTTCAGTGTGGGGAATCAGAGACAGGGGGGAGGTTGACAGGCAACCAACTGTAAATGCGGGCTGCCACAGGGAGATTTGCCTAAGTTTAGAGTGTCCTCGTAAAAAGTAGCTGGTGTTAATGTAAAGTGCTCCGATACCTCCAGGTGGTATAGGTGCTATAAAAAAACTGCAAAAAAATATGTAAAAACCAGATTTGGGAGAGTACAGGATCTGTGCAATGGAGTTCAGCGGGGCAATTAGAGATGGGCGAGAGGTGGACAGGCACCCAACAGCAAATGCAGGCTGCCACGGGGAGATTAAGTGATTTGGCCATAATAACAAAATGTGGAACTGAGGCTGAAGCTAGAGAGAGGATGTGGCATAAGGGCCACAGCTGCCGACTATGGAGCTGGGAAACCGAGTTTAAGTTTTGGCCTGGCTTAACAACCTTGATACTGGACAATCACTTAATCTCCAAGTGCCTACAAAAATGAATGGGTCCTTGTGTCCTAGTGTAAAGGAATGGGTGCTAATGTAAAGTGCTCCAATACCTTCGCGCGTTGTTGGCGCTATACATAAATGCTCATAAAAGTAACTGGTGCTAATGTGAAGCACTCCAATAGGGTGGTGCTATACAAAACTGTGCAAAAAAAAAGGAAAGAATCACTGTGTTAGGCTGTTTTACAGTAGTGAACATGAGGAAATAAATTGAATCGGCAACCACATTAAAACCACTACTTTTGCTATGGACAATGAGGGGCAGGCAGAGCTTGATGATATTAAGCATCAATGGTGCACATAAATACTTCACCAGTGAATGCGGAAAAAGTAAGAAAGTGTCCCAACGGGATACATTTGAAAAAATAGAGTCCCACCCTATGAAATGAGAAGCAGCTAGGTGAGACACGAACAGTTCAATCAGTTTGCACAGAAAAAACGTGGCTATACAATTACAGAAGACACGGGTACTTTAGAAGCTCTTGCATGCCCAGTGATAACGCATACCTGATTCACACGAGGTCTGATTTCCCAGCTATAAATAGCTTTGCTGAATGACAACATATGGTGTAAACATGCACACACAGCTAGTACCCACATGACTGAAAAATAAACAGAGACTACACGTGGTCCAAGTAATAGCAGCTGTGCACACATGCTCCAATCGACACGTTAGCTATACACTAACAGGACATTAACAGGCAGAATACGACCACTCTAGAGTGACCACATTCTCAAAACAAACAACCAGGACAGGTCATTGGCATAGAAATAGGACTATAATTCGCAGCAACCTTCAACATAAAAGTAGGACTATTTTGAAAGCTGTCAGAGACAAAGAAAAAAGACTACAATGACAGCTTCCTCCACAGACACGGATTAGGAATTATAGATGACAAATCAGACGTCTTTAATTGGTTGTAAACTTAGTTCCATTTCTACAGACTGTGGCAATTTGTATGCCGCAGGTATCGGCTTTTCTTTCCAAATTGGATTTGTGGCCCCACACCCCCAGCCAGCACGTATCTACTGTCAACCAAAACGCTGCCCCACATTAGCTCCCAACACCATTCAACTGAGGCTCAAAGTGAACCAGTGCCTTCGCAATCAGAAGCTTCAGGCTTTTACTGGCGAGTGGGGGCAAACTATGCTTGTCACATGCAATACAGCTCTAATTTACAAATTACTCTAAATCAGGACGGCCTTTAAATATTTATTTCCTAGACAATTAGCATACAGGCTAAAGCTGCTTGCCTCTGGACCTGGGTCTAGCAACTGCCAGTGTACATTCCAAAACACTTTAGAGTTCCATATTAGAACAAGAAGAGAACCACGTCCTTGATATTCCATACACCACATCATTACACAGACTGAGCCTCAACATTTAGTGGCCACCCTTGCCTTGAAACTCCAGTATGTATTCTTATTAAATAAGTCAATATAGATATGCTGCAGTCAACAAAACCAGGTAAAGCTGTATGTAAAATACTACTCCCCATAAAGCACTCCCGGTCAGCACAGTTGACTGAAATATTAAAGTGTTTTGCTTCAAAGAAATAAAAGTTCACATTTCCAAGACATTATTGATTGACAATTATATATACAGGGTAAACATCCATAAAGTCGGGCCAAACTGCAAGGCGGCAATAAAGGCTGTTTGATATAAAAGGCCTATTGTTTCATTGCACAGTACTTATCTAAGGAATAGATTTGCCGCAGCACCATTTTGTTTTGCAGCAACTCATTGTAGAACTCACTGCAGCTTTGTTCAAAGTTGACCCTGTGATCAACAGCGCTTTAAGAGTCTCCAGTTCCATTAGTTTCTTTGATCAATCCACGTGCTATTCATAATGGAATTCTTTTTTCCATTAGAGCATTACTTCCTGGCAGACATAATGCAAACCGGACCATCAGGCCAATGTTTTTCAATGTAATATTGTGATTTTGGAAATGGATGAAAATGTCCACCCAACCTTCCTCTGCAGTCTTCCTTTGATTAGTATATTTGGCGAGTCAATCTGCAGAGTTTTTTTGTACACAGGTGATTTTGTCAAAAAGCTCCATTTCATCCATCTCAAATGTGCTTGATACAGATTTTACAAATAGGAGAGACATTTCAACATTATTCCTGACAGGAACAGTATCAAGAAGGATACTGGAAAAGTGTTCAAGTTTGAGAAATATGCCCCAACTCTTCAAAGTAATCAATTCTGCTGTTGCAGAAACCACATACAGATTTACAGATTTATGTTTCTGGCAAGAGTCCTTGTTTTTTCAGGGATTTAAGTAAGGCCAATGAAGCAGACATCTCTCCTTTCCTTCACTTTTCCTATCAAGTGTGTGATTTGTCTTGCAATATCTATGGCATTATCATGCTTTTAAAAACACATGACAATTGCTGTTGGGGGATTTGCTTGGGACAAAAAATAAGAATGTAGGGCTGGGAACAGTTTTTGCACCCTGTCAACTGCAGGAAGTAGGAAAAGTCAGTGGGTTATATTATCAGGAACGGCGCAGACATTATCGCTGCTTTACTGGCAGGAAACTGCCGCTAAAGCGGCGATAAGGGGCTTGATAATATGCCCTAGAGAATTCCAATAGAGGCCCAGGTTTGATGTCCTTGACACCTGAACCTAGGCTTTATTGGAATTCTCTAGGGCATATTATGAAGCCCCTTATCACAGCTTTAGCGGCAGTTTCCTGTCGATAAAGCGGCGATAACGTTTGCGCCATTCTTGATAATATGGCCCAGTGAGTGTTGCTAGTATTTAGGAGTCGTTTATAATCTATATCAACAAACTCACAAAATTCTTTTTTTTAGCTCAGTTCGGACAGTGTAGATGTGAAGATATTTGTGCAATTTTAACTCAAAAAATTCTATGTCCATAGAAGCACAGCACTGCATTATAAAAAATGTGTGCTGCACACCCTATCCCAAGAGCTTCATTATCAGGAATATTTCCTTAAGCTTGCAGAAAACATTATTTCCTGCTTTAACCTTTCCCCCAAAGATTGCATTAGTATAAGCTGCACAAAACCCAACTACTTTTTCAAACAGATTACACTCCTCAACAAGGTGGTACAGTTGTTCAATGAGTATTGCAGATGTTTCACCAGGAATGGAGGTAAACTTTAAAAATGTTACTTTAACACCCTCAAAGTACTTTGCATCAATAAATATAGATGTACGAGCAATGTCATTCAAGTTGCCCCCCTCCGTAACTACAACAAACAGCTCCTCGAGAAAGTATGGAGAAACACCAAAACCACAGAAGCTTGGACCTTTAACAAGAATGCCATGACATAATATCACCAACGCATCAGATCCACCAAAAGGACCTCTATCCAGAACAAAATCTTCACCAACTCCCGCAACTCGAAGGAACTCTTCAGCATAATTCAGGAATTCATCAAACCTGCCAGCGAATTCTCAGACATTACACCTTCACAGGACCTCTGCTACAAACTCGGCTCCTACTTCCATCTCAAGATCAAGTCCCTCAACGACAACTTCAACAAACAGACACAAGACACCAAAACCACACCTACCTCCAGCAACGCCAGCCAGCCTACCATTTCCGCTTGGACCCCGGTCACCACCAAATACACCACCTTGACCATGAAGAGCATTTACTCAGGAGCTCCCCCGAACACCTGCCCACCGTACATCTTCCACAGAGACACCGCCACCATAGCACCCGAGCTATAATGCACCATCAACGCCACCTTCAAATCTGGCACATTCCCCGACAGCTGAGAAAACACAGACGTCAAAGAAGATTGTCAACATACAGCTCACAAACTTCATCGAAGCCAACTCCATCCTCGACTCTTCCCAATCCGGATTACACAGTAACCACAGCACCAAGACTGCCCTCCTCTCTGCCACAGATGACATCCGCACTCTCCTCGACCAGGGCCACATGGCGGCCCTCATCTTACTAGACCTCTCTTTAGCCTTCGACACCGTCTCCCACCGCACTGTCACCGTCAGACGCCACAACACCGGCATACAGGGAACTGCCCTCGACTGGATCCACTCTTTCCTCACTGGCCAAACCCAAAGGAGCAGACTCCCGCCTTTCCTCTTGGTACCCACAGAGATCAACTGCGGACTACCCCAGGATCACCGCTCAGCCCCATGTTCTTCAACATCTACATGGCCCCCCCTCGCCGTCATCGTCAGACAGCATTAGCTCAGTATAGTAACCTATGCCAATGATACCCAGCTCATCCTCTCCCTCACGAAGCAACCCAACACCACCAGATTCAACTTCCAGGAAGGAATGAAAGATGTTGCATCCTAGATGAGGAGCAGCTGTCTGAAGCTCAACTCGGAAAAGACAGAAGTCCTATTCCTCCGACCCACCCCCTCAGCATGGGACAATACCTGGTGGCCCACCTCCCTCAGCAACCCCCACCCCCCCCCACTCCTGCAAACCACGCTCGGAACCTCAGCATCAAACTTGACTCCTCCCTCACCATGATCCGACAGATCAACGCTGTCTCCTCCACTTGCTTCAACACCCTCTGCATCCTTCGCAAGACCTTCAAGTGGACCCCCCCCCGAATCCAGAAAGACTATCACCCAGGCACTCATAAAAAGCAGACTGGACTATGGAAGCGCCCTTTACGCCGGAATCAACAAATCCCTATTCCAAAAACTTCGGACGATCCAGACCACCTCTGCCAGACTCGTCCTCGGCATCCCACGACATGAACACATCACCCACCACCTACGAGACCTCCACTAGCTCCCCATTGAGAAGAGAGTAACCTTAAAGCTACTCACTCACGCCTACAAATCATTCCACAACACCGGACCCCAATACCTCAACAAAAAAGTCTCCTTCCACGTACCCAAGAGAAACCTCCACTCTGCCGACCTTGCCCTCGCCGAAACCCCGCGCATCCACAGAGCCAGAGTGGTCAGAAGAGCCTATTCCTACATCGCGGTAAATACCTGGAACGAGCTCTAGCTCAACATTAGATGCGTCCCCCCTCCCCAGCGCCTTAAGACCCTCACAGGTAAGTAGCACACTTCACAAATCCCTGATTGATTGATTGAGAATTAAGGTTACTCATTGCAAGAGGAGCCAGTTCTTTCGTAATCAAAGGCTTCTGTCTTGGTACATGCACAGCAAAACTTTTCATCATACATTTTCATAATCAATGCTGATGTACAGTCCATTGACCAAAACTGTGGTTATGCTTAGAAAGATGATATGCTAATGTACAACAGTCCTACTGAGTTCATCATGTCCAGGGGCTACCTTCCCCAAAAAAGTGACAATGTTGCTGTTTGAAGATTCAAATCACAACTTGTCTTATTTTGTCTGCCTGTGCTCCTTTATATTAGACTTTCCTAAAGAATAATGGAGAATGTAGATTTGCAGACCTTGTAGAATACGTTGGCATTACTGTTCTCGACCTTGCTCTAAAATGGGAAAGACCTTGGCATCTTATCACTGACGGAACACTTTCGCTTAGGCATCTCTCCGGTAGGTAGGTAGATAGCTTGATAGCTATCCTTTATGTTATTTAATTTTATTGAAAAAGACATGTATCTATGATGCAACTGATTAAAAAATGTATTCACGTTTCACATAACAAAATGTAAGTGAGCGCTAGTTTACTCACACTATCAGCAGAATTGTGAATTACTTTTTGAGAGTACAGCAGCACTACAGAGACATCATGGCTGCCCAAAGCTCCTATTTTAAAGTTATGGAATACAACACATTCTTCTTTTCAAAATATCTGTAATGAAGCTCCAGGGACCAAATAGTGCCTATGAGTTCAAAACATTTCAGAAGGGATCACTAATCACCAAAAAATACTTGCAGCAATGTCTTTAACTTTGAGAATAAAAATCAGATGAGAAATGTCCCAGAATTCATATTTACCATTCTATCAGTTGTATGATCATCCTTGCCAATTGGAAATACTGGTATCAAATACCACAGAGCAGTAAAGTTTTGCCAATTTAGGAGCTCAATTTATGAGTGAGTATGCAATTTGTAATGCTACTGATGTACAAATTGTTAATTAGTTGAACTATCAGTGATTCATTTAATGGTTTAAGGAGAAGCAATCTAATCAGACAATTGAATTGCACCTAATATACTGGTGGTACAAGACAAAAATATTGAGATCCAAGCACAAAAGGAAAAGGCTTGTTGAAGCTTTCTTTTATTTATTTTTGGGTGAGGAACTCCATGCTGCATGAGCTATCGCATGTCTTGAATAACCACATTTTGAAAAAGCTTAACACATTGTTTGGCATCATGAAGGCTTTAAATAGCAGAAGTTGGATGTAAGATTTTCCTGAACAGGAGGTCCCAAAATATGTCTTGCCCATTGCTCCAAATATCCATAGGATGTTATGTTATGTTATAAAGGAATTTATACATCGCGCACTGCTACTCGAGAGTGTCCCGGCGCGTAGGGGAAAGAGTAAACATGGGAGGCAGGAGAGACTAAGTGGACTGTTTAAACAGATGAGTTTTTAACCTTTTTTTAAATGTAGACAGTTCCTCGATATGCCGGAGATCCTCAGGGAGCGCATTCCAGAGAGTGGAGGCCTTGACTGAAAAGGACATCCCCCCCAGCCGAGCTCTCCGGAATCTCGGGATCACCAGCCGTCTTTGCATAGCAGACCGCAAAGGACGATTGGGAGTGTAGAGGGAGAGCCTGGTCCCAATATAGGCAGGTCTCTGACCGTGAAGTGCCTTGTGGGTCATAGTAAGTGCTTTATAATGCACTCGCTGGGCAACAGGTAACCAGTGCAGATTACTCAGCTGCTTGCGCACACTTAGGCATCTAGGGATGTTAAATACAAGCCTAACTGCCGCGTTCTGGATGACCTGTAATTTTCCCAGACGGTATCCTGGAATGCCAAGGTAGAGGGCATTGGCATAATCCAGGCGTGCCAGTATTAGTGCCCTGACCACCGTCTCCCTGGCAGCGCGGGAAAGCAAGGGAAAGAATCTTCTCAGGGCTTTTAGTGTGCCAAAGCACACCCCTGACAGCCGCATGATTTGTTCATGGAAGCCTAAGTCGCCCCCAAACCAAATTCCCAGGTTTTTTGCAACTCCGCAGTCTCCTGAGGGGCAAGGAAACCCAGGAGGCCAAAGAGACTCTCTAAAGGCAGGTGGAAAATGACCATAGAGGAGCACCTCAGACTTCTCTTCATTGCATTTCAGGCTGGCCTGGGCCATCCATGAAAAAACCGCTGATAAGCAGCGATGGGCCACCTCCGTTTGCAAATCGTCCCCCTTCCAGGTAAAGAGAAGCTGGGTGTCGTCAGCGTAAGCCATAATTTTGGCACCCAGCCTCTCCGCGAGACCGATCAGGGGGGTGAGGTAAACATTGAACAAAAGGGGGCTCAAGGTAGACCCTTGAGGAACACCTGTTGCTACCATGGTATCTGATGAAGAGAAAGGGGGCATCCACACCTGTTGGGAACGGTTATCCAAAAAGGATCTAACCCATTCCCAGGCCGTGCCATTAATACCGATGTCAGACAGGCGGGAGAGGAGCTGGAGGTGGGGTACCGTGTCGAAGGCGGCAGAGAGGTCGAGTAAGATCAGAGCCGCCCTGCCGCCTGCAACCAGACACTCCCTAATAGCCTCCGAAATTTCCACAAGGGCAGTTTCAGTGCTAAATGCTGGCACAGGGACATGTAACTAGACATGCCACACAATGACACTCAGAACACATTGGCATGTATAGTTTTTAAACTGCGTTTGCATTGTGCTTCACACAACGATGTAAGAAGTTGAAGATGTTACACAAATTTTACCGAAAATATCGGTATGGCACACAAATCGTACCTCTTAAAACATTGTCATGGCTCACACATGACACTTTGAAAATATGGTCATGGCACATTATAGCATAATAGTTTTTACTTGTGCTGTGAAAACATGCACATGACCATACTTTAATTGTATTTGCATGGTGCTTTGTGTCACCAAATAGCAGTGAAACATTTTGACTCATCGTAAAGTAGCATAGAGGAGTAAAGCTCCTGCTGCTTAGCACAATGAGTATTGTGAATTTCACATATTAGTATTTTACCTAGATGGCTTAGTGGGTTACTGCTTTTATCACAGATATATTTTTATTGTTTGCAGCTTTAAAGTTACAATCCTAATGTATCACAGAGAAATATGAATGAGCATCAAAGAGTTGCATGCAAACTGCAAGGCACAGGTTTAGAACCTTATTGTGTTTTTCCTTCCAGTCCAACGCTTATGCTTGTCAGAACCAAAACGTGCACTATAGCGTAAAGATGTGTGCTCTTGTGCAAGGCAGCTTAATGTGTGACAGCGCTAGGGATAGAGCAGCATAACCAGATCTCGGAGGATATGGTGCTGTTGAACTGTTTCCATTTCATGCACTGCAACAACTTTTGTTGCTGCAGTGTGTGAAAACTCAGCAAATCTGCCCCTTTCTTTCTCCAGGAGTGGATGACGTGACTCCTAAACCTTGTACATCCCGTCTTATGTAATGTTTCCTATGCACTGATTTACATGCTTGCATAATTAATGGTCTCTATAAAATATGCAGGGCTACTGGAATTATGTGGCAGGGTAGGACAAAATTATGTGGCAGTGTTGACTAAATGTTGTAGCCAGAAAAGTCAAGTTAAGCAGCACATGGGTTTGTAGTATCACTTAAATATTTTGTAATTTGTTGTACACATAGTAATACTGTCTGGGCAAAGATTTCACCTTATTAGTACACGTTTAACAACCAAAAAGAGAAATAAGCAAGTGAAAGATAACCACCTCTGCGAAGCGTCAACTAGTCTCTAGGACTGATGACACCCTTAGGGAGATTCTGAATTGTAATGTTTCCTTTTTTAGGACGGACCACGGACCCGTTTCACTCCTTACACTCTACACAAAAAACACACAATGCATCAAACACACACACATACATACATATGTAGGCTACAGAAGGGACTTTTGAGTCATCTTCTCTCAGCAATTTTCTTCCCCAGGTTAGCACCAGTCAGGCATTGACTAGATTTGCTGCCTGTCACCTTTTGATATTATCCTATCGCATACTGTTGATGTCGACTTTTATTTCCAATTTTACCTTGAAGCAGGAAGGCTGATAAATATCTGATATGCTTGCAACTACCTTATTTTATCAGTTTTTCAATTTCTCCTAGTACACAGATTGTGTGCATACATTCTCATCTATCACTCTAAGTATATCTTATTTCACAATGTCACTCCAGTCCCCTTAAATGGCTTTGATGCTCACTATGTCCATAAAACTCAGTCAGTTCAGGAAAGAGACTCAGAAATTCAATATTACCCCAGAAAGCTGCTCACTTTTCTCATCAGGAGGTGCCATCGCAGAGCCGGTGCCAGCTATAGGATGTTTGTAATGCAGGGGACCCACATGTTTATGTCACCCATGTGCATGGGCGGTGACTGCTCAATGACAGTGTATTTACCCAATCACATGCACAAAATTGACAGAGGAAAATGCTGGAAAATTAGCATTTTCAATGTATCCACAAGAAAATCAAAGTGATGCTCCTTCACTGCACGTTAAGGCTTAGCTTGCTGTTTCCCTTGGCCTGATGTACAGAAAGGGTTGTGTGAACCTGGAGAGTCGTCCTTCAAGAAACTTGCCAGCCATGGGGCCAGGATGGAGAGTATGCAGACACTGAGCCAGAGTTGAGTTTATTTGTCTCCCTTCCCAAAGATCTCTTTAGTGCTTCCCACACGCCCTCTAGCATATGCATTTACTAAGCATTTCTCTGCTTTTCTAAATTTGCCTGGGAATTTTATTGTGTAATTTTCTATCTTTAATATTGTTGGTATTATTGGTACTGCTGGAACTGAATACTTATTTCCCTAGGGTTTGCCTACTGCTTGATGATTTTCATTTTCACCTGAAACATTTTATGGATAAAGACACTAGCAACCTTCTGGAGCTAATGACAATCCTGAGCTTAGAACAAGTCATTGTAGGCACCTCCCACATGGCCAGGCATCTGCTGGAATGGATCTTCACGAACAATCCAATTCTTAAACCCACTCTGGTCAGATTAGTCAGCCATTCTATTTGATCTTAATCCTCCTAATGTCTCTCGCAATGGGAATACCTCAGTGCACACTGTTGATACTATTTTTTAAGTTCCAATAATTTTATTGAAAAGAAAACAAGGTGACCATACAAAGTATACGTTATAAATCTTACAACATCGCATTCCAATCGTGTTGCTTAGAAAGTAAAGGAATTGGACAGATAATACAGAAGTGAAACAAAAGAGAAAACAATGTACATTACAAGAAACATATATGCACTATAAAAAATATGAAAGAAATTTGTGGAACTATTAGGGAAGCCAGGGTGGTTTGGAAACCTCCTGTTGAGACGGTTGTGGTAAAGAACATCTCCTGGCACTATCGTCAATAAATGTTGTGACAGGTGACTACAGGTGAACGCGTTTTGTAGCCATTTGAGGTGGGTATACAAAGGCAGTGTCCAACCTATGATTATGGCAAACAGTGTATCACCAAGCTCTGTATGAAATCTTTGAGAAGTCTTTCCAATTGACCGTAATTTGTTGTAAGGCGATCGCTAACAATACATCGATAGTCTTGACAATAAGTGAAATCCCTTCCCAGATAGAAGAGATGCTACCCAAGAAGATATGTGTAACAGAAAAAGGAAATGTAGTATCATATATCAGATTAACTTGTGACCATACTTGCTTCCAAAAAGTTTGCACTTGTGGACAAATGAATAGCATATGAAACAGGTCAGCGTTAGGGGAAGAGCAGGTCCAACATGTGTCCGGAGTGGCTGAAAAACGCTTACATAAAATGGCTGGCATGAATAAAAGTCTATTGTAAACAAAAAAGAATGTTTGTGTGGTATTTGCTGCTCTAGATGTCTTACGTATTTTAGATGCATTTCGAAAGGGAGAGTGGCCAGCATACCGCAAAGTCTCTTTCCCTTTCAGTTTTTGTTTTCTGTCTATCAGTGTTGATGCCTTATGGGTGTTTGTAAATAGCAGAGGCTTTGGGTTTGGTCTTTAACAGGGCATGAAGTCATAAGGAGGATTCTGAGTTATTGGAGGTGGCAGGTAAGTCAGGGAGATGGGAATAGGCTTCCAATACAGCTTGTTTGAGTATATTGTATTTATGAATAAATGAAGTTGGTAAGTTGAATACCTGCATGAGTGTAGCAAAGGGCAAACATTCTGAGTTTAAGAATAATTGATGAATCCATATCAAATCCCTATCTCTCCAAGTCCTCCAATAAAAGGGCCTATTATGGATCAATAAGTCTTTATTATGCCAAATTGTGGATTTCAAAAAGGAGTCCTTGGAATCAAGAGTAGAGTGGGAAGGTAAGTCAAGTAATTTGGAAGTGTACTTCAGTACAGGAGTGGAAATGGACTGCGGCTTACATAAAAAAGAAAGATATTCACAGAAATAGTAAGGAGACATGAACATGCACTCAATTGAAATCCAGAGAGGGCTCTCATCTGCAGAGTCAATGAACCACAGAGAGGCCTGAGGCAATAACAAAGCTTTTTGATAAGCCTGGAAATCTGGGAAGTTAACTTCACCCTCAGTTTTAGGATGGATTAGTTTTAATAAAGACATTCGAGATTTCTTATTATTCCATAAGTAAGAGCATAGAGTGGAGTTAATTTTTTTAATTAATTTGGAAGTAATGGTGATTGGGATATTTAAGATAGTATATAATACTATGGGTGATAACATAATTTTAATGGTGTCCAAGCGGCCCAACCAAGACAAATAGAGGGGATGCCACTTAGAAGTCAATTCTGTGATCTTTTGAAGGCACTTATTCATACATAATGTTACCGTTTCTGAAATTTAGGGTGTAAAGTGTAAACCTAAATATTTAATATGATTTGGACTCCATTTAAATTGAGAAGCTTGAAATTGTGAGCAAATTTTGTTAGTGGTAGTATTTCGCACTTATCATTATTTAATTTGTATCCGGAAATAAGTGAATAAGATTTCACCGCTGCTAAAAAAGCTGGTATTTATTCTTCTGGCTTGGACAAAAAAAGAAGAATATCATCAGCATAGGCAGAAAGTTTGACGTGAGCATTTGGTGTTTGAAATCCATAAATGTTTGGGTTTTGATGTAATTTGGATAAAAATGGTTCTAGGGCCAAGTTAAAAAAGAAAGGAGAAAGAGGACAACCCTGACGTACCCCTCTGAATAAGTAAAAAAATTAGGAAATTAAGTCATTGGCACAGATTGCTGCACGAGGATTAGAGTGGAGAAGAGATAGTAATTTTATAAAATTGGGGCTAAATCCAAACCTTTCAAGGGTATAGAATAAATATTTTCACTCAACCCTATCAAAAGCCTTTTCGGCATCCAGTGCAATTGCCGCCAAAGAATGGTCAAAATGCGAATATTTGGATTAGATATCAAAAAAGAGCTGTGTGTGGTCTGTAATGACTCTCCTTTTGACAAAGCCAGATTGTTCCTTACCTAGTAACTTTGGGAGGTAAGAGTCAAGACGTATAGCTAAGGCTTTAGAGAAAAGTTTATAGTCAATATTGACCAGCGTAATTTTTACAATATTTAGAGTATTTACCTTCTTTAGGAATAAGACAGATATGAGCTTCGGAAAATGATCCAGAAGAATTTTTTGAGGTGCAAAATAAATTTATAAGTGAATGTAGTTTGGGTATTAAAAAAATGGGTATAAAATTCAACAGTGAAGCTATGCGGGCCAGGAGTTTTGTCTTTTTTGAGATTCTGGAGGGCTTTTAGAAGTTTATGCTGGGAGAGATCCGATTCTAAGGGGGAAAGATCCAAAGGGGCCTGTTGAGGCTTTTGGATGTTAGAGAAGAATTGCGATAGGAAATGATCTGTAGGTTGGGTTTCTGATGAGTATAAAGATTTGTAAAAGAGAGAGAATTCATGTAAGATTTCAGCATCGTTAAATTTTAAGACTGAGTGCTCATCAAAGACAGATTCAATGTTTAGTTTGTTTTGGCGAATCTTTAATTGGCTTAAAATGTTCCCACCTTGTTTTTACCTCCATAAAATGTTGCGCTGAATTTTAATAAATAAAGTGTAGCATCTTCTGTTGATTATTTGTTAAACTCCAACTTAGCATTGATGAGAGTCTTTAAAAATTCTTCTAAATATGATGTGAAATATGAATGTTCTAATGCCTTAATGTCTTGAAGAAGGTCTTTGGTGATTTTATGCGCAGCTTTTTGATTCCTTGCCACGTAATCTAAAATAAAACCACTTGCTGATACCTTAAAGGCCTCCCAAATGATTGCGGGATATAGGGAGTCAGTATTATTCCTTTCAAAATATTCCGTAGAGAATGAAGCAAAAGCTGTAGTGAATGTGGGGTCTAAAAGAAGTGCATTATTAAAACGCCATCATCTAGGAGTGTCATTCCAGGGGAGTATATCAACGTTAATGGAAACTGGTGCATGATCCGATAAGAGAATAGGTCCAATTTCTGCATGTGTAAGGGACTGTAAAATTTTATGAGATACAAAAACATAGTCAAGTCTTGATTGGGTATGGTGGGTTGAGGAATAGAAGGAATATTATCTGGTAGTCAGGTTGCAAAGACGCCAAGCGTCAAGCAATTTATGTTGATGTATATTGTGAGTAAAAGAGTTATGTGGCTTGTTGGGTATGAAGGATACTTTTGAATTTCTATCTAAAAAGGGGTCTAACACATGGTTATAATCTCCAGCTAAAATAAAATTATCTTCAACACATTGAGAAATATGCTTTGCCAAAGCAGGCCAAAAGGAAGCATCTCCACCTGTAGGTTCATAAACATTGAGAAGAGAAACTAGAACACCTTTTAGTGATAGTTTAAAAATGAGCCACCTCCCTTCAACATCTGGTTCTTGCAATAACAATGTAACTGGTAAGGATTTACGACATAGTATCACCACTCCATTTCGTTTGCCATCTCCTGGAGAAAAATAAGCCTCACCCACCCAGCCCCTTTTCAATTTTAGAGATTCAGTATCTGTAAGGTGGGTTCCCTGTAAGAAAACAACATCAGCATTCAACTTAACCAAGTGTGATAAAACTCTCTGTTTCTTAATAGGAGAATTTAGACCCCTAATATTCCATGAAACTAACTTAAGTGACATGAGATATTAAAGTGGAATGAGAAAAACAGCAGAAAGTAACGATCCAATTCGATAAGATAAAAAAAAGAATGATCCAAGCTTGCAGTGCAAATAACTTTAGAAGGGATAAAAGAAAAAATAGGGTATGAATAAAATTTAAAGACATTGAAACGAATAGACAGTATTTAAGCAAAAACAAGAATGATAGGAAACAATAGACATAGAAGAGGAAAGAAATGTAGAGGTCGAATAACAGAAGAAAGAAATAGAAGAATATCTTGCAAAACACAAAACAAGAGACAATATGATGAATTAACCTGCGGAAATGGAACATGAAAGTAGGTAAAGGTATACAAGCCACTATAATGGAAATAGAGGGAACATTGGAAGGCGAAACAAAAAACAAAAGACGAAACAAGAAACATACCTACAATGAGGGAACATGAAAGCGAGGGTGGGTGGAACCACATGGAACACATGGAATATCGGGTGAAGACCGGACCAGACCAAGGAAGGAACACGCCATGCTGTAAACATCACTGTATAGGCAAAGGATAGAGAAAATAGAAAAACCTAGTAAGGCATTTAATTTTAAAATAAGAAACAAACAGTGAACTGAAAAAATCTCTAAAATTAAGTAACCTTAACCATAGTTTCGGAGACTATATGCAACCCTAAAAGTGTAATAGGTATACAGCATTAAGGAACTTGCAAACACATTGAAGTGAGATCAAGAGTGTGGGAGTAAAGAAGGTCAAGTAGCCTATGAGGATGAAGGTCTTGAAGAGTCCATACGGCCCAACTTGTTAGAATTAATGAAACTTTGCAGTCGGAAAGGATCTTCATAGGAGGACATTCAGTTGTTAAGTGTGACTTTGAAAAGACATGGGTGAAAGAGACCATATCTAACTCCCATGGCGCGTAGATCTGATCTCATATCGAGGAATGCTTTGTGTCTTGCTGCTGTTCTGCTGTTGCTCTGGAGTAATCTTCCGCAAAAAATAATGTAGACACAGACCATGAAATCCGCTGAATTGCTTTGGCAGCTGCCAGAATTTTCATTAGATCTGTGTATTCTAAGAAATAAAGGATAACACCTCTGGGCCTCTGCGATGATGAGGAACTACTAGAAACATGACCCAGTCTGTGAGCGCGTTGGATGTTCAGATTGATGTCCTCTGGTAACAGTAAAACTTTAGGGAGAAAGGATCTGAAAAAAGTAATAGGGTCTGAGCCTTCAATTCCTTCATTTAAGCAGTATATATGCGTAAGTTGTTTCTCCTGTTGCGATTTTCTAAGTCCTCAACCTGCATTTGGAGTGAGGAAACTTGCGACTGCATAAAAGAAACAGTTTCGGAGGTTTCGTCCAAGGCTAAGAAACTCTGCTCCACTGCTGTGAGCCTGGTATCAAGCTGTGGCCAACTGTCAGAGAAGATTTCCTATTTTGGAATTAGTTTCCTCCACAAAAGATTTAAGGGCCAGATGTAGGTCTTCCAATACTGGTCGGTAATGGCCGAAATTACCGAATTTTGGCCGTTACCGAACAGTATTGGGCTTTGTAGATGTAGGTGGCATTTTTGTAGGATTCAGTATTTTACCGATCGGTAATTTAAGGATTCCGTAAAATACCGAATTCTTAAAATACCGATTCGGTAAATACCGAATTTTACAGATTCGGTAAAATTTACCAAAAAATTTCCTACATACTATTTACCTATTCTTAAATCGGTATGATTCGGTATTTAAGAATAGGTAAATAGTATTTACCTACATCTGGCTTTAAGTGCTCTTATTTCCTGCAACAACAGTCCCATTGATATGGGGAATCCTGTTTGGGTGGTGATGGGGGATCCTGTTTTAGACGTTTCACATTTGACTTTCCAGGAACAATCGCAATTGATCCATTGTGATGTTGCCACACTCAGTATCAGGAGGTATAAAATTCTCCAATTTTGAGAGCTCTAAAAAAAGATTCGAATTTTAAATGAAAACTTGTTCTGGTTTGGTCGTAGTAAAAGAAGAACCCTTCGTTCTGCCCATCAATTATTACAGCAACAGACTGAAATAGCTTGTGTTAGTTCAGAGTAATACAGTAACACAGTCTAGTAATTAAAGAAGTGAAGGCAATACCAAAAAAAAAAGCCAAGTAGGTGGGGCAGGTTGACATAAGGGTACTGCGTAACAGGAAGGCCTAACATCTTCATACACACACAGACTGCAGCAGCCGTCATTGTGAACATACTATGTTGTATTTGGGGTGTAGATTCACCTCACATGTAGCAAGAAATCAATTCTGGCGCATTGCTCAGCAATCAAAACTAGAATATTGAGGGTTTTTCATAAAGTGGCATATATATAAAAAAGAAATTATGTCTATGTAGACAAGTTATTTGTACCTCCTCAACATTTGTCTGAGAGAGAAAAGTAAAAAACTCAGGCTGCATCTAAAATGGCGCCCTTAAGCACATTGCTACAGAGATGAGAGGGCTGTGAGAGGAAAATTAGAGTTGCAGCTTTGTTATAGGCATTGCAGAGAAAATGCACAGAAAAAATAGCAATATGAAGATATTTGGGGCATTTGGAGAATGGACTAAGTTTCAGTAACGGAGAATCATTTCTGTCGCCTTTTCCAAAAACAAAATGGCGGCTGCGATATCGCAAGTCCGCCTCTGAGCTTCTACCTCCTAATTCTTTCTGTATTAGTCGCGGGAGCCCATGAAAATGATTGCATCTGGGTCAGGAGCTCTTCACATAACAGCTCCGCCTACTAGCTGCGCTCTATGAGTGTATATCCCTCATTCCGGGTCCAGAGCCTCACGGGACTGCTACCATGTCTGCTGAGTGCCTAGCCATGCCCCCCACTGTTGATACTATTGAACTTAAAGCCCTCCTCACAAATAGCAGGTCCCCGCTAGCTAATGCCTCAGAATCGGCTATTGCCAACTACCATGCTTTCATCCACTCAACTGTAAGCATCTTAGCACCTCTAAAAGAAGAAGAAGAAGGTAGGAACTGTAGAGACAGGCCTTCAGATCTTTGATTTTCAGAGGACCTCAGGCTTGAAAAATGACTTTACCGTCATCAGGAAAGCCGGTGGAGGCAAGAATATGCTAGCTTTGAGAAACAAATTCATAGAAACATGATTGTTAAATATAAATATATTTCCTTTACTGCTAAAACTATCTATTTCATAGATAACATTAATATTGCATGCAATAGTCCCAAATATTTCATTTTCACAATTCAAAAACTTTCCATACCCCCTCAGAAAAAAAACTCAGCCATTGACCAAGCATTCTGTATCTCTTTAGCATATTTTTCCAACACAAGGATCATGACATTTAGAATGCCTTCCCCTAAAAAAAAAAAAAATAGAGAGTGGCCTGTGATCTCTAATAGTCATGCTATCCCTCCCACTAAGGACTGTCTTAGGGTTAATAGCATGTCCATCCCTCTTGACCCACCATGAATCAATGCAACCTTCCTAAATTATTTTCTCCCCACACATCTAATCAGGTGGATGAACTTCTTAGGGTAGCAAAATCCAAATTACCCTCTCATCCTTGCCCTATCAACATTATTGGTCTGGCTCCAGAAACTAAAGCCCTTCATTTGAAATGTAATTTTTCAGACTGGAGACTTTCCAACACAATAGAACAAGAATTACATTTTCCCTCTCTTGAAAAAGTCCAACGTGGATGTTTTTGACCCAGGCAGTTATCAGCCCATTTACCGTCTGCCCCTACCGGGAAAAATCATTGAAAAAATCAGTACCTCTTTTATCAACAAGAAGCATCTGCCTGACGAATCTCATTACAGCTTCAGGTCTGGGCACAGTACTGAGCTGGCATTTATGACCGTGATGGAAGAGATCAGATGTGCCCTGGACAATGGTGGTAATGCCACTCTGATCCTGATGGATCTCTCAGCAGTGTGCGATATGGTCAACCACCACCTGCTGGTTACTCGTCTACAGACCCTAGGTATTGGTGGCTCTGCTCTATCCCATCTCAAATCTTTCCTAACAGATCGAGAACCAGCAGTAGAAATAGTTGATCTGATCTCCGCATCTTTTCAGCCACCATGTGGGGCGCCCCAGGGCTTCCCTCTTAGCCCTTCACTTTTTAACCTATATGTTTCTTCCTTGGCACAACTACTTAAGTCCTTTGGGTTTGCCATGGTGTTGTATGCTCAGAATATAGTCTCTGTAAGCAGCAATATTCAAGACACGGTATCCAGGTATTATAATTGTATGCAGCAGATCAGTAAATGGATGCTGGAAAACTGTTTGAAGCTGACCTCTTGGAAGACTGAGGCTTTGCTTTTCAGATACAATGTGCCCTTTTGGTCACCCAATTGGTGGCCTCAGGAACTGGGAAATCTGCCTACTCCAGCTAAAAAGGCTAGAATTTAAGGAGCAGCGTTTAACACAAAATTATCATTTAATTATACCAAAATACTATCACCTCCTCCATTTTCCATGTTTTAAAAATAGTCAAAAACTCTGTACCTTTATACCTCAGGCCCTGCAGAAAAAGGTGATCTCTGCCCTCATTCTGTCCAGGTTGGACTACTGTTAACTCCCTCTTTGTTGGCCTACAGAAGGGTCTCTTGGCCAGACTTCAGGTTTTTCAGAATATGGCTGCCCGACTTCTGGTAACAATTCCCAGGCAGCAGTCGCAGGTCATGCACTCCTCACTCTTTACTTGCTCCCCATGAAGAAGAGGATTCATTTTAAAGCTCTTTGTATCACCTTTAGGACCCTTCACAAGGCTTGTTCCACATGGCCCAGTTTTGTAACTCATTATGAAGGATTAGGTGTTAGAATGATAACAATAATGTTGATGTCACATTGCAACATGATTATGGTCCGTGTTTAATTTCACCTGACTGTAGCTTACATTGCAGGCTCTATCGCACCACCCTGAAGCATAAGTTTAAAGCTGGATGATCATTATTTTTGTTTCATTTTGTTTTAGATTTGCCCCTAAAGAAGGAACTTCAGTCTCAAAATGCATTGGGCATCATGATTGTATCTTATCATGTAGACTTATGGAACAACATAATTTGGATTCATATGAATATGATTTTTGTATGGCAACGAGCATTTATAAGACGTTAATACTGTATGTATATGTGCTTTTTGCACAAGATAAATGATTCAGAAATCAAGGGAAAAACAATGGTTGTCAATTGATTAATTTTAAGTACACATTGTGATATAACTTAAATTAAATGTTTATCGTTGTGCACGCCTTGTCCCAGCTATTCCCATTAGGTTGGCCTTTTGTTTAGTCCTGAAGTCTGACATCTTTTTAACCTTACCATCAGGAGAATACAACAGTGTTAGCTCAAAGCGTTTAATTTTTCATTGTTATTAACATGAAGCCTCTGTCTGCAGTAGACCTAAACTTTGCTGACTGAGCACTTTTTAACTTTTGGATCCTGGGTCTGCATTGCAACCTCTGAACCAGAGGTTCAGTAAAAGAATCCGCGTGGGGTGTGACCGTGCAGGGCAAGATGGTGGTCACATTTTAGATATTCTCTGGGGCCTCCTCCAGCTTCCTGCCCCATCATACTGCTGGCAGTATCGAGACTAACCGCATTACCTGCCAGCTGTGGTTAGCCTCTTTACCCTCGGTGCTCAAGAGCCACCCAAATTCCGGTCATGAGTGAACATCTGACCATAGAAACCGGGAGAGAGGATTACAAGATGACGGCCTACTAGGATGGGCAACCGCTGGGGTCCACTACACACTCACACTGCCTCCTTGGTGCTGGGGAGTTGGAAACTGGGATGTGGATCCTAAGGAGGAGAGGAGGAGTGCGGGGCAGACCGTGCGTGAGAGCTGAGATCATCCCTCTGTGTCTCCCCATCTGCCTGAACACTGAGGGTCTGACCCAGGCATGGGTATCAGACCCAGACTCTGGTGGCAGCACCACCCTTGGGCATTCCGCAAATGAATCTATCACCCTAGGCTGGCAGGTGGGCAGAGCTGCTTTACTCTCTGAGCAGGGCAGGGGAGGGGTGGTTTGCCCACTCCTAAGTGCACATGACTGTGTGGCCACCCCTCTAGGGCTGCCCAAAACAGTCATGGGCGCTTTACCTGTTCTCCATGCAAGCTGCCTTACAGCCTGCATAAAGAACATGCCTAGGCCCGATTCTCTGGCTGAGCCTTGAACCAGGTCGCTCAGACCAATTACAGTGCTGCATTGCAGCATTATGATTGGTCAGGAGAGCCTGGCTGTGCTTCCTGTTCCTCGAGTATGACGAGGAGAGCAGGAGCACAGGCGCGGGACTCGGTGGCAAAGTAAGTGTTTTTACATTGTGAAATCCCCCACGCCCTCCCCACCCCCCACACCCACCCCACCACATGCAAAGCATGCCATAGGGTTCTCCTCTTCCTATCTTCTGAGAATGACCCATCACTGGGGGCCGGATGTCTTGCTATACACCATGTACGACCTGGGGTCCAATGTCACACTTTAAACTCTTGTCATGGAATGTGAATTATCTCCTGAACTGCATTAAGTGATCTTTTCAGCCACCATGTGGGGTGCCCCAGGGCTTCCCTCTTAGCCCTTGACTTTTTAACCTATATGTTTCTTCCTTGGCTCAACTACTTAAGTCCTTTGGGTTTGCCATGGTGTTGTATGCTCAGAATATAGTCTCTGTAAGCAGCAATATTCAAGACATGGTATCCAGGTATTATAATTGTATGCAGCAGATCAGTAAATGGATGCTGGAAAACTGTTTGAAGCTGACCTCTTGGAAGACTGAGGCTTTGCTTTTCAGATACAATGTCCCCTTTTGGTCACCCAATTGGTGGCCTCAGGAACTGAGAAATCTGCCTACTCCAGCTACAAAGGCTAGAAATTAAGGAGCAGCGTTTAACACAAAATTATCATTTAATTATACCAAAATACTATCACCTCCTCCATTTTCCATGTTTTAAAAATAGTAAAAAAATCTGTACCTTTATACCTCAGGCCCTGCGGAAAAAGGTGGCCTCTGCCCTCATTCTGTCCAGGTTGGACTACTCTAACTCCCTCTTTGTTGGCCTACAGAAGGGTCTCTTGGCCAGACTTCAGGTTTTTCAGAATGTGGCTGCCCGACTTCTGGTAACAATTCCCAGGCAGCAGTCGCAGGTCATGCACTGCTCATTCTTTACTTGCTCCCCATGAAGAAGAGGATTCATTTTAAAGCTCTTTGTATCACCTTTAGGACCCTTCACAAGGCTTGTTCTGATTATCGTAAATGCTGGTTCTCCTTTCCTTCTCAGCCAAATGGGCCAAAGTGCCAAAGTACCAGCTCGAGAGTTGGAGTTGAAGGAACATTGCCTCCTCCACTTCCAAATTCTGGAGCACCCTATCCTCTCATTTGATCTGAAGACAGCTTCTGATTTGCAAGCTATTAGGAACACCCTCAAATCCTTGCCTTTTAGTCAGTAAGATGGCCTATTCATGTATTCTCTTCCTTTTTCAGCCTCTTTATAATCTCTGTTTAGTGCGGGCAGCATCTAGACACCTCTGGGCATGAGTACTTGCTTTACCAATATAAAATCAAATCAGATCAAATATTTTACCAGAGCTAGCAGAGATTGAGTAGAGATTCTCTAAGACCTATGTTGTGGCCTAACCATCAGATTGTGTCTTTTCATTTGGTAGGACAGGCCCCCTTCCATATGGATAACCCAGTTCCTGACCAACAAACAGAGACATCAAAGCTATATGATACGAAGGACTTCAATAAGGTTTTTTACTCTTCGGATTATCACCCATAATTGTACTGAGATTCCCCCTAACTTCTACTCTCCTGAAACTCCTTATTGCCTCAACCTCTCCCTGACTCTGTTCAAGGTGCCATCTCCTTTAGTTAGGTGCACCATGGTGATTGTTGGAAAATCTTAAATTAATTCTCCTGAAACAGATTGACAATGGCATGCCTTGCTAGCCATTACTCTTGCACTCAATCAATTGCCCTAATTATTTGAAAAATAAATCCTAGCACGGAAGTAGTGTTAGGAATTGAAAAACAAACAATATCAAAAAAAAAACTGTGCATTAGATATAAATCTCATAAGAGTAATGTCAGTCTGAGTATGATGACAAAACTGTATACATCTGCCAGTGTTATAACTGTAAATTCGTTTACAATCTCAACCGATGCAAAGTTAAATTTGAAGCCATATACACATATCTACCATTCCTTTCCTTCATGGCAATATTTAAAAAATATTCATGTCCCTAACATAGATACTTTTTGGATTACATTTTGTTTTGTTGATGTTTAAAAATCTTGATAAAAACAATTATAAAACAGCACTGCTTATCTTCTCATTTAAAATTCTAATAACGAATGTTTGATTTATGGTCCATAGAATATGCTTGCTATCTAATGCATTCAATTATGTACTACTAATTAACAATTTTACTTTCCATTTCAGCTTGATTTGATTGAAATCAAGGCATTCATGTTAGCAAAGTGCACAGCGATGATATATGTAATACGTTTGTATACCCCAAATCACTTTGCATCTACTTAAAAATAAGCAGCCAGCTTAAATTGGCAGAGTTTCTGTGTCACAAAAAGGGCAGTCCCCTGCGGTCATTTAGAATCAGGGGACATCTGGGTTTCCAATGGCAGAGTCTCAGATGGCTCCACCGTTGAAAGCCTTTGATCCTGCTGATCCCTTCTCAAGAATGGCTGCCAGGTCACATTGCCAATCACTCTGCCCTATCAATGGCAGGGATACCCGACTGAAGTTCGCTGCCTGGGTTCCACCAAGCAATATAATACTGCTCAGCGCAGTGAAAACAAATAAAAGCCCCTATGCACATTGAGGAAACTCTTTGCTTATTTAGAGTTGTTCCAGATCTATGCCTGTATTTTGGAAACGGAGAATCGTATGTACTAACCCTATTTTGCAAACTGGTAACCTATTACAGACTTGCAAAATAGGGTTTGCGAGTTGATATTAGGAAGTGCGTGCCACTGGTGTCCCTTCCAAATAGAGAGTCGCAGGGGCATGTATGAATGTTTAGCAACCAGAATGCAGTCGCAAAACATCCACCGACTCCATAAAGGAGGTGCTAACCTGTTCGCAAAGGGAAGGGGGTCCCAAGGGACTCCTTCCCCTTTGTGAATGTTGTCGCCAATTTATTTTAAGAGCAGGCAGTGGTTCCACAGATCACTGCCTACTCTTGAAAAATGAAAAGGTAGCTTTTCATTTTTAGTTTTGAAATGGATCCCATTTTCATTTAAGGAAAATGGGCTACATTACCAAAAACAAAATTGCTTTATTTAAAAAGAAATCACAGATATGGTGGTCTGCTAAGCCCAGCAAGCCACTATACATGTGAGCTCAAGCTATTCCCAATGGGTGGCAAATTATGACCTGCCTCATTCTCAGACAGGTCATTTACGACCCAGTTGGGAATCACTAGATGTGTCTGAGACAAATTATTGCATTTCATTTTGAGAGTCGCAAAAAATCGTAATTAGCAACTCGCAAAATGAAATGGCCCAGTGTGTTTTTTGCTTTTCTATCTCCCCCGCCCTTGAAAACTAGAAATTAGTGCTGAAAGGGCCAAAGAAACATACCACCCATTCTGCCTTGAAGAGATATGTGTGGCACCGGCACATGTAATGATGGGGCAGAGACTCCCTCCTGGAAGGTTGGGATCGCTAAACACAGTGGGTAACTCTCCCCCAGGGGAACCGGAGACCATAGTCTCTGATGATCAGGCAGTCTATTGGGCCTGCAACACACACAAGTGATGGACGGCATGTTGCACAATGGCAAAACATTCTACCCCAGTCACAGATCTGGGTTTAATCCATCGTTATTTTGCTCACAAAGCCACCCCAGTTCAGACATAGCCATATGCAAATCAGTCTTGACCCTGTGCCTCATGGGAACAGTCCAGCCCGAACTGCCAAGCCATGTCTTCCCTGGACCAGACTCAAGCATCCTAGGACCGGTTTCTGGCTATCAGCTGTCTTCAGCCAGGATAGCTTGACTCCAGTGGCTTAGTGAGCACTAGACCCACGTCTGGGCATACCCTTCCCACATAGGGTGAACAGCAAAACACACAAGTGATGGACGGAATGTTGCACAATGGCAAAACATTCACCCCCAGTGTTTTGCAGTCTATTGGGCCTCCCATCAAAACTTAAATGAGGTCCTATGTTCCTTAATATAGAAGAGGCAAACTGTAGTTACAAAGCCCCGATTTTAGTATAATTGAATAAATCATGTGTAACCCGATCCCTACCAATTTTTTTTTTAAACGCCAGGCGGGTGCATTTTAAGGCAATTCACACAAAGTTCCTTCTCAATCCAGCATTTATAAATGTCTTCACATGTTGATAAAGACGCAAGAAAGGGTTGAACTGTTGGGGTATTACTACATGTAGGTTTTCAAGATAAGGTCTAATTGTCAAGTTCCTAGATTCAGCCCCTCATCTATAAAGTAAAGTTGTTACCAAAGCGTTGTTTTAGTGCCAAATCCCGTAGCCATTTGTTTCAAATGATTATAACAATTGTCGAGGACTACGTCAACTCAGCCTTAAGCAAATACAATAATGAATCAAGTGGTGTGTTTAAGAATACAGGAAACGTCGTGAAGGATGGCAAGTAATGAATGGGCCAGCCAGAACAGAGCCAATGGCAGACCGCGAATGTCAGGAGAAGAATACGTGTAAGGAAGTATGAATCTTGACTTGTCACAATAATTCTACCACGTTCATCAAAAAATCCTTTTATACTTGACTCTCTGCAACTATAAAAACTTCTAAAAGTTGTACACTGTTGTGATTCAATAACCTAGCTGTAAATGAGTCACCCTTTGATAAGGGACACGCAGTTTAGTGCATACCATCAGCAATCAAAAAGCTATTTTATCAAAAATTAGCATTTGAATAAATGTTCAATCATTTTTTTTATATTTAAAGTGTTACTTAATGTCTACAAAATACATGTTTTAGAACTTATGTGTGAAAAATATTGTGATAACCGATATCACTCTCAGTGTTTATCTACTAATTTGTAAAGATGCCATTTAAAACCTCTATACTATAACAAGTACAGACATAAACTTCAAAACTAAATAAATAATATGAATCTACTTTTTACTTGAAACACAATACAACAGCCAAAGTTACACTTAGTATTTTGCCTATTGGAATAAAAATGAATATGAACCACCATTTACATTTTGGGCAAATTTACAAACATTTTGTGCTGTGTTTCAAACCAGCACAAAATGGCTCTTTTTGTTATTTACTTTCCAGCGTAAAGCTTGTTTTGTGCTGGAAAATTGCCTAAATGTAACGTGCTACTTAGTGTCAAGGGAGTGTTCCATGGGCCTTCCCATGCAACCACACAAGCGTGAAAGGGAAAGTGTAGGAATGCGGCCATATTTATGGCAATACAGCTTATTCTTCCCCTTTCCCTTGAGCTGGTGCCCTTTTCTCAGCCTAGCACGAAAGCAGGCACCTTTCCACCATGGTTCAAGGTTGCCTGTGTTGCATGCAGGATCGTTTTAGTGCAAGAAGGGGCACCTTCCTGCAAAAAAACAATACTGGGAGGCATATTCCTCTTTCTATATGTGCTACAGAATACAGCACACATAGAAAGAGGAAGAAATGTGGAGAAATAAGAGATATTTCTACGCAGTAAGCCTCCCCTGAGAAGTTGTATGTTTTGGCGCATCCGCAGGATTCCAAATTCTTTTATATCTGGGGATGCGTCAAAATCCATGAGAGTTACGTGGAAACAGACAAGCAATGCCCACGGAACAGCTACCCAGTGCAGAATAGCACAACTATTTTTGAAGCTACTCAGAGCTAAGTAAAGTGGCTTTGCATGGCTTCAAATATCTGACTTAGAAGTTTGTGTCATGCATGTACCACTTTGTGTGGTGCAAAAATGACACAAACCTCTCATAAATGAAGCTCCCTATCAACCAAAAATTTGAGACTGGATTTTGTGTCAAAAATTAACACCACATAAAAGCAGGCATTAAAAGGAGAAACGTTTTCATTTCTCCTTTTTTTCTGACTTTGCATGCGTGCTGCACTGTACAGCACACATACAAAGTAGGACATGTTTTAAAAGTTGTTAGGGCATAGTATTTTCTACTGACAGTGTACTTTTCCAGTAAAAAACCTATTCTAGACTCACGCGCTCACCCTTGCACTATGGCCCAAAGGTGTGTACCTGGTGCTCAGCATCAAATTTCTGGGACGGTGCTAGGGAGATATATCTGTAGATACAGTGTTCTCCTGCTCTCCCCTTCTCACGCAATGCAGTACAGCATTTTTGGATGCTGCCCTGCATTGAGTGAGAATTTTAGTAAACCTGGCCCCATCTTTTCTTGGCATTTGCACAAAGACTTGCTTATTTACCTTCCCCCCTCCTTGAAAGTGGATGTTTTGGGGTTGTACAATGGAACAACACAGGGAAATACATCACATACCTTAACCACACATTTTTTACCCTTTACTTCTTTACAACGCTTATGCTTTACAATGTATGCCATTACCAAGCATTCTTTATATATATATAATATAATAAAAATATAATCACAAGTCGTTCCTGAGTAGAAAGAACGGGAGAGACACAGCGGGGAATCCGGGAAAGGATTTATTTTACATAAAAGAGCGTCGGCATGACGCGTTTCGGGCTATGCCTTTTTCAAATGCCTACTCCAACATCGCTCACACAGCAGTTCCCTTTAAATAGTCCCAGTCGTTCTACCATGTGGTCATCATCCAGATGGGCGGAGTTAGAGTCACAAACAGACCCGCAGCTGCATCGCCAAAACTGTGAATCCCAGCATGCACCTCTCACGGCATGCCAGTTAAGTCACTCTGCTCCACGCTTATGTATCCCTCCTTGGGTACTGGAATGCCTAAAGAGCGCTGTTGGGATCTGTGGTGAACGTAGTTGTGGAAAATTTATTCCTGTCCCGGGTCCCCAAGAGACCTTCAACCACACTGATCACGATCACCTGGGCCTGGAAAACATGGATGTACTGGTCCAAGCTCCTCTGTGCAGTCAGGGACTGCAGCTTGCAGAGGCTCATCTGCCGATCGTGGATCTGGCGGGTCAGAGTCAAACAATTATCATGGATATCGAAGAAAATGCCGAAGCTGCCCAGGTGACTCTGTCCTCTTTGAGAAAGCGTGTCTCCTCCAGCGCGCCCAGGGCATGGCGCGCATAATGTACCACAAGATGTTCCTGAGTAGAAAGAACGGGAGAGACACAGCGGGGAATCCGGGAAAGGATTTATTTTACATAAAAGAGCGTCGGCATGACACGTTTCGGGCTATGCCTTTTTCAAATGCCTGCTCCAACATCGCTCACACAGCAGTTCCCTTTAAATAGTCCCAGTCGTTCTACCATGTGGTCGTCATCCAGATGGGCGGAGTTAGAGTCACAAACAGACCCGCAGCTGCATCGGCAAAACTGCGAATCCCAGCATGCACCTCTCACGGCATGCCAGGTAAGTCACTCTGCTCCACTCTTATGTATCCCTCCTTGGGTCCTGGGATGCCTAAAGAGCGCTGTTGGGATCTGCGGTGAACGTAGCAGTGGAAAATGTATTCCTGTCCGGGGTCCCCTTCTTCATTATTGGGTTCTTCTGCACCACAACTGTACTTCTGGTACAAGGTGGGCTCTCATGGTAGATTTTTAGATAAGGTAACACTCTTTCTGGGGTTACTAATTAATACTGTCAAGGTTTTTCCACAATCAACCAGTAAGGCTGATCAACAAAGAGGCTGTACTTGAAATCCAGCCAATGGAGACAATAGATAGAAATACATTTTGCTACGCACTCATTGATTTTGAACAAGTTGAAAAAAGTATCAATAAATATTGGGACTGCTAAAAATTACTGAGAGGCTTCTTAATAGAGGCTAGATCACAATATCAGTACACAAACAGCATGTGGTAATTGCCCAAAGTCAATCAACATTACCCCTGTGGGAGTATAGCAGTTCATGAAAAACACCAAAGATATAGCCCTAGGCTGGACCACAACTGGGCTTTCTTTAGGACTGAAGGCTCAGTGTTTCTCACTATACACCTTGGTCCTGAAAAAAGCCGGAGACCCTGTCTGGGACTTTTACAGCAACTAAAATTGGAAACATGGGAAGATGTCAGAGTGCCACCAGGTACGTCTGTTTGGGTGTGTGAGGTTGATCACATAACAATGTTTTGGTATAGCAGGTTTTGGGTGTTTATGTTGTGGTTTTGTGTACGTTACAGGCATACTTCGAGTTTCAAGATTATCACATAGCATACCAGGTATGATCAGTTTACACTACGAGATGATGGGTGATTGTTAACAATTGAGTTTTATTTGGATATAGGAATCAGCACTTTGATTTGAGTTGAGCTCTTGTATGATTTTTGCATGACATTCTTTACAGTCACCATTCCACTTGGCCCAGTTTTGTAACTCATTATGGAGGATTAGGTGTTAGAATGATAACAATAATGTTGATGTCACATTGCAACATGATTATGGTCCGTGTTTAATTTCACCTGACTGTAGCTTACACTGCAGGCTCTATCGCACCACCCTGAAGCATAGGTTCAAACTTGGATGATCATTATTTTTGTTTCATTTTGTTTTAGATTTGCCCCTAATGAAGGGACTTCAGTCTCAAAATGCATTGGGCATAATGATTGTATCTTATCATGTAGACTCATGGAACAACATAATTTGGATTCATATGAATATGATTTTTGTATAGCAATGAGCATTTATAAGACGTTAATACTGTATGTATATGTGCTTTTTGCATAAGATAAATGATTCAGAAATCAAGGGAAAAACAATGGTTGCCAATTGATTAATTTTAACTACACATTGTGACATAACTTATGTTAAATGTTTATCGTTGTGCACGCCTTGTCCCAGCTATTCCCATTAGGTTGGCCTTTTGTTTAGTCCTGAAGTCTGACATCTTTTTAACCTTACCATCAGGAGAATACAACAGTGTTGGCTCAAAGCGTTTAATTTTTCAATGTTACTAACATGAAGCCTCTGTCTGCAGTAGACCTAAACATTGCTGACTGAGCACTTTTGAACTTTTGGATCCTGGGTCTGCATTGCAACCTCTGAACCAGAGGTTCAGAGAAAGAATCCGTGTGGGGTGTGACCGTGCAGGGCAAGATGGTGGTCACATTTTAGATATTCTATGGGGCCTCCTCCAGCTTCCTGCCCCATCATACTGCTGGCAGTATCGAGACTAACTGCATTACCTGCCAGCTGTGGTTAGCCTCTATACCCTCAGTGCTCAGGAGCCACCCACATCCCGGTCATGAGTGAACAACTGACTGTAGAAGCCGGGAGAGAGGATTACAAGATGACGGTCTACTAGGATGGGCAACCGCTGGGGTCCACCACACACTCACACTGCCTCCTTGGTGCTGGGGAGTTGGAAACTGGGCTGTGGATCCTGAGGTGGTCATGAGGAGTGCAGGGCAGACCGTGCATGAGAGCTGAGATCATCCCTCTGGGTCTCCCCATCTGCCTGAACACTGAGGATCTGACCCAGGCACAGGTACCAGACCCAGACACTGGTGGCAGCGCCACCCTTGGGCAATTCCGCAAATTAATCTATCACCCTAGGCTGGCGGGTGGGCAGAGCTGCTTTACTCTCTGAGCGGGGCAGAGAAGGGGTGGTTTGCCCACTCCTAAGTGCACATGACTGTTTGGCCATCCCTCTAGGGCTGCCCAAAACAGTCATGGGCGCTTTACCTGTTCTCCATGCAAGCTGCATTACAGCCTGCATGAAGAACATGCCTAGGCCCGATTCTCTGGCTGAGCCTTGAACCAGGTCGCTCAGACCAATTACAGTGCTGCATTGCAGCATTATGATTGGTCAGGAGAGCCTGGCTGTGCTTCCTGTTCCTCGAGTACGACGAGGAGAGCAGGAGCAGAGGCGTGGGACTCTGTGGCAAAGTAAGTGTTTTTACATTGTGAACTCCCCCACACCCTCCCCACCCCCGCACCCACCCCACCACCTGCAAGGCATGCCACAGGGTTCTCCTCTTCCTATCTTCTGAGAATGACCCATCACTGGGGGCCGGATGTCTTGCTATACACCATGTACGACCTGGGGTCCAATGTCACACTTTAAACTCTTGTCATGGAATGTGAATTGTCTCCTGGACTGCATTAAGTGAACCGCAGTCCGCCAGTATTCGAGGCCCTGCAAACCTAGTATTCTGTTGCAACAGGAGACCCATCTCCTGGGCTCCCATTACCCTATTCCTGGGATGCTTTATGTATGACAGGGCATACAATTCGGGCTTCACCGTGGTGGCGATATTCCTCCATAGGACCTTTAGGTTGGTGGTGACCTCCACCGTCATTGATGCTCTCAGCCGACACATTGGAGTCATGGCCCTCCTCAATGGAAGCATGTACCTCCCACCCCAGGCCTGACCAGGCCCTTTCCATCCTAAGGAAGGTGTTCCTTGCCTTTCCATCAAGAACTATGATTATGGGTGGCAATTTTAATGCCCCGCCTGCTCTAATCCAAGATTGTTCCAGTCCGCCCAATACTTACAGATTCTCCCGTGCCTGCCAGCTATCCTCATGGATGGATTCTTTGGGGCTGTGTGACACTTGGTGCAGATCCTTCCGCGGGTATCACAGAAATTTCGGTGTAACCCCTCTGCATTCATGGAACGCCAGCTGCAGCTTGCCCAGGCCATCCTGCGTCAAGTCTCACTGGAGGAGGAGTGGCAGTGCAGTGCAAGAGGGCCTCAGTATATGAATGTGGTATATGAATGTAGTGGCAAAAGTGTCAAATTGCTTTACTGGCTTGCCACCCATGATCTGACCTACAGATTCATCCCAGAAATAGTGGACTCGACAGGTGTCTGCTGGCGTACCACTCCTGAGATCGCAGCAGCATTTGCAGCATATTACCAGCTCTATGCCCGGCAGTTACCCGCTGAGCGTGTGCATTCCTTTCCATGACTCTCCTCAATCCCTCCAGTTTGATTTGGAGGAGCCACTGACATTGGGCAAACTTGCATCTCCGGTAGACTCTATGAAATCTTGAAAAAAAAAACAGGCCCGATGGGTACCCCCCTGGAGTACTACCAGAAATACAGCAACTTTCTACAAGAGATGCATTAGGAGGAACTTGCCAAAGGGGACTTCCCATTGGGAATTGACACAGCTATAATAGTGTTTTTTTCCCAAAACGGGGCAGCAGTCAAGGCAATGCTCTTCATGCTGCCCAATCGCCTTTATCAATGCAAATCACAAGATCCATGCTGAGATATTGGCTACCTGGCTGCTGAAGATCCTGCCAATCCCGATCCACTCAGACCACTGTGGCTTCATGCCCAACCGAAGCACTAGGCACTGTATCCAGCCTTGGCCTGTGCCGGAGCTCAGGAAGACCTGTTGGCCTTTCTCTTATTTGATTTTGAGAAGACCTTTGATTCAGTCAGCTGGTCCTTTCTTCTTGAGGTCCTCAGAAAATGGGGTTCAGCCCCAAGTATCGATCCTATGGGAGGTTGCAATACATCACCCCAATGGTGCACGTGCGGGTTAATAGAGTCCTTTCCAATGATTTCCTGGTTGAAATGGGAACTCAGCAGGACTTCCCCCTCTCCCCGCTCCTTTTTGCTCTCACCATCATATCATTGGCATGCATCATTTGCATCTATGCACAGATTAGGGGCTTGCGGTGGGCTGATTAACACAATGACAACATTGTGTTATACATGGACAATATATCCTCCTATTTCTCAAACACCAACACCTATCAGGACCCAAGAACTAGAAATCCTCTGCCTCTGAGAAATGGTCACCAGTCTGCGAGTTAATCGGAGTAAGTTCCTCCTTGTCCCGATCCATGGGGACCATCTGACAGTGTAATGGCAAGGATCCATACCCATTCGGCAGTTGAGCTTCCAATCCTTGGGCTTTTATATCTCCACAAACTGGCACCTGGCTTGGCAACTCAACCTCATGCTGCACGTCCGGGACTTGAAACTTGATTTCCAGAAGTGGGGCTGTCTGCCTCTTAATGTGTAGGGAAGGGTAGCTTTGTTTAAGATCATGTTCCTTCCCTGGTTCCTTTATACACTCCAGCACTTTCAATATGTTATTCCCAACAGTTGTTTTCAGACCCCCCATGCTTCCATTCGCAACTTCCTATGGGCATATTACCGTTCTTGCATAGCATTGGGGAGGGCCCGGCAGGTACCTTATGATGGTGGTCTTGGGTCCGCTAATTTGAATTTGAATTTAAAAAAATTTATAAAGCGCACGTTCACTGTGCAGTTTCTTGGCGCTAGAGGTTCTTATGCTAAGGCGGAGACAAAGGGCTATAGGCTGAAAGCTTGTTGGAACAGGAAAGTTTTGAGGGCTTTGCGGAACCCGAGGTAGGAAGGGGAGAATCTGACCTGGGGTGGGAGAGAGTTCCAGAAAGTGGGTGCAAGAACCGAGAATTTCTGGCCTCCCGATCTTTTTTTCTTGAAACGGGGGATAACAAATAAAGATTTAGAGGAGGAACGTAACTCTCTGGAGGGGCAGTAATTAGTGATTGCCGAATTAATGAAGGTGGGGGCGGTGCCTGCTCGAGCTTGAAAAGTGAGGCAGCCAAGTTTAAAAAGGGCACGTTGTTTAATGGGGAGCCAGTGAAGGGCGATAAGAAGGGGTGAAGAGTGATGATATTTAGATAGACCATGTGCCAGGCGGGCAGCCTGGTTCTGCACCATCTGGAGGAGCTGGAGTGCATAGGCGGGAGCGCCATTGTAGACAATGTTCCCGTAGTCGATCTTAGATAAGACCATGGTCATTAGTATCAGTTTAAGTGCAGAAGGGGAAAAGAACCGGGATACTTTCTTGATAATGCGCAGGGTGAAAAAACAGGAAGAGACAACCGAACTGATGTGTGAGTGGAGTGTCAGATGCTGATTAAGAGTGATACCAAGGGTTTTAACTGAAAAGGAAGGGGTGGGAGGAGAACCAAGGGAAGGGGGCCAAAAAGAGGGAGACCAAGGGTTGCCGCTGCCTCCAGTCAGAATCAGTTCTGTTTTGTCCGGGTTCAGTTTGAGGTGGTTTGCGCTCATCCAATCCCGGATAAACAGCATGACAGACTGGAGGCTAGAGGCGCCAGATGCGGGGGAAGAACAATTAAAAATGAGTTGGAGGTCATCAGCATAGTTGTAAACTGTGACCTCCAATTGTCGCAGTGCAAAAATAAGGGGGATAATGTAAAGGTTGAATAAAAGGGGGGAAAGGGAAGAACCCTGGGGAACGCCACAATTCACCTTGCGGGGCGGGGGCGGAGAATTCAGCCAGGTGCACTGCCTGAGTGCGATCAGCCAGGAAGGAACCTATCCAGGTCAGTACCTGTCCCCCCATGCCTGCCGCCTTGACACGGGACAAAAGGATGGAATGGTCCACTGTGTCAAATGCGGCGGACAAATCTAGGAGGACCAGGGCCTGAGGGGTGTTAGTGTCAAGTCCCTCCCTGAGTTGGTCCATGACCGAGATAACCACCTTCTCGGTGGAGTGGCGGGAGTGAAAGCCCGCTTGGCAGGGTGCGAGATAATTGCTGTCCTCTACAAAAGAGCTGAGTACCTGGGTGTCCGGCTCTATTATTGGACATCGCGACTAGTGGTTATCAACGACTGGCTGACCTGGGGCTGGGACACTCCTGCTTATCAAATGGAACTTGCTCGCTTGGACCTGGACGCTGTCATGGGGCTTTTCTATGGGAATCTAATAGCCCATCCCTTCTTTGCCTAACTACAGTGGTACTCAATGTGTGGCAGGCTGCCTTGCACATAAGGAAATGGGGAAAGACACTTACGTAACTTGATCCCTTGTGGGATGCGCACTGACTACATCACACTGCACACCTTGAAGACGTCAGGCAGTGGAACAGGATTGGATTCGCCGCCCTTGGGGAGGTTTGACAAGGTGGACACCTCCGTTCCTTTCGAGACATGCAACTGCAATGTTAACTAGAGTGCTCCCATTTCCACAAATACCTACAGCTGTGCCACGTCATGACCTGTCACCTGCGAGATTCCACCGTTCTCCCTGAATTTAACCCACTTGGGGCCAAGAAACTCATGGGTCGACTTGGAAAGTAGTCGAATTCCTGGATCTAGTACGCATTAGTCATTCATTCCCCAGAGGACTTTCATTCCTTCAAGCAGAAGTAGGAGGGATGGGTGAGTCCCCTAGACGAGGTATACTGGCGAGGCACACGCGTAGCACCTAGAGAGAGTGCCGTTTCCTCCAGACTGTACCTCACCCAACTGTACTACTTGCATATCTCCTACCTCACACCTAGACATATGTGACACATGGGTCACTTCCGCTCCTCACTTGCTTTCACTGCCCTGCCCCACACACTGATTTCTTCCACATGGTTTTGTCCTGTCCCCACCTGCTGAGATTTTTGCGAGGAGGGGAGGCAACTTGGTCTTGGAGAGGGAGATGGAAATAATTCAGAAGATTAGCATTTTGCGTATCCTGGAAGGCCTGGGAGGACCTTGAGCTGAGCGTACCTTGGTGGGTGTCGCCACCCTAGTTCTAAAAATGGAGATCGCTTGTAGGGGGAAGTGATCCCAGCCCCCACCCTGACCGAGTGGCTCAAAGGGTGGACAGGTGTGCCATGATGAAACTGCTGGTTTGCCAGGCCTGAGGATGTCTGCAGAAACTCCACAAGATCTGGGGGAATTGGTGGATGTACTTTGGAATTGGGCTCCCCATGGGTTGAAGATGCGCCCCTCCCTCCCAGTAGGGCCCTGTTGTTATTCTATACAATGTACTGTTGTCCATGCGATGCATTTGGAACGGTTCTTATTCTATGTTTTTTCTGCAAAAACTTCACTAAAATTGTGTTATCAATGAAAGTATTCCTTAGTACTAGAAGTTCAAGCTAATGGGAAGACCTTATATTCCAGGATATCTGTAAATAATGTTTGCTAGCTTTCTTTTGGGGAAACCCTCCATTATATATTTAATGACAACGGAAATCTAGAACAATTTCAGTCTCCCACATCATTGGTTCATTAATACCCTACTAGCATCACTTTAGCAAGGGTACCTTTATTTTAATTATTTTAAGACGCCCTGCAGCCCAAGGATAACATATTAAAAGCAATTTCTTTATTATCATGCCGAAACTGAGGGAAAAAAATAAGTTACGGCTGTGACAAATATAGAAGTCATGCATTCCAGCTTATGGTAAAATAAGCAACTCTTGCCTAGAATCGTAACATTAATATCAGGCCTATAATATCTCGCATTCCTAAGAGATATTATTGTTAACATGGATAACTGAGCTCCACATATCTCAATTTAAGTGAACCCCATGTTTGTAAATCGTTTTCAAATATTCGAAGTTCTAATGTTTTCCCTAAACGAAAAAGGACCCTGGTTAATTTGCAATGTATTGCATTGTGAGTTTAATTAATGGGACGAAAAGTGGAAAATTATATATTGGCAATGAAACAATGAATTTAGAGGGCAATTAATCATCATTAAAAATGCAATCAGAATAAAAATGGAGTCTAAACAGAGAGTGTTGTTCAAATAAAAGCCACAGTTGTATAGAAAATAGTTAAAGCAGGTATTTAAGCGAACAAGAAAACGCCTAAAAAGAGGGTTTAAATGTGGCTGAAAAGAAAACAGTAGTGTTTTGCGGGCTTCTGGTTGCTGTTGAGAAGTTCATATGAATCAGAGCTGTTTACTTTTGTAATGCAAACTCTATGCAAAGTATTCTTCTCGGATTTGCATTGGATAGTCTCCCAATGTGGATAGTGGATGTGGACAGTGGATAGAGGCCAGACCACCCTCCTGGTCCTGCTTGACCTAACGGCGGCCTTTGATACCCTCTCTCCCTCAGTTCTTTCATCTCGTCTGAGGGATGTGGGGGTGAAGGGCGCAGCTCTGGATCTCCTGACTTCCTTCCTTATTGGGAGGGAACAGAGAGTCAAGATGGGTGAGTTTCTATCTCCATCCCGACCTGTGCTATGTGGGGTCCCAGAAGGGTCGGCTCTTAGCCCGACCCTATTTAACATCTATGTGACCCCACTGGCCAGATTAATAAGAACTTTCGGGATGGAGGTAGTTTCCTATGCTGATGACACCCAAATACTCGTCTCTCTCTCCCATTCAGATGTGCAGACCGTCTCCAAATTTAGATCATGTATGGAGGCGGTTGGTCACTGGATGATTCAGAACTCTCTCAAACTGAATGGGGAGAAGACTGAGGTGATGGTGTTTGGTGGGAACGAAAACATCTGGTCCTCCAGTTGGTGGCCTGATTCGTTGGGAGTGTGTCCTTCCCCCACTATATCTGCAAAAAATCTTGGGGTGATGGTGGATTCTGCCCTGGATATGGGCAGACAGGTGAGTAGGACCGTTTCCACCTGTTGGGGCCTTATCCATACCCTGCGAAGGATTAGGAAATATCTTTCTGCACAGTCCAGAAAACAAATAGCTGTCGCGCTCATTGGGTCTCGCCTGGACTACTGCAATGCGCTGTATGCGGGGCTTAACAAGACCCTCCTGCAGCGCTTGCAGGTAGTCCAGAATGCCGCGGCCAGATTTGTCCTGGATGTTCCCAGACGCTCATCGGCTACCTTGGCCAGAAAAACGTTGCACTGGCTCCCTGTAGAGTACCGAGTGCGTTTTAAGGTCTTGTGCATGACATACAGAGCCATTGCAAGAAACTGTGACTCTGGAGTGGGTTCTATCATCTCCCACTACATCCCTGGAAGGAATTTGCGTTCCTCCGGGAAATTGCTTCTATCAGTCCCTCGTGTGCGAAGAGCAAAATGGGGTGGCAGGGCTTTTTCCACTTTAGCACCCAAATGGTGGAACGATCTTCCTTTGGACCTTAGGTCCCTACCCTCCCTGCAGGCATTCCGCGGTGCCTTAAAGACCCGCCTCTTTCTGAAAGCCTATGTGTAATGATGATTGACCCAGATTTCTGATATTATTGTTAGGCGCCTTGATACCTGCGGGTTATTGTTTTGCGCAATATAAATTTTTATCAATCAATGTAACGCAAAGTTGCACTATGCACGACTTTGAGTCAAGGGATCATTCCATGAGTGGTACATGCATGTTCCCATGCAACAACTCATGGGATTTCATGCAAATCCAAAATACAAACATTCGTAAAAGATTTCCCCAAAAATCATATGTCTCCTTGAGGCGGCATAGAAGAGTAGAAAACGTTTTCCTTTCTCTTTGTTTTTGCTACTTTGCATGCATGCTCCATTGAACAGCACACATACAAATTAGGAAAAGTGTTAAGGTATAGTTTTATACTGGAAGCATTCCCTACCAGTACCAAAACTATTCCTTACAGAACGGAGACACCCTTGCACTGTGGCACAAAGGTGCGCCAGCACAGGGAGTGAGGAAAACATTGCCATGGGTTACGTAGTATATGTGGCGCTGTTCTGCTCTGTTCCTTTCAAGCAGCAGATCACTGCAACTTTAATTGAATTCTCCTTGCAAAAGCACAGTCTAAAGCAGCAAGGCACGTCTGTATTCAAAGGATTACAAATTCAAATGACAATATAGAATACCTCCCATTTTGACATTAGAAATATGGGGGCATATTAGCAAGAAGCTCGTTAAAATGATCGCCGTTTTAGTGGCAGGAAACTGCCGCTAAAGCGGCGATAATGGACTTGCTAATATGCGTTATAGAATTCCAATAGAAGCCCAGGTTAGATGTGCAGGACATCTAACCTGGGCTTCTATTGGAATTCTATAGCGCATATCAGCAAGCCCTTTATCACCGCTTTAGCGGCAGTTTCCTGCCGCTAAAACGAAGATCATTTTAACGAGCTTCTTGCTAATATGCCCCTCAGACTTTAGAAATTTGGCGAGGTATTTGGCAGGTCTTTAGTACAGAACTGTCACTTCCATTGGTGCTGTGGGCAGCACCGGGACCTGAGGGGCCCACTGAACCCTGATTTTTGCTGTGTTCAGTGCTTAATTTGTAAAAAAGCAAATGCCAGGGCCTATCTCATGAGGCGACTGCACACTGCACCACTCGTTGCCCTTTACAGCCCTGCCAATGACAGAACCAACACAAGCACTAACCATCATACTCCTACAAGTGTGGCAACCCAAACTATTACAGGCCATCAAAAGCTCTGATAATGGTGTGAGTGGTAGATGTTATTATTTTTTAATGTATATTGACGAATTAAACACTGTTCTTGTGCTAGTCTCAAAATTTGACAGAGAGTGCCGCTCATGTGGTGGACTGTCAATAGACACGGAGCTGACAATTAAGTGCCGGTGCCAAGCAGCGGAAACCACCGCCTTAATTTAGGCACTGCCTGTTTTTTATAATGCAAACAGCAATGATGGGGCTTATTTTCTTGCACCAGGGCACATGATACACATGCGGTCCGCGTGTGCAACATTAAAAGGTCTGTAGGGCTAGGAGTGACAGGTTACAAGCAGAGAACCAAAATATTGTGGTGGTATATACGTATATGTAAGTACAAATTTAAGACTGGAAAAACTCCGCAGTTGGAGCAGAGAACTCCACCCAAAAAAGATAGACCTGTCCCAACTTTTTATGTGCAGAGTTCTCCTCCCCGACTGCAGAGGATACACAGTCATAAACTCAGTAGTAGCTGCTATTTAAAAGCAGTGGGGGTGGGTCACAGGAGGCATGCGGAGGTAATAAAAAGAAAAAAACTCACTTACCTGGGTGCCGCCGTCACTCAGTCCTCTATGACCAATTCCAGGGCTCCAGGGCAGGAAGCATGAACAGGAAGCACCCATGCTTCCAGGCTCCCCTAAGCCAATCACAACACTGCAATGCAGCATTGTGATTGGTCTGAGCGCCATGGTTCAGTGGTCAGAGAGGGACTGGAAGCCTGGGCATGTTCTCCACATATGCTGTAATACAGCCTGGTTGGAGATCATTCAAAGTGCTCATGACTGTTTGGCCGGTCCAAGATGGCCGGCCAAACCATCATAGGCACTTAGAGCGTGCCACAACTCCTCCACTCTGTGTCTTTGACAAAGGGCAGCGCCGCCCGCCTCTAACCAGCTGACCAAGGACAGAAAGTAAAATGATAATAACCATGTGTTATCATTTTATTTTTCATTTTTCACATGCTCACAGAGCAGTGAGATGACGCTCCTCCGCTGCATAAACTTACTATTAACTCGTAGTTTGTGAATACCAAAAGACTAATGAACTTACACAAAATTGTTAGTTTACCTTTGTGAATCAGGCTTAGTATTTTAGTATTTCTGGACAAGTTGTGAATACCGGAATGCAAGATACTACATTGTACATTTTTCATCACCTGAACATTTCACCGGCTAAAAGACAGTAAAATTTCCAGGTGGGGAAATGGCCAAACATGTGGAGTTACTATTGGACTTGATTGTGGTATAACCAATATCCTCAGTACTTCTCAGTATACACATTATAAGTTTGGCACTATGAGGACACGCCAAACTCTCGGTGGCGCGTGGTGGAGGTCCAGCCATCGCTGCACTGGTGGTCTGACTGCCGTATTACATCTTTGGTGGTTGGACTGCCACAGCTGCCAGGGAACCACATTCCCTGCATGTGGCACGGTGAGCAGGGGGTCTCAATATGCTGGTGGGTCTGCTGCGACACCGCCATGCATAAGGAAACAAAGGGCCCCCTCCCCTTGCATTTTGTTGCAAACAGGGGGGCTCCCAGTCCATGCCATGCAGGAACTACCTTTGGCCCTCCCATTGCGGTGCCAATTTTTAGAGGCACTGCCTTTGGACCATTAAACAAACAACCCCAAGACATGAGAAAACCTGTAATCTGGCGATCAGGGCACACACGACTTTGGGAGCGGTCACTGCGTCATGGTGGACCCGCACCCACACCGCCAGCCAAAGTCGTAATCAGGCCCGAAGTGGTAATTCGGACCCACTCGTAATGGGACCCCAAGCTGATTTTGCACCATACACGAACGCTAAATGAATTATTGTCATGACTGCATTAATTCAAATCAATTCCCTTCAGGGTTAACTCTTCTTACAATCTGAGGTGCCAAACTAAATAGCTGAGTTAAAGAAAAGGTATTTCCACCTCACTCGACTTAGGCTATTTTTCAAACCCATGGTAAAGAATGCAAAAGCACAGAAAAGGGACCTGATGTTATGTCTATAATTGTAATCTGTGCCCGACCTCTTCCCGTCAACGACAGAATGTTTGTGCATCAGTTCCAGGAACAGTTTAAAAATACGTCTCTCAAAAAATATGTTGTTTTTTTACCTCTCCCAGTGACTGATATGCCGCTCTCACGCTCAAGACTCGTATTCATGCATGTTTTACAAAACAATTCACGATTTCCCCTTTGTTCATCCATGCCCTTGCTATTGATCAGAGACACAGGTCCGGCAGCCAGCTTGCTTTTTGAATTAATGTAAGATGTTTTACATTGCCTGCTGGCGGAGGTCCAGCCAGGGCCTGTCCATTAGCTCTGGAGCATGCGCCTTCCTACCCACATTTTCTGACTTCTACTTTGACAACAGAGACAAGAAAAATTCGATTACCTTGATTCTTGCAGCAGCTCTGCCTTGTGCTTCCCTTGACGGCCCAATGTAGGTAAATTTCAAATCGTTCTCATTTGTTTAAATCCAATCATTGCACATCTGTTAACAAAGTACTTGACAGTTTTTATCAAGCTGTACAAGCCGTTATCGTTGACAATGGACATACGCAAAGCCTACACCGAATTTAAATGTTATTAATATAACTAAATGCTACCAGAAGTGTGGTCTAGCAAAAGCAGATGGAAACTAACTGATCTTTTAATAAGAAATGGACTGTGAATAGTAGAGCATTCTGAGAATGCAGTAGTTAGTGGCGGTTCTGCATTGGCCTGACAGAGAGAAAGTGCACCCTCTCTGAGGGTAGCAGCCCTAGAGAGAAATAGAAGATCAGCAAAATATTGCAGGAACACACACAGATACACACAGACGAACAAACACATACATGCACACATTCAAATAAACAAAGTACCTCATGGTGATCTTAAATGTCTGAATAAGTGACTACATTAATCTCAGTCTAATATTTTACTTGCAAGATGTACATAATTTCTAGCAACAAGAACCTAACCAAGTGACATACCACATGAGATATGCCAAGATTGTGTGTATCTATATTCTTGGGTGTTGTAGGAAACTAGATTATTAGTTAATTGGGTTTTTCAGACCTCATCAAGAAATAGTAATAATGCTACAATTTACTATAAGGTACAGTTTGGTCTCAATAAATTTAAGAAAAACCAAAGGTGGTGATGAACGGAGCGTTGACAATACAAACACTCACCCCCAGTCAACTGATCTGGGTTTAATCCATCACCGTTCTTTAGCTCACTCCGCCACCCCAGTTCAGACATGGCCATATGCAAATCAGTCTGACCCTGTGCCTCATGGGAACAGTCCAGCCCGAACTGCCAAGCCATGTCTTCCCTGGACCGGAATCAAGCTTCCCAGGACCGGCTTCTGGCATTTCAGCCGGGCTTGCTTGACTCCAGTGGCAAAGTGAGCAAGGGACTCACGTCTGAGCATACCCTGCCAACTTAGGGCGAACAAAGAAAAACCAAAGGTGGTGATGAACGGAGCCTTGACAATACAAACACTCACCCCCAGTCAACTGATCTGGGTTTAATCCATCACCGTTCTTTAGCTCACTCCGCCACCCCAGTTCAGACATGGCCATATGCAAATCAGTCTGACCCTGTGCCTCATGGGAACAGTCCAGCCCGAACTGCCAAGCCATGTCTTCCCTGGACCGGAATCAAGCTTCCCAGGACCGGTTTCTGGCATTACAGCCGTCTTCAGCCGGGCTTGCTTGACTCCAGTGGCAAAGTGAGCAAGGGACTCACGTCTGAGCATACCCTGCCAACTTAGGGCGAACAAAGAAAAAACAAAGGTGGTGATGAACGGAGCGTTGACAATACAAACACTCACCCCCAGTCAACTGATCTGGGTTTAATCCATCACCGTTCTTTAGCTCACTCCGCCACCCCAGTTCAGACTGTTCCCATGAGGCACAGGGTCAGACTGATTTGCATATAGCCATGTCTGAACTGGGGTGGCTGAGTGAACTAAAGAATGGTGATGGATTAAACCCAGATCAGTTGACTGGGGTGAGTGTTTGATTTGTTCAAACGCTCCGTCCATCATCCCCTTTTGTATTGCTCAATAAATTTAAACCATAGCTCAGCTCTTGGTAGCTTGGCACTGGAAAGGTAGACTTAACTTAGGGGAAACATTTGTAAAGCATTTAACATCAAAACAGGCAATAAGTAAGCAACATGACAAAATAAAAATCCCACTCCAATTTAAAAAAAAATAGCTTATAATTATATCTTTAAACGGACTCCAAGATAAAAAAAAATCTTAAAATATCCTAAATGAGCCTAAAACAATAATTCTCGCGCGGTTTCTCTACCTGACTGACCACTACGAAGATTCGTAACCGGGTGATGGATGGTCCCTTCGCGCCCCGTAACTTAACTTGTTACATCCAGTGACACCTACTACAGTGTCCACCCGGAAATTCATGTATCACTCGCTCCGACCTGACCACTATATGTATTAGAGATAAATTGATATGTAAGAAAAATTCTTTGTAACAGTACTGTGTCCGTGTACTAAGCTTACTGGCCTCCATCGGTAACTAGAAAACGCGTGGACTGTCTCACCTTTAGACAGCTCTAATTCGACATCTAAGAATTAGGCTCGCCCTCATGGTAACATCATATTTGAAGTTTCTTGACACTCGAAATATCACCTTGCCCTGAGGAAGCCCGATTTGGGCGAAACGCGTTGGCTGTCATCTCTGTCAAGACTGTGTTTGAAGATTGAAATAAAAATCTCTTGAAGAACAACTTGAAGGACCACCACTCTTTTTTGTGAACATATATGAACATTCTTTTGAAAATCACTCCATATATGTACTGCATTGTATACTGTTGCCTCTCTGTTCTCTATTTTTAAAACAATAATTTCCTATGAGGGAGTTCAAAACCTACAAGCCAGCAACTTTTCTCACCGAGGGTAGCAAGTGTATCTCTTTCAAGACAAGGCTTCTCTGGGGTCTGCTTGCTCCTGTGGAAATCCTTGTGTTAAGCCTGTTATCCTTAGGGTGGTCTTTCCTCACACTTTGTGCCTGCTTACTTTCTCTTTTCGCTGTGGCATGCTAGACCTTTTGCAGCACAAAGTGGTCCCTGCGGCAGCAGTCGTATGTAAGAGTGGGGGTGTGCTAAGCTGTAGGCAAGAGTGGGGGTAAGAGTCTAACGCCCCCAAAGCTCGTGCTGCCTGGGGCAGACCGCCACCCTCTCTCCCCTTGCTACGCCACTGACTAGTGGGACTGCAGTACTGGTTGTGCCACCCACAAAAGTAGCCTTTCAAATCTGTCTTAGGCATGCCAGTGCAAGGCCTTTGCATGTAGTTTACTGACACTTCAACTTGCCATTTAAAACCACTTGTCAAACCTTAAACTCCCTTTTAATACACACGTCACCTCTAAAGTAGGCTCCAGGTAGCCCTCAGGGCAGTTTGCTGTGTAACTAAAAAGTAGGACATATACTTTTAAGTTTTACATGTCCTGGTAGTGACAAACAGCTACATTTGTTTTTCAGTACTGTGAGGTCTACTACTCTGATAGGCTAGCATTGGGAATTCAATAAAGCACGTTTAAGCTGTAATTCCTGATCAGAAAGGAATAGCTGCATCATGTTTTATATCTTTAGAATGTTAGTGATAAATCCCTGTTAATGGTAAAGCTGGCTTTAACATTACTATTTTAGGAATGCCACTTTTAGAAGTTGGGCTTTTCTCTGCTCTTGCTGATGTGTGTGCCTTGCAGCTTGTCTTCAATGCACATTTGGGGAGATGGCAGCTATATTTTGTGTATTCCCTCTAGACAACAACAAGAACAGAAAGGGTGTGTGTGACAGAGAACTCATCTGCATTCTGACAGATCTTCCTGGGCTGTAACAGGAAGCAAGAGCTGACACCTGAATAGGCAGTGTCCTGTTTCCCCCACAAAAGGTTGATTATCTCCTACTGATAGTCTGGAGCTAGGCTGGGAGGAAAGTGGGGCCTGTGCACTTCAAGGGCCTGCTTTGAAGTCGCCCCCACTTCAAAGGCACCACTGGGTATAAGTACTGGAACTCTGACCCTACCTAGACAGTACACTACTGGACCTGTGAAGGTCTCTGCCAGGAGTAAAGACTGCCGTGCTACATGGATTGCCACTCTGCTTCACTGCAGCTCTGGACTCTGCCATCTCTGAGTCCTGCCCTGCTAAGTCCTGGGTCCTTGAGAGGGGATTTCTGCTGTATAGAGCCATCAAAATCGGTTAAGTGACAACTTTGAGTTGATTGGAATCTACTTATTGCCTTTCGATGCCTACACAGGAGCCAATCAATGACATCGCTTCAATGGACTGCGCAGCTTGATGACAGTGGACAGCGCGGCTCGACTACAAAGCAGTGCCTGCATCATAAAGGCATTTGTCAACAAAGCCTTAATCACCTGCGCAGATCGGAACCAATGCATCAAGTCTTTGACGTCAAAACGTGTTATATCCAAGGTACTATTTCAGTGGGATCTGTATGAGTCCTGTAGCCATCCTGCTCTCCATTTCAGTCAGCCTGAACTTTGGATTTACCCCGATCCAGCGCAACCTCAAGTAACCCCTATGCGCTATTTGCTTCTAAGCACTACTTATTGACATTCATAACTCTGGTTCTACTTATTGGATTTTTGTTGTTTTGGTCTTGTTTTACTCATAGCAATCTATTTTTATGAACCTGTGTGGAGTATTGTTGTGTTGTTTTCATTGCATTACTCTGTGTGTGTGTGAGTGTGTGTGCGTGTGTGTGCCTGTGTGTGTGCTGCATGAATACTTTACACAATGCCTCTTTCGATAACCCTGACTGCTCTGTGCCAATCTACCAAAAACCAGCACACATTATCTTTTAGTGTTTGTCTAGCTAACCCTGACTAAAAGTGATAGTTCCTGTTTGTAAAGGCCAACCAGAAACCCTGTGATCATAGCCTCTGGTTCTTTTGGAGTTGCAGGCTCTCCTGATGTAATTCACTTGGGCACAGTCTTCCGTAGTGCCAGCCATGACTCAATGACTTTGAGCCCGTGGTTTAGTCAAGGACTCAGTATCCCAGCATGCCTCAACAGAATCTGAAGCAAATCCTGTTGTGACTGTCAACAGGTCAGGTCTCAAATGCAGGTTTCTCTGTAGTTTCCTCTGCTTTACTTCAATTGGGCAAGGGAAAGAGTAGACTCTAAGGTCTACTGAGCACAGGGCTAGATGGACACCAGGTGGAGGGTCAGAACTTGATCTCCCAGCATGCACCAGCAGTGACATGGCAAATCTTTGGTTGGGCACCAGCTGGATATTTGAGAAAGAGTTTCCTCCAGCCTTTAGTGGTCATTTGGCTTAACAGGGAGCTAGTCCACTAGCCCTTCGAGTCACAGTGAAGTCTTTTGGCAAAGTGGAAGTTGGTACAGCCCTAGGGGTTTCTCTCTGTGCGCCCAGCTACAGACTCAGTCCAATTCTGGGGTGCAGCAGGTGCAGTCTTTCTTGTTGTAGCCTCTCTCTGTGCAGTCTAGTGACTCAGGGACCAGCCCTTTTTCTGTCTTCCACAATCAAAGCAGTAAACTGAGTTCTCTTGGCAGGGTTGCCTCTTGTATCATTTGCATAAGCTTGTGGCAGTGGGGGACTCACTAGCCAATAGGACTACTGCTCCCATGGGCAATCCCACCTGCCTTGTGACTACTTCCTGGAGTTGTGTCAACAAACTATCCTACACAACCAACATGTCCAGACCCTTCTTTACCTGTGTGAAGGTCCCTAGCCCACCCCAGTAGTATTGCTACCTGGGGACTACACTCCCCTTCAGGATAACTCCTAAGCTAAATATAGTGCAGCGAGGCTGGCTGGCTAACAAACGAAAGGGTCAGGCACCAGACAGCAGATAAATGACATCTGTTCCTGTAGTGGCAACCTGCCTTTGAAGTGCTGTTATCCCACTGGCTCCTCCGCAGCCATCCTGCTACAGGAAAGGACAAATCATCTCAGCAAATAGCTCTTTTGTTCTCAGCTCCTCAGAGTACTTGACATCTAACCACAGGACAAGGGCGGAAGCTGTGAAGTGCTGGGCCAGTAAGAAAAGGCTACCATAGGCCTTTTAGGCAACTTAGAAATGTCAAGCTTCTAAAGCTATTCTAAAATAGTTATGTTAAAGCTGGCTTTACATCGGATTTACTGTAGCTATTAATTTAACACTTTGAAACATCCTTCAATTGGAAAGTTGCACTTTATTTGAATTAATAAAAGTCACCCAATGTTATCCAATGGAGCTTCCACATTCCCAATAGGGAATATCGACTTTGGAGATTTTTTCATTTCCAGTGCATGTAAACCACACTTTATACAAGACCTGCTATTTAGAACCATGCTCCATACCCTCTGAGACTTTAGGGGTAATTTATAGGTAATAAATAAGGAGGATTGGGCTTGTCATAAAGGTTCATTTGACAGGTCGAATTTGACACTGCTTCCATTGTCCTGTTTTCATTTACCACTGCCCTGAAGTGCAGTAGCTTCCACTAGTGACGCTATTACCTACAGGCATTTGGTATCTTGTGTACCATACTAGATACTTACAGGTAAGTTAAACTTTCTAATTAGGATTTCCAATTGGGATTTCATTTTACTTGCCATCAAGGCTGCAGAACAGGCCTCATGCCAAATCTTTACTTGCCATTTTGGTGGTGGCACAAATAGTGCTTTAGTCTACTATGATCAACTTGGCCTACATGCCCTAGGTACTCTTAGTACCTTTTACTAGGGACGCACATGTAAATTAACCTTACAAATTAGGGATTATCCACTTTTTAACCAGTGGTGCACATTTTAGGGATCAGAGAACTGGGGAGAGGAGTTGGCCTAACGGCCAGGGCGCTCGACCTCGGAACTGGGGATCTGGGTTCGAGTCTCGGTAACGACGCCAAAACCTCCTGTGATTCTGGGCAAATCACTTAATATCCACGTGCCTAAAATGAAAGTGTGTCCTCATGTAACGTAACTGGAAAAATATGTAAAGCGCTCTGATACCTGATTCGGTTCGGGTATAGTTCGCGCTATATAAAACTCTGCAACAAAAACAAAAAAAACATTCTCTGGCCACTGCACATCAGCGTACCATTACACCAGTATCTTAGGTCATCAAAAATTGTGGGCGATCCTGCAAAAAGCCATTCCACAACAGATATTAAATTTACTCTTTTGCTATTGGCACAAAACAAAATTGGAGGCACAGACTAAATTGAAATGTTTCCTTTTTGTAATGTTGTTGAGTTGAAATGTCTGCTAAAATAGCATGGATTGATACTGAGTGCTTGGATCTGCAGAACAGATTATAGATAGAACTCAATACATGTATTCCACAGAGAGAAACTCTCACCTATACATAGAGCTAACAGAAAAGAACAATCTGAGCAGAGGTTAGAATGCTTCATAAATTTGGGGAAGGTGAACAATGAAAACAATTCTAAAGTTTCTGGTTAATCGTAATGTGTAGAAATCTCTACAAATCACTCTAGGATTGTCATTGTAAACGAAGAAGCTACTGAAAAGATATCCACTGGAGTACGGGAACAAGGAAATGAGGAAGATGACGTTCACCCTAAATTAGTGTGTATTAGTGGTATATCCTTGGCAGCAGATATGTTCTACAAGCATGACCAAAGTTGGTGTACCACCATCTTGAATTTTCTGTTCCTAGGTGTATAATCCAATCTGACTTTTTCTACATCGTGAAAAACATTTTTAACTCTTCCTATATAAAAAAGTCAAGAAAACATGTGTCAAAAATTGCAGAGCCATAACTCTCAATAGCTATGATCTTTCCAAACATCCTGCTAAATTAACGGAATCACTGGTAAGAAGGACATATTATCAATTTGAGGCTCCAAAGTGACTTTGGTCAGATTATATCATCCAGGCCTCTGCCTGAAAAATAATGATGCATTAGCAATTTATTGGATTATACATCAGCATTTTATTAAATTATAAGAGCATACCCGTGGAAAATATTTGCCAAAGCCACCACAATCATCACTCTTATCAGAAAACTCTTGGAGCAGACAGTAGCTTATGTACATTTAAGCTGCTCACCCTTGCACATTAGCCATTTAGAGAAGCATCTACTTTAAGCAAATGCTAAGTGTTCTGTTGAGTGAAATGTGGAACATTTTACAAGCTCCTCTCAGAGCTATGGATGATTCTTATAAACACACTGTATTCTTCAAGTCAATGAAAGTAAATATAAATTGATGACATGGAATTATTTATATCACAAAAAAGACTGAAACACATCTTACTGTTGGAAATAGCTGTAAAATTGTATTTAAATATACAATATAGAAAATGCTGTTGTCATCTATTTTGAAAAATAACTCGATATCAATATTCTCCTCTATGACTAACAATTACTCCTCAAATCAGTTTGAATTACTAACCATCCTTAGGAACAACACATTCTTCATCACAGAATGATGAAATCCCTAATTCCTTCTCCTCAGCTAATCAGCAACACCTTCAAGAATATTGACCATAAAACCTTTAGCAACATTCTTTTTAGAACCAAACTTTGTTGATTTAAGCCATGCTCCTCTGGTCATCCCCAATGCATCCAGATGTACTCACCTCAAAAATTGCAAGTGACACACAGATTCCAACAACAATTGCTCCTCTCCCAAGTGATCTTCAGTAGTTGTAAGGAATCATTTGGTAGTCTACCTTCTGACCAGGAATGGAAGTTAAAAAATATGCAGAAGACACATAATTTCTCCACAATTGTGACATTGAGTGTCCAAAAGAATGCCACTCAGTCATTTCAGCATGGATGTAGGTGCCCTAAACTAAACCTTATAATGAAGGTGTTCATCTCATTGGCATTTCATTAATCAGTCCCAAATAATGTCAACGCTTATTCCTACAGCAATCTCAATCAAACCTTTCCAAACCACAGCGTTCCTTTAGGAGACTATCTGCAAATGCATGTCTCATGAACGGATGAAGAAACTGCACTAAATCTTTCCTTCCATAAGGATCTATACTGGCTACTCCTCTAAGTCCCTGACATCTTTAAGAGATGTTATATCACACGCAAAGCAGCAGTAAATAGCACACTTTCCAATCTAGCCATGAATCTGACCTTCTTCAGAGGTCAATGCAAAACATGGGCAATGTTATTCCTGGAAAAGACTTCCACAGCCCCAGAAGTGTACTGAAGAGTTGATGTATACCTGGAGCCTCCCTTGAAGTGGGAGAAGCTGTTAGAGGTTTCTCTTTGAAGTGCATAGGTTTTCTGCCTTCCCTGCCCTGGCTCCAGATCAACTACAGGGGATATTCAATCCTTTGTGTGAAGGCAGGACACCACCTATTCAGGTGTAAGTGGGGCTATGCCTAACTCTGCCCTCCCATTCTGACAACGATGGCCCATCCATTTACACCTAAACTCTCTTTTGTGTGCGCCTATGCAGGAGGAATACACAAAGACCAACTGCCAACTACGCTCAGTCCTGTGACCCAGAAACAGGCTGCAAGTACTAAATGACTAAGGCAGGAAAATGCTAACTGGGAGAGAATGTCTACATTGTCAGCATTCCGTCCATCATTTGTTTGCTGTAACACTTTTTGCCCTAAGTGGGATGGGTATGCCCAGACGTGGGTCCCTTGCTCACGGTGCCACTGGATTCAAGCTAGCCTGGCTGAAGAATGGTGACACACCCTGAAACCGGTCCCAGGAGGCTTGTTTCCAGTCCAGGGAGGTCCTGGCCTGGCAGTTCAGTCTGGAGTGTTCCATGGGGCACAGGGTCAAGGCTGATTTGTATATGGCTGGGTCCAAACTGTGGTGGTGTAGTGGGCAAAAGAACGATTGATTGAATCCAGATCTTTTGACTGGGGGAGACTGTTTGCTTTGTCAGCATTCCGTCCATCATTTGTTTGCTGTAACAACTTTTTAGAAGTGCCATTTTTAAAATTGTACTCAAAAACTTTATTTCACCATCAAATAAGAGTTTTAATTACAATTCCAAAGACGCCAAACGTAAACTGTTTACCTGTTCGCATTTGGAAGTTTGAGCATATTAAATGTAATAAAGCATCTCCAGTATTAACCTATGGGAGAAGCAGGCCTTGCATTAGTGAAAAACTGACTTAAGAGATTTTCATTACTAGGACATCTAAAACTTGAATTGCATGTCCTACTTTTAACATCCATTGCATCCTGAACTGTGAGCTGTTTAGGGCCTACCCTAGAGGTGACTAATACGTATAAAAAGAAAGAGTTGGGCCCAGCAGCATTTTGCCAGATTGAAATTCCAGTTTAAAGCTGCACACACAGACTGCATTGGCAGGCCGAGACACGTTTTATAGAGCTACTTAAGTGGGTGGCATAATCAGTGCTGCAGGTCGACTAGTAGCATTTAATTTACAGGCCATGTAGCACCACTTTACTAGGGACCTATAAATAAATTAAATATGCATATTAAGTGTAAGCCAATCTCACCATGTTTAGAGGAGAGTAAATTAAATATGCCATTTGAGTATGAACTAATGTTACCATGTTTTAAGAAGGGGGCACAAGCACTTTAGCACTGGTTAGCAGTGGTAACATGCACAGAGTCCTAAAGTTAAGCAAAGTAATGTCAGAAAAAATGGAGGAGGAAAGCAAAATGTTTGCGGTGACCCTGCAAAGAGGGCTATTTCCCAGCATCCACTGGTTAGGGAATCACCCGTGTGCAGGTTCAAGCCAGGGATCCCGTATTGCAGAGGTTGCTGACATGAAGTAGCCGAGGTTGGCTACACTCCCATGCTTCTTGGGTGGTAGCCCACGTGCAGAGTAAAGTTGGTGATCCTTTATGCCAGAGGGGCCACTGCTAAGATTACTGTTGTACCGATCGGACTGTACCCCATGTGCAAGGAGAAATCAGTGACCCTATATGGCTGTGGGGGCCGATGTGAGGAATACTGCTGTGTTGATTGGGCCGTGGCTCATGTGTGTAGTGAGGTTAGAGACCCTGTATGCCAAAGAGGAACTACAGTATGATTGCTGCCATACTGATTGGATCATTGCCCGGGTGCGTATTAAGGTTGTGCAATTCTTGCAGGGGCTGTTAATACTGATGGCTCTGCCGAAAATCCCCGGGGGAACTTGTTCTGCCATGTAGCACTTCAGGCACTGGAATACTTTTTATTTAAAAAAAGATTCAGACTGGGACTCCTACTAGTGAGGCCTAACTTGAATGTCACCTGTAATGAATGGGAAATGACCTCAACCACTAGTGAGAGGTACCTGCCTGGTATATTGTGTGGGTATGCCGTATTTCACTTTCTGTTTACATATGAATACTCCTTTGTTCATAAAATCAAGTATTTGGTTGTGCAATCATTTATTGTTGATGCTGCTGAATGTAATTTGAGTTGTGAGCCCGTGTTCGTCCCCCTGTATCTACCCTCCCTGAAGAAGCCTTAGAATGATCGGCCTAACCTATTACTGAGAGTTAAGTCCTGAAGGGATACTTGGCCCAGTTGCTCAGGACCCATAGTAGGTCAGGACGCGGGACATCAGACTTAAAAGGCCTCAACCACAACGGTTGGGCTCAGTCCTTCCTGTTTGCTCCATGGCAGTCTAAAAGGGATTCTGATACCTACATACCAATGGATAATGAACATTGTCCATATATCTATCACCCACAATACACCATTTTGGCAAAATCGTTTCAAAGATCTTCTAAGCTTGCCAGGTAATGACTAAAAAATTGATATGCTATAATTTGAAATTAGACTTTGAGAAGGATGGTTAGCAGAGTGTCAAACTGTGCCATTTGAGTCAGTTTGATTGAGGTTTTCTCATGCATTGTTGCACTCCAGAACTCTTCATGGGAACTGAGCAATTCATTTCACCAATCATGCTTGCACAAGAGAGACTAGTGACAATGGGTGACAAAGAATTCTGGTGTTCTAATTTACCAGGCATTTTCAGAAAGCATGATAATGTGTTCCCAGGGTTCATAGCATTAATGCACCTGACTTCACCTTTACCTTAAAAATGCAGCAGAATAATTTAGAACATTTTAAAAGAGCAAGCTGAAATGGTTAATAAGATAAGAGAATGACTACATATCAAAACAAAACAAATAATTGTAATCCTGCGCTTCAAAAGTTATCGTTTAAATACCGGATGTACACGATTCAGAATTACACAGAATAGTTCTATCAGTTTAATCTAATAAAGGTTTCTAATACTCAAACTACCTAGCAATTTGGAAGCAATGAGCTTTGATCATTTTATGTTACAGAATTCCTTACAAGAGTATCCTGCTAACCCTAGAAATTAATTGGGTTATTGGAAATACCGTATTGTATTTAGAAGCACAGCTTGTGTTTTGAGTACTGGATTCAATATCCTGAGATTCTGGGCTAATCATGTATTCTCAGGGCATATTTACTGAAAGCACAGAGCTGCGCCAAATCTGGCAGCTCCGCGCTCTGATACTTTCGAAACGCAGGGGTGCGCCATATTTAACTACAATATGGCACACCCCTTTGTTGTCCCTAGCACTCGTGCTATAATTAGCTACCTAGCACCAACAAATGCACCCTTGCACCATCGTGAAAGGTCACCTGCATTGCGGAGAATGATTGCTTATGTGCAGGAAGGTGTCCATAAACCATAATGGTGTGACGTCACATCCTTGTGTGCTTTATTCTGCAGGACACATAGAAGTAGCAAATTGTCATTATTTAATGATTTTTTATTTGCAGGAAGGGACACCGTCCTGCACATGAACAATCATTAATGGCTTTTTGCGTGTTCTATGTGAGCTGCATTCTGCAGCACACATAGAAAAAGCAAAAATGAGGAGAAATAAAAGCATTTCTGCTCGTGTGCCATTCTAACACCTCCTCTTGCATGGCATTAGTTTATGGTGCAGCCACAGATTTACAACTTAAATCTTGGGAAGTGTCAAAAAGAAATGGATGTTGTGGTGGAACATCCACAGCAACATCCATTGCACGCCCCTTTGCCACAGTGAACTGCAGCAGAAATGGCAATTTACAAGGTGGAGTTAAGCCATGCTACGTAGGGGTGGATGGTAAACTTTGTCCAGTCAGCGTGGTTGCATAGTTTCGCCACTCCGTGTTCTGCTTGGAACATGGAGATCGGCAAAAACTCTACATCCTGCCGCCACGTAGCGGTGTTTGCCACCCACCACATTAGAAAGGCATTTCCTTTATTCTTTGGCAGCATAGGAGGAAATTGGAAGCTGGGTGGCAGGGTGCAAGCGCAGAGCTGCAGCAGGGGCTCGCAGTCACAGACACTACCTGGAGGTTTGACTTTCGATTCTGAACTGCCTCTGTGGTGTGTGTGCTCTGGAGCAAAAAGCTCTGATTCCCTAGAGCTGCTGGCCAGGTAGGCTCCTTCTGCGTTACCTGGGACTTTTTGACCCTAGACACATCTACTGCACTGAAGCCTGTTGAGAAGGTTCGGAACCTAGGGGGTTATGTTTAATAACAAATTAACGCTGGAGTCACAGCTTAATAAAATGGTGGTAAGCTGTTTTGCTATTATTAGAATTCTGCGGAAGATCTTTCCCCTGTTGCCCACTCACGCGTGAGCGCTAGTAGTACAAAGTACTATATTAAGCAGATTAGACTATTGCAATGCGCTGCTGTTAGAGTCCCCAAAATATCTTTTAGATAGACTCCAGAGGATTCAGTCAACAGCAACCAAGTTAGCCTTGGGGTGGTCCAGAGGCTCTTCCTCCTCATTGGCTTTGGCGGAGCTGCATTGGCTCCCAATAAGACAAATAATTCAGTTTAAATCCCTCTGTTTAGTGTTCAAGGCCCTGCATGGGTCTGGACCTGTATCCATGCAGAGGAAGTTTGCATGGTACATACCTGCGAGAAGCCTTCGCTCCTCCTCAGCCACTCTGGTGAAAATACCAAGATTTAAATCAGGTGGCAGAACCATTGGTGTATCGGCCGCCAGATTGTGGAATGAACTCCAACTAGAACTAAGACAATTTAAGGACCTTCTCCCCATTCAGGAATAGACTAAAAACGTGGCTTTTCCGTGAAGCCTAATTCTGTTGTCAGTTCCCGTGTATGCCTTACTCCAAACCTTGCACTCTCTAATGTCAGTGCCAGGTTGCCTGTTAGGTGATAGAGCACTTTATAAGTGAGATAAATAAATAAATAAAATCCAGAGGCTGGCTGCATGAGACAGCAGGAGAGTTTAGTCATCCTCGAAGAGCTGAACCCGGGGAGAATGATTCCAAGATGCTCCACTGTCCTGAACCTGACAAGTAGATGGCAAGTGCCAGGGGGGGGATCAAGGGGCCCCTTCCAACGACTTCTCCTGGTTCAACTAGGGGTGCCGGGTGGACCCATGTGGTGTTGTCTGTTTATATTGTGTCTCTGCTCAATAGCTTTACCACAGAGGAAGCAGGACTCGCAGGAGGCCCAGGCTGAACTTCCTTGCATCATTCATCACCAATAACTCTGCTCAGCCTCAGGCAACAAAAGCCCATCTCCCCGATAACAGCGACACACAATGGCCTCCTCTGCTTGGCCTTACTCATGGATTGATGGCTTAAGTTAATTAGGGTGGAGCGGAACGGAATTTCACTGACTTTTTATTCAACTCTGTGGTATTCCACATAGTGAATCTCCCCAACCTCTGCCCACCCCTAATGCTAGGTGGCTCTGTGCTACCTTGTATATATTGAAAATGGCACTACACCACCTGAGCGTCAAAAAAGTGACGCTTCAGTGGTGATAGGAGCTTGCAAATATGCCCCTTTGTGTACCTAAATGTGTGTAAAATATATTTGTGTATTTCTCTCTTGATGTACATGATCTTGTATATTGTCTCCTGACTCCCAAGTAATGTACTGCATTCCAATGCTTCAGAGCTAGGTTCATTCTCTTTAATTATCAATACATGAATACAATACAAGTCACAAGAAAATATTTGTTTTTTAATCAGCCAAATCTTCAAAAAATAAAATAAATATGGAAAACCTTTAATTTTTCCCTATAATTAAAGACTCCAGAAGTCAAATTAAACAAGCATTGGCAACACCATTATGTCTTGCTTTTATTAAACAAACATTGTCAAAGTCAATAGGTCTTGTTTGTTGTTAGAAATGCATGCCTGACCAATAAGCTTTGGCTTGGCAATGCCAGTTCATATTGCATGATCAGTCTCACTAATTGCCAGCTTTGTACACAGCACCTATCAAAGATGCACAATTAAAATAAACAGAAAAACACACTTAAACGTAAAAAGAAAATGTGTGATTTGCATGCCCTCACAGTTTTGGAAAGCTGATATTGGCACTTTCCTGGTGTAGACTACAGTACCTTAGGCTGTTACTAGAGATCTCCGGAGTTAGGCACAGATTTGATCAGAATGCACCAAACTATTATCTTTCTTGTGGGGTAAAACTATGTAATACTTACTAGGGTTCCATCTCTCTCTCTCTCTCTCTCTCTCTCTCTGCCTCTCTCTCTCTCTCATAACAGAAGAAAAGCTTGATGAAGGGTTAGGCAACATTGATGGGGAATAAAGTTGAATAGTGTAATTACAGTGACATGCTCTAACAAACTAAACCCTAAAACACTGACATTTGTTAATTTAGGTACCAAATACAATCTTATCTATCCAATCAAGTGCTGTGTTCACTGCTAGAAATAGCTGATTAACCTTTTGGGAAAGCTAGAGAGTTTGTCTTCCTAGCTTTATAGGTAATATAGGAGGGGGCAGGTTTACAAGAAACTGACGCATCTGTAGAGATGAGTCAATTTCCCTGCGCCAGCCTGCGATACCCTTGCAGCACTATGGATGAGCCGTATTTACAACACGGCGCACCATGATGCAAGGATACACAGAAGCATCAGAAATTCTGACACACCTATTGGCCCAAAAGTCATGCATTGCTGGAGTTGTGTCATAAGCATGACACAACTCCAGAAATTGCATGTTGAGGCCTATACTTATTGTACTGCCACACTCCTTACGCCTGCTTCAAACAGGCATAGGTTTTGACGCATTGGTGTCCTAGAAGTGCGGCAGTGAAATCTTGTTGATTTCATTGCATCACTTATATGAGGCTTTCCTGCATACATTGTACCTGATGCAGGTACAATGTGGCGCAGGGCTTTACAACGTGGCACATCTCCCTGGATGAGTCACGTTGTTAATTGGCCACAAAAGGGATGCAACCATGGCGCAAAAGTGTTGCAAAAGGCTTGTAAATCTGCCCCATGGTGGTAGATGGTGATTGCTGGGACAACCAGAGCTTTTCTCTCAGTTTATCTTTAAAGTGAATTAATTTCCTTTGTCCATGAAGAGGCAGACACCTTCTTGCAGTGGGCTCTTCCTGTCTGCCAGGGTGGTGTCAAGGATCTTTTCAGTGAGGATATTGCTGTGGTATGATTTTCAGACGATTTGAGCTTGGTGAGTCGTTCCTAAATTTGTTTTCAGAAATGACAGCTTTCGTGGCTTGAGGAAATCTGATACTATGCTGTCATTCTCTTCTTTGTGATGTCATTCATGAAGGGAAGGTTGTTCTTGACGTAAATGTTGAGCTACTTCTAAGATTTTAGCCGAGAGTCATATTTAGGTGTGAGATGGATAATTTAAATAGCACAATGTATACATCTATGGGCTACAGAGGCAGGTAGTTGATGTTGGTTACCAATGAAACTTTCAGATACAATTTTAAATTTAATGGCATACTGAGGTAGGTTGATTCTGTGATTCACCGAATGTACTGCTAATAGTTACATTTATAAGACCACTGGAGAGAGAATGGATCATTTCAGGACTTCTCAATGACTCGTAGGTCTTGCTATCTAGAGTGTCCAATTTTAATGAATTGGTGCCTGCTATTTAGGCATGATTTCAGTTAGCAGAGGTCTGCGTCTTCAGTACCAAGAGGTGAAGAAATTAGGCCAATAATGGCCTTCTGATCAGTGACATTCAGAGCTGCTCCCAAGCTCAGTAGAAAAGCTGGCTTCTATCTATTTTGGAAAGGGAGTCATCCAAAGCTTGAGTAGAATTTCTCTTGTTCATCAGACACAAAAGGATGACTCTGGGGAATCACCTGTGGGTAGAAAATGGATCAAACATAAAACATTGTTTGCCTCATTTCTGCACTGTATATGGATTGCTTTAAGTCTTGTAGATGTTTTTATGTTATAAGAGTATTTATAAAAACAGTACCATTTTCAAAACAAATTCTTGACAAAATTGTAATGAATGTATGTTTTATATTTAATCTTTGCAAGGTTTATCAGCATCTCTCCAAAATAGGCCTTTTAGCAGCTTGACCAAGATAATGACAAGCAGAGAGACTCCAGAGATCCACAAACCAGCAAGATAAAATTAACTCAACTGTGTGAATGAGAGGGAGATCAGAATTACAAAGGTGCTATATGAGCAACGTCAGCAATAAGTGAGATAGCAGAAGCTAGAGGGAGAAAGTGATATCTCATTGTTACAGATATGAAAGTGATATAGAAGCACAGAGCACACGAAACTACCTCAAAGGCACAACTGAAGTGTGGAACCTTTTTAATAAAATGTTATTAGCAGATGAAATAATCCCCTACATATTTAATATTAAGATGTCTGCTATCCCTTTCTAATAAAATAACATGAAACAATTTTAGAGGCATGCAACAGAATTTAATTATATAGTATTTTCCTAAACAGTCTATTTACGGCACGTTTATACTGTCATGTCCATGCAAACATAATGTGGGTTAGTTATTTATAAAGACCAGTGTCCTTATTAGACCCATATCACACACTGTATGTAAAAATAAAAGGAGAAAAGGGATGAACCATAACTGTGGACAGTTTCAAATTTGAGATCTCTAAGAAACTAAGCAATCACTATTGGCAACAACACATATTGTGACCAATTGCATTCAAAGAAGGATCGAATCTAATATAGGACTGTGTTTTCCATGAGACCTCAAAGTAGTTTGGTAGATGTAGAACTTGATTTATTTACATTTTGTTTTCAATCTTTTACTATAGTTAAATTGTTTACTGAGGTACTCTTCAGACATTATGGTATCTCACTTTCAATAAAGCTCTTCAGATATGCATCACTTTGTTAGGTGGGACTGACTTTGGAGCAGGCCCCAGTTCCTGTTTCTGCTGTCAGCAATGTTTGCCTGTTTTTTCCCGTATTCTGCATTTCTGTACTTCGTGCTTGCTTGGTTGCATTGTATTTCTTTGTATTAGCCTCATTTGCCCCTTCCTTTGTTTGCCGCTTCCCTTCCATTTTTCCAACGTTCTCTCCCTGCTTCCCGCTAATCCCGCTAATCCCGCCCACAACCACCCAGCGCCCCTCTATCTTCCCAGGATCTACTTAATAGTGGCCACAGCATGGCCCCTTTAAGCAGGTCTCTCTTCCTGCTCCTACGTACTGCCTCGAGCAGCAGGTCTTCGCTTCTGCTGTCCCCCATTTTTACCTGCTATTTCCTGTATTCTGCATTTGTGCACTTCATACTGTCTTAGTTTTCATTGTACCTGCTTTTTATTGTATTCAGCATTTCTCTATTTCTGTACCTCATGGTTTCACTAGTTTTCATTCTATTTAATTTTGCCTGCTTCTTCCTGTGTTCTGCATGTCTGCGCTTCTTACTTTCTTAGTTTTCATTGTATTCATTTTGCCTACTTTGTATCCCATATTCTGCATTTCTGCACTTTGTGTTGCTTAGTTGCATTGCATTTATTTGAAATGGCCTCATTTTACCGCTTCCTTTGTGTGCAGTTTCCTGCCCATTTTGCTGACATTGTCTCCCTGCTTCCAGCCTCCAGCCAGCCCCGCCCAATACAACCCAGTGAGCATTCCTCCTCCCAGGACCTACTTAATGGAGGCCCCAGTGCCAAATGCACATCAAAGACAAACCCATCTGTGCCCGCCCGCACCTGAACCACACCCCTCATCAGTAACCCCCGCTCTCCAGCCTCACGCAGAAACACCTCCACCAAGCTCCAAGCCCTGGACACCAGACCTCACAACAACACCTGCTGCCGCACTTCTCCACGATCAATGGTAGAACCTTTCATCTGCTGACACTGTTTCTCCTCCTGCAACACTGGAGTGCCTGCATGCACAACAACTACCACCAAGGTGACCAACACTGCTCATCAATGCATGATCACTCTGCAAGCACATGACTGAGATCTGGTACATCACCACCATCATCCCCCCAACATCATCTTCCTCACCAAGACCTGGCTCACCGCGCATCTGCTCCCAACATCGCCTCAGCGACACCTGACAATTACAGGCTTTGATCGGGTCTCGACTGGACTACGCAAACGTTCTTTTTTTGGGTTTACCGAAATACCTTTTGACCCGTTTGCAAGTAGTCCAGAACTCGGCAGCCCGAGCCATCTTTGGACTCCCGAGGAGAGCTGGTGCCACTGTTCTACTGAACACCTTACACTGGCTACCTATCTCCAAGAGAATTCTTTTCAAAAGCCTGACCGTGGCCTTTAAAGCCTTACACGGCACTGGGCCCAAGTATATTGGGAAACGTCTGTCCCGGTATTTGCCGAGCAGGACCCTGAGGTCATCTGCTCTGTCCTTGATGACAGTCCCTGCAATTCGACGTGCAAGAATGGGAGGTCGGTCTTTTCGCCATTTAGCACCAAAGGCCTGGAACGATTTGCCATTGTCCCTGAGACAGGCTCCTTGTCTTCTTGCTTTCAGGAAGAACCTGAAAACATGGCTCTTTACGAAATAGATTTCTTTTTCTTTTGCCTCTGCTTCTGCTGTTGTGTGGTTGTTTTTATTTGCTGATATTCTTCGCCAAAGCGCCGGGATGCTCCTTTGTAGTAGCCGTGCGCTATAGAAGAAATAAATTAACAAAATTAACATAACATAACAATATAGAAAGCTGATATTGCATCAATAAACACGGAGGCAGGCTTGCCATCTTCCTCTAAGGAAACATCCATTGCACCACGACCGCAGACAACACAACTCAGATCACAGAACATCTCCACTTTAAACTCCAATTAGACTGAAAATCCCTCATCCGGGGCACCTTCACCTACAGACCTCCAGGACCACACCCCAGCTTCTGCAATGCCATCCCCGACTTCATCACCCCGCTCGCCGTAGACTCCAAGCACTACATCTTCATCGGAGATCTCAATTTCCACATCAATGACACCAACACCGCCAACCTTCGGAAAAGTATAAACAACATTGGCCTCACCCAACTAGTCACTAGCCCCACTCACAACGCAAGACACATGCTTGACTCCATCTTCATGGTTAGCGTCAAGTACCACCAGACCTTGATCAAAAGGCTTCATCACATTAGTATCCAAGGAGATGCCCTGAAGTGGATCGCCTTCTTCCTTACCGACAGAACGCAGAGAGTCCGCCTGCCACAGTTCACCTTGGAACCCAAGAGCGTCATCTGTGGCATTCCTTAAGGTTTGTCCCTCAGGTCAATGCCATCCAACACCTACATGGTACCCTTGGCCTACATCGTGAGAACCCATGGATTCAAAATCATATCCTACACAGACGACACCCAACTCATCCTCTCAGATGACCTCACCACCACAAGAGCCAATTTCCACAGGTGCACAATGAGAATTGCCAACAGGATGAAAATCAACTCCCCAAAACTCAACACAGACAACACAGAAGTGCTGATCTTTAGAAACAACACTTTCCTGGGGAACGACTCCTGGTGTCCCTTGGAAATAGGACCCACACCGACAGACCATGCCCACAACCTCAGCATTATCCTGGACAACAAATTCACTATGAAAACCTAGATCAACGCAGTATCATCTGCCTGCTTTCTCACTCATCGCATGCTCCAGAAAATCTTAAAATTGCTCACTATCAACACCAGATGTACCGTCACTCAAGCCCTAGTCACTACTCACTAGCCGCCTAACCTATAGCACTGATCTCTACACAGGATTCACTAGTCATTTTCTGGAGAGACTGGAAACCAAATAGAAGTCAGCATCCAGACTCATCCACGACTCTCCCAAATGGACCAACACCACCCCTCACCCAAATAAACTCCACTGGTTCCCCATGCAGTAGAGATGCAGATTCACACCTACAAAGCTCTGCACAACAAAGGACCTATCTACATCAACCACTGCCTGAACTTCCACTAACCCTCCAGATACCCTCTCCCTCATGCACACAACTGCATCTGCTGAAGCAACAGTGGAAGACACTCCTTATCCTACAACATGGCTAAGTCCTTGAACAACCTCCCCCTACCACCCTGGCCCCCCACCTCTCTCCTAGAATTCCAGAAGGCACTCAAGACCTGGCTGCTCAGCTGATCCCACCTGAAGCAGCAGGATCCTCAGCCGATGAATACCCTCATGGGTGACTAGCCGTACTTTATAAATCCTGCTTGATTGATTGGTTGAATAGTAAAGTACCTGGTGCTAGTTTCCGCAAGGTAGTAACTCCCCGAGTGCCTGACTACTGGCCTAGAAAAGCAAACATTCCAGAAACATCAATGGCCAGCAACACATAGTCAAAGAAGCGCAGAACTTAAATCATAGGTCTGTGCATTCAATACAGGCCCCAACGCATTGTAGTAAATGCTTTCTTTGCCTGTTTCAATATTGATTTGGTCAGGAAATACAGTTCAATTTTACAGCATATGTTTGTGCTTCCATGAAAGCATACATCTGTGATCATTTCTGTACTGCATTGATTAAGTGTGACCACAATCTATGTTGATATCTGTAAGATTTCTGGTTTCCAGGGCGAATGACCTGCATCTGTGTGATCGCTCCATTGCTGAAATAGATATCTAGGTATTTTACCATTAAAAGAGTACTGCAACATCTAAAGTTAGCACCATTTAACACGATTTAGCTCTATTCAAGAGCTTTAAGGAAAGTAAAAAGTCACAGTGACCATTTTCTGCAAGGTGTTTTATTTTATTTAAAGAATTTTATATAGCACTAGCTAGACCCAAGGTATCAGAGCGCTTTACATTAGGTTCCACAATGTAACAGAAAATGATAACAATTACACATTATGTCAACAAATAAGTAATTCATTGAGAAAGGGGAGAAGGAGAGACATAAAAAGTGGAGGGGGAAAGGGGAAGTGTGAAGAGGGAGGATGAGGGCAGAGATGACAGGAGAGATGAAAGGAAGTAGGTCTAAAGACCAACTGGGTAGGTGACGTCCAAGGAGGGAATCCACGGCCCATCTCCCTTTTAGCTGAACAAGGTAGCTCCATCGGGCATCAGTCAAAATAGCTAGGTCTCAATTGACGAGGAAAAGTTCACAGATAAACAGGGTGTGGGCTAAGGGCAAGGACAAGTAAGGGCAAAGGTCAATAGCTGGAAAGAGCAGAGGAACAGAGCGGGCAGGGGTAGGGGGAAGGGGAGGGGGGAGGAGGTAGATAAGGTCAGGTGAGACACAGGAGGGTTTGCCCAAAGACCGGCTGGGTAGGTGATGGTCAAGGAGGGAATCCATAGCCCATCTCCTCTTTAGCTTGTGAGGTAGCTCCACCGGGCATCAGTCATAATGGCTAGGTCTCAGCTGTCAAGGGAAAGGGTAGGACCATGATGAAAAGAGGCAGTCTCTAGAGTGGAATTACCACTTGGGAAGCAGGCATGGCAGGCGGTTGGAGAACCAACAAATGGGATGGGAAAACCACTGCATAATGTGCGGTATTGGGGCATATATAGCCGGGCCCGGAGTGGTCATATATGGTGATTGAGTGACCCACCGGAAGATGGCCACCATAAGTGAGTGTGGGAGTATAGGTAGTGAGTGCCCATTCCAAGATGGCCACCATGGGTTGGTAGAGGGGCAGGCCCCTTTCTAAATCCATGCCCTGCCGAGCATCGAGCCCAGGGAAGGGGATGCCATCTTCAGATCCGAGAGGGATAGAGGGGGACAGCAAGTCAGTTAATACACCAACACACATAAGCCAAAAACAAAATGGACGCCCATGCCTGTGCAACAACAGACCAAACGAGCTCCCAAACAGGCCAGGCTCGAGTGGCAGCCACAAAACACATGGCTACAAATCACCCTCAGCAGAATCCAGCTGTTCTGGATGGCCCCCATGGCCCAGACTCCACGTAGCACCGGGAGCATCTCATTGCGGGCCACACCCAGGGGGGTTGATGGAGAAGGGTGATGTGATTCCGTCACAAGGCTCACTGCAAAGGTGCCATGGAGGCAGGGAGAGAGGGAAACTGCGGATGTATGACATTACAACGCATGCTTTTACCATGCATGCTGTTACAACGCAGTTTTCACAACGCATGCTGTTACAACGCATAGCGCTTTGGGGTGCTGGATAGTGATTAGTTTAATTTACTATTCCAACTCCAATCCCCGTGGATAGTAGGGAAGGTGTTGAATAGTAAATTAAAACTATTCCCTATCCTAGAGCGCCCCCAGTGCAATGCGTTGTAATGGTTTTCGTTGTAAAACCTGCGTTGTAAAAGCACTGCGTTGTAAAAGTTTCGTTGTAAAGGATGTTTCCCGGAAACTGCTGCGGGAAATGCCAAAATCGCGGGTGGGGGAAGGGACGACCTCGCCCTAGGCTGCAGGTGACCCGCCCACCCTCGATGTAATGAAACTGGCCTCCGCTGCGTCTTACGAGATGGCAGCCGAAAACAGACCAGTCAAAGAGGTCAGGATGCGAGCCTCCGAGAGGAGATGGCTTACCAGCAGGGACTTCAGGCTGGGACCGATCTCTGGCAGCAGGCGTCAGACAGCAGTGTCTGGTGCAGGGGTCAGGGAGCCATGGAGATCAGGCCAAAGCAGGCCGGCAGACGAGGCCAGGTTTCCAGTTGCCAGTTGCAAAGAGCGTGTCCTCTATCTCTGACTTTACACTTTAGCCTGAAAAGAATCGGCAAAAATAGGATTTTGCTATTGTTACCTAGGATCCAAGGATTCATATTTGCAGTCAAATGGAGCTGGAATAAAACCTTAATTTCTACGATAGCTCTTTCTTAACTTGACTGCATACACTGTTTCAGTTAAAGGCTTGTGGAAACACCAGACCATATGAAAATGACACCTAGTATTTAAAGTGCTTTATGTATCGGATTCTTCCTTTTCTACTAACCTATTTTTCTGCTCAAAGGTCAGGTGAGGAAAGGATAGAAAAGCTCTCAGAAAGGCCATGTTATGTTAAGTCTACAGGCTACTAAAAAAGAAAGGTAAGGCCTGTAATAAACCAATCAATTTCTTAGGCTGAGCAAAATTAGAAAATATATTTACTTTCATAAACCCTTACCATAGTGGTGTCAAGAAACCCTCTGCCGACCCCAGCGATCTAAAAATTATCGATCTCTCTGCTCTCCATCCCATCCAAAGGACTCCAGAAAGGACTCCAGAAAGCCATCATTCAACAGCTCACCGGATACCCTGAACAAAATCACCTACTCAAAATCATGATTCCGTGCCAACCATAGCACAGAGCTGCTTGCTGCTGCAGACGACATAAGAACTCTCTTCAACTTTGGAGAAATAATGGCCCTGATCTTCCTCAAACTGTCTGTAGCTTTTGACACTGTCTCCCACCACACCCTAATTGACAGACTCCACAACATTGGCATACAGCAAAACATCAGGACATCATATGTGTACAGATGTGTGGACAACATCCTAAGAGTCCCTGAATCAATCAATCAGGAGTTTGTAAAGTGTGACTACTCACCTGTGAGGATCTCAAGGTGCTGGGGGCGGGCTGCTGATCAATATGGGTGTGGAGGTTCATTTGAAGAGCCAGATCTTGAGATCCTTCCTGAATTTTGGTCAGCAATGGGCATTGCCTGAGGTGGAGGAGTGGGGCGTTCCAGGTCTTGGCTGTGAGGTAGGAGAAGGATCTTCCTCCGGTTCTTATCTTTTGAATCTGTGGGATGGTGGGTAAGGTAAGTTGGGCGGAGCGGAGTTGTCTGGGGGTGCATGGAATGAGAGGCAGTGGTTCAGATATACTGGTACTTCGTCATGGAGAGCTTTGTAAGCAGGGTGAGGACCTTGAAGGTGATTCTCTTGTTGACTGGGAGCCATAAAGTTGTTAGAGGTGTTGAGTTATGTCGCTGCGGCAGGGGATATCAATGACCAGTCTGGCTGTGGTACTTTGAACTTTCTGTATTTTCCTGATTTGTTTCTGGGTGACACCGGTGTAGAGTGTGGTGCCGTAGTCGAGTCTGCTGGTGATGAGTGCATGGGTGACTGTCTTTTTGGATTCTGTGGGGATCTTTTGTGGAAGCAGGGTGAGGATACAGGGTTGATCGAGCGGTTCATTGTGAGGGAGGAGTCCAGTATGATGCTGAGGTTGTGTCCCAGACTGAGGGAGCTGATCCCTGGATGAGTACTTTGGTCTTGTCTAAGTTGAGCTTGAGGCAGCGATCATCCAGGTGGCTATGGACTTCATCCTACTGTGAAAGTTGATTTGGGCAGCTGTGGATTCATTGGTGAGGGAGAGAATCAGCTGGGTGTCATCTGCATAGAATACTATTTTGAGTCCGTGGTTCCTGATGATAGCCGTGAGGTGGGCCATGTAGACGTTGGAGAGGGTGGGGTTCAGGGATGAGCCCTGGGCACTACGCAGCTGATCTCTCAATGGTTCTGTTTGGCCAGTAAGGAAGGAGTGGATCCAGTTCAGAGCCGTGTCATGGATGCCTGCTTTGTGGAGTCGCGTGATTAGGGTGCAGTAGGAAACAGCATCGAAGGCAAGTAAGAGGTCCAGTAGGATGAGGGCTGCAGCTTAGCCCTAGTCAAGGAGGGAGCGGATGTCGGCGGTGACAGCATGCGGTCCCAGTGCTGTGGTTACTTCGGGGGCCAGATTGAGAGATTTCCAGGGCATGGTTCTCTTAGGTTAACTCAGAAAGTTAGGCATTGATGGCCTTCTCAATTACCTTGGCTGGGAAAGGGTGAAGGGAGATGGGTCTGAAATTCTAGAGGTCTTTCGGGTTATCGGATGGCTTCTTTAGCAGGGGGCTAATCTCTGCATATTTCCAGTCATCGGGGAAGGTTGCAGTTTTGATGGAGCAGTTGATGGTGTAGCTAATTTCTGGGGTGATGGAGTTGGCTGTTCTGTGGAAGATGTGATACTGGCATGAGTCTGATGGGACTCCGAAGTGGATGCTCTTCATGGTCTTGAGTGTGTCGTCTGTGGTAAGCAGAGTCCAGTTGAGCAGGGTTTGTTGGGGTGCAGTGAGGTTGCAGGTGATGGTGACAGGCACTGTAGAAGGGTCTTGGGTATTGAAGCTGTCGTAGATTTGCCTGATCTTTCGGTGGAAGAAAGTGCTGAATTTGTTGCAGTGGTCTTGGGAGGGTGGAACATCTGTGGTCTCGGTGTTGGGACTGGCAAACTACTTGACAATAGCGAAGAACTCTTTGCTGTTGTGTGTGTTGGCATTGATTCTATCTTGGAGGGACTTTTTCTTTGTGGTTTTAAGGAGGAAGTGGTGTGCGTTGATCGAGTTTTTTAGGGTTGCAAGGGTTTCCTGGGTTCTGTTGTTCCTCCATCTCTTTTCGAATTGTCTGCAGGTGCATCTGAACTCAGGGAGGGTGGGAGCGAACTAGTTGACTTTCTTAGATTGTTGCTTGCCTAGCGTCTTCTTGAGGAGTGCAGGAGTGTCAATGCAGTTGGAGATCCATTGGTGAAAGTTGAGTGCTGAGGTTTTGGCATCTGTTGATGTCAGCTGGTGGTAGTGCTAAGGAAGGCAATGAGATGTTCTTCGGTGGCCTTTTTCCAGCTATGATGGGGTGCGGTGAGATGGGGTGAGCTCTGGGAGTGGCAAAGTGCATGCAGTGGTGGTTGGTTCAGAGGAGTTCGGTGGTGTGGCTGTAGGTGATGTTCCTGCTGTCGTAGAAGACAAAGGTCGAGCATGCGTCCAGCTGTGTGGGTCGGGTTGTGACCAGCTGCTTGAGTCTGATGTTGATGAGGTTCTCCAGAAGGGATGCAGTGTTATGGACACTGGGGTTGTCCAGCTGTAAGTTGAGGTTGCCGAGGAGGATGTAATTGGTAGATTCGAGAGACTTGGGTGCAATGAGGTTTACAATGGTGTTGGTGAAGGGCGGGTGGGGGCTGGGAGTTCTTTAACCAAGGGTGCCACAGAAGGTGGTGTTGGGGTTGGTCTGGATCTTGAAATGGAGGTGTTTTATGGTTGTCGTTTGGTCATTCGAGTGAGTGGTCACAACAAACAACATGTACAGTGTATTCTCAAAATACTATCACCAAACAAATGCGTTATATGTGGCTACACAAAGCGAGCAGAGGCAGCCTAAAATGCAAAACTAAGGGAGAACCAAAGTAGGCCCAGAAGGAAAATTAATATATATAATAATAATAAAAATCAAAAGCCAACCAAATTCAATGCCAATGCTAATGTATATGATAGCATAAAATAGGCCCAATATCAATGCATCTGAAATTTTTGAAAAAGGGGCCAAATTAATTGGAAACAGAGGCACTCAAGATTTATTCCACAGTCATTGATTATTAAATCCAGAATAAATTCAGCTTCCACAGATGATGATTCTGCAATAGCCCCATTTGGAAGCTGCAAACAACACATAAGCTCCTCGTTATCAGCCGATATTGAGGAAGTATTTTTCTGTTGCTCATTCGTGTTACTAGAGCCAGAGTACAAAAGTGTAGGAGCCTAAGCATCCATTTCTAAATAACATAGTGGCGCATAGCAGACATCTTGAATCGACTGTAAGTTAATAGGACAGTTCCATAAATGGGTATTTATTGGACTCCTCAATTTGTCCAGGTTCATAGGAGGAGTTAATTGCATTGCGAGATAAACAGTGAGTGCCCATTCAAAAGGACACCAGAAGCAATAAAACACAGGTTGCACGCAAGTAAACAAGGCGGGTCTGAAAGACAATGACCAGTCAATGTACATTTCCTGGAGCAGTGGGGTTCCAAAATGTTTTATCATGCACACACAGCACAACTGGACTGGTGATAGCTCTATAACGAGTGGGCTTTGAAATGGAACATCCATTGCAGAGCAGTAAAAATATAGCCAAACACCAAAATGAGGAATAACGCCAAGGGTATGCCTACAAAAACACTTGAAAATAGAGAATGTATAATGGTTGATATTACTCCAAATAGTTTCTGGAAGGTACTGATAAAGCCAGTCCCAATTGCTTTAAAAAAGTGCGCTAATAGGCAGTATGGAAAGCATTAAAGATATGATGCACAAGCTTACCAAAATGCCTTGGGAGGTTAGTGCTTAAAAGCAACTGTATTTTGCTGGATGTTCTTGCAACTTGCAAATCAAAGGTTTCTTGAGCAGATGTTAATACCACATCTTTTTGAAACATTAAGGCTTTGAGCCTGCTTAGCTTGTTGAAATCAACCATCAGAGTTGGAATGGAAGGCCACAAGGAAATATCAGAAACCACATGTGTTGGAGGAAACAGCACTTTATTGCACCAGGTGACTACAGAAGGACATACTGTCTCTCATCCCACAACAATCCTCGTTATTTAGCATTAAATAACTACCATTGGAAAGTACAATAATTTGGGGGAGAATTGAAGGGGTTGGTATTCCTTTTAGAAAACAGGCCAAATTAGATACCGAAGTGTTACATGCTCTGTGGCTTGTAATTAAGGCTCCCTGTTTTCCGTTTTTAATGCTTTTTACAGATAAATAGAGACAGAAAACCAATGTATTTTCCTGTCTGTATTTATTTTTAAATGTGAATAAAAACGGAAATTGGGTTGTTTTTGAGTGATTCTAAATGCTGTCAATCATGACTTCCAGACCATTAGCTGTGCAGATTGACATGCAATGGGATTTAAAAAAAATAGGGATTTTAGTAAAGAGCCTTAAACAGCAGTAGATTTGAACAACCTTGATACTAAAATGTAAATATTTTCTTATAAGTGGGTATTTTACCATCTGAGTGTGTATGTTTCATTGAAACCTGTCAGGCGTTCAGGCAAAAGTGTACATTAGCTGGTTAAATAAATGCAGAAATATACACATTTCAGCTTCATTTTTTCACAATACCTAAAATAAATATGAATAAATATATGTAAAATTAGCAAAATATAATTATGGATAAATACAGACAAGAATTAAAAAAATATGAATACCATAAAACCGGGAGCCCTACTTGTAGTATGTTTACAAACACATGAGTGGGCGACAGAAGAGTCACATTCATTTCCAATAAGGAATACTTCTATGTCCTCTCAGTCACATCAGTAATCAAAGGGAAGTCATTACAATTCATGAATAAAACTCCCTCCCAGGGGTTCATATATTTCTATTGGAAAATGTTTCATGCAAGATGTAAACTGGAATGTTGAAATTGGCAGAGGGCGTTTCAGCCATTGTGAAAGGAAGTTGTTCTAACTTTTTAATGTGCAACATTGTGAACTACATGAACCTTGCGGTAACCTATCTTTGAGGTCTGCTACCTTCATTCAAAGCAGCTTATGTTTATGGTGTTTCCTTTAGAATCTCTCAAACAATTCTGGCTCCATTATTGCAAATTGCCATTGAAAGACTGGGCAAAATAATACAAATCACACAGTATAAGAGTGGTCGATTCAGGATCCGCATTCTCCAGTGCCAGAAATGATGCTTTCAGTTCAGCCAACTGCACAGTGCAGTCACCTAGTGTTCGAGTTTTTTGTGGTTGGAAGTCACCATCCAACATTACACCATGAACGGAGGTGCATGCTGAGAAATATTGGTGTTTAGTCCCTATAGCATGTTCAGCTGGCCATCAGTGTAAACAAGATATTTATACTGCTCAAGAGGTAAAATATAGTTTGTTATGAGATAAACATGCTTATAGAAATTCCTGTGTTTGTAACGACTGGTCAAAGTCAAAGTCTACGTTGATAGCTGTTAAGGGTGTTGCCCATTGTATCCATCGTGGATGTAGGGCTTTAGCATTAGGGATGCTTTCTTTTGTAACAGACTCTAAATCTGTAATAGGAGCAACAACAACAATGTGTTTCTCCTGTGCTAGTGGCTACTCTTTAATAACAGCCATCTGAACAGCAGTCAGTATTTTTATAATGGATGCAAAACATATTTACGCATTGGAATATAAATGTGATTTATATGCTATGGGCACTATCTCACCCTCATTAAAGGTGATATCTGCAAAGCCAATGGCACCCAAGAATATACGGATGACCAGGTTTGTAGTATTGACACATGTATGTAAGTGTCATGTAGCAAGCAAGTCAAATTGTAGTGATCTGAGTATTTTGGTATGATCGGAAGTCCAGTGTAAGTTGGAAAAGTCAGGATATATTCATATAATGGTTTAATGGGCTGTGCATAATCTGAAATGTATGTTTTGCCAAAATGTAGGAATCCTAGTAAGGATTCCAGTTTCTTAGTGTATTTGGTGGTTGTAGCAGAGCACACTTATCTAGGAAGTGTGGTGCAAGGTTATTTTCCTCATGGGTAAGTTGGTATCCAAGAAACAGGACACTTGGAAAGGCTATATAAGATTTCTTAAAGTTGAATTTGTAGCCATATTCAGCAAATCCCAATATTATATGATCCACTATGGCTGAATTTGTATTTAATTATCATTCATAAGGTAGCTATCAACCACGTAGGAGAATGCATCTGGCTCAATATAATGTAGAATTGACACTATGCATGCAGCAAAAAATCCTGGATTATTCTTATACCCCATGGAGAGTCGACAAAAGCAACATTGAGAGTCTAGCACCGAAATGGCAGTCAAATCTCTGCTTCAAGGTGCTAATTCTATGCAGAAAAAAACATTTGAAAGATCTAAGGCTGTTTTATATTTTGTACATACTATAATTTTGATAAATGCAATACTATGTGTATTTTGTATCACAAACTTGGGTGCAGATGCAACTAAACAAAGTAACTAGCATTACTAATAGACTGCATCGGATGAACCATGGCAAAAGATATATTAAGTGAGCACAGGAATATATTTATGATCCGTGGGATTGGCCTAGAGCTTCATACCTGGTGTATGCAGTTAGGTGGTTTGTATCATGACTGTAAAATTATTTTATGCAGGGATGCATGTAGGGCACTTCTGTTTTTGCAGAAAAGTCATCTCTATTGAAATCCACCTCTCTGGGACCCAAGGGGATAAATCACAGTTTATATGATAAAGTTATGTATTCCCAGAAACCTTAAACAAATGTGTACACAAAATCCAAGTACAGTCCCCGAATAACAAACAACATGTACGGCATATTCTCAAAACACTATCAAAACACTATCACAAAAACAAATATGTGATATGTAGCTACGTAAAGTGAGCAGAAGCAGCCTAAAACACAAAACTAAGGGAGAACCAAAGTGGGCCAAGAAGGGAAATCACTACAGTATTGGTATTGCAGATGATTCTCCATCTCCAATGCAGTTTTAAGGCATTAACAGTGATAATTGCCAAATCACATGAAATCCACAGTACAGTGTAGCACAATTAAACAATAAAGATTACATTATAAAAGCAAGCAATGGCAGTGTGTAATCACATTAGAATACATCTTCAAACAGCAACCCTTCCATCCACACCTTCTAAGCAATTGGGGTCAGGGGGGCCATGGCACATAAGGGTGGTAAGGGGGGAACACCAGGGGGCCAGGAGGGAAATGGGGCGAAGGGTCACCATCCAACCCAACAATCTCAGAATCCAAAACCATCTCATAAACATTTACATCCAGGAACTTGCACTGATCCAAGACCAGCAGTCGGGTTTGCCTTCTAACCCTCACTAGGGTCTGACTCAGGCTGGGTGGGGGGTAGAAGGGGTGTGGGCAGCCAGGCCAACAACGCTGCATTCTTACGATGGCAAGTACTTTGATAACATTTTGAGATGACAAACAAACTGATTTGAAATTATTATTTTTACCCTACTTAGAAAACTCAGTCTGTTGTTAAGCAAAACACTGTCCGCCTTCTAAGTTCAAATCAGGTATTATGCCCGTTCGGCCAGGACAGGAGGGTAATTCAGTGCATCCTCTGAAAATGGGTAGAAAATGGGTAGACAGGTTGCTCACCCCGTGTTTTAGTTAGATGTGACCATCGACATTCCTGTGTTTTGTTCAGATGTCTACTCATGCACTGTGTCTTTACAAATGTTCTGTACTTTCTCTAGTGAATATTGATGCTACACTTTTTTTGCCAGATGATTCTTCGACACATTCTATTTAACATATACTGTAAAAGTTAAGTATTATATTAATCCAAAAACGTTTGTGTTTTCCTAAATCAAAGAATAAAAATGTACATATATCTGTGTTGTTTCACAGAATCTTGAATTTGGATTTCCGTACCTCAAATTCCACTTAGATGTGGAAAAAACCCACTAGTATGGTAGGAATGGTAAGATGGTAGATTTTCCACGATAGCAAGTGTAGTGTCAGCAGTGATAATAAGCGTGTTTCATTGAAAGATGAAGGAGGAAAGCATGTAAACAGATTTTACACTCACTAAGTCGGAAATCAGATGATATTTGCAAACCTTTTTCATGGTCATTTACACCCTGCTAACAAAGTTTTTATTCTGTTTTTTGTAAATATTGATATTAGGTTTTACAGCACATTGCAACAAACCAATGTGTATGAAAAACATAGACGACGGCAGGCTGAGCGCAGAGACAAGTCTGTGACATTCAAATGACATATTATGATAGAATAATGGTGTGAGCAGCAATAGTAAGATCAACACACCGAGCAGAAGGGAGCTGCCCCCAAATATGGGTGGGGGGCAGAAGAGCCCGCAAGAATGGGACATATAAACAAGAAAAACAGCCGGGTCAAAATATCCCCTACTCTATACACACAATAAACACACCTCAGTAATTCCCATTCACAGCAGTGGTGGATAGGCAAAGCAGGGGAACAAAGAGAGGCAAATGGTACCACTGAGAGTCCGCCAGGGTAGAGCTCAATTCAGCATCATCCGAACCCAACATAGAGCCTCCAGTAGGCACATCATCTATAAGTGCCCGCCTCCATATTCCACTTGCAGGCAAGCTAACCTAATGGCATCCAGATCCCATACTGCTAGTATTGGCACCCTTCTAACTCCCCCAATCTCCTTGTAATGTCGGCCGACCACGAGACCCCGAAGTGTCCGACGCGGACGGTGCATCAGGAACATTACACTCCTCTCGGTGGGTGGCCTCCATCTCTCAGTCTGCCCACTTCATCAAATCCAGCAGTAGACATCGGGATCCCAACCGGACTTCCAAACAGGGTCAATTGCCTGCTGACTAGGTTGAGGGCCAGATCCAGGAACCTATAATTAACCTTCCTGGCCGCTGAATGTTAATAGAGGTCTAACAGGCACTGCAAGGGACCAAGAGGAAATTCTCTATCCTTGTCCCCTGCATCACCCAGAGGATTGTTGTCCAATACGGTGTTAAAAGCATGCAAGACCAGATCATTTGGCAAAAACCTGCTTCCTCAACAGCGCTGCGGGGGCGGGGGACATTCTGAGGTTGTGGGAAGGAACATGGCATGGATACGTCGGGGGTCAAATAGGCCTGATGTAAGTAGAAGAACTGAATAAGTTTGAAGCTGGCATTTCTAGAAACCCTAAAACTACTTTCTAGTATCTTCCTCCAAGAAGAGTCAGTGAAAGACATCCCAAGGACCAGAGGGTCGTGAGTGTCTGTCTTGCCCCCTGCAACAAAGATCTTTACAGCAACCTGACTGCCTCTGTTCGACCCGTCATAAGGAAGAGATGTCACAGGCAGTCATGTTCCAGAGGTTCCACAACATTGGAATCCCACCACTCATGTATCTCACGTATTAGGGTACCATGAGGTAGAAAATGGCCCGCTGGGTTATCATACGACACACTGAGATCTGAAAATGGTGAAAATTGAGTCCCTACAAATATACCACCCAGGACATGAATCGCCACAACTGGACACTCATGGAGACCCTGCCAGCCCACAGGAGACTCCATCTCCTAATCGCTAGAAGAGTAAGCTCACAGGAGTACGGAGTCATCGTATGATTCTACCATAAAGCACAGGCTCAAACATAGCATTCAGTCCTAACCAGGATACCCTGTTAACACAGTTCCTTCTTACGCAAGTAAGGAGTAAATTGTTTTTTTAGGGCGTGAAAATGTATGTAATTTCATTGTGGTATTGGACAGCATAGACATGCTACTCAGCGAGTCCAGCATGCACGTATAAAGGTGGAGAAGTAGGAGTACAAATCCATGGTTTGTAAATACCATGGCCCAATTCACAAAAGTAATCTGAGACAAAATCCTAACTTTATGACTGTCAGTATTCACGAAAGGCATTTAGTACTACTAAACTGAGAAAAATCCTAACTTTACGACTTTCGTTATTCACAAAAGGCATTTAGTAGTAATAAAGTTAGGATTCCAAACCTTACTACTACTAAATTAAGAAAAATACCAACTGTACGACTTTCGTTATTTACAAAAGGCATTTAGCAGTAGTAAAGTTAGGATTCCTAACCTTACTACTACTAAATACCTTTTGTGAATACCGAAAGTCATAAAGTTAGGATTTTGTCTCAGATTACTTTTGTGAATCGGGCCCCATGTGTATTCCAGTCGACATTTGTGAGTTCGATGAAAGTAGCAAATCTATAACATTAGAAGGAGAAATACCTTGATTTGTAGATTTAAGTAATTCAGGAGGTTTTTCGACCCACATACAGCCCTGTCAAGTCATATTTGTGTGCAGCGTCCTAATAAAGAGAAATAGCCACATAAAATGTTGGTACTAGAATGTCTAGCATGATTTTGTACACTTAGGAAGTCGGTATCAAATGTGCCATGTTTTTTCAGTGAGTTAATCTTATACCATGAATAGTAAACGTTAGCGAGAAAGTAGACATTTTTTTACGCATCTCCAATTATTTTTGTTCACCTAAATGTTGTTGCACAAATTTGATTACAGTTAGAACAGTTTCTTCGGAAATAGGAGAGAGGATACATTTTAGTTAACACCTTACATAGTGACGAGAGGAATGACTTCATAGGCCAAGCAACTTCTAAACCCACAGAGTTTGACTGAGAAAAGTTAGCCAGATTCAAAAATATTATCCTATTATTTTAAAAAAGCATCTTATTCCATGCAATATATGATACACTTTTGGTGCAACAAGTTTCTGTTTACAGATAGAAATGCAATCTGGATTCTACACAATAAGCTGCTGATTCTGAGATCGAAGTGGCTATGAAGGAAACACCCTAATGTTAAGTAGTCAAAGTATGTATTTAAAGCAACTTTCCTCTTGTTTCAAAGATTTACTGGGTCACTGTCTTTATTATTATGTCTGGCGTTAGCCAACTCTTTTGATTTTATTAAATTACTTATTATATACTTATACAGGTTTTCAGCTAACCCTATATATCCACTGGTCTGTTGTTGAGTCATTCATATATTTAAACCGCCCACTGCAGCAAGGCACATGTGGCGGTGGAACAGCCCATTCTATCCATTGTATAACGCCACTGTGGTGACAGCATTTTGCCCTTTCACAAGAAACACACACAACATAGTTCCCCTAAGTGCCAGGCAATACTATGACAATTCACGTCTTTTGAACCAATTTTTTTTTTTTATATTTACAGATTTGGTATCTGCCTGTCAATATATCACAACTTTATTAATAGTTCCCTGCGCTGCTATGAGACTGACATTCTCACCAGCATGAGCACGGAAAGTTGATTAGCAGGAGAGGTACACACACCTAGTGTAGCATACTCGTGTGTACGTGCACACACACTGTAGAGTAGCTCACTCAGTAAATTTCAATTATATGGACTGTTTTCTATGTGGAGATGAGGTTTCTCAGTCCAGACTAGTGTTTGCAAATTCCTTTTGTTCATCAGCACAAATAGGGTATGCTGAGACACAAACACATATACTACATTTCTCATACACCTTCATGCAAAGACCGCACATAAGGTTCTATCTTTGGAATTCACTCCCTAGGAACCTGCGCTGTAACCCCTTCTACCTCAGCTTTAAAAAAGACATAAAACATCACTTTCTCAACAAACATTGGGGTGCATAACCTCCCCTCTAACCTTGCTCTCAGATTCCACTGCATTGGTTTTCCTTTTGTTTTCTTTCTAGCTCCCACCTCGCTCTCCCCTTTTTAGATATCACCTTGTTTACTCTGACCCTACCCCCTTTTGTCCCCACCCCTTTCTCCTACCATTACCCCCTATCTCGACCTTCATTCTTTCTCCGCTGATACTCTCTTATATGCCCTAAATTGTCTCACCCATTTACATTACTTAGTTGTTCATACCCCACTAATCCGCCCAGAATTTTTGCCCTCCTTAACGTTTTTTGTAACCTTGTACTACTGTTTTGTAACCTTTTACTACTGCTCTTCTTGATTGCCTCTTCTCATGTAATTGGTTTGTTTGCCCCTTTTTAACTCAATGTTTTATTGTACTTGCTTGTGTGTGTTTATCCAGAACAACAGCTTTTTTCTTGGACTGATTATGCTCATGTAAAGCGCTCTGATACCCGTGGGTCTAGCCAGCGCTATATAAAACCTTTCAAATAAAAATAAATAAAAATAACATATCTGCAGAGAAGAGCTATTTGTTTACACCCGGTTTCCTGCTCAACTCCTGTGCAGTTTAGATTCACTTATCCCACCACAACACTTAACCCCACCTCCAACCAGGACACTTGCTGAAACAAAACTGTATAATCGGGCCTTCTCTGGGGCGGCACCAAGAATATGGAACTCACTCCTGCCCGCTATTAGAAGAATTGCATCTCTGGCACGCTTCAAAAAGGAGGCCAAAACCTCCTAAAAGGGAAATTCCTCTCCTCGCGTGCAATCACTTCAGCGATTTTGATCTTCTTCCGTTTACTGCCACACCTCGGATTATCCGGATGCTATCCATCCGGCACCACCAAGCATCCTACCCTGAGTTCTGGGACCTCTTTTTCTCATAAAATGTTTTTACATGTTTTTATCCCATATGTTTCCACCCCTCTTCTAAGTCTCTTGTATACAACCTGCCAATCCTGTAAAGTGCCTTGATACCCTAACGGGTCAAGTTTGCGCTCTATATAACACAAATAAATAAATAAATAAATAAACAAGTTTTCCTCTATCGATTTACTGTAGTAAAACTGCAATAATAATAAGAGCCTTGCTAAGTCATATTTGTTGAGGAGCCATCCTTTACTTTTCAAATTTGTACCTGGTGATGAGCATGAACCTTGACTCGATCAAGAGTTGCATGCCTTTTGGTTTAAACTTAAGACAACTTAGTTCTCTTGCCTGCCTCTTGTTGATGAAAATATATGATTCATAAATACATACATAAATAGAGGATCCCAATCAACATTCTTTTACCATTGGGCTGTTTAAATATAACTCTAATAATGCTGTCTCCCACCACAGAACAAAGAATAGGTGAATGGTCCAGCACACTTCAACAACTGGATGCTTTCACTTTGAGTTATTGAATTTTGTCAATGTACATTTATACATACACCTAAAGAAAATATCCCCAAGAATAGAACATTTTAGACACTTGTGACTGCTAGTCTCTGTGTATAGTAGGTTGTCAACAACTATTTCCATAACACTAAATGCATTTATAAGTTTCAATCTTAACTCATCACTGTCAAACAGATTTCGTATATTAATTTCTCCTTAAGGAAAATGAACACAAGGAATTCAAGTATCAAGAACATATATCCAAATGTATAAGTGGAACCCACATCCACTCAGCTTTCTGATTGACATTTCAAATATTTTTTATGTTGCTGGATAGGAACCTTTAATTACTACTTGAGGAACTGCAGGAGATTTGCATTCTGTGCACTTCTTTCCAATACCCTGTACTCATTGTGTGCAAACAATCCTGGATGTTAGAGTTGTCCCGGAATATGCGTGCAGTTGCCATTCTTCACTGGAGTGCACATACTAATTCCCAAAAAGAAAGAAAAAGTTTAATTCTGAAAAGCCAAGCTCTTGACAAATGTGATCCTGTATAAGTAGGTCGTCTTTTTATTGCATTTGTATGTGGAAAACATTTTGACCCAGGTGCAAAGCAATGCTGTACGTTTTACTCAAATTGTCACTTTTGCATAATTCACTCTCCCTCAGTGTATGAGTAGGAGGGGCTATGAGGCCATTGCACTATTCTATGAGGACCTCTGTTGGTAGTATAGCGCACCTGCAACTTTCCATCTCCATTGTTGATAGTAGAGCGGCACACGATTTCCATCCCATTGCACTCTTCAGTGAAGACCTCTGTTAGAGTGTAGTATAATTGGAGTTTTTGATCTCCTTTACATTCTTCTTTGATAACCTTTCTTGTTAGTATAGCTCAACTGCAGATTTCCATCTATGACTACAAAGTGCTCTTCTGTGAGTATCTCTGTTGACAGTACAGTGCAACATAAGCTTTCCATTTCCATTGCAATCTTCAGCACAGACCTCCGTTGGTATGGCAGTGAAAGTTCAACTCTCAAGATCCATTGTATTCTCCTTTGAGGATACCCATCTGTAGTACAGTGAAACAAGCTTTCCATCTTTATTGAACTCTCCATTGAAGACACTAATAGGCTGCATAGTGGCACTTCAGCCTTACAACACTTGGCCAAGGCTGTAGAATACTTGAACCTAGATTCTTGGCAGTGCTGTATGCATTTTCCCAATATTTTTCAGGGCACACTCATGCCTTTGTTTAGTATAGTGTAATTATGATTTGCAATTACGCACACTATATACAGAGATAGCACATCTCACTCATCCAGAGCCTTTGTGTGAATAGTGCAAGAATGCAACATGTCGTTTCCTTTGGGACTTGTATTGATGTTTCTGTGTATAGCTATTAACAAATAGCAGGTAACATAACCAATTAAAGGGATACATTGAGGCTGTTAGAAAAATGTGGGAGTAAAATGCTACTGTGGTGCGATACAAGATGGTTTTAGCAATGTCTCAAGCCAGTAGTGGATGAAGGCTGGCTTAAATGCCTTTTTCTATATGTTATACATGTGTTTGAATTTATTATGGCTGCCGAAATGATGTGTGTCAAACCTAATACTGGTGCAAGCATTATTATAAATGGTTCCTCAAACATCCTCATTCTTTTAATAAATCTATGATGCATTCAATATTACTATATAAATCACATACTGCCAGATTCATGAAAACCCTATTCTGCGATTTCTAAATTGCGATTAATACCGAATCGCAATTTAGAATTCGCATAATGGGATTCATGTAAATCTGCGACTAAATATAGCGATTCGCATTCGGCCGCAAAAGCCGATAGCGATTTTCCGGAATTCGCAGAAAATTCGCAAAAACGGTCAAAATCCGTGTTGAAATTGCGATCTCGCTATTAGCGAGATCGCAAAAACGGGAAGTCGCATTTCGAGCACAGTGATGACATCACAACCAGGAAGCAGGCTGTTCCCTCCCTCATTCAGAATACTGAGGCAGAATTGGAAGCAGCACAGCTCACAGCTCCACTCCAACCACCTCCAGTTTTTGCATTTGGATCCTGCAGGCTGCAGCTATGTCACAGGAAGCACCAGGGCCCAGTGACACAGGGAGAAAGCGCAAAATGAAATTCTCCGAACAGGAGCTGGAGTATCTAATCGATGGAGTCTGTAAAGACCATAACAAACTTTTTGGCACGGACTCCAGGAGGGTGCCAGAGGCCGAGAAACGGCGACTGTTATTGCGCATACGCGCGAAAGTGAACTCTGTTGGAGTAACACAGAGATCAAAAGACGAACCTTAAAAGAGGTGGTACGACCTCCGAGGTCGTGCCAAGGTGAGGGTGGCTGAGAGGCTGGGTGAGCGCCTTGCAACAGGAGGGGGAGAGCCTACAGTCCCTCCCAACACCCCATTGGAGGATCGTGTTGAGGACACATTGCAACCTGAGGCATGCGTGGGGGTAACCCGCCTGGACTCATCCTGACCCACCCAAGACAGCCAAGGTAAGTGCCATGCGACTGCGACCCTGTCCCCTAACAATGGCCATGACCCCATAGCTACTCACAATAAACCCCAGTCATGCAGCCCATGCACACCAGAATATCCCTATAGCATTGTGGGACATGTAGTCTGACCACAATGTTCTAAATTCCCATGCAGCCAGACATGTCCTAATGTACTCAATGCAACAGCCAGTCAGGGAATTGTAGCCAGCATGCATGTAGCAACCTCACATGTCAAAGATACATGTAATTAATCAACGTCCACTTTCCATCACAGGTGGCGCTGATAACACCAGCAGCGAAAGTGAGGGGCTGCAAATTGATGACACACAAGAGGATCCTGAGGGTGAGGAAGATACATCCACACAACCAGCTCCATCTGCCCAAGCACCAGTGCCATCAGGCAAACCACCACCTGCAAGGCCAGCTACAACAGGCGCACCACCATCGTCAGCTGCTGAGACCCATGTCAGTGGCATCGGCAATACCAGCAGCTGCAAGTCCTGCAACACAACGCACACCTACTGTGCCCATCCAGCCCAGCAGGCAGGTCAGGGAGCGGCGCCAAAACACAGCATGCACCGCCAGGAGGGGGATGACTGTGCGTGTGCCAGGGCTGTCAATAGAGTACCGCATGCTGCGCGTGCACCAATTACAGGCACAACACCTTGCAGCTATACACCTGCAGGTGCACAATGCAGGCAGGAATATTGCCCATCTGTCCAACTGGATGGACCGGATGACCACAGCTGTGGAGGAAAACACTGCGGCCATGGTTAGGCAGCGAAACCGCGGCCGCCACCGCCAGCTCCTCACATGCCTCACGGCGTACACGCGCTCCAATTATGTTATTGGCAACGCCACTTCCCAGCTGGTCCGTAGGTCTCTGACCATGCAACTCCAGATGGTCCAATGCAATCAGGACGTGGCACGGGCACTGGAGCAGGTAACCACTGCTGTTCAGGCTCTGCAGCCAAATGGCCATGGCCATGCAGGAGGGGATGACACAAGTGAGGGGACATCTACTCACAGCAGCCTGTCTTCGTCACATGGTATTGTTCCACGCCACTGCGGCATCACGTTCTCAGCCGGAGGAAGAGCCCGAGAGGCGACTGGGAGCCGTGCACCGGAGGCGCCAATGACTTTAATGTTCATCGGGCAGGGACATGCTGCTGACATACGCATTTTATGTTATGTTATGTTATGTTAAGGTATGCTTATAAAGCGCTCTGTCACCGTGGGTTTCCTGGCGCTAGTCTGATACTGACAGAAGGGAAAAGAAAATTAACCAGATTGTGTGAAAAGCCAAGTTTTTAAAGATTTACGGAATTGAATGAGCGAATCAGAGAATTTGAGTGAGGGAGGGAGAGAATTCCAGAATTTGGGGGCTAGGAGTGCAAATCTCCGGCCACCGATTCTGCAGAGTTTAAAAGAAGGAACAACCAGCAGACGGAGGTGAGAAGATCTGAGGTTGCGTGAGGGGCAGTAAGGGCTGATAAGGGATTTCAAGAAGGTAAGACAGGGGCCGGTTAGAGATTTAAAAGTGAGGCAGCCGATCTTGAAGGCTGCCCTCGAAGATACAGAGAGCCAGTGTAGTTTGGTGAGAAGGGGTTTGGCAGATTGCCATTTCGGAATCCCGAAGGCCAGTCTCGCCGCTTGGTTCTGGACGATCTGAAGTCTGGAGAGGAGGGCCTTAGGTAGACCATGATAGAGAGAATTCGAGAAATCCAAGCGGGAGAGGACAAGAGCCATAATAACTTGAATCAAGGCTTCGGGGGTCAGGAGGTAGGCCACCTTTCTGATCCTGCGCAGCTGGTACATGCAGGAAGAGACCACCATCCCTATTTGGGGTTTAAGGGATAGCTCGGAGTCAATGATGACCCCGAGACTCTTTACTGAGGCCACAGGGGTGGGGGAAGGGCCGAGGTCGGCCGGCCAAAAATGCGCGCCCCAATGGGTGGAGCTCTTGCCGGGGAGGAGGAGCTCCGTCTTCCCGGGATTTAATTTAAGTTGGTTATGGCTCATCCACTGAAGAATGTGGACCATGACCGCCTGGAAATTAGAGATAGCAGAAAGAGAATCAAGAGGAAAGATGAGTTGCAGGTCGTCAGCGTAGTTAAAGACGGTGACGTCCCACTGCCTCAGAGAGAGAAGAAGAGGTTGAAGATACAGATTGAAAAGAAGAGGAGATAAAGAGGAGCCCTGAGGGACCCCGCAGAGTGAACGCTCCCTAGGTGCCCTGTAAGTACCCAGGCTGACTGTCTGAGACCTCCCAGTCAGGAAGGATTTGACCCAGGCCAGCACCAGGCCCTGGATGCCGGCATGCTCGACACGGTGGAGAAGGATGTTGTGGTCCACCGTGTCGAAGGCGGCCGACAGATCTAAAAGAACCAGGGCCTGAGGGGTACCCCTGTCCACGCCGGCTCTAAGAGCATCCAACACGGCCAAGATTACTACCTCCGTAGAGTGGCCGGGTCTGAAACCGGCCTGGTTGGATTCTAGGAAGTTGGAGCTCTTGATGAACTGAGAGAGGCAGGCGGTGACGTGGCCTTCCAAGATTTTGGCGAAGTAGGGCAAAAGGGAGATAGACCGGTAATTCGCCAAGGCTGCGGGGTCAGCTCCAGGTTTCTTCAGCAGAGGCACCACAACGGCTGCCTTGAAGGAGCTAGGCACAGAGCCAGAGGAAAGAGAGGAGTTCAAGAGAGAAAGAATATTATCAGGAAGAGAGAGACATATGTCCCGTAGTATGGAGGGAGGACAACAGTCGTCTGGAGAGCCGGATTTAACCTGAGCGGCCAATGTGGCTAAGGATTTTGAATCTAGAGGGGGAAAATGTGTGAAGGAGAGGGCATTAGGAGGGGGACAGGCAGAGTCACTGCCGGGAGAAGTGGCCGGAATAGTGTCCTTAATCATAACAATTTTCTCCAAGAAAAACGTGCTGAGAGCATTACATGACTCCTGTGTGGGTGCCTGGGTCGGGAGCGTCCTAGGGTCATAGGTAAATTCGTCAAGGACTCTGAAAATCTCCTTTGATTTACAAGGGGCAGATACAAAATTTTTAGAGACATAGGCTGTTTTGGCCGCGGCGATGGCTTTTTTGTATTTATTGCGAGCGGCCACATATGTGTCTCTGCTCGTGGGGCAGTAGGTTTTTCTCCACTTGCGCTCCAGTTGGCGTAGCTCCAGATGTTGGGTTTTTAGTTGGAGGTCAAACCATTTATGGGAGTTACTGTGCCGCGAACGGGGAAACTTAGTAAGCGGGGCAAAGATATCACTAGCTGATGTGAGCCAGTGAGAGATGTTACCATCTAGCTCATCGGTACGGGTATCGCTAGAAAGGGAAGGGCAGGAACGAGACAGATGAGAGAGAAATTCAGAAGAATCGACAGCCCTCCACTTGCGGGCAACACCGCCCTCCTAAGGGGGGGCCCTAATGTTATCGTTGACTGAGATTGTAGTCTCAATCAGGGAGTGGTCAGACCACACACAAGGAGAGATCTGCGGGCAAGAGGACTTCACCCCATGAATCCAGATGTGGTCAAGGATATGGCCACCGCTGTGTGTGGGGAGCTTAAGAAGTTGAGTAAAGTTTAGGCTCGAGAGAGTCTCAAATAGATCAGTGGCGTGCGGCCCGGCATCCTTGTGTTGGAACCAGTAATTAAAGTCGCCAAAAATGGCGACACAGGAAGTGGAGGTGATGAGGTTAGCAAGCTGCTCAGTGAAGGAAGAAGGGAAGGAGGGCATGGGAAGGGGGGGCGATAGAGAATTATGACAGTAACTGCACCCACCACAGTTCCTAGGTTGAGGACCAGGTTATCCACTTCGGGGAGGATCAGAGAGGCGGTAGCGATGAATTTTAAGTTCTTGTGTATAATTGCTGCCACCCCACCACCGGACCGGCCCCCGGGGCGATTGGCATTCGGCAGATAGTAATCAGGGGGTAATGCCGCCAGGATATCCGGGAGAGAGTCGTCGGTGAGCCAAGTTTCAGATAATAAAAGAACATCAGGATTCTCAGCCGAGAGTAGGAGGAAGATGTCAGTTTGGTGTCTCACAAGAGAGCGAGTATTAAGGTAAAATATTCAGAGGTGAAAATCGCAAGGGGTGGAAGGGGTATGTAGCGCGTCCGATCCCAAATGGGAAGAAATGATCCCCGTAATTCCTAATGAGGAAATGCGAGCTTTGACATCGGGCGAGAGGGGGCATGAGTGGGATTGTAGGCTCTTTAGAGCAGAGGGAGTGTAAGAGATCGCGGCTGCAGCGTCCCTAGCCCCTGGACCCGTCCGGCCGCGGACGGGCGCAGACGGGCTTAACTCAGGCGCAACTCCGGCGCGCCTACGACACGCCCGCTGCGCTCGTCCGCTGCGCCGACGCATGAGGGAAGTTTAAATAGGCTGATGACGAGGGGGGTGTGGCGAAGATGGATCTCGCCGGCCAACCCTACCCAAGATGGCGCCACGCTGGGAAGCACCGTTAAGCGGTGAGGCCACGGCGGGTGGCTTGGCAACCAGAGAGGTGGCAAGCCGATTGAGAGGTGAGGGGCGCTGCTAGCAGTCAGCAGGGTAGATTAGGAAATTATTTTAAAAATAATGTCTACCGCTCGTAGTCAGCGGGACAGGAGTCAGGAAGCTAGATTGCACAGCTCGTAGTCAGCAGAGTAAGACAAGAGTTTTTTTAAAACCCCTACAAAATGTCGAGTAGTATGAAGCAATACTCCTCTAATGTAACAGTTTGAAATAATGCCATATTATTGTGCAACCAACAATAATATTTATTCTATGATACTACATCAGACTCATGTCATTATTTCCAGTGTCATGCATGAGTGGAGTGTTGGGTGAGGGGAGTGGGTGCACTAGAAACAGTTCATTGTGATTTGGTTGCGCGTCTGTGTCCTTCAGAAGGATTTTCCCCGCTTGCATGACGCGCATGTGCAGGTGGGCATTGGTCCCCTTCAGACTCACTGCCAGAGATGTCAACAGGGATCCTGCGCTTGGTAGCAATGTTGTGAAGTATTGCACACACGGCCACGATGCGGCAGCAGACCTCAGGACTGTATTTCATGGCCCCACCTGTCTTGTGCAGTATACAGAACCTGCTTTTCAACAGCCCAAATGTCCTCTCAATACAATTCCTTGTGTGAATGTGTGATGCATTATATCGCCGTTGCTGTGGTGTTGCAGGGTTGAGGTATGGGGTAAGGAGGTACTCACTGAGAGCGTAGCCGCTGTCACCTGCATGAAAGGAGCAGAGGGTGAGTGCCTGTTCTGAGCAGCTACATGATCACAGTGTACAATTTTGGGGCATGTGTACTTACATAGTAGCTGACCTTCCCCAAAGTCTCCCCTGGCCAGTCGTGTGTGGATGCCGCTGTGCCTGAAGATGAAGGAGTCATGTGTGCTCCCCGGATACTGTGCCACAATGTCCGTGATGAATGTTTTTGCATTGCACACCATCTGGATGTTGAGGGAGTGGTAGCTTTTCTGGTTGCGATACATGTACTCCGTTTCTGCAGGTGGGCATATGTGGATGTGCGTACAGTCAATACATCCTATGACGTGTGGGAATTGAGCTACATTGTAAAATTGCAGCTTGGTCTCATTGAGGTCCTGTTGGCTGGTGGGGAATGATATATAGTTGTGTAGCCGGGTCAGCATAGCCTCCAGGAAACTCCTTAGTTAGCGACACATGGTGGGCTGAGATATCCCCCCTGCAACAGCGGCCATCCCCTGAAAGCTTCCGGAGGCCAGGAGGTGCAGGCAGCACAATACCTGCACATGTGTGGGCACGGCATTGGTCCTCCTTGTTGGGTGCTGCATCAGGGGGTCTAGGTCCTGGATGAGCTTGATTATCATAGCCCCACTCAGGCGGTACTTAGCATGGATTTGTTCCCTGGTTTGGCCCAGAAGGGTGACCCGCTGGCAGAATGTCCGCTCCTGTATCCTCTGTCTGTTCCGTGCAGCTCGCTGCAGCCTTCGCCGCCTCACCAGCATGTAGAGTCCAGGCATTGTGGGAATCCCCAGGCTCCAGCTGCATGTCCTTAAATGTGTTTGGCCAGCCCTGCACCAGTTGGGAGTTAGTTAACCATTTTTTGAAAATCTGTTTTTTTTCCCTTACTGGTTACCACCTGATTTGAGTTCTTAATTTGCGCCTCGCTATATGCGATTTTCTCGTAATTCTCAAATAGCCAGTTTTCATGAATCGCAATTGCGACTGTTTTGCAACTTCGCAATATTAATTCGCTGAATCCATGGGTTTTATGTGACATAGCTGCAGCCTGCAGGATCCAAATGCAAAAACTGGAGGTGGTTGGAGTGGAGCTGTGAGCTGTGCTGCTTCCAATTCTGCCTCAGTATTCTGAATGAGGGAGGGAACAGCCTGCTTCCTGGTTGTGATGTCATCACTGTGCTCGAAATGCGACTTCCCGTTTTTGCGATCTAGCTATTAGCGAGATCGCAATTTGCGATCTCGCTAATAGCGAGATCGCAATTTCAACACGGATTTTGACCGTTTTTGCGAATTTTCTGCGAATTCCGGAAAATCGCTATCGGCTTTTGCGGCCAAATGCAAATCGCTATATTTAGTCGCAGATTTACATGAATCCCATTATGCAAATTCTTAATTGCGATTTGGTCTTAATCGCAATTTAGAATTCGCAGAATAGGGTTTTCATGAATCTGGCAGTTAGTCTGGGATGGTCATGTGCATTCACTCTTGCACACATCCACACAGCTTCACTTGCAGATCACACGGTCCATATTCATGGGTCCACCCATACTAACAAAACCTCAACCTCTCACAGATTTCTGGCGCAAATTACACACACACTCACCTGATATTCACACACCCCACACAAACACATCTATAACTGCAGCCTAGGTCCAACCTCCATCTGAACTGATCCGAAATACTTTATTTGCCATTTTCTTTTTTTCTCATATTTAAAGCTTTGGCTTTGTTATGCTTACTTGTATATTCCGTTCCTTTGTGAGGTATTGTTATGTTGTAAATGGCATATTGATTTGAGACTTTTAGAAAGTTGGTCACTGGAATTATCAAATTAAAAACACATAGACATTTTTAAACTAAGTGTCATGCAATTTTCACTTTTCAGTTGTTACAGTAGTTTTTTGTAAATTGGAGGCTCCTGAAGCCAACTCAATTGGAAAGAGGAAAATAGCTCAGTGACTGGAACCAATGGCGCCTGCTTACATTCTGAGAAAAAGGGATTCATCCTTACTCTTAAATTATGACTTCTATTCAAACCCCACTTTCACCATGCTTATTATATTTTGAAAAACCAGGACCTATCTTAGTAAGACTTCATAGCAGCAACTATTTAATCATAATATTTTTTTTCCTTATTCCATTGACATTGGAATGATTGAGTCAGTATGATTGCCACAATAGCTACCGGCAAAAGAGTTCAGTGCTTTTCTTTGAAGATGGAGCTAAATCTACATATTTACATTTGAGGCTCTGATTATCTAGATAATCCCCATTGGGCTCTTCACGTGCCTTTTTCTAAAGAAAAGTTTGAAGCTACTGGACTTCCTAGCGCCAAGCGCTATTACCGTGACTTTTGCGGCACACTTGATGGGCAAATACCTCAAGAGATAAAACAGGGAGACATCTGGTCCCACCAGTAAATCTGTACCACCAGTCTGGTCCTCAACACTACCTGTCCCATATATCCCTTCTCCCACTGCAATCCTCTCCACTTGACAAGGTTGTTGACCACAACTACTGTACGCAGATATAGTAAAGGCCATGCATCTGACATGCTGCTGGCTGAAGTCACAAAAAAGAGACATTAATATATTGTGTAATCTCAGCCCATTGGTAAGGGCAATCCCTTTGCAACTCAAATGCTCTCTTCTCTTACAGCCTTATTCATCAACGGGCCGTTTTGCGAGCCCCTAATAGCGATTCATAGCGAATCGCTATTAAGGACTTGCAAAACGGGATTCATGTAGGAATTGCTAAATAAATAGCGATTCCTACACATTCCTTATTTGCGAGTAGCAAATTGTTAATCGCAAATAAGGAATAACTCCATTCCAAAAGGCCCATAGGAATGATAGGGGAATATTCCTTATTTGCGAATAGCAATTAGCTAAGCGATTTAAAGGGTGCCAGGGGTGTCCAAAGGACACCCTGTAGCACCCCTTAAATGCAAATTGAAACAGGTGTTGCACACACACATGTCCAAAGGACATGTGTGTGTGTAACATGCAACTTAGAAAAAGGCATTTAAATGCATTTTTCTAAGTTTTTGCTATTTACCGAGAGGTCTGACCTCTCGGTAAATAGCGGCCCAAAATTGCAATTTCGCAATTTTAAAATGCTTCATGAATTGCATTTAAGGAATCTCAAATAGAGATTCCTTAAATTCAATTCTTCGCAAATGTGCGAATTCTTAAATAGCGAATTTTGCATTTGGGATGATGAATCCCAAATGCAAAAATTGCACTCGCAAAAGGCAAGATTCTGAGAATCTTGCCCTTTGCGAGTGCAATTTAGCTTGATGAATCAGGCGGTTAGTTCCCTCCACAATGATATAAAATACATTGGCAATACCTATGTAACAGGCTTTAAAATGTAAACACATAAAGACATAAGCATGCACAAATGTGATCTTTTGCATGCTGGTGTTTGAATGCTGTCAAGCAAACCTATTGTCACTAATGTAATTCGGACCTTGTCCCAAGTTGGTTGAGTTGTATGACCTTTGCTTGTGGTATTTACCAGACCATGTTGATTTTGGTGCACTGAGCACCATAATATGCATGTTATTCTCCAAACAGAATGGATGCTATGTATTGCAGCCGATAAATAACCAATCACACATTATCGCCATTTATCAGATGCAATAAATGACAGCTAATCCTCCTACAAATCTGAATCGGGGCCTTACAATAGGTTTGAGTCCAGCTTTTTCAGTCACTGGCCTCTTTGACCATGCTCTTTCTGCCAGTGGCTTCAGAAGTTTTTGCCAACCAAGTTTTGGCTTCCCCCGAGGAGTATTTCTCTTTCACCTGATGCTGTTGGTGCTTAAATTGTATCTTGTACATGGAGTGCTTGCTTTGAACTACAAGAAGGATTATTTTACAACTGGCCTCTCTGTCAGCCCTTCAGTGCTTGTTTCAGCCCTTTTCAGTTTACCTGCTTGTGTTTTCTTGCGACTTGCTCTTTCTACTACCAACCACCTCCTTCTCGTTCTTAACCTCCACTTTCACCTGTGTCTATTCCTCCTTTCTTGTTACAAAATGTTGTCAGCGTTTTTAGACAAGCATTTTTTAGGTCTGGAAATAGCCAAGAACTATTGATTTTATTAAGCTTACAGACATATTTTCTGATACGGGCTGGAAGTCATTCCTATTCATCAATTGATTATCGTTATTATTGAAGCTTGTAAAGCGCACTGCTACCTCCAACGGAAGTGTCCCGGCGCTAGCAGTGCATCCAAGCTGTGGGGAGTGAACAGCACTAGGCCATGAGCTCTAGGGGAGGCAGAAAAGCCAAGTTTTTAGAGCTTTCCTAAACATAGATTCCGACTTGGGCTTCCTCAGATGCTCAGGCATAGAGTTCCACAATGTGGCGGTTTTCACTGAAAAATAACGGCCTCCAAATCTGGCCTTTGCAAAGCAGGAGATCACCAGTAATTACTGGTCATTTGATCGAAGTACTCTAGTCTGGCTGTATTTCTGAAGTCTCAGCTTCAGATATTGAGGACCAGTGTCTCTTACTGCTCTATGCGCCAAGGTCAGTGCCTTGTAATCTATTCTTTTTTTTACAGGCAGCCAGTGTAGACTACGCAAATGGGGGGTAATGTGAGGTTGCAATGGCACATTCCTAACAAGCCTGTCTCCTGCATATGGAATAATCTGTAACCTCCTGAGCAGGTACTCAGGGAGACCAAGGAAAAGGCTATTAGCATAATCGATCTGAGAAGTGACTAACGCATGAACTACAGTCTTCCTACAGTCCATAGGCAGGAAGTGAAGGAATCTCTGCAGAGCCTTCAACTTCCAGAAGCACAGTGAGGAGACATGAGCAATTTGCGCCATGCCAGTAAACTGTTAATCAAACTTGAACCCTAGATTCCTTAGCTCAGATGGCCACCAAAGTCCCGACAGAGGGGGAGTGGATTAGTTAAAAAACAGGATCTCCATTTAGTCGGTATCATCCACGACGAGATATTAAGAAGGCACTGCTTAAAATTAGCAAAAGCTGTCTCATTGTGTTCCCTAAAAGAGAACACCAGTTGTGTGTCGTCGGCATACAAGACAACTTTCACCCCACATTGCTTAACAATTGCTGCTAGGGGAGTAAGATGAAAATTAAGAAGTGTTGGGCTCAGAGCCGAACCCTGAGGAACTCTACACATGATGGGGCTGGACGAGGAGACATGAGGGTGAAGAATCACTTTTTGTGACGACCCTCAAGAAATGAGTGGAACCATGACAGGACAGTTCCCATCACTCATAGATGTTCAAGTCTATTTAGGTGAATTCTGTGTGACACCGTATCAAAAGCTGTGGACAAGTCCAGCAGCACCAGCATCACGCAGCTGCCTTGATCTAAAGTTTCACAGATAGTCTCTGTGACTTCAAGCAGAACTGTCTCCGTGCTATAGCGAGATCTAAATCCTGACTGGGAGTCGTGCAGATGTTGATTCGTCTCCAGGAAGTCCGATAGTTGTCTCTGAACTTCCTTTTCAAGAATTTTGGCCTGCACTGGGAGAAGGGAAATTGGCCTAAAATGTTTAAGCTCTCCTAGATCAGCATCCTCTTTCTTGAGAATTGGCTGGACATATGTTTTTTTCCTACTGGTTGGAAAGACTCCAGTCTCTAACAAAGAATTCCAGATAGAGTTCAATACAGGGTTGAACCTGGGGGCTAATAGCTTGAAGAATCTGCCCGAGTAGGGGTCAGACGGAGAGCCTGATTTTATTTTATTTTATTCTATTCCAAAAGGGACGCTTCTGGGCCAAAAGGGCGGAAAGCAGACCACATGCCCAAGTGATGTGAGGTATGAGGTGGGAGGTCTGGTGGTCCCGAAGATGGAAAGGAGGAATAGATAGGTTGAATTTTGTTCTGAAAAAAAGTGGCTAATTCTTCACAGAGAGCCACTGAGCGGGGAATAGTACTCTTCAGATCTTGTGGTTTAATAAAACCCTGGACTATCTTAAAGACTTCTTTCGCGGAGTTGTCAGAAGACTTAATCTGATTGGCGACGTAGTCCCTGATGATTTTACGTTTGCGGCCATGAAATTTTCTCTGTGCTGCTTTGTATGCACACTTGGCCTCCGCCAGGCATGATCCAGGCTCTTACAAAGGCTTTTCTCCATGCGGCGGAGTTCGGTTGTAAACCAGGGGGCCGAAGGTTTACTCCTGGCCAATTTCATGGTCTTAGTTGGGGCTATTCTGTTAAGGGCTGAAACAACCCAACAGTTGAAGACTGAAGCGTCATGGCTTGGATCATCTATAAGCTTAGGGGGAGTATTCTGTAGCTCACAACCCATAGATTCAGGTGAGATCTTCCTCGAATTTCTCCTGTCCTCAAATGCTGTTATGACCTGAATATTACCGGCAGCCCAAGTTAGTTTAGAAGGGACCAGCCAGTGATCCGACCAAGTTACAGGTGATTGATCCTCTACTTGTAGCATGTGATCATTAGTAAAGAGTAGATCCAGCATGTGGTCAGCCACATGAGTGGGTAACAATACCTTTTGGATCAGATTTAACCCTTTAAGGGTATCAGCCAGTTGAACAGCTAAGGGGCAGTTATCATTGTCCATATGGATGTTAAAATCACCAAGGACTGTGAAGTTAGTATGCCTCAGTGAGCGGTCTGCAATAGTGTCATAAAGCTTCAGTAAGTGGGCAGTCACTGCTTTCGGGGGTCTATAGACCAGCAGTCCGGCCATAGAGGAGACCATGGAGAATTTAATACAGAAGGACATGGCCTCAATCAGCCCCTTATTTTCAATTCTCTTATGGAGATCTCCCAGCCCTCTCTCACAATCAAGACATTCATAGTTGTCTTCTGCCTTCTACAGCATAGAGCATGGAGCGATGGGTCAGCCCACTTTAGCCGTTAGCAAACTGTGAGTGATGGCACTCCGCTCTTTCCAAGGGTCAGCTCCTCTGAAAAAAATATTATTGCTTTTTCTATTTCTTTATGTTGTTGAAAGCTCAGTAGCTCCTGCAATCATATTTTATATAAACCAGGTCAAAATAAAACAAACACTGACAAAGACAAAAGGCTGGTAAACCCAATGCAGATTGATTGGCTTTGCCAGAGATTGTTTTTATATGTTGCTTAATGTATACATATTCTATGACAGCACCAGAGGCTACAATTATGCTTTCCATTCTTCATTTATTTTATCTTAGCAGCCCAATAAATAATATATATAACAATATCCAATTGAAGGCGTACAACTCCAATGAGTCCAAGCAGAAAGTCAAAACCCACCAATCTGATGGCTATGTCCCCACATAAGAACATTCACACAGAACAACACTTCCTTTTTCTTTGTGCTTTACCTTGAGAATGTTTTCCTGGTGTTTTTCTTTGGATTCAGTTGCATGTTACTGTGTTTTAAACTAGTCCTTCTGTTGGGATTTTAGCATTTGGTTTCAGGTTACTTGGTGGTTTAGTCTACAGCACATTTCCATTTCAAAGTGCGCCCATCTGTCGTTCAGATGCCCACAAGTGCGTCTGAGATGGTCGACTGACTCCCGACAGGAGGGCATTTTGACCTTGACAGGGTGTGTCACAGGTTTCCCTCGTGCTTCTGCCCAGCCCTTTAGCAGCTTCCAGTGAGCCTCAGAGGGCACTGTGGTTTGTGGTTATACACAGACACTGCTAGGGACGTCTCCTGTTCCAGCTATAGTTTCAAGAGTATTTTTAGTCTCTACTTTCAGCTTTTGGACTTTGTGTCAGTGAGATGGGTCCTTGGAGGATAGTTTGTAGAGGTTTTCTGCTGGCCCAGCTGTGACTAAAATTGACCCGTGCCTGACCCCAGAATCTAAAGGGTTCGACATTACAAGTACAGTTTGCCGTACTAACAAGTGTCCTTATTTCTGCTATAACTATTATTCCTGTGATTGGCAGTTATAATATTATACTGTTTCTGATCTCGCAAAAGCAGGAGCTAGGAGTGGGGAGATGTTGATGAGGTGGGAGAGGGCATGTTGCCATTATTCTTTGATGAGCACTTCATGCCTCGGAGACCTTAACCAGGCAGATTATGTGCTGCCGCATGCTGAGGTTTGAAATCCATGCTGTGGGAAGGCCTTTGGCCCCTCTGATCCCTTGTATGACAGAAGACTCCCAAGGCTCACAGTGAAGCCAGGTTTAAGAAAAACAAAACACACTCTTCTCCTCATTCAATGCCTTCAAAAGGCTCAGACATGTTCCTAAAATGCAAAGCCACTGCCCTGCCAGGATCTGTTAACCGCATCCAACCTGGGCTGATCAGTAATGAGGAGGATCTAATGCATTTCTCTGAGGCTGTAGACAATGGAGGAGAGTAAGGTGACCCTGATATGGAGGATTTAGAGAATGAACCAGGACCCAGTCAACCAAGGAGACTGAAAGGCGGACCCACGCACCAAAGATTAGATAAATCTGCTAGTGATGGGAAAGAGGGGCTGAATGAGTTGTGGTGTACTGCTAAACTTACACCCCAAATTACACCTCAGTAGTATGTCCACAGGTGAGTGGATCAGGGACAGTGTTAACCCTCAATTCCATGAGGCAATGTGTCCAAAGCTAAGGTTCAAATCAGCACATACAAATACAATTTAAAAAAAAAGGACTGACTCAATAAGTGAGCTTCTACAGCAGAATTAGAAAATTTAGAAAGATTTATTACAAAAAATAAAAGGTACAGTACAGAAATTCTAAAGTGCTGTTGCATAAAGTCATTGCCATGAAGACTCCTTGTAGGGGCGTGGCCAAGCCAGCCAAGATGGCTGACGCACTCTCTTAGTGCTCCGATTGGCTGCCCACGCAACTAACACATTGCCTTGCACAGGATGCCAGAACCTCGGCAGACAGCACCACAATAAGACAGAGAGCCCGCAAGGATGGCAGCGGAGTTTGGAAAATTGGCCTAACCAACGCGGGAGCCGAGTTTCTGGACCGGCCCGCAATTGTCGGCGCTGATCGAAAATGGCGGTGCCCATCGGCCGCTACTGAGGAGGCCAGGGGAGACGAGCTCAACAGACTCGCGCACTACAAAGCAGTGTGACACTCATCGGCACGGCGAAGAAGACACCAGGGTAGAGTCCGCATCAGCCCAACATCACTGTGAGTACGCTTGGTGGTCTCCGGAGGGCTCGCATGCTCATGGCTTGGGCCCCAGATGGCGATCAGACACGGGAGCTCCCTGCCTGCTCGAGAATCCCCGGTCGGCCGGTGTGGTAGGCGTCGGGTGCCAGAGCGTTCGGACCCGAGGCGCGGGGGTGGTGAGATTCAGAGGGGTGCCAGACGAGAGACTGGAGCAGTAAGATTGGGGTGGGACAGGACCCCCCCCCGAGGTGACCCCCCACACCCAAAAAAACTCCATGCACCGGGTCCCGCTACAGGCCCCGCAGAGGCGCAAACTGAATTTAAGACCCCGGGTACCCTGAGAATGCCTACACTGTCTCAGAAAACACCGCAGTGAGAGCTGGGGCCCGCATTGACTCCTACGGGGCTCGGAATCTTGGCCCAACCATCTTGGGTGGTGAGAAGCGGGATTAGCGCGCGGATGTCGGCGCCGATTTAAAATGGCGGTGCATATTGGTTGCGGTGGCTGAAGCTGGGGGAGAGGATCCCAATAGAACCACATATCACCAACGGTGCGACAATCACAGGCACTGTGGCAGAGACACTAGCGCAGCACCAACAGCAGCTGGTAAGCTCAGTGAGTACTCCTGTAAAGATCCCGCAGAATCCCACGTGCGTAACTTTGACCCCGGTTGGCTACCAGCTGTAAGAGTTCCCTGCCTGGACGGGGGCCCCCCCCGAAGACCCGTGGGCAACGAGTGGCCCCAGACCCCCCCCCGAAGCCATCGACGCCGAGAACCAGGACATCGGGACCCGGGGTACCGAGGGGGGTGAGGTTTTGGAGGGATGCTCAACAAGAGACTGTGGCAGTGAAACGGAGGTGGAGCACCCCCGGACTCCCCCCCCCTCCCCCACAGCCAACAGAGATCGCCGGCGCTTCCCTTGGTCCGGGTCTCACTGAAATCCTCTGCAGTGGCGCGAACTTCAACCACTAGCCCTGAACAAAATGGCGGCACACACTGGACAGCAATAAAGGGAACGAGGAATTGTCTAAGGCACAGCAGAGGGGAGGAGGTGCCCGTGCCCAACAGAGTGGTAGGGAGGGGGAGGCCTGACCCTCCCCCTCGACTAAGCTTTGGAGTCCTTGACAAGGACGGAAGAGGGCCACATACGTGGGGGGAGCCAGACTCGTGGAGGGCCGCAGGAAGACATGTAGAGAATGGGGGGGAGTGACGGACCAGAGGCCCGATTGAGCAGATGGAATTCACCGGAGAACCTCATCGGCACCGATAGTGGACGAGCATAGGTGCCCCACCCAAAAAAACACTTTCAGACAGCAGCTGGCCCCGCTGAGCGCTCCCAGGTGCAGGGACTGGGCCTGGGAGTTGAACGGCGCACGGAAGATCTGGTGACACATAGGCTCGAGGTGGTGGGAGCCTGTGGCGGGCTCTAGAGGCATATCGAGACAGGAGGCAACAAGAGAGTCGACGGGAGAGGTGTCAACACCCCTGTCTGATCGCTGGGTCCCCCCCCGCCATGAGGCCCTGGAAATTCGGTGACCCTGGGGCCGGAGGCATGGAGAGACAGTGGACCGGGATAGTCTAGAACACTTCCTGACACCGGTGACAGTAGACACCGCCAATTGTTGGGCCTTTGCGGGGGACCCTCGCACTGCATGGGACAGGGGGATCTGCTGAGTGGGGAGGAGGAGGCGGATCGCGCCCCCATCTAAAAGATACTCACGACTTGGCTGCGCAGGGTCAGCCGAAAGATATCAATGCCTCACCAGCACGGAAATGGGGAGACAACAACGGTTCACAGCCAAGACGCCAGCACCGGCAACGGGGAGACAGCCCTCCCAGGGCACCTTAGGGATAAAGCAGAATGGGGAACCCCCGCACTCGGACAATATGTCAGCTAAGCTGGACAAAGTTCTAGCAGCAATAGAACAATTCCGAGTGTCTATGGAGTGCAAATTCGGCAAGCTTGCCACGGACCTCAACCTATTGCGAGACGGTCATAGGAAACTGGCTGATAAAGTCAAACAAGGAGAAAAGACACTGCAGGTTGTGGAACCGCAGATCCAGACACACCACAAGGCCATCAGAGAGCTACAGACCAAGGTGAAATCCTTGGAGCACAAAACAGATGAGCTGGAAGGCCGCTCTTGCCGGAGCAGCATACGGGTCCTCAACCTTCCGGAGGGTGTGGAAGGGGCAGACCCCATACGATATATAGAAGCATGGATTAAAACCTTCACCCAGGCCCAGGACCTCTCACCATTCTTCTCGGTAGAGGGAGCGCACAGGGTTCTGGCCCAGAAGCCGCCTCCAGGTTCCCCACCCAGGCCGTTCCTTCTCAAACTACTTCACTATCAAGACGGTACTGTGAGCAGGTAGACAAGCGAGATCACTCAGAGTCGAGGACAAACATATAATGCTGTTCCCGGACTACTCTCAGGCAGTACAGCGTCAACGGGCCACATTCCTAGCGGTGAAACGCACCCTGCGTCAAAACAACATACAATATGCACGCCTCTTCCCAGCCCGCCTTAAGATATTTCACATAGGATCCATGCACTTTTTCACGGACCCAGCAGAGGCGAGAAATTGGATGGAGCAACACATCGGGGACCTGATCAAATGCAGAGTCACGCCAAATCAGCGACCCCCAGTGGGCGGCGACAGCAGCCTAAAAGGATCACTCTTACACAGCTGAGTCATCCATTGATCTCCGGCACCAAGAATTCCCCAGATCTGGAACAAATTATAGCGTACCGCAGAAGAGCCTTACGAGCGGGGGCCGGAACACAGGAAATAGTTTGGAGGGGGAACGTGGCGCACATCTTTTCACGTCAGCAGAGGAACTCACCGATGCGCGTACCTCCAGAGAGTGCTCAGTCACGCCACCACTAGTGACCCCACAAACAGACGACACTCTGATATGAAGCACAAGATGTTAGCGACAAGGCACCGGGCAGGACATCCCATGACGGCGTTAACCGCCAGGCATCACGAACCACAGAAGAGAGGAAAGGGCAACGGCAGGCAAACTCACCTATGCAACATGAAGTGGGTGGCTACGACACTGACCACCAGTGACGACGCCTAAGCACCCCCACACGAAACGAACTAGAGACAGTACGATATGTACAGTTTGGACTTATTGTATAGAGCAATAGACCCCTTAAGTTGGGAATGTTTCCCGAAATGTGTTCTTAGGTTCCCCCTTTTCAACCACTTTCCTAGAACCCCCATGGGAGTATACAACTGGGACAATATAAGGGATGTGGAGGATGTCTGTGCGGGCAGGGGGGCCTTGATCGTAGGATGGAACAGAATAGAAATGTGGCTAATATAAGCAGTTACAGACATGACGACGAGAGTCCCTAACACTGACATTACATTTATCACACTAAATGTGAGGGGAATGCATACGGCACGCAAACACTACTCAGTATATGCTTACATAATGAGACAGCAGGCACATGTAGCCCTCCTGCAAGAGACTCATCTGACAGCGATAGATGTGGAGCATCTGCGTAGGAAATGGAGGGGCACCATCTGTGCCACGGGGTACTCAGCATTCGCCAGGGGGACGTTAGTCTAGATCAGACCGGGTACCCCCTTTAAAGAACAGACAAGAGTGTTGGATAAGGAAGGGCGATATGCGATGGTAGAGGGATTATTGGACGGGCAATCAGTACTAATAGGAAGTATATACGCCCCTAATGTAGAGCAGGCTGCGCTCTGGAGCCATCTCACGAAAACCTTAGCCCAACATACACACACCTCATGGATACTAGGCGGAGATTACAACTGTGTCTTAGACACTGACCTGGACTGGTCTCACCCCCACCAGCACATTCACCAATCTATAGGCAAACAGAACTCTTTAACGTATGGGTGAAGCACTGGGCGCTGATAGATCCGTGGAGAGCACGATACCCCACCGCCAAACTGTACTCATTCCACTCCATCCCCCATAACCTAAAGGTGAGCCTAGACAGGTTTTTATGCTATGCCGCCTTACTCCCCAAAGTACACACAGATTATTTGGGGAGGGTGCTATCAGATGACGACGCACACAGCCTGACCCTTAGATGGAAACCGCCTCACCCCCCAGTATCCACATGGAAACTACCGCGGGAGTGCCTCACCGATCAGGTCTTCAAGCAAGAGCACGGGGAACATGTACAGGAACACTTCACATTAAACGCGGGAACGGCATCTTCACGGCTACTTGCATGGGATGCACATAAGGTGGTGGCGAGGGGACATTGTATACAACAAGTAGTGGGGGTGCGCAAAATACTTGAGAAGGCGCTAAAAGAAGCAGAACAAACCTTAGCAAACCTACTGAAAAAAAGAGGACAACAGTGGGCCACCCCAGAAGAAGTGGCCAGAGCCAAAACAAGATACGCGAAATGCTGAGGGACCTCCGCAAGTATAATTTTAGTGTATACACTGCCAGGGTACACCGGAAGGGCAACAGGGGAGGGACACTCCTGGCCTGGCTCGCTAAACAAGACCCAGAACTGAAACCAGTCACAGAGGTGAGGGATCAGACAGGATTGCTCCAGACCTCACAGCCCGAGATATTACAGGTCTTCCACACATATTATTCTGGTATTTATCAGGCCCCGGGACCGGGAGACCCCCAAGCAATCACTAGATTCCTACATTCATTACCATTCCTCCAGCTCCCGCAGGCGGATAAGAAATTGTTAGAGAAAAGGATAAAGTCTGCAGATGTCAATCAAGCGATTAGAGCGCTAGCGTGAAACAAGGCCCCAGGGTTGGATGGCTTTTGGCTTGAATATTACAGCACGTTTTCAGCCCAATTGGTCCCACGTATGGTTACCATGTACAACGATGCACTTGATAGAGGGGAATACCAGGGTCCCTTAGGGAATCGATCATAGTCACATTTCTAAAGCCACATAGAGACCCAACGCTCCCATCTACCTACAGATCAATTATTTTACTTAACGCGGACTGCAAGATACTAGGTAAAATACTGGCAGAGAGATATGCCCAAATCCTGACCCCATTGGTCCATCTGGACCAATGCGGTTTTGTCCCGCGCCGTAACACGTCGCAAAACATACGCAGACTATTCCACATACAAGACACGACAGGGGGGCGGTTCCCCAACGCAGCATGCCTAATTTTAGACCTTGAAAAGGCATTTGACACTCTGCTATGGCCATATTTATTCGAGGTCCTTCAAAGAAACAACATCGGACCGGGACTAATAGCATACATGAGGCTCCTCTACACGCGCCTCATTTCTCAGGTCAGAATGGGCAAATACATCTCCCCAGGGTTCGCAGTAGAGAGAGGAACTAGGCAGGGATGCCCACTATCTCCCCTCCTGTTCGCCCTAGCGGTGGAACCCCTAGCAGTCCGCCTGCACTGGGAGGGAGAAGACTGGGGAATTCCACTAGCGGACACAATGCACTGCGTATCCTTGTACGCGCACAACTTATTAATCTATGTCCTAGACGCCACCCGTGTTCTAGCACCTATATGGAGGACACTCGGAGACTTTGTGGAAGTCTCGGGCCTCAAGGTGAACTGGGAGAAATCTACGATATACCCGCTGAGCCCCCACTTGGCCCCATTCGAGGCACGGATAGGACCCCAGTCCCTCATATGGGATGCGGAGGCCCCTAGATATCTGGGAGTGCGGCTGTACCACACCCCTGAGGACTTATATGAGGGGAACCATCGTAAGACCGGCAGTAGGATTTTGGAAAACTTTACCTTTAGCCCCCATAGGACGAGAGGCGCTAGCAAAAATGATAATGGTTCCTCGACTATTGTACCACTTCACTAACCTCCCAGTTATCCCGCCAAGATCATTCTTTAAGGAGCTGGACAGTCTCCTAGCAGAGCTAATATGGAGGGGGGTGCGACGTAGGGTCGCGATATCAACACTATACCTGCCCACGACGGAGGGGGGCTTGGGAGCACCGGCATTCAAGGCATTCTTTTTAGCGGCACAGCTTCAATGGCTATCATACTGGACGGCTGGGCACCACATAGGGGAGACTGTCACCAAGGAGGGCCACATGCCACGGCCGGCGCTCCATAGACTGCTGCTACCGGGTACTACACCCATGTGCACGTGACCACTGCAGGTGTCTGTAGCCCGCACCTGTATGATGAGAATACATTGCATGTCTGAAAATAAGCCACTGTACTCGCCCCTACTGCCGCTGGTGGGCTTCCCAAAAGAGGACACATACTACACAGCGGGTGCCCTCTCGGTATGGACTGATCTGGCAGTCACGGAGGTGGAATCCTTTTTCGAGAAGGGGCAGTTGAAGACCTATGCCCAGATGATGGAGCAATACGATCTCCCACCCAGGCAATTTTTAATACATAGACAGATTATAGACAGTTGCCGTCGGTACTGGAACCCTAACATAAGGGAACCTCCAACGCACCCAGTGATTCATGCGGTATTGCACATGGGAGTGGGACTCCATTTGGTCACCTGGCTTTATAAAGTCGTGCGGGAGCTGATCCTCCCATCCCTTCAGCCCCTACGTCAAAAGTGGGAAACGGACATAGGAAGGGTGGTCCATGACAAAGAATGGAGCACAGCCTTGGAGTACCCCAAGAAGGTTTCCAGAAAGGCGCGATTCCGGAACATACAGTTCAATATTCTTCACAGAGCTTTCCTCACACCACACCGTCTCCATCAATTCTTTCCAGACACACACTTTGCATATCCCCGCTGTCAGGCCCCTGAAGCAGACTTCAAACACATGTTTTGGGACTGCCCCACAATTTACGGCTATTGGGACAGAGTTCATTGGACATTCAGAGCAACAACCAATATCACGAATATGTCCACATGGGAGGCATGTGCTCTCGGGATCTTCCACAGGCGGAAGACCAAGAAAGTGCAATGTCGTTTTATGTCCCTAGTCATCCTATTAGCGAAAAGGGGAATAGCCATGTACTGGAGATCCCCCACGGGGCCCCCAGAAGCAGCCTGGTTAGGAGCCATGAAAAAATGGGGGAAAGCAGAGGAAGAGACACTCAGGGAGGAAGAACTGAGGTGAATCGGCAAACACCCGATCTCCTTAGAATGGGCGCAAATAACACATACATTTACACAAGAAACGAACCTGCCGGAGACGCCCACAACTTCACAGTCTCAGACCCAGCCGGCCCCTCCGGCCCCCCAGCACAGAGGTACCACGAGAGAGTCCGCCACCCCGGATCCAATCCTGAGTAGTAACCACACATAAAACTCCCCCCTTGACAGCAAAGGGATTACCCCAGAGGCCTGAGTCCCCGACCCATCTTCCATACCTACCTGACCAGACATACGCATCCTACTGCAGAATAGTACCAGGGATCCGAGTGATCCCATCAAACTCGGTTGGAAAACTCCCTCCCCCCCTTTCTCTCCCTATAGTTTACTTCAACAGTTGGAAAAGTTTGCAAGTTAGGACTGACGGAGTACTCCGCCAGCGATTTATTGGGAACACATATAGGCAAGATTGACAGGGCAACCCTGAGGGGTTCACACCACAGCGACCCAGTCATGTACGCCCAGAGCGGCATATTCCACCCACATATGACGTAGTGTGGCTAATGAGTTGAGAACAGTGTGTAGACTCCCTCCAACAGTTCTTTAACATAAGTTGCATAGTACTGACATTGCAGCATAACATAATATATGTAGACTTGGACCAAACAGCTAGAAAATGGTCTGACAGCACAATGTTCATGATTGAGTATGAGTACTTGGTTTTTTCTTATTACTGTGTTTTACAACATTGCACTAATGTAAAATGTCATAATGAATGCCGGAACCCAATAAACAAATTTAAACAAAAAAAATGAAGACTCCTAGTAATAGGGCAATACAGAAAAATAGGCAAAATCAGAAAAATCGTCCAAGTCCACAGTGAGCAGCAAATTCAGGAAGAAATTGGGCAGCATCTCTAGTAGCATCAAAAGGTCATCTGGCCCTCCCCCAAATTTTAGAGTTTACATAGGCAATCTACCTAAAAATTAAATGGGTAGTGTAGATTCATTATGGTGTTAAAATTTCACCAAATCAGAACATTGGATTAAAGAGTGTCATACTGCTTTACCAGCTAGGCACTATCCTACTACTAGGATACTGATTCAGTCTCCTCTATGCTAATGTCATCTAGAGATGTAAGAACAAATTAGTTACAAAACTATAGTGACCATTGTGAACAAATGCAATACTGCATGCAACACCGGCCACCCGACTACCACCACCGGGAACAAAGAGAAGAAATCAGGAAAGATCAGCTTACCTGGGACGACCGCTGCTGCTCGCCGGACTCGCTATACCTGAGACACTACAACAGACATCGGGAGCACGGAGGGATCGCTGGATCTCACCGCAGTGGCCAAGGGCGGCTAGGTGCTCTACTGGACTGCCTGATATTTTGGCCGCATCACGGGACCGTTGTGCTGACCCCTATGAGAGCTCCAGGTGAGAGGCAGATGGGATCGGTCATCTGGGGCAGAGTGAAAGAAACAGGAGCTCTGGGGTCCGTGATCCGCTGCTGCACTGTGGGGGACGGCACGGATGCACCGGGAGCGCCTGAACACCCCCTGCACCCCCGGTTGAGGGGAGGAACGGTGCTGAGGCAACCGGGAGCACAGGAAGTGGGGAAGTCAGGGCCCGGCCTGCCTGACCCAAAAATAGCGGCCGCCACTGACTTTCCCCTGATTAGGCTGAGCTAAGACTTTTTTAGAGTGCTGTCCGGCGACGGATTGCTAGGGAACAGGAACAGTGCAGTGGTAGTTGTTGGCTGCTGAGCGCTGGGCTCATTGTGAGGAGACTCAGACGGGCAACAAACGAGGAAGTCAGGGCCCGACCTGCATGACCCGAAAATGGCAGACCACCAAAGACTTTCACCCAGATCAGGTGGAAATAAGCACTTTTTAGAGTACAGACTGACTGCTGATTGCTGGATGGGAATGCCGATTGCTGACTGCTATTGAGCGCTGGGCTCGTTGTGAGGAGACACAGTCAGGCAACAAATGAGGAAGTCAGGGCCCGGCCTGCCTGACCTGAAAATGGCGGCCACCACAGACTTTTTACCCAGATTAGGTGTAAATAAACACTTTTTGAGTGCAGACTGACTGCTGATTGCTGGAAACAGGAGCGAGGCTGTTGTTGTTGTTGGTTGTTGAGCTTTGGGGTTCTGAGGTGAGGAGACTTAGATGGGCAACAAACGAGGAAATCAGGGTCCGGCCTGCCTGGCCTTAATATGGCGATTGCTGCTGACTTTCAGAAGCTCTTAAGGTCGAAAACAATGAATAAAGAACACACAATTGTTGTCAAATTCGGCCTATGCACGTAGACCCTCTAGCAGCACACACACTATCTGGTGCTACAGAGCCTGAAACACCAGCCCTCTTTAATGGAGGGTGGCTCTCTATTTCAACAACAGTCCAAAATGGAAAATGGAGGAAATAGGAAAGAGTAAAGAAAAGAGGACAAGTTATAGAGAAATGAGTAAGGGCAGCCAGCCCTCAGATGAGCCTAGCGACTAAGAAGTCGGCCATCTTTAAATGCCTCCGATAAGTAGGAAGGACAACAGCGAAAAGACAGAGGAGCAAGAGGACACAGCAAACAGGAGAAAGGGCAACTAAGAAGAGGAAAGAAATCACAATTATATCATCAACCCTTATAACAGCCGGAGAGAGAGATATTAATACATAGGAGAACTCACCGCTACACTTAAGAGATCTAAAACTACAGTAATATACATTGGCTAGCAAATATGGCCGATATCAATCTAGAATTAGTAGGCATAAACGCCCATGTCATAAAATATCCAACATACCTATCCAAAACTGCAGCCAAAAAATTCAAGCACAATCTAATGAGGAAAAATCCGGACAGGCTGATCTCTTAGTCCTCCTTTAACCTAGACAAAGGCATCATCGTAAATGACCTGATATTTTTCACCAGAAGAACGGCTAAATGGCGCACTGTCATTACTAAGATGCTGAACATAAAAACTGTATGCAATATCCCACATGGCACAAAACCTATGATCATACCATCGCCAAGACTCAGGGCAAACCTATCCATAACTATTTACAAGAACGGAATAATGCTCATACAAGCAGCCAACAAAGAATTAGAAAAGTGTGATAATATCTTCTTAACACGAAAGGAAGGGGTAGAGAACCCAAGAGTGCAACAACACCGGACCCCTCAAGTAGACATCCTATACACCGCTAACAATACCACCACAGGCAGCGTACTTCCTAGAAACACTCAGGATCAACATCACTCAACGCCACTTGAAGACACGAGACAAGAGACATATTGGATGGGGAGGTTACAGAAAGAACAGAAATAGATATAGTGTATATGAGAATACAGCGCAGGTACAGAGAGTAGAACCAACACCTCCCCGCATGATGTGACAGCTCCTAAGACAGCTCCTAAGATTAAGCAATGCATTAGGAACCCAGGAATAACGGTCACGGAAGATTCCACCCATCCCATACCCCCCTCTATTTCAGCACAAATGTCATCAAGAACTGTACGAAATGCTCTTCACCCAAGGGGGGTGTCAAGATCAAATGACTCTGATAGTGCATCGCACAGAGCACATAGAGGAGGAGCAAACAGCAAAAGCTATGACTCAGAGGAAAGCTACTTAGGAAGAAGAACAGATATGGAATACGAGAACGTAAACCGTGAGTCCCGAAAAGAGTGAATGAGCACTCCTAATAAGTCACTCCAGACCCAGAGAGAAATAAAAGAACTACAAGCTCAAATCGACAATATGTCACAGGACATACAAAGCACATTACAAGCAATGGAAAAGATGATGGAAATCACGGTAAGCATGCACTCAAAAGTTGAAAGCATCCGAAAATTAGTGCATAATTCCCAAGGAAAGGTCATTGGGACAGCTATTCCATGATCAAATAGGCATAACCGTCCATGAAAGAATCTGGGTTACCTGTCCGAAGAGAAAATCTTATCCTTACTCCGGACGTATGAGCCTTCAGACCACAGTAGAGGGGAGGAAATTAGAACAGTGCCAATCAACGCGAATAAAACATCCAGACGGAATGAAAGAAAACCCAACCTTAACAACTTGCAACAAGTCCAGCTATCCACCAACTTGCTAGAGATAAGCACTAGTAGCTCAGGGAAACTGATGATAAGCCTACTGCTCAACTGTCAGTCCGCAACAAAACATACATCGGACATTGCTGCCCTTATCATTAGTCAGGAAATTGACCTAGAAATCTTGACAGAAACATGACTCTCGGAATCCTCATCTCCAATCATGGACCTTCTAGTGCCCCCCCAATTCAACATTGTGAGGGTAGATAGACTAAAAAAAACAGGAGGCGGTATAGCCTGCATCCACCGATCGAATATAGAGATCAACAAAATACAAGCCGAACCACTCGAATCCTGTGAATATCTAGGTCTCAATATACGAACAACAGACAATCAAATATGCAACTTACATGCGCTGTACCACCCTCCAGGTAATAATGCGACCTTTATAGAACAGTTAATGGAGATCATCATGGCTAACTCCAACGATCACTCTAGCAATATATTCCTGGGCGATTTTAACCTACACTGGGAGGACAATAAGGACAAACAGGTCAACACTCTTAAAGACTTATTAACTGAGCTAAACCTTACCCAAGCCTGCACACAGCCAACACACTCAAAAGGAGCAACACTAGACTGGATAATTTCGAGAAACAAGAATATCTTGACCCAATCAGTTGTTCCGTGCGACTGGTCGGATCACCATGTCATAACCTTCCTTATACCCACCTTGAAAAGGAAAAAGACCACGCAGCCTATTAAACTCAAAAAGTGGACCCGGGACACTAAAGACTCGAATATTGAGCTATTGGTGGAAAGTTGTGAGAAGGAACTGAATCCAACTAACAATCTGCAGAATGTGTATCAGTAACAAATATAGTCAACTCTACCTTGCCACTAAAACTGAAAAGAGTCACAGAAACGGATAAAAATCCATGGTTCAATGGGTCACTAAACGAAGATAGACGGAAACTAAGACAAGCTGAAAGAAAATGGAGACAACACCCATCATCCCCCTAGATGAAATCACTCAGAAAAATCAGAAACGAATACAACAAAAAGATCCTCAATTCCAAGAAAGAATTTATTAGATCAGAACTGGATAACGCGAAAAACAGACCACGGAAACTATTTGAGATATTAAAGCAGCAATCAAACAATTTAGCCAAAACTGCCCAAGAAACTACTAAAACTCAACTGGGTTGTGAAGAGTTCTCAACTTTCTTCACCAATATAGCCGACATGCTTGAAAGAGAGCTCAAAATGGCAACTGACAACATGCCCAACCAAACACAATTACGGAGCAATACCACCTTGACAATAGATCTTGATAGGGCAAAGAACAAAGCACAGTGGGATACCTTCAAGCTATACGACCAGAATACCATCGCCGAAACGCTATCGGATATCAAACCTAATAACCACTATAATGAACCACTCCCCTCTAAATGTCTTAAAAAAAATCAACCATATCGTCATCCCTATCTGGACTAGAATAATAAATGCCTCACTATCACAAGGGATCCTGCTGAATCGCCTAAAAACAGGCCCAGTCATCCCGATCATCAAAAAACCTACAGCGGACCCAGCAGATCCTAATAACTTTCCCCCAGTTACTAATATTACATTACTTGCTAAATTAATTGAGAAATGTGTGCAAAATCAACTGAGCCAACACATCGCTAAATTCATGCTACTGGATGACTGCCAATCGGGATTCAGAACAGGCCACAGCACGGAAAGAGCGATCCTACATATTGTCGATGATGCGTTACAGGCCCTAGATAGCAACAGACCATGTCTACTAATCCTTCTCGGCCTGTCATCTGCTTTCGACACAGTAAATCATGGAAAATTACTAGCCCGGCTACATGACAGGATGGGTCTGTCAGGAAATGTGCTGAAATGGTTTGAATCCTTCCTTCAGAATAGAACGCAAAGATTTCTGGTCAATCAGACACTATCCCCATCGTGTCCTAACTCAATTGGAGTCCCTCAAGGGTCTACCCTATCTCCATCTCTTTTCAAGCTTTATGTCGAACCACTTACAGAAATTCTCCGAGACGCAAACATATCATATCACATGTACGCAGAAGGACACGCAGATTTACATGAAGATTACATCCCTGGAAGACATGAAGTTAATGAATGAGGCCCTAAAACTGTCACTTTGCTGGTTAACTACCAATCATCTGAAACTAAACGCACAAAAAACAGAATTCCTATTAATTTCACCACCAAAGAACCACACAGAAGTGAAGGAATGGACCGAACTGATCACGGCACTAAACTGCACCCCTACGCTAGTGTATTCAGCAAAATCACTAGGAATCACGCTAGATAATAACCTAGACATGAAAGCCCACTTCAAATCAATGGCAAAAAGTCCCTTTTTCACCTGAACTACATTAGGAGAGTGAAACCATTCATTTCAATGGCGGACCTCAAACTGGCAGTACAATCATTAGTGGTCACAAGGATTGAATATGGATGCACAACCTTTGCAGGTCTACCAAAAATGTCCACAGCTCCACTAAAAGCATGCCTCAATGCATCTGCAAGATTCATCACCGGACCGCAGAAATTCGATCATATCTCTCCACACCTGAAATCGTTAAACCGGCTACCGTACGAAGCCAGAATCCAACTGAAGATGGCATGTATTACCCACAAAGCGCTCTACTATAAAACACCAACATACCTGGCCCAGAAAATCGAGTTATCTGGAAGAGGCAGACCAGCCAGGAGTGCCAAGGAGATGCTGCTGAGACCACCCATGTTACAGAAGAAGAAAACGTTTAACAGAGCTTTCTCCGGAGAGCCCCCAGAATTCGGAACTCACTCCCCTCAAGTATTAGGAAAATCACAAACACTGCTACATTCAAGATGGAAGCTAAGATCTTCCTAATGAGTAAGTTCCTCAAATAGACAGGACAGGGCATCATCACCACCGGAACATACATGTTGCAAAATAGTACAACAAATGGAAAAGAAGAGAAAATCCCATGCTATGCTAAGGATAACCAATGTCGATACAATACTAATCCAGATCTACAGATGCAGAATGCACGGAATAAAACAACTTAAAATTATTGGTACTGGAGTCACAATACACCAAGTACAGCTCAGTAGACTAGCCCAAGAACCTCCATTGAAACTTTTAAGTCAGACATTTACAGGAATTATACAGACATATGTAATTTCCGAAACTACCTCATACCATGTGAAATGTTTATTATATTGCTTTGTACTAAACTTACCTCATACCAGATAAGATGTATATGTATATCGAACCTACCTCATGTGAATGTGAAGCGCTCTGATACCCAAGGGTCACGTTCACGCTATATAAAACTCTCTAAAATAAATAAATAAAAAGTGGAAGAACCTTGAAGAAAAGCTGCATACTCATCCCATACGAGAGAGTGTTCTTCGAGAAATCTATTTTCAAAATGGCATTGAGGCCTAGCTGAGGCCTAGTTAGCATAAACCAGGAAAATGCAATGTATTCAAAATTGTTTAAAGGGCAATACCATTTATTCAGTTTACACATGCAAATTTGATATTGTAGTCAAAAGGCCTTTCTATAGCTAAGTACTGTGCTTCCATTTGGGGTTTTTTACCACAAAGTAAACTTCAGGTGGTGGAAAATAAATTTCTTAGATCTTTGTTAGTGGTACCCCGATCTACCCCAGTACTTTCAGTGCACACTGAGCTGGGTCTTGGTTTCATTAGTGATCAGTTGCAGATGGCACCACTAATCTGCTGGGCGAAGACCTGGCTGAACTCGGAAATTAGTCTAAACCACTCCATCATTAAAGATTGCATGGCACTGGATAAAGCTAATAAAATCCCATGGTTAATGTATATTAAACATACTTTTTATAAACTAGGGAGGCCTGATTTGTACACCGCTCCGAGCTCGATCAAGAAGGGCGATGTTGCATGGATCAGGGAAAATTTTGTGGGCCAAGCGGAACTGGAACGGGAGGCAGTAGAGGTTCAGAAACAGGGTGTCAGAGCTAACTACATCTTGCAGACTACCCCAAAAATGGAACCCTATTTGAATATTGTTACACGACCCTTCCATCGTAACCTCCTTATGAGATTTAGACTTAACATCATCCAGTATTCCTTGGGGAACTATCCAGTTTGGGGAAAGTTAGATTCATCTATCCCCTGTAACTGTGATAATTTTTCAGATCCAACACTGTTGCACTTTATCATGTTTTGTGGCCACTATGAAGACTGTAGGAAACAGTTTTTAGTTCCAATTTTGAGAGAAGCAGGCTTTTCACAAGTCCGGCCTGCACTCTGCTACCTACAACTCCTGGGTAGCACTAGAGTAATATTTGGGGTCGCAAGCTTCTTGGTCGCAGCTATACGTATTAAGTCTAAAAAATTGACGCTAAATGTCTAAAACGTATTTTTAATTGCAAACTATAACCTCTAAAGATGAAATGCTCCAGCCTATGTAAATATATGAAACTGCTTTTTAAAATGTAAGACCTATTTTTTAATATATGAACTGTCTTTTTATACATGTGATGTAATTGCTTTTATGATTTTAAGTATTCGAATAAAGTACGCTTTGACTGACTGACTGATATTATAGATTCATATTTTGCACGTTAATTAATAATTAGGGGTGGGGGATGAATTCTGCTCTGCCAGCGGAGTTCGCAGAGTTTTTCCCACTCCGCCCAGAGCACACAGTTCCAAAAACTCAGAAAAGCGGCGCAGAGTGGAGTTTTTTCTCTTGCGTGGCTCACCAACATTAAGGGCCTCATTACAATGTCGGTCTGAAAGGCTCCGAACGGCGTTCGGATTTTCCTAACCCATATCGGAACCCATGTTTTCGACCGACTCTGTAACATTTCTGACCAAACGATTATGAAGGAAGGTAACCATTCGGTCATTAAGAATCAATTCCGTCCTGGTTTCGGAGAATCTGAGTCAGTCAGAGCCGAATCGTACAGCTATCATGACCATGTTTCGGACTAACATAATATGATGTTGGATTCAGACAGCCTTTCTGAATCGGTCTGTCCAACACGGAACTGCTGTCGGAAACTGACTATGTGGTCCCTTCACGCAGAGGCCTCCAGTTGGGGCCTTTAGGGGTACCCATGGGTCCCCTCTTTAAACCATGCACAGTGTGGCAGGCACCATGGGGTTCCTGCGACAAGGTGCAAGGTTCTCCGCAACCACCCCTTTTTTCAATGGGAGCCTGTGTTGGTCCGAACACAAGCTCCCATTGAAGTCAATGGGAGACTTTCCGAACTGTGTTGGGAACCATCTTAATCTGTTGGTCGGACTCTCCGAGCGCGAATCAGTTGGAACCGATCCCAACAAGGAGTCAGGTGGATTGCTTTCCGAACGACATCGTAATGAGGCCCTTAGTTGGCAAGCGAGGAAAATCATATGCTAGACCCCCTTCCACTTCAATTTCTCAATGTGGGCGGTCACGGGAAGCCACTCACATTGAGAAACCTACAGCTCGCATTGAGAAAGCTGCCGCTCAAGTAAAACATCTACTCGATCAGCCAAAAGAAGCAGTGACCCTTGTGGGCGCATTGGGCCATTCACGTAGGACAAACACCTGCTGCTAAAAATCAACAACTCCTAAACTTGCGGAACGTTGCAGAGTGCAGCAGGGTTTTTTCTGCACTTTGTGGAGTTCCAAATAGCAGAACTCTGCGAACTCCACCCAGGCCTATTATTAATGCACAATTATTATTAAAGCACAAAAACTTCCACAAAAGCTTACGCAGATGATGTCAAACGTGGCTCACTATGTAAGTAATATATATTTTGCAAATCCATGGACAAGGAGGTTGGGGGTCACCTTAAGGCGCAGTCCACACATTCATCCCTTGATGGGAAGGTTGTTTTGATCACAGACATTAATGACAAGATGATCACCTTTGTAGCCAGATATATTAAAGAACTCAACAAGAGGATTGCACATTCCTAGAAGACCTGCCAGGATAAACTTTTAGGATATCCTGGGGCAGTTGATCAAAATCTTGGATATGGCTGAGGAAGTCAAAGATACTGGCAACAGAATTTAACCTAACGTGCTGTTGGGGTGCTTTCTTAGGATTTCCAACTGTGCGTTCTCTACTGAAAGAAGACAAAAGAGAATTAAGATGAACCCCAAGTTAGGGGAATTAGCCATAACTGAAGCTGGCTCTCTTTGCAAACCCATTTATAAAACAGTTGAACACGTTTGGGACAACTTTTTTAACATGTAATAAAGCCACAAAAATTGATGGAAAAAATATTTGTCATAATCTTTTTGGAGGGACTGGTAGAAGTAGGAGGGCATACCTATATCCCAGTGTCGCAAAGATATCAAGACATCTGCCAGTTCCAATACAGGATCAGAAGCGGTTTGGGGGGTTCTTCCCCACCTGATTCAGAGGAAATTTCCATAGGACTAACAGTTCTTCAGTTGGATCTTCTGGTAAGGCGTATCCTTTCTTTGCAACCAAAAGTGGTAGATTGCCTGGGGTTATTACTGCGCTAATGAAGGGATGTAACAGGAGACATATGGATTCTGCAAACTGGCTCTAGTTTTCAAATAGAGTTCAATGGGACTCCCAGTTAGCCCAAGAGGCCAAAAACATTTTTCCTTCAGGTGCAGATAGCCTTTTAATTATACAGGAGATAAACTCACTTATGGACTAAGGGGTCACTGTTCCTCTTAAATCCACAGGAATTCTAAAGCAACCTTTTCCTGTTCAAGAAAAAGGACAAGGGCATGACCGGGGTATTAAGTTCCAGGAGTAAAATCAGTGGCTTGTTTACCACCACTTCAAGATGGAGGGTTGCCCTCTATTGCCAGACATCCCATAACCAAGTGATTGGATATTGAGGGTAGACACTTACTTTACAATTCCCATCTTCACACCACGTGGCAGATTCCTGCAATTTTGTGGAACTGCCAGCTGTATGAGTTTTTGGCACTTCCCTTCTGACTTTCTTCTGCTCTTTGGAGATTCAGCAAGGTCATGTGACCTGTGGTGGAGGTTTATACCCTCCAGACATGTTTTATTAATATTATATTTAGTCGATATCCTCTTGTTGTACCAAGAGCTGTCAGTTCTCCTCTGGAACCTATCCATGACACAGTCTCTCTTTCAAACACTGGCATTCATTACCAATGAGCTCAAATCAGAATTTGTTACATCGCAGTCAATGTGCTTTTTGGAGTTTTGTCATTGACTCAGTCCAGCAGGTTTGGAACCTCACTCAGAAATTGATGCTTACCAGGAAGGAGTTAGGCGTTCGAATTTTCCTAACCCATGTAGGAACCCATGTTTTTGACCGACTCTGAAACCTTTCTGACCAATCGATTATGAAGGAAGGTAACCATTCGGTCATTACAAATCGGTTCCGTCCGGGATTCGGATAATCTGAGTCAGTCAGAGCCAAATTGTACAGCTCTTCGGACCATGTTTCCGACTAATATATTATGATGTTGGATTCAGACAATCGGTCTGCCCAACACGGAACTGCTGTCGGAAACTGTCTTTGTGGTCCTGAAACAGGCCCCCCTTCACCCAGAGGCCTCAAGTTGGTGCCTTTAGGGGTACCCATGGGTCCCCTCTTTAAAATTATTTATCACTCATCAGAATTATCTGACTTCTCATGTCATCTGTTCAGGTCCCTTGCTTTATAATGCTCTTCAGAGGTTAAAGGCAGCTCATTTAGGGAAAGAACTTTCCTACACGGCTCAGGTCCGGCTACCAGAGAAAGCCAAGATGGAGATGCAGTGGTGGTTGGATCACATGATGGCCTGGAGTGGCAGATACATTTTCAGTTCAGTTCCCCACATGGTTATAAAATCCAATGGCAGATTGTTGGGCTGAGGAGCTCATTGTGGAGGTGTGACCACCAGCAATTCATGGGCAGACCAGGTGAGAGAGTTGTATATCAACTGCTTAGAACTGATCGCAAAGTCCTTTGCAGTGCGCTCTTTCACAGGAGACAAAGGGGCCCATTAGAATGATGGACGGGCTTTGTCCGCCCGCCATCCCATCGAAGAAAGGGACCGCCCGCCATAAGGACGGGGGTCCTGTGGGGGAAATTAGGATGCACCCGCCACAGTGGCGGGTGCATCCTGTATTTTTAACATTGTTGTCAGCACCGCCCGCCGCAATGGTAAAAATACATGTTGTGCATTTCAAAGCACAACGTGACAGGCACCACGCGGTGCCTGCCACGTTGTTCTTTAAAATGCTGGGGGGTACCATTGGTACCCCACATCTGCACACCCCCGGAGTCCCTGGGGGCCCGCACTGGGGACCCCAAAGCAGACTCCGCATGCCTTTCCGTGGCGGCAATGCTGCCATGGTAAGGCATTGGAAAAAAACCATTCTAATATGGCTGGCGATGTCTGATAGACACCGCCACCATATGGAACCCTTTTCTGCCCGGTCGCAAGGCGACCGGTGTGGAAAAGCAGCGGACGGTCTTTCGGTCCGCCGCAGACCCCCAACCATAATAATATGGCAGGGGGTCATTCCAGCACGGATGGCGGGCGGATTGCCCCCGCCACCGCCGGCCTGGCGGGGGCGATCCGCACGCCATCCTAATTTTTACCCAAAGTGTTGTGCTCCATTCATTTCAAATTGGACAAGTATCGGCTGACAGGTACATCAACCACCTCAGCGGGATGAAATTAAAGGTTTTCAGCAGACCTTGATGTGGTTTTCTTCCACTTCTGTCTAAAGGAAAGAATATTGGGCAAATTCTATCCCTTCAGTGATTGGGATTTCAGGCATTTCAAATATTCCAATGAGTAGAAATTACCCTCAGACGTGGTTTTGCTGATCATGGACAGATGTTGCCCTTGTCAGATGAACCTGTTTGTGTCTTTCCCCAAACACCAGCTTCCGCCAGTGTTTAGTTGGAGGCCGGATCCTCTGGCATTGGTGACAAATGCATTCATGCAATCAATCAACCAATCAATCAGAGTACTTGTAAAGCGTGCTACATACCCGTGAGGGTCTCAAGGCGCTATGGGGAGGGGGGGGGGGTGCTGCTACTGCTCGAAGAGCCAGGTCTTGAGGAGTCTTCTGAAGGCGAGTAGGTCTTGGGTCTGCCGTATGTGGGTACGGAGGGTTTTCCAGGTCTTGGTGGCGAGGTAGGAGAAGGATCTGCCGCCGGAGGTCATTCGTTGCATGCCGGGGACAGGGGCGAGGGCGAGGCTGGTGGAGTGTAGCTGGCCGGTGGGGGTGTAGAAGCTGAGTTTGCTGTTCAGGTAGGCTGGTCCGGCATTGTCGTGTGCTTTGTGAGTGTGGGTGAGGAGCTTGAAGGCAATCCTCTTGTCGACGGTGAGCCAGTGTAGGTCTCTCAGGTGGGGGGTGATGTGGCTGTGGTGGAGTTCGTTGACGATCAGTTGGGCAGAGGCGTTTTGGATGCGTTGTAGTCGTCATAGGTGTTTGGCTGGGTAGAGTGCGTTGCCATAGACCAGTCTTGTGCTGACGAGGGCCTGTGTGACCGTTCTTTTTGTTTTTGTCGGGATCCACTTGTAGGGGTGGGTCCGAGGATGAGGACCTCCATCTTGTCCGAGTTCAACTTCAGACGACTGCTCCTCATCCAGTCGGCGACGGCCTTCATTCTCTCGTGGAGGTTGGTTTTGGCGGTGTGTGGGTCCTTGGTGAGAGAGAGAGGATGAGCTGGGTGTCGTCGGCGTAGGAGATGATGTTGAGGTTGTGATGGCAGGCCACTTGTGCGAGGGGGGCCATGTAGACGTTGAACAGCGTCGGGCTGAGAGATGAGCCCTGGGGGATGCCGCAAATGATGTCGGTGGCTTTGGATCGGAAGGGTGGGAGGCGGGCGCTCTGGGTTCAGCCGGAGAGGAAAGACGTGGTCCAGTCAAGGGCCTTCTCTTGGATTCCGGCTTCTAGGAGGCGTGCGAGAGTGCGATGGCAGACCGTGTCGAAGGCGGCTGACAGGTCCAGGAGGATGAGGGCTGATGTTTCGCCGTTGTCTAGTTGGCGCCTGATGTCATCTGTGGCGGCGATGAGGGCTGTCTCGGTGCTGTGGTTTTGTCTGAATCCGGACTGGGACGGGTCCAAGATGTTGTTGTCTTCCAGGTGGCCGACCAATTGCATGTTGACGATTTTCTCGATGACCTTTGCCGGGAACGGGAGCAGGGAGATGGGCCGGAAGTTCTTGAGGTACTTTGGGTCTGCCTTGGGCTTCTTGAGGAGGGCGTTGATTTTGGCGTGCTTCCAGCTTTCCAGGAATGTCGCTGTTTCAAAGGAGATGTTGATGACCTTCCGTAGTTGGGGTGCGATGGCTGCATCTGCTTTGTTGAATACGTGGTGTGGGCACGGGTCTGACGGAGATCCTGAGTGGATGGAGTTCATGACCTTGCATGTCTCTTCGTCGTTGATGTTGGACCAGGAGGTCAGGGGGTTGGCGCTGGTAGTGTTCACAGGGGAGGTGGAGTCTGGCGTAGTCGGGGTGGTCGTGGTGTCGAAGCTGTCGTGGATGTCAGCGATCTTGCGGTGGAAGAAGATGGCTTGTGAGTCGCACAGTTCTTGTGAGGGCGGGATGTTGTTGGCATTGGTGCTGGGGTTGGAGAGTTCCTTTATGATGCTGAAGAGCTCCTTGCTGTCGTGTGCATTGTTATCCAATCGGTCTTTGAAGTAGGATCTCTTGGCTAATCTGATGAGGTGGTGGTGTCTGAGGGTGGCGTCCTTGTGGGCTGCGTGGTTGTTCGTTGTACGTTCGTGGAGCCATGTCTTCTCCAGTTTCCGGCATGCACGTTTGGAGGTCTGGAGCTCGTCGGTGAATTAGGTGGCTCTCTTGCTGGCGTGGCTGTTGAAGGGTTTCTTGAGCGGGGCAAGGGTGTTGGCGCAGTCGTGGATTCACTGTCTGAGGTTGCAGGTTGCGGTGTCTGGTTTGGTGGGGTCGGCGGATGGGTTCTGGGAGAGGGTGGTGATCAGCTGGTCTTCGGTGACTTTGCTCCAGCAGCAGCGATGCAGCTGTTGGGTGCGGTGGTGCGTGGTTGGTTTCTTGAAGGTGAAATGGATGCAGCAGTGGTCTGTCCAGTGTAGTTCGGTGGTGTGGTCGAAGGCGACGTGGGTGCCTGTGGAGAAGACGGAGTCCAGCGTGTGGCCGGCGGCATGAGTGGGTGCTGTGATGAGTTGTCTGAGGCCAAGGTTGGCGAGGTTGGCGATCAGGGTGGCGGAGTTGGCGTTGTTGTTGTTCTCGAGGTGGAAGTTCAGGTACCCGAGGAGGATGTAGTCCGTGGAGGCGAGTGCGTGGGTGCTTGTGAGGTCGGCGATGGAGTCGCTGAACTGAGCCCAGGGTCTGAGGGGTCTGTAGATGAGTGTTCCTCTGAGGGTGGTGTTGGGGTCGGTGTGGATCCGGAAGTGGAGGTGTTCGGCGGTGTTCAGGGTGTCGTCTGCGTGGGTGGCGACCTTGAGGGTGGACTTGTGGACGATGGCTATTCCTCCTCCAATTCCGTTGGCGAGATCCCTGCGGGTGATCTTGTAGCCGTCCAGGATGGCTATGGCGATGTCGGGCACCGAGGAGTCGTTCCACCAGGTCTCAGTCAGGAAGGCCACATCTGGGGCGGAGGTGTTGAGCAGATCCCAGAGCTCGACGGTGTGTTTGCGTGCGGAGCGGATGTTGAGGAGTATGCAGCGGAGGTGGTTGGGTCCAGTCCTTGGAGGTTTGGTGGCTCTGTTGCAGGTGAAGCTGCAGGTGTGGCAGGAGAAGGGTCCGTGGGTCCGTTTCGGGGTGGCCTGGAAGCAGGTGTGGTTTCGGCCGGCTTTGAGTGTGTGGAGGGTGCTGGCGTAGGCGCGCCTTCGGCGTGCCAGCGGCACACCCGTTGCGCACGTCCGCTGCGCGGCTGTGCAGCGTCCGGCATATATGGGGAGGTGGAAGGAAGGAGCAGCTGGGAGGCGGGAGCAGTGAGTGGGCAGGGGGCGGGCCACAGGGGGGACTGCGGCAGGGAAACAGTGGTGCAGAAAGCAAAATGGGGCACAAGGGGTGGAAACGAGTGGCACAGAGCAGAAAACGAGGCACGAAGAGGGGGAAACAGTGGTACAGAAGGCAAAATGAGGCACAAGGGGGGGAAACGAGTGGCACAGAGCAGAAAACGAGGCACAAAGAGGGGGAAACAGTGGTACAGAAGGCAAAATGGGGCACAAGGGGGGTGGGGAATGAGTGGCACAGAGCAGAAAATGAGGCACAAGAGGGGGAGACAATGGCACAGAAAGCAAAAAGGACGGAGGACACTTACCTGCGACCTACCAGGAGGGTCAGGGGTCGCTCACCTCACCGCGCAGCGTCCGGCATATATGGGGAGGTGGGAGGGAGGAGCAGCTGGGAAGCAGGAGCAGCATTTGGCCAGTGGGCAGTCAGGGGGCAGGGCTGTAGGGGGCACAGCGGAGTGGGAAATGAGTGCAACAGAAGACAAGAGGGGCACAAAAAAACGAGTGGAACAGAGGGCAGAAGGGCACAAAAAACGAGGTTTAAACGAGTGGCACAGAGGGCAGAAGGGCACAAAAAATGAGTGGAACAGAGGGCAGAAGGGCACAAAAAACGAGTGAAAAACGGGTGGAATAGAGGGCAGAAAGGCACAAAAAACGAGTGAAAAACGGGTGGAACAGAGGGCCGAAAATGAGGCACAATAGGGGGAGACAGTGGCACAGAAAGCAAAAAGGACGGAGGACACTTACCAGCGGCAGTGGCAGCGGCAGCAGGTGCACACAGTCGGAGCTGCGTGGAGGGGGAGCGACCTACCAGGAGGGTCAGGGGTCGCTCCTGGTAGGTGACTTGCGCCAGTTACAACGGGTATGCGTTTTCTCCTTTGTCGATGATTACCAGGTGAACACCTCAGGTCAGACATCTGGTTAAGGTACATCGCCGGTCAGCCTCATTCTTTGATAGCTCTAGCTATTTGCTTCTCCGCAGCAGCAAATCCTGGTCAGCGGCACCTCTCAGAGAATGTATCCAGCCTCGAGGAGCCATTCTCAGTTATACACTGCAGCTTTGCCCTGCTGGAGATTTTCGACTACCAAAAGAGTGACATGTTTCTAAATGTGTGTGTGAGTTTTCTTGCTGTGCTTTCACTTTATTACTGTTTGTGTAGTGCAAAAAAAGTTATACTTTGCCTCTTAGTTAAGACTGACTGCTTTTGTGCCAAGCTAACAGATGGTTAAGCCATGGTTAATTTTGAGACTTTTGTGGTTCACCCTGACAAGGGTTGTGGTTGGTGACTGAGTGGGGCTTCTGTCCACTCAACCGATAAGCTGATTTCCTACAAGTATTATTATTATTATACTCGTACAAATCAAAACTAGAAGTACTTATTGAATACAACTAATAACAAGAATACAAAAATGCAAGTCAACAAAACCACATATTATGAAGGAGGAAATAGTCATAGCTGTGTTAGTAGGAATGGCCAAATGTTATTTTCATTTAGCATTAATTCTGATAATAAAAATAATAATATTAACAACAAAAATAATGATGATATTTCTCCTCTTCCTTCTATTACTACTACTACTACTAGAATATTATTATTATTATTATTATTATTATTACATTAGTTGAACAAAATTATTAAGCTACAAATGAATACAAAGATCAATGTAAAATATCAACTTTCTCACTCAAAACGTTTGACATCTTAAAATGACAGCCACATTTTTGTTCATCCCAAGGAAGTATTTTTGAAAATCTTTTAGAGCCTAAAGCCCAGGAGGCAACTGCATTGCATTGTTAAGAGTCACCTCACATTTGCAGATTTCAAATCTTCCAAACAGGGCTTTAGGTCAAATGTTCCGTCACGTGTGCTGAAAGTGGCAAGCGCTTTCCTCATTCATTTGTTAACCAGTCTGCTCACCCTCTTCCCTCTCTTAAGGAGCGGCTATTTTATGAAGTTAGTGTTAGAGACAGGCCAACCATCTTGCCTTGGGTTTTGTAAATTTCATAATCCAAGAAATCAGCTGATTCTGTATCGGTGTTTCTGGTTTTATGTAATGGTCGTACACATGCAAGTTTCACATTTCTCAAAAAATATGTTACATGTTTCGTTAATTGCTGTTTCCTCACTGTGCTGCAATGCCCTAGCTGATTTTCATTTTAATGTTATATATTGAGGGCTAACCCATTAAAAAAGAAAGACCTTCAACATTCCACTTCAAAATGAATGAGAAGGACATAATATTAAACTTTGGTTTTAATTTTGGCGTACATGTTTAGCAGCCACATTTCAGTGCCTAATTTGTGCCAGTGATTGCATGTTGTGGCACTGACACTGATTTTTAGGTTTGACACTTTTTCATTGTCACAGCTTGAACCAGAGCAAGAGATCGACAGAAAAGAAACAAGAAGAAATAAAGAGATAGGAAGATTCTCCAAAGTGAGAACGCAGTGACGAAAATTAATCTGCAAGAACTGATCTAAAGGGACAGGAAATGTATGTTGGTGGAAGAAAGAGGTATGAGGAGGAATCAAGAGTAGGCATTCTTGGTATTCAGCATCCTTAGTTTTGACTGTGCCAGCTGTGTACCCCAAAAAATATTGGGGTCCCTATACTTATTTTGTTTAGGTTTGCATTGACAGCACAGCTGTCATCAAACCTTATATAAGGGACAGAGAAAACTTTCAGGTGCATTACTGAGTGAGGGTCTTTTGCTCCACCCACATGCTGATTCCCTTGAGCATAGCTGCTGGACCTGTCATCCTTAGGGTGGTCTTTCCTCAGACCTTTTGCCTTGTACCTCTCTTTTTTGCAGATTCTTTGTGTTGGCCTTAGGACTCTGAGCACTTTCCCAGTGCTGACCAATGCCAAAGTGCATGTGCTTCCCCCCCTAAACATGATGACTTTGGTGTGTATCTGATTGCCACATTTTTTGCACTGGTAAGGCCCTTGTAAAATGGTATACCCTGCACCCAGGGCCTGTACTCCAAATGCTAATAGTGGGCTGCAGCACTGAATTATGCCACCCACAGAAGTAGCCTTTCAAACCTATCTCAAGTCTGCCACTGCAGTACCTGTGTGTGCAGTTTACTGCTACTCCAACTTGGCATTTACAACTACTTGCCAGGCCTTAAACTCCCCATTCATTGCATATAAGTCACCCCTAAGGTAGGTCGTAAGTAACCTGAAGGGCAGGGTGCCATGTAAGTAAAAGGTAGGACATGTACTTTTATTTTTGGTATGTCCTGGTTATGACAAACAGACAATTTGATTTTTTCCCCAATTTGAGGCCTACTCCTCTCATAGGCCGGCATTGGGAATTCCTTAATACACTTTTAAGCTGCAACTCCTGATCAGAGAGGAGTACTTTTTCATGTTTCATGTCTTTGGAAAGGTAATGATAAATCCCCTTTACTGGTGAAGTTGGATTTAACATTACTGTTTTGAAAATGGTACTTTTAGAAAGTAGACATTTCTCTGCACTTACATTTCTACATGCCTGATAGCCTGTCTCCAATATACGTCTGTGGTGGGTGACAGCTACGCATTCCAACTAGAAAGCCACAAACACAGGAAAGTGAGGCTCATCTGAATTCTGAGCACTTATCTGAATTTATCTGCATTCAGATGGGTCTTCATGGGCAGGGAGGAATGGCAGGGGCTGACATTTACACTTCAGCAGGTAGTGTCCTGTCCACACACAAAGCACTGATTTATCCCCCACAGATAGCAATCAGACAGGACAGGGTGGAAAGAGATCCATGTGCACTTCAGAGAGCTGCTTTGAAGTCACCCCCTGGAGCTGCTTTGACCCTCTGTCAGAAGGACTGATGTGCTGCATAAAGTACTCAGCTGGACTGCTTTTCTGGATGGACTGCTATTCTGCTTGTTGTCCTGCTGCTCTCCGGCTCTGCAGAAGGAGAGCTGGGCTCTGACTTCCCTCCAAGTGATCTCCAAGGGTTTGCTGGCTTACCTCCTGTTTTTTGAAGTCTCAGTGACACAAAAGAATTTGTGAAATCCTGCTGGTGTTGCTGGACTCTGTCATTTGTGTGCCTTGTCCATGCCTGAGAAGCCCTCTCGAAGTTCTGGGTCTCAGAAGCAGGTTCTCAAACTTTTTGCTACAAAACCAATGCATCATCATCATAGCGGAGGTCTGAACTGATGCATCGCCCTTCCACTCAAACGCAAAGCCTGTTTGATGACAGGTGTTCCACAGCCCACAAGGCTCAATGCAAATGCATTGCTTACATTTCAATGGAGCTCGATGACAACACAGTGATCCGACTGCATAGAAAAGATTGGCGCATAGTGCCCTCAGCATCAATGCTTTGCTCCATCAAAGGTACTTTCTCAGTGGGCCATGCATGGGTCCTGTCGCCAGACTGCCCTCTGTCGTGGTTACCTGAACTTTGGATTTGCACCGGTCCCTCATGACCTCAACCAACCTTTTGACTGCTAGTGACTTCTAAGCACTGCTTTTGCATTTAATATTAAAAAATTCATATATTGACTTCTACTGATTGGCATTTTGTTATTTTGGTCTTAGTTTTCTCAGACAAATATTCGCTATTTTCCTAAACCTGTGTGGAGTCTTTTTCTGATGTATTCATTGTGTTACAATGTGCGTGTGTGTGTGCTGCACAAATACTTTATGCATTGCCTCTTTAGATAAGCCTGACTGCTCTGTACCAAGCTGCCAAAGGGTGAGCAAAGGTTATCTTTAAGTGTGTGTCTAGCTTACCCTGACTAGAATGGTGGTTACTGCCTGACCTGGATTCATGCCTCCGCCAACCAGGAATCCCATTTCTAACACAGCATATGATTGAACAGAAGTCGTGTGTTTACCCTGAAAAAAGTGTTTATAATGCCCTTTTACCCTTCTGGGAAAGTATACAATCTATACGGCAAAAGTGAGTTGGTTATGGTAACAAGTTAATGATCAAAGCTATAAACCTGACTTGTTTATTATAGAAAGTTATAAGAAAGATAGTATGCCTGAAAACTTTAGTGCAAAACAATATGTTAACACCAGTAGGCTTTTAAGAGTGAAGGGCTATAAGGCTATAAGAACCCCTCAGATAAGAATGTTCTAAATTACAAAACATGAAAAGAAAGACAAACATTGGAATGTAGGAGCTGAAGGGCAGCTATTATGAGCCCTGAGCTACTTCATTGTCTTCAATGAAGCTACCAACATTATAATTTTCGTATATGAATTAAATGCTAAAGACAGATATTTTGTTACATGAAAAATCTCATTTTTTTAATATTTCATCATTTTACAAATGTTTATCAATATTATTGTCGGAGACCTCATTTGAAGGTGAGAATTGATAGAGGCAACTGACATTTAACTTTTACACTCCATCACATATTTATCATGAAAAGCATATGTTAAAATAGATTTTTAAGGGTGATTGATATCCCACCATGTTGAAGCCTGAAGAAATGTATTTTATAATTTTGCATGTCATAGATCATATTAGTAGACAGGTGTTTTGATGTTGATTACCTACCATGACAAGCGCCAGAGGCAACAATTATGCTAAACCTTGCTGGGACTTCTCTAGATGGCCTGACAGGGTTAATTGTCTCCCAGGTTCCTGAAATCACAAATGTATGAAAACGTTATATGCATCCATATTTCTGTATTTATTTGTGCAGTTTTACACAGCATTAATAGCTGCCAACTAAAAAAGAGCAGTTTACCAAGAATATTTCACAAGTAGTTGCAGAAGAATAGGTTCATTTAGCATGTTTGCATTTTGGGTAAGAGTGTATTACTACAACATAAACAGGGTTTGACCAGATCCAAAAAACACAGTACTTTATAATAATTGAGGTCATAACTTTGTAACCAAAGATGCCCCCCAAACAGCTCGGTGGGTTACTTGTGGTGATGCAGTGATGAACAGCATGATTATTTCTGTGTGTTGTCTAGTCTTTTTTCATGGTACAATAGCCTCTACTATGGACTTAAAAGGCGGCTGCCATGAGTAAACTGCAAAATGTTCACAAAGACCCCTGTTTCACATGGAGGCCCTGCCATTCCCATGAGGCTGGCCAGGAAGAGGGGCGGAGGGGCTCCCCTGTGTGTAAGAGACCATCCAGTGAGTGCCAATTTCTCTCCCTGTGGTGACACCAATACAGCACTAACTGCCTCCTAGGCCTCCACTATCACTGCTACAGTTCCGTGCAACATTATCGCTCCTCAGATCAGATATAGTGCTAGCCAGATCACATCCAAACCGTGCAGAGTGGGATAGCTAGGGCTAAAGCCTACAGTTGAGTCTTACAAGCAAGTGGCTGGTAGGAGGTTATGGCCCAGTTGTTCACTAGATAGCCACACTTGCCACAAGAATTCTCCGGAACTGCACCAATAGGGTCTCTGCACTGATGGCAAAGGCACCCCCTGGGAGCCACCACTTTAGACTGCCAAGGGGAGTTTGGTCAGACAAAATTTGGGTTCCAAATTTATCAGGTACCCAGAGTTCCTTGGGGGTGCACCCAATAAAACTTGTTTAATGGCAAAATGGATTGCATTATCAGTAACATAGTAAACATCATGACTTAAACTGTGCATTTCACATGCAATATTGAGGTACTTTGTGAAGAACAGTTTGTCATCTTCTAGCTTGCCATTTGGATTTCCAACTAAGAGAGGCGGGATGAAATAGTAACCAGCTGACCTCCATAGTGTGAAATGTAGGTAGATAGGAGGGCTTTGAGTTATCCCTTATCTGTCATAGTATAAGTGACTGACATTCCTTTTCTGCTTCCATTCATGTCAGCATACAGCATGGTGCAAGGGATCCGACCACTTCAGTAATTGGCTCTTTTGCTCTTTGAGTACTAGCCTTTTCTGATCACATTTGCATATACACTTGAAAATTGGTGCTATTCAGTGCCAGGGCATGAGGGCCAGTACTTTAGTTTTCAAGTGACCCCTTTGTTATGCCACCTTGAATTTCTGATCACATTTGCACATCCACTTGAAAATTGGTGCTATTCAGTGCCAGGGCATGAGGGCCAGTACTTTAGTTTTCAAGTGCCCCCCCTTTTTATGCCACCTTGCATATCCTTCATCCTTTTTTTAAAATTGTATTTTTAGACTATACCTCAGCTCACTGGATAGTGGTAACGGTAGTCTTGCTTGGTATTTATTGCATTTGTATTGTGCATCACATACTGTGTGACCCCTGCATCTAAACTGAGAGGCAATCTTGAAAGTGTATTCTCTGTACCATACTATTCTTTTTTAGGTTTCGTAACCTGGCGAGGGGCGAAGCCACTCCCAGATCGAAATCTGTTGTTTTTAATAGTGAGGTTAGGACAGCCTCTGTTTCCAATTGGCTAGCTCCATAAATGGAGGCTAGCCATTGGGAGGCAGAGGCTGTCAATCGCGCTTTCTCACGAAAACGCGATTCGGGGGCGTTTCTGGTGCTTTTTTTAAGCCCCGCCCCTTTGTCCCGGGCCGCGCTGCGATTGGCTGCCGGCCCGGGACACCCCCGTGACGTCATTCCCGGGCCGCGCTGTGATTGGCTGGCCGGCCCGGGACCTGACTTGTTATAAATGTTGTTGCCTTGCTCTACTGCAACCCCTTCCTTTTTTCTCCTGTACGATATTTCAGCAACTGATTCTGATATAAACCGTGCATTACTGTTGTTATGCATTGTCAATTGATGCCACTCATATGCAAACGCGCTATATCACTACCGACTATTAGACATGTGAAGTCGGTTTTCCTTTCATAAGAAAGCCAGCTCCTCACACTGCCTCCTTAAGTGCTCTGGTGTGGGGCGCTTGATTATTTCATTCCTGCCATGCTCCACGTCGGAGAAAGCCAGCTCCTCACACTGCCTCCTTAAGTGCTCTGGTGTGGGGCGCTTGATTATTTCATTCCTGCCATGCTCCACGTCGGAGAAAGCCAGCACCTCACACTGCCTCCTTAAGTGCCTGGGTGTGGGGCGCTTGTTGATTATTTCATTCCTGCTGCGTGTGAGGGCGGACCAAGGGTGGAAGGCCGACAGCACAAAAGTTCGCCCATTTAAGGCTCGTCAAGCTCCACGTCGGAGAAAGCCAGCAAGAAAGCCAGCGGAGAAAGGCAAACACGGCCGCAGTCACTATGCACGCAGTTTTTGAAAACTTGGGGTACGTTTTCCGTTTTAAGAACAAGAAGCTGTAAGATTAAAAATAAAAAAAAGTATTAATAGTTTTCTACCTAGCCATAATGACCGCGAAAATAATATGCCTCTTCCCACCCATTCAAAGTCAAATATCCTTAAGTGACACTCAACAAGACCCCGAAAGCGAAAGAGCGGCGGCTGCCTGCTGAGAGCAATTTGTTCAGATCTGCACTTCTCTCCCGACAGCAGCGAGACCCAGGCCGCCATGTGACTGGTGGCGGTGAAGCGCCCAGGGCACACAGGCAAGGTGGGCAAGCCTCTCCCGCAGCACATGGCTTGGAGGGGAACGCTATGCGCCCTGGTGACACTGCTCCACCTTCGGGTTCCCTAAGCAGCAGCGGCCGAGACACGCACAGGTAAGATGCTGCTATCGTGCCTTTCAGTGGCGCAGCTCATCCCAGCACTGACACTTGAAAGGCATGTGTCACCTCCACTCCCCCCACCGTGGGAGACAGCCCAGACCAGCCCCTGACCCCTTTTGATAGTTGCCCGCACGGGGCGGCGCCCCCTTCGCCCCTGGGAAATTTGTCGAGCCCATATACAGGTGAGACCTGCAGCCGCTTCCAGGGAAGTCGCGAGCCCGCCCTGATCATCTGTTACTCATCTGTTACCAGCTCACTGTACCTTTGAAAAAGATTAAAGAAAAATGATTGTCACCGTAAATTCAGATTCAGGCAGCCTTTAGATCTGTTGATTACTCAGTTACATGCATTTGCATTTTTTTAAACTGTTTTTCTATCACTGGGAGGTTTCAGCAGAGACCAGGCAGCGGGGGAGGACGCAGCTTGCTGTGGGTGAAAGGGAGAGCCGTGCAGCGGCGGCTGATTCTGCAGTGCAGAAAGAGCGTCAGCTGCGGGGCCTCCAATGGAATGTTCAGGGCTCGGGGGCTCCCTGGGTGTGTCAGAATGGGCCTTCAAGCACTAAAAGAGAGGGCAGGCCTAAGTGCGCCAGGATGCCCTCCCTCAGTCGACCTCCGTTTCCATTTCACTGAAGTGAAGGTTTAGTTGCCGGTTTTTACTTTGCTGCTGCCCCACCCTGAGTCCATTAATGGTTTCTTCACCTTGACCTCCCACCCCAGCCAACCATTTCTCTGGAGTTATCAGAAGTGCACAGGGATATTTTTTCCACAATATGTTTTCTTTGGCAGGGTTCATTGCCTTTTATTGGTCTTTTTGCACCGCGCACATCCCACAATGCATGTTATTTCCATCAAGACTACTAGGCTTTGTAAAATTCAGTGCTTGCTTTGCTAAAAATAAAAAAAATAGAAATAACTGCAGGCGCTATATTGTGCTTAGGTGCTGTTGAATGTCCTGGTTTGTGAATTTTAAGCTTACCTGGTCTTGATCTCTCCTCATGCCTCTTGCTTCTTGCTTCCAACACCTCCTGTTTCTTTATCTAACTCTCGCAGGCTCTTTACTTCCTTCTTTCCTCCTGGTCATTCTTTTCCTCCCCTTCTACTTTTTCTGACTTTCTCTTTCTTGGTCTAGAACAAAGTCTGATGGTGAGAAATGAGTTTTGGTCTAAAAAATGGACTCCTGAGTCCGCTCCTGCCCAAATTAATACCCTCTCCTTAAATATGAGTAATATTTATCCTTATTAAACCTCCCAAAAAGAGAATTGCCCCCTCTGATTGGAATATCTTCTTGTTCTTCTCACCCTGGAGTCTTTAGAAAAGTGGGCCGCTGCAGAATGCCGCCCCTTGCGTTCTCCATGCTGCAAGGGGCGGACGGGAGAGACCTTGGGGCTTATGGGAAGAGGGACATTAAAATAATTGTATCACCCATTGAGATGCTAGTCTGAAGAGCACAGCTGACAACCGTGCCTGACATGGAAATATAGAAGTGCTGGTTCTCATCATCGCAGAGCGCCTGCGTGCTACTGAGAAGTGCCACTAAAATATTACATCCCTGCTGAGGAGTGCCGGTACTCTGCCATCAAAGGTTTTGTACCTGCTGAAAAGTGCTGATATCTCCACTGAAATTATTGGTCTCTTGCTGAGAATGCATGTATACTCCAATCAAAAATATTGAATCCCTGCTGAGAAACACCAGTAATCTCCCGTAAAAAAATATTGGACCCACGCTGAGAAGTGCCAGTACTCTCCCGTTAAAAAATGTTGGCCCGCTACTGAGAATTGTCACTCTCCCATTAAAAATAATAGACCCCTGCTGAGAAGTGTTACCCTCCCATTAACATTATTAGACCCCTGCTGAGAAGTGTTACCCTCCCATTAACATTATTAGACCCCTGCTGAGAAGTGCATGTACTTTTTCTTTCAAATGAAAGAAGTGCTGGTACTAAACACCTTACTGTACCTGCCCATTGAAAGCACTGGCTGACCAGGAATAATTGTTACTTCAAATAAATGGATTCCTCTAAGGAATAATAAAAAGAGCTGTTAAAAGGAGTACACCGTCCTACGGCTGCCTTGTTACTGTGTAGCAATTATGATGCACACATGAGCTTACAGTGAATAGTTGTTTGCTACCTGCAGTGAGAAGTGTGGATTTCTTCCTAATTGCTTTAAAGACGCCCTATGGTGAATGAGTCAACCAGTAGATTTGTATAGCGCTTCTTGTCACCCGTGAGGGAATCCATCCAGGTGCTGGCAGGATCCAGTTAATTAGTTAAATAGACCGATCTTCAGGGATTGTCTGAACTCTAGAAGTGATGAGGAGGTCCAGAGATGATAGGATGGCTCATTCCATGTGTTTGGTGGTAGGTAGGAGGAGTGACCGCTGCTTCTGCTATGTCAGATGCGAGGGTGAGGGTTAGAAAAAGGGATGCGGAGTGGTGGTGTCTGGTTAAGGCGGTGGTTCAAGTAGGCTGGGCCGCAGTTGTGCAGGGCTTTGTATGCGTGGCTCAGTAGCTTGAAGTGGTATCTTTGCTGTACCCGGAGTCAGTGGAGTTTGCTAAGGTTGGGGGTGATGTGGGTTTGTCAAATGAGATCCTGGACCAATCTAATGCAAGCAGTCCTCCAAAGTCAATCATTGGGCAATTCTGACTGGTTGGTGCCCGTATTGTTACAATATGGTTACAACAAGGGGTGATTTTGTCAGGATATTTGGTTTAATGAAGAGCAATTTTGCCAACTTGAATTGCTTGGATTTTGGGGGCAAACAAGAGAAGCCCAACTGGGGTGTGATTGACTTTGGAGGACTGATTGCACCGTGCCATATCTGAGCTTGCAGCCGCTTAGTTTTTTTCCACATTTTTCTCTGCCTGTGGCAAAAGTGATCTAAATTGCCGGTCCAAGGCTGAGACTGTGATTAGTAAAATATAGGATGTGGAACTTGTGATACATATACCATCGCTCTGACATGGCGGGCTAAAAGACCGAATTGCATTTTTGAATGGCGCAGTCCTACTTTGATGACTGACGTAGTTCCCGGAATGAGGACAAGTGAAAGCATTTAAGTTCAGCCCGCTTCGTTTATGTTGCAAACACTGCGGAAGGCATTACCCAAAGTGCATCTGAATGGTGCAATATATGCTGGTTGAAACGAAAACTTAGTGAGTGCCTGGTGTGTTTTTTTTTAACATATATATATGAAAAGACTTTATAGTTACCTGTGAAATAAATACATTTTCGTGGTAAAGGCATATTCTTTGTAAAGGTTTGCATGGTAAAGGCATGCATGGTAGAAACTCATGCCGTGTTGTTATGGCATGCATTGTAATGGCATGCGTGATGCCTTCATACAACCTTTCCAGGGCCTTCTAGCTTGTATGTTCTCAACAATACCGACTCCCCATACACTCAGGATCTGAGTTGAGTGGCAACAGAAAAAGCTCTGCTATCTGAAGGAAGTGCTCAGACTGAAAGACCATCCTCCATTATTGGTATTTCCTTCACCGTACTACCCCTTATGTGGAGGAGATTGTGCCAGGGTATTTTCCTGTTGGTATTGTTCTTCCTTCCTGAGGCAGAAGGACTGTAATGTTATTGGAACATTCAATCCACTGAGGCTAGAAGGAACTAAACTAAAGAGGAGAAACAGAAACACGAGCACAGTATGTCGATGCAGATGGCGCTTTGGCCCTCTGCCACCCATTGTTTTCAGAGAAGCGCCCGATATTTCACTGGTCTAATGCTCATTTTAACACGCGTGCACTGAAATATTTACGCACATGCATATTACCCACTCTCCAAACTACATGTGATCCTACTCAAACAACCAGATCTCGAACTCTGCCCTATGACTGAATCCTTGACACAAATGCGTCAGTGTGCGCAAGCTGTGACACATCCCCACGACATAACATGTATGTAAAATAGTTAGTTCTACTATTTGTAATGCAAGTAGAACATTTTTTGCATGTTTCCTGAAGCATTTTTGTTGTTAATTTCTAAAAACAAAATAAAACGACAACAAAAAAACACAAAGCGGAAACTAATTTCTCTGCGTGCTGCACACCGTAAGGTGGTTTTCGAGTCTTGTGCATTGATTTTTCAATTTTCTCATTACCGTCTCGCTTTGTGTAAACTTAATTTACAGGTGCTACCTTAAAAGCAATAGGGGAAACCTGTTTCAATTACACGAGGGAAAGGGAAATAAATGTATACATTACATTATTCTTGTAATATCTGTGACAAAATTAAAGGGAAAGGAAACCTTTCAGCAAAAATGATGGATGCAGCATGAAATCAATTTGCGCGGGGGCTGCAGCAGTTCTGTGATCTCCAGGTGGCACTGGCTGTCCACTGCTCCGAAGCAGGCTTTCATAATGTATACCAGGGTCTCCGACACCTTGGCACTCTCACAGGCCAGCATTGCCTGATACTGTACACATGTGTGCCTGTGTTCCTCAGCGAGCTAAACTGGCTGCGAATTGTGCACTGACCTTTTCCGTTTATGCAGCACTTCTGTTTGTCTCGTTGTAGCTCTTGCTACAAAAAGCTGGTATGATAGGGTAGAAAAAAATCAGCAGAGAATCCGGCTGTCGTTGTTGCGAGTTTGGATGTTTGTGGTGTTGGTCTCTCGGGAGCTTAGAGTCATCTACTTCTACGACGGTCTCAGAAGAGAGTGGAATGTCCCTTCTTCGTATCTTCTGAACTTTATGTTGCAGAGGCACGTTTAGGCACCGCAGTCGATGTCCCTGTGAATTAAGCATTTTATGCCCTGCAGATCCTGCCCAAAGACAGTCTGGTGACTTCCCATTTCTGATGAGGAACCACTTACTGACACGAGAAGAAGAGGAGAAGGGGTGTGCTCAGGAGGCATGCCCCAAAACTGTGTTTTCAGCCAGAAATCCCTCATATCAATTATGTGGCTAAAAACAAGTTGAAAGATTTGAACCTGTGACCATTAGGTCAAACACAGACCACAACAGTGGACGCATTAATCCACTAAGCCACCAGACAGGCACTCTTCAATATGTCTATGAAATACCGCTGTTTTTCTGCGCCTTCTGTTGCCTCGTCATTCGAAACATCTGATTTGAGCTTGAAAGTTTGCAATGCCAGGCACAGTTTGCTACAATTTCATCTGCCTCCACACACACCCTCACACACCACATCACTCAGGGACACCACCATGTCACTCAGGGGCACCACCACATCACTCAGGGGCACCACCACATCACTCAGGGGCACCACCACATCACTCAGGGGCACCACCACATCACTCTGGGACACCACCACATCACTCTGGGACACCACCACATCACTCTGGGACACCACCACATCACTCTGGGACACCACCACACCACTCTGGAACACCACCACATCACTCTTAATACACCACCACATCACTCTTAATACACCACCACATCACTCTTAATACACCACCACATCACTCTTAATACACCACCACATCACTCTAATACACCACCACATCACTCAGCCCAACCACATCATCACTCAGCACCACAACAGCACTGTCCTTGCTTGCTACCAACATAGCCAATAGGACTCGCATTAGGAAAGTGTAAGCTATTGGCTTTGTGAATAACAATGCTATTAATTTATATATTTTCAAAGCCAACACCTATTTAAACAAGCATTTACAATGCAACGGTTTCGCCTTTGGAAAAGTTTGAGCTATTGGCATTGTAAATGGCAACATTTGTATTTATGTGTTGGTTTTGAAAACAGATAAATAAATGGCATTGTCATTTACATTGCAAATAGCTTTAACATTTCCAAAGGCGAAACCGTTGCATTGTAAATGCTTGTCATTCATTACTAGGCCAACACATTGCTTCTAAAGATGCAACCACGTGGGAACTTTAAAATGACAATGCACTATGCACGTCTCCATTCCAAAACGGTTGCCCTTTGCTAAGTTTGCTGTGTTTTATTGCAAACATACACCGCCCACCTTTAGGTACTGGCATGTTTTCTTTTTTATTCCTTTATTTTTTTATCTTGCATATGCCTGTTGTGTTTTGATTGTGCATGTGTAAGTGGGTGAATGCAAGAAAGAGTCAGTGGGTGGATGAATAGATGTATGACTTGGATGAGTTGCACAGTGCACATACGGTGACTTAATGAGTGTCTCAACCTACAGTGACTGAAAATGAACTCTCATTTATAGGCCTGATCCATTGGCATATGCAGTACTTGTTGACAAGTTAAGCAATGGCTACACCTTTAAATCAGTGTGAGCCAACAACTGCATAATCCACAAACACCAGTATATCACATATGCACATATGCACACACTTATCCTGTCAATATTCTCTGGGTAAGTATCATGGATAATATAGATAAAAGATACAAAGGTATTACAGTCTAGGTCCAATTTACAAAACATTTTCAGACTGTAAGTTATATTTGCACCTATGACAATTTGTAATGGATAAGTGTGTAAAATATGCAAGAGTCATAACAGTGCAATATACACAAGGCCCTAAACATCACATGTGCACAAATCTAGCACTATATGCATGCATTAAAGATGTAAAAATGTTGAAGGAGTACACAGACATGACTGCTGAAAGTAGTTGTGAGTGCGTAGCCAATGGTATGCTATGCAATGCTCACAAGCTGTCGCTTTACTTATAAAGGTTTTCAGTGGCATTTTGTTCATTTATCTGAGCATAAAATTCTCACCTAGTGGATCTGCTATAGAATTTGCACACAGTGAAGTAGAGTACACTTCCCTTACAGTATTTGCCCGATGTGTTAAAGGTTTTTGAATAAGTCAAATTACTTAACACTTGGTCTCGACACAGACCTGGAATGTTTGTGTACCTGCCTGGGGATGAGCTAATTCTGTCTAATGGACTGCAAGCAAGGCCTTCTGCTTTTGTTGGCGTCAGTTCCTTTAGAACAGACTGCACTTTCAGGGATTAAAGGTTCCACTGGAATCCTCTTGCTTTTAGGTGCTGCTGAAATTTATTGACTGTGATGTATCATGTTTAATGCAATCCAAGACTTGAATTGCCCTTGTTGTGACTTCATTCCACTTTCTACCTTCCATGTTCAGGTTAGTTCGAAGAAAGGTGTTTTCTCCTTTTTAGGCATTTATAAGTATGGTGTGTATTATCAGTATCACATCCATACAAGTGTTTACCTTTCTTTAATGGAATCCATACATCAATTATTTTTGTAAAATGCCGGTGTTGCACCTATCATCATAGACCTATCACCATTAACTCTATTTTGCGTACACCTGTGTGAGATTGATAGTAACATTATCCCTTTGGTCAATTAACTAGTTTATAGCTGTGTAGACCTAATAGTAACAGATGTTAGAACTACTTTGCAGAAAGTTACTATTTATACTCATTGAAAGGCTGAGCTAGAAAGTTCACAGACTTTGAATGAGTGCCTTTCAATATGCATTCCGCTTTCTAAAGCCAGTGGCTTAATGCATTGAACTATTTTCAGACTACTGACGTGGGAAGCTCATGTCCTTTCAGACCTATCACAGTTTTGTGTGACTCTTTATGTTGTGTGATTATGGACTGCAACATATTTTACTTTGGTTTGTTCATGAGCATGACATTTAAAGGCAGCCTGCGTATAACTTGTGCTAGCTATCCACTGTCTATGGTTCTTAAAAACAAATGGTCCATATCTTAAATATTATTTGTTTGTGATTTTTCTCTCAATAAGCATTTTGTAAAATGATTTGCACGTTTACCTAAAGATCAAACTGTGACATTCACTTTTGTAATTATAGGTTACCGTTAACGTAACGAGTGGAATACAGGAACTTGCAACCAAAATGGTCATTAATGTTGGGAATGATGATGAAAATGGCAACCAGGAGAAGGAAAGCAAGGAAGAAAGTATTCTGGCCCTGCTTGGTATTATCGGAACCATCTTGAATTTACTTGTTATCATTTTCGTATACATCTACACAACCCTATGAGCCACAAGAAAGACATCTGCTTTGAAACATAAGCAATCAACAGTGTTTTCTGAAACATTAAAAACATCAGTGTTATTGACTTTCAGCATATTCCAAATAGAGTGAACTGCAAAAGGACACAACGACCCTTTGCTAGAAGGCAACATGAGCACAGACTTAATGTAATCAACCAGACAGCTACACGAAAAGGAAAGATTCACTATGTTTATCTTCTAATTGAGCAGGACATCATTGATGGACAGCTTTGAAACATGCTCTACTGTACAGACAATAAGAGTTAATGTGTCATTTCATAAACTCTGGATCTAGATATTGAAATATGTCCAAAATGCAATTCGTGTAGAAGATGTTTTTCCTTTGGGCTTTGCAAAATTGGATCAGTCTAGATTTCAGTGAAGTTCCTTACAGAATGGATTGTGCAGTATGTTTAAAATGGCATACTTCAGGACAAATATATGTATTGATATATTGATTGTTATTTAATTGCTTAACATCTACAGTCTATTTGTACTAATGTGTATTTATAAATATATATTTTTAACAGCTGTACACTATTTTTAGCATGAATTATACATTTTTAAAGACCCTCTGGATTACATAGAGCTTCGATCTGAAGTTCCTTCTTGCAATGAGTCAATGACAGTGGTCACAGTAACACCGTTTATGTGAAAATTATTATGCTAAAAATATGGTGATCTAGTGATCAGAGGATAGAAGGGGCAAAATAAAATTGTTACACCTTAAATGTTTATATGGGTTTGCCAAATGCGATACTGTAATAAATGCAGATTCAAAGAAGTAACATTACTTTCTTAATAAAATAGTGAATATTGTGATAAGATTTCTATTTAATAATTTCCAACAACACTTACTGGAAAAAGATCCTAATTTCAGCTAATACACTCTGGATTAGAAGGTAACTATAACTTTCCTTTCTTGATCTGTGGGCACTAAAATGGAATATTTGGCCATTCCCTAGTTGTACATCCCCTTCTGGCACATGATTAGGGAGAAAGCCTTTAATTTCATGATTGAGTCAAAAGCACTACTCGTAATACAGTGTTTTCATGATGTGATGCAAAATGTCTACAAAAGTTGAACCTGCGTCTGCCTGTAGTATGCATAGGGCAAGCAGATTTGTTTTCTTTATTGTGCTTTTAAAAGATAGCAAATTGCACTATTTTGCCAGAAAAAAAAGAAAAGACAGATAATATCTGGGATCATAAACTGTGAACAATTATTGTGAGTTAATATCTTAATTCTATGAAAGTGATTAGATGCCTGACCATGAACATTCTGAGTAATATGCTAATAATGTAGAACATCAGACGTGCCGGAGGGAAGTGATCAGGTGTAGTTTGAACTACATAATTTGCCTCCCACACTCCTTTTCCAAACGACGTTTGTATCATTTCATGATCCATTGTTATGTACAGTTCAATTCAAAGATTGCACAAAAGCACCATCAAGAATATACATTGACCTCTATTACGTTTCCAAAATCAATAGCTCAAATGCTTAGGGTTTGGGATTTACTAGGGACTAAAGTGGAAGGTAAGAAAATAATTGGGTTTACTTTTTCTATCACATATAGATCATTCAAACCTCTTGCATCTGATCCCAGAGTCATGCATTGCACCCAAGCATCAGACTTCTTTCCTAGATGTGTGTGCGTTATACAAATTCGTGATCCACAAGAGCATACAATGAAAACCTTTAACTTTTAAGCAGCATGGCCTCTCTACCCTCACCCACAACACTGATCACTTCCTACATACTTCACTGTGAAAACATACTCTCCTCCCTCCATGTTTACCATGCTGGGTATACTCATACTTTAAAGCTAAGGACTGTCCTTTGAAACTACATGACTTTTGGGCAAATGTTGGCGTGCAATACAATGCAAGCATTGCTGAACTATTTGTGTACTTTCTACCTAGATTTAAAACGTTTGTGTTACCAAACATGAGTCTTTGCAGGTCAGCTCAGCTATTTTATACTTAGGATTTTCCTTTCAAAGAATGGAAGAAATGCTCTTCGTTGCTCATGAAAGATCTTTCATTGTGGCAATAGAATGTTACCTATCAGAACTAAAAGACCATTGTATATGAACGTTCAGCGATTGTTACAGATGTTACAGAATGATTCATAGTAGAGCTTAAGATCAAATATACAACAGTGAAGACAAGTGATTGTCATTGGCTTGTTTGAAGGTCAATATTTTAATATTTTAAAATGTGTTGATCTACATTTCAGTGCATAAATATAAAACAAGCCCCCAAATGCAATTAGCGAATTGATTAACCCATTTTACCTAGTGTGACAACAATAGAGAGGTACAGCAATGTAGTTTGCAAAGACAGTGAAAAGTTTTTGGTACATATATTCCATCACTTAGACCATTTGCTTGAGGTTCATATAATTCCGGAAAAACGTGTACCAAGATAAATGTGTTCAACTTCATCACATGCAATATTGTAGCTATGTGTATGTAAGTGCAAGGTTGCCATGAGTTATGTCATTGGTCATAATTAGGCTAAAGGGAAAAGGCTAGATAACTGTAATCAAGTAAGGATCAGCAGTTGTGTTCAACTGGGTAATAACAGTGATAACAGCCATACTAAGTAGACCTGAGATAAATAGAAGATGTGAAGGTTTCTAACCATGGCTATTTGGTTACAAGTTATAGTTTCCCAAACTCCACTAACTTAACTACACTACTGTTTGATTTAAATATTATCCACACTGTAACATCCTAATTACACCACCACAGAATTTGCATGTCAATTGTTTTTGCTCTTTCACATTCCACCACACTCAAAGGTCAATCCATTTTAATCAGTGAATGTACAAATTACTTTTCTGCAAAGAATCCATATTTGAAGGTACCATGCTTCACAGGTAGAATTCCTAATAATTATATTTTGCCCTTGATATCTATTGTGAGAGTCCCACATGCTGTATAACTTGAAAGTTTATGCTTATTTACATTTCTGATGCCTGCACCCCCACCCCCACTCCCACCCATCCACTCGGGGATTACAGGGTGCTTAAAAGTCCAGATAGGATAAATGCTTAGGTGGTTTCTGGGTGGGAAGTGGGTGAAAATGGAGAATTACTATAGGAATCGTGTGCACTAACCCTAATTCTTGCAATTATTCACAAATTCTTAGTGCATGTCTAGGAAAAAAATCAGATTGCTATGGTATTGCCACATGCAGAATTACCCATCCCGTTGTATTGGTAATTCAGGGTGTGTGAGTGCTGTATTGGTATTAACGGTAGATGTTAGTGGAATTGATGTCTAAACACTGGAAAAAAGGAGGACTTTATATAACCTTGTTCAATACTGAAAATATGCAGAGTTGTTGTGTTTGTTAGCAGAGTCACAATGAACAAAGAAATCAAAAGGAACAAAGTGATGATTACGTATTCCCCTTCTGATAACCTCATATGATGAGTTTTATTTTGGTTGACACATTCGTTTAAAGATGTGGGAGAAGGGCAGCTATGTTAAGTTTGGGTGGTATCTAGTGTACATATTGACAACTATGCTATTCATCTGTTGTGGTTCTTGATTCTGAACAGGTGGGAAAATGTTTGCTTCATTTAGAAAATGTTGACTTCTGACGAGGAAAAGGCAGTGTGATCTGGGCTTGAACTTACTGTCTGCTCTACCCAAGTTTGGATAAGGTATTTCACCAGAAATGTTGTGTAGTATTCTTTCTACCAAACTCACGGTCTGTTCCCTATATTTGGAGTCAGGAAAACCATCATGTTTCTGCTGTCTACCGCTCCATAAGTGGAAGCTTAAGACAGACAGCCCCAAAGGCATCAAGCTGTCCGTCTAAGTATTTCACACTGTCTCCCCTATTTAGAGTCGACATTCTGTCCTATTGTCTACTGTTTGGTACCACCAGGAAGCCTAGTGGACCTGAATAGGGAAAACAAAAATGACCCAACACACAAGGAGAAAACTCCCCGTCTCCCGCTTTTGGAGTTTATTACATGATTGGAAATTAATTAACAAAAGGAAGTGTCCATTACAAAAACAGACAAACATATAAACCCTTTTGGAATAAACCTTTGTGTGTGTGCTCTAGTGATGTAACACAACAAAGCAGTGCCAAATTACTAATGATGTTAAGGGCAATAATTAATTAATTGATGGTTCTTGCTTGTCAATGCAATCAGTCTGCGATAGTACTTCTCATTATTCTTCTATGATTGGGGTTCTGATTGCCAATAACACAGTCACTAGTGTCCCCTTGGTAATACAACATTAAAGAAAACTTTAAGCAAACTGGAGCAGCAGACACTGACCAGTCTCCGACTCTCTACTCAATTGGAAGAGTCGTTGTAGTGACTACCTATGTTCAGGTTGTTTTGGTATGGAAAATAGATAGGTGAACGGCCCTCACCATGCCCTGTTATAAAAACATGTCCTTGTTTTACCAGATTAAATAATTGCCAAATGCTGATTGAGGGCTGATTGTGTTAAATACAGAAAAGTCCAGGCACTATAAATAATGCAGCATAGAATGACTAACATTTTGTTAGTGAACGTGTTTATAATACAGTTTTGTCTTTTTCTCATGCAGGAAAATTTACCTTTCTATCTCTTTCGTAAAGCATTTGTTGTAATATAAAAAGAAACAACTAAAACATATGTTTGATTAATATGTCTATTTGTGTAAAATAAAAGTATGAATTCATAACACTTTTTGTAAGTTATAAAACAGGTGAGACTCCAGGCAATCTTACTCTTCTCTGTAATAAAATGTGTAAGAAACAACTTAGAGGTGCTTTTTTTTCCATGGCACGAAAAACTCAATCAGCATAAATGATGCAAAACATGTATTTTTTATAGTGAGGAACACTGAGAATATGATGTTAGAGATCATTACTACATTTTCTAAAACCTTTTGACATGACTTCTTCATTTTTTAAATTTTATCGAAGAAAATTTGAAAATAGAGTCTGGTTCATGTACAGCAACACTACATGTATATAAAATTGGTTTAGATTAAGTAATTGTACTTAACACATTATAGCATTTCCTGTACAAGTAAAGATTTGGCAGCAAAATGTATTGTATAATTCTCTAAGATCGTGTTTGCAGTAAAAGATTGAAAATATACTCATTGTTGCTTATTTGAATTTAATTTATAGAGCACATATCAAAACTTGATTTAAATTAGTTACTATATGAGTTTCAGACTATTTTCTTTCAAACGAAAGAAAACCCATTTATCAAAACAATTCACGTGAAGTTAGACATTGTACTCATTAAACTCCACTCTTTTAAGTATAACCCACGATTCTTCTGAGAATGCATACTTTCAATGAGGAAGTGCTAGCTAAAGAGGGAAAGTTTGCTCACCTCAATATATTTTGAGAATTCTTTGATGCAATAATCTCCAATATAGCCGCCCAACTTTCACTGCTTTTCTGATTTTAGAGGCTTGCTATATAATGCATCTTAAGTTTAATTTATTTAACTGAATGCCATTTGGTGTGAAACATGTTCTTGTTTTATATAAAGTGAATCATCAAAAAGCACGTAATAGGTTCTCACAGAAAAGGGAAACAAGTAAATCTCCTCTAAGTTACATAGATCTTCTGGTTCTCCTATTGACTCTTTGTTTGTAATGCATGAAGGAGCTCATATGGTCAACATAATTTCAAGGGCAAATCTGTAGAATTCCCTTTCCTTGCCCAACTCCCCTCTAGCTTTCCTCTCCTCCCCATATTTCCCCTTCCCTATCCTAAGCTGTCTCCCCCAAAAGTGACTTTTTAATACGTATACGTCACCACTCGGGGAGGTCCTAATAAATAGCCAACAGGGCAGGGTGCAATGTATTGAAAAAGTAAGACATGTAATTTTACATTTTACATGACCTGATAGTGAAAATCTCTTAAATTCATGTTTGTCTAACGCAAGACCTACCCCTGCCATAGGATAACATTAAGGTTACCTTATTACATTTAATACGCATAATGTCCAAGTGGGAAGAAATAACCATTTCAAGTTTGGTGTCTTTGGTATTGTAACGAAAAATTCTCTTTTATTGTAAAGTCGGGTTTTGTATTTCAATTTTGAAAACTTCACTTTTAGAAAGTGGGCATTTTCCTGCCTTAGCCATTTAGTGCCTGCAACCTGTTTCTGGGTCTATTAACTAAGTGTAGTTGGTCTTTCTGTATTCATCCTAGACAGCCATTCACAATAGAGAGCTATGGTGTCCCTGGATGGGCTATCACTGGCAGGATGGAAGGGCGGAGTTAGGCACAGCTCCACTTCTGCCTTCACACAAAGGACTGCATACCTCATGTAGTTAGTCTAGAGACAGGGCAGGAGAGGCAAGAAACCTGTGCACCTCAAAGGAAAATCTCTGTGAGGAAGAAGGGCCGAGGAGCTGCTGAAAGGACAGCCATTCTGCTGGACTGCTGCCCTGCAGGACTGCTACTCTGCTGTGCTGACCTACTACCCCATTGCCTGGGAGAGGAGGACTGGACCTGCAATTTGTAGTCAGGACCACCAGAGTGACTCCAATGGCTAGTCTCTGTAATCAGCACCTTGACTCTGCAACTGTTAGTCCTAACCTGCTAAGTGGTGCCACTCCAGTTCAGGATCCTGATGTGCTCTGCCAGCCCCTCTGTTGACCCAGCAGAGCTAGCGCATCTTCTAAGCTTCACAGCACCTCCTCTCATCTCTTTCCCATCACAAGGACACCACATCACTGCCACAGCATCATCAGAAATGCTGCTGCATGACACATTCTTGACGTAGGACTTCGCATCGCAAACCTCCTCGTCAACAGCATAATTGATGGCGCCATAGGATCTTGCATTGCAGCTTTGCAGTTTCCAGAACCAATCGTACTTCTTTGGCTGTGCAATGCATCCTCGACTCAGGACCTCGCAACGCTTTGCAGCGAGGATTTAATATATTTTTGTTCAGCTGGCCTAAGTGGGACCCTGTAGGTGACCGATATCCACATTTGTCACTTTGTGCTTTTTGGCGCCATTGTCACTGAAATCTTTAGACTTTCCTATCTCCAGTTCTACTGTTTGTATTTTTGTTATTTTGGCCGTGTTTATTTATTAAACTTTACTCTGTTCTACAATCTTGTGTGGGATCCTTTTTGGCCTGTGTTTTCACTCTGTTACTGTTTGAAATGTTGCACAAATACTTTACACATTGCCTCTGAGTTAAACGTGACTGCTCTGTTCCAAGCTACGTGAGGGTTGTACACAGGTAAATTGATGGTTTGCTTGTGACTTCACCCATAAAAGTCTGCTGCTTGAGTATAGTTTCACTTACCTCAAATATTAACCCAATTTCCTACATGCCATATTGGTGTGTTAAATGACCCAATGTCTCAGTTAGGCATAGGGTAGTTTATCATGTTCTGTGAATCCAAAGTCTATTTAGCAGTCTTCAAAGGATCAGATTTGGCTCTCAATGCACAAGTTTCTTAATGTAAACCATTTCCCCCACTTTCTATTTTTAGGACCTATCTCTCTCCATCACTGGTGAAAATCGCACGTTTAGCTGTATGGATGAGAAGGGGAACTGGAATGTACTGTGGTCATTCCTAATTACTTGTTTATCCAAGATTTATATTAGTTTTTTGGTTATTTCAGAGATGTATATATTTTTGTGGTGGGACCTCTTTATACAAATTATATAAATAGATGCACTGTGGAGTAATACTTTATATGAAAGCACGCTTATCCTCCTTTCTCTTTTAGGGCTCTCAGTACTTTGGGGCATACTCATGAGGAAATGGTGCAGTCCTGCGCACATTTTGCAGCACTGCGTCAGTTAAAAAATGCAGGGATGCACCTTATTTGCAAGAATAGGGCACACCCCTGTATTTTCCCCATGCGCTAAAAATAGCTGCCTAGTGCCAACACAGACACACTTACACCTTAGTTCAAGGGTGTTTGCTTTGCAGATATGATTGTTTCTGTGCAGGAAGGTATACCTTCCTGCACAGAAACAATCAATAATGGTGATTTACTACTACAATGTGTGTTGCATTCTGCAGCATACATAGAAGTAGCAAATCTCTGTTATCTAATGATTGTTTTTGTGCTGGAAGTGACACCTTCCTGCACAAAAACAAGCACTAATGGCGTTCTGCTCTTTCTATGTGTGGAGCAAAAATGCAGCACACATAGGAGTAGCAAATCGCCATTATTGATTGTTTATGTGCAGGAAGGGACACCTTATAATTACCTTCACCAAAATCAAATTGACTATCTGAATGAAGGCTAGGCATAAAACTTTACTCCGGTTGGGGTGCTAACAGAATTTGCCATGTGCATAACTCTGCACTCCCTAATGGAACAGAGTTTGTTTTTGCTTGGCGCATTCAAAATGTCCTTCACACGTGTGGGGGCTACTTGCTGGGCACTTGCTATTGCCCACAAAATTCAGGGCCGTTCGCGGGTGCCATGAGATTTGCAAGCTGGCCGAGTGCTTCCATGAGATTTTGCGGTCGGCAACATGTCATTGGTGTATACACCAGCGACTTCCAACATATATTTTCTGCTGTACATAATCCTCAATGTGCAGGATGTACTGAAGAAATTACAGTTACAAACCTCCTAAAATTGACATTTGGTGTTGTTCTTTTTGTGAAGAAGCTGTATTTTAGAAACATTACCCCAGAGTCTCCAACTACTGTTCCTGTCCAGCAGGCTCCTCCCAGTGCTCTGGCCATATGGATTTGAAACTGGAAGGATCACTCTTTGTGTCTTCTATACATTGGATATAAGAACTTTGGGGCAGATTTATGAAGGCCTTGCGCCGCCGGTGCGTCATTTTTAACATGGGAAAAAGTGATGCACCCGCGGCGCAAGGCCTTCATAAATCTGCCCCTTTGTATTTGAGATTTTACAAGTAAATTGAGAGACTAGTGTTGTTTGTTTGAGTGGGGCCATGCACCTGGATTTATTTGTACTTTTAATGGATTTTAAAAATGTATTGAGGTGTGTGGCTTGTTCTTTAAGTTAGGGGCTAGTGATTTCTTTGCATTTCATTTTTCTTCTTTCGTAAAAGAAAAATGTTGCACAGTTTACTACATTTTCTCCATGTTGTTTTAATACATTTGCAATATTGATTTAATTCACTACGTGGCCTAGTCTGCCAATTGGCCTTCCAACCAGTAGGCCCTGTGCTAGTTATGGGTACATGATACAAATGTTTCAGTGGTGTTTGTTGAATTTGAAACAGCATTTAGGCCATGGGTGGATTTGGATTGAAATACAAAATGTTCTTTTTTGTGGTATTTCACTTTTTTCCCCTGCAAGTAGAGTATAGGAAGGTGGGGTAATGCCTTTGAAGGAGGTGTGCTGTTGTAAGAATTTATTTTTAGTCCTGTTAATTTTCATTTTTGGCACTGCTGAATTAATACTGTGTTCTCTGTTTTACCATGCCTTCTTTGTCTGGCCAATGTATGTGTGTGTTTGTTTGCCATTGGCCACCATTTGCCTTACTTCCACATGCTATGTCGTCACTGGCCATGGGCCATTTTGTATAGTCAGATGACCAGTCATAGGCCTGCATGTGCTCTTTTTTTACAGGCCTCCTGCCTCTTGTTGTGAGTGACCATGTGGCTGGCGGTCATTCTGTGTATCCATCCAGTGTGCTTTTGCCTAGGCCTGCATGCGTTCTTTGCTCTAGGCCTCCTGCTTCTTGTTGTGACCATGTGGCTGGCTGCCATTTTGTGAAGGCAGCCAGGTTGCTTTGCCATAGGCCTGCATGCGTTATTTCATTTCTAAGTCTCCTGCTTCTTGTTTTGAGTCTGATACCATGTGGCTGGCAGCCATTTTGTGTATCCAGCCAGTGTACCTTTGCCATAGGCCTGCATGTCTTCTTTGTTGTGGCCATGCTTTCTTTCTGGTTGTTGTCGTTGTGACCATGTGGCTGGCAGCCATTCTGTGTCTTCGGCCAGTGTGCTTTTGCCATATGACTACATGTCTTCTCTTTGTTCCCAATGTTGCTTTCTTGCTCAGTGTTGGTGTTGATGACAATGTGGCACTGGCAGGCAGCCATTTTGTGCATCCAACCTGTGTAGGCTGCATGGACGGTTGAGCTGTGAGATAGCAGTTTACTAACTTATTATTATATCTTTGTGGAGAACTTTACTTATGTTAAATTTTTTAATTTTAAATTGGTAAATTATATTTTTGTTTTTTCATTTTTTTAAAATATTTTTATATATATATATATATATATATATATATATATATGTGATCATCCAGTACTTCCCACATTCTACTATTTGCCGAAGTTGCACAAAAATAAATAAAGACCACCGGACGCCTTATAGTGTTGTCAAAAGGAATTCCCTTAGAAAAGGCCTTGATTTATGTGGACTCACTTTTATTCCCTATGGTAAAGATCTAAGCTCCTTTATTCAAGACACAACTGATTGTATCCATCTCACGCAGGACATTCAATGGGAAGAGGATTTTATACTGATCGCCCTAGACATTGCCGCACTGTATACATGTATTTAGAAAGGGCTTGCAGCATTGGAGTATTTTCTAAAGAGCAGGCCGTTAACATTTCAATAACATAATTTGATATTATTGCAGATGGCTGCCTTCTATCTACACAATATTTTTGTTTTTGTTTTCGGTGAACTCTATCAGCATAAACAGAGGAAAGCCATGGGCATGTGCTTCAACCCTAGTTACGCAAACTTGTTCATGGGCTGGTGGGAGAAGCCCTTGGCCTGGGCGGAACCCAATGAAAGATGGGTCGAGAAGGTTGCCCTATGGGCGAGATATAAAGACTATTTGTTTATAGTGTGGCTTTGTTCACAATCAGAATTTGAGGAATACCTCAAAATTCTCAATGATAACGATCTTAATTTAAGGTTCACCAGTGAAATTAGCAAGAGGGAGGTGCCATATTTAGATCTTACTGTTTTTGTCAGCAACAACAAGTTGTGCACTAGGTTATTTAGAAAACCTACGGCTGGTAACACGGTCCTGCTTGCACATAGTCAGCATCCACGGTGTCTCATAAACAGCAATCCTTAATGTGAATGTTTAAGAACCAAACAGAGTGGGTATACCCAACCAGTACTAAGGAATGCAATTGAAAAAGTTAAACAAAAATATAGACGGGAGCCTTTAACATAATTAGGGAGAAAATTATTCTGAGAAGCCAAGGGTAGCAGGAATGACGAGTTGAGATTTATACTGAATTTCTACACTGAGTTGAAAGAGATTTATGGAGCAATAGAGAGACATTGAAGTACTCTCCACACAGACCAGGTATTGGGAAAGGATTTGTCCAAGAAGCCGGACATAACTTATCGAAAAAGTGTAAGGAACATTGAAGTGACAGGATTTTATCTGTCTACTAAATGCAAAGCTTTTAGAGGTAGCGCTAGGGTAAAGGAACTTGAGGCTCCAGCACAAAGGAGAAAAGAAAGATAACCAAGTTGTTAAATTGCAATTCAGACTTTGTAGTTTATTGTATGATCTGTCCCTGTGAAAGAAAATATTTCAGAAGCACAGTACCCCAAGCTAAGAAACGGATCATGTAGCATATCAGAGCCATCAACAACTAGGATAATTCGTATCCAGTTGCAAGACACTATTCAGAATTCCATCAGAGCAGAGGGGACAGACTGAAATATTTCTGCATTGACGAAATACAGCATAGAGAAAGGGACGGAGACAGGGTCAGACTCCTTAGACAAATGGTGTCCAGGTATATAGTAGAACTCCGACCCAGGATCCTGATAGGCCTTAACATGGAGGTAGAGGTTTGCGTCCATGTAGGATAGAGGGGAAATTGAATGAAAATAGAAATCTCTTTTGAAAGGCGCTTCAGGCAACAAGCTCTTTTCAGTTTTTGGATATAGTTTCTTTCTTCCTGAGATTTTGTTTTGATCAACATTCAGATCTATCATTGTAGGGAGACTAGGAATGTATGACACAATACAGTTACAACACTGTGCAGATTGGCGTTGGTTTATGATTTGATGCTTATTACGAGATTTGGCCTTTGAAATATAGTCAAATAAATTGTGTCCATAATATTATACTTGGACCGACTATGGGCAAGGGCATTTTCAGAAGGGCACATCCACGATGAGCTATGCCAAGAAGCCTGATTTGAAGGGTTAGATTGAGCCAGTTTTGGCTGCATGTTTGAAATATTAGAATTTGGAGAATAGAGAGGCAACAGAAAGAACAGGCGAAGAGTATACAAAAAAAAAATTCTTTCATAAGACAAGTGACAGTCCTTCAATGATATACACAGGTAATTTTTATTGCATCTTTGAAAATTCAATTGATAAAAGATGATCAGACAAAACAGCCAAACAGCCAACGCATTTCGCCCAGGTTGGGCTTCCTCAGGGCAGATGCACAGGAAATCGCTAGTCTAGCAGCGTTGAGTTCACAAGTCGATCACAATGTTCTGAACTTTTTCAAGAAGGAAGAAGTATCCAATACTTTCTAAGGAAACACCATTGTGTTGGACAAGGAATAGAAAAATACACCCGTGATCGGCACAATATATCTTTTCAAAGTTTCAAGGTCTTCTGATTATCTCGATTCGACTCAAAAAGAGTAGTGTAGATTCTGATATGTGACTCTAATCAAAGTAGAATTACGTTTCCGACCCGGTCCTACATTAGACGCCCAGTCGTTCTTCCCGTCATTCTTCCCGTCAGCAGCAGTGTTAGAAAACCGCGGTTTTCTAACACTGCCGCTGACGGGAATAACGACTATCACTTGTCTTATGAAATAATTTTTTTTTTTATACTTTTCGCCTGTTCTTTCTGTTGCATCTCTATTCTCCAAATTCTTGTATGTTCATGGTTCATTGGCAGTGGACCTAAGAGGTGGGCAGCATATGCAAATAAGAATTTGCCGTGACTTTGGTGTATAGCTTGGGCAGTGCAACTAGTTATTCCTCACTGCCATCTTGCTGTTCTTTGATGTTTGAAATATTAGCTAGGATGAATTTTTGAAATTGGAATGTTTTTTAAAGAATAGTATGCGTAAGCTCATTCAGGGATCTATTTTGCGTAATTTGAATCTCTTGAATACGAGTTACAATGTTTCTTTTGATATTTGAATCATTTTATAAGAAACGTGATGTAATATGAGCTATAGATTATTGGAAATAATGTAGTAGTCCATTTGTAGTTCGTTTTTGTTTTTTGGGAAGGGCCCAGCCCGTATGCATTTAGGTGTTTATGTACATGAAAATCGCTTTAAGTTCTGTGGCCCCATAAAATTGCATTTGAAATATTGATGATTTAGCCCATTTGAATTGGTTAAGGAAATGCAATAGCCAAAACTATGTTTTCTTAGGAATATTCATGACATTTTAGATATTTCAAAACGGAACCCATGCTTTCTGAAATATATATGTAGAGATACGAGGAGAACATAATGTAGTCTGCTTTGTATATGATCTGTTAAACATGCCATTCATTTGAATCAATTGTTTTTAAATATGTCGTTTCACATGGGATAGCTGACATTGACAAGGGCCTGGAGGCTGAAGCGCATTTGTCAGATTTAGGTTGAATGCTGATTGTTAATAAAATAGTGAATTAATCTGCAAAAGCCACGAGTGCCTGGAGTCTACTTGGTGTAAGAAACAGTGCTTACGCAAGTCCATCCTCTCAAGCTGAGATGCCATTTTCCACTACATCTGGCATCAATCAACCCCATGTCTGTTAAAGGTGCACAACAGATTCATTCTTTAAGGATTATTCCTTCCATTGTCATTTGTCAGCTGCACCTCCCTGAATGCCACATCACACGTGAGTGACATGACGCACATAAAGCAAACAGGTTTATTTGTATGTTGTTGTTGTTTTTGCTCTCTCATCCATCCTGAGTGTACAGGCAGTCACCATGAAAGTTAATGTTGGTGTGGTTTCCATTTTACGAATAGATACACTGTATTGTTAATTATTTATAATAGAGAGTAACCAATGACCACAATAAATGATATTGTGTTTGTTTGTATTACTAATTTTTCTTTTAGGTGCACAAGAGACAACATCACCCACAGTACTGCAGAAAGCCTGTGCATGGCGTGACTCGTGAGTGACCCACACATCACAAACATCTCTTCAACTTGTGCAACTAAGTGACACTGCTAACTGACAGCTTCAAGATGGCCCCAAAGAAAGGTGCTAAAATTGCAACCAAGAAAGTGACCAGTGGGAAGAAGAAGGAGCTTACCACTACCACTTGTATGTCACCCAAATCTCATTCCTTCACCACGTCTACTCCACAGTTCACACTGCTTTGATTTATTGTTTTCTGCCGTATACTCCTCAGAGTCAGACCTGACCAGCCCCTTAGATAATGCAAACACAAATCTAGTCTACACAAAAAATTACTCTATCTTTCCCTTCTTGTTGTGCAACAACAAAAAAATTGTACTACAGGCTGATCTACTGCATTTGAGTCGGGACACTGGACGTTGTTGGTGCGGAGTTGGACACTATACTCGGAGTCAGACTCAGGAGGCTGAGAGTTGATGGAATGACTCAGGGTGTGGGCATGTCCACTTTGAGAGCTGCCACCAGAAGAAGATAGAAGTTTTCAAATTCACTGAAACCAACCGATTTGATTATGACTTTGAAGTGGCCTAAAGGTAAACAACAGACCTGCACAACCTTGCGTAGTGGTGGTGAGAGGGGAGTGACAACAGTGCGATAATATTTACGTGATTAGGAAAATGCTGTGTTGCTGGGTGTGTGCTGTCTGGCTCAAATTCAAAGTGGTGGTTGGGTGGGTGGGGGTCTGTTGTTGAAGTTAACTGAAAATAGACATTTAGCCATGCTGTCTCTGAGACTTCTCGTTGAACTCCTTATGCAGTTTAACTTTTCTCCTTGATTCTTCAATATTATTTTTGTTTTTAATCTACAGGCCCTTTACCCTGTGCCACACTGATAAAACAATGTAACATATTCACACTTACCTTACCGAACCGCATCCACCAGGCACCCAAGATTGACAGACAGTCCAAGATGAATGCAGAACTCCCATTTTGGCAATATAGTATCATTTTTTCTCTTTAATCATTCTAACTGTATGTGTTGTTTATGTTTGTTTACTTGACTACAACAGATATTTGAATATAATTTGCTATATTTCAAAGCTCGGTACAACAGAACATAATGTAACTTGGATCTTTGGCCAGTCCGGCTATCACTACCTTTATTCGATGTTCGATGCTGCAGCTTGAGGGAACTCCACAGTGGTCCGTTGGTGACTTTTTATATTTGTTTCCTCACGAGCACCATCTTTGGAAAAACCACCTCCCCCTGGCTACTGCTTCAGCACTTGAGAAAGCCAAAGCAACTCTACCCAGGCCCTATAAGCCACCTAAAATTCAATTGTTGTCTTGGTCCGGGGACCTGCATCATTTTACCTCTCTGTGCGTTCCACGCAAATCGACCTGCAAGTGACTGATTGTCACTTGTGCTTTTTCCCAAAGACCTCAGTGTTAAAGTTTTACAGTAGTGAATTGCACTGATTTATTTTTCCTTTTAAAATCCATAACTTTGGTTATAATCATTCAATTGTGTTAATTGTAGTGTCTAGATTTATATAAAAAGCGGCTATATTTTTATAAATATAAATTGGTGTCAGGTTGCTTTTATGTTGTACCCATTACTTATCGTCCATGTTGGTGCTCTGAAATGTTTAGCGCATGTTCCTCCAGTAAAGCCTGTCTTCTCTGTTGCACTCTACCAGGTCGGAGCTAGGAATTTATTTGTGTGAATTCAAAGGACCTATCTTGGGGCATTGTGGGGAGTTTAGGCATCTGACATTTATGGAAGTAGGCTTGAATTGTCAAATACTCCTCAAGTGCCTCATATGAAATTAAATGAAAAAAAGAGTTCTAAAGCGCAACTTGTATCTTGCCACTGAGCCAGACTGAGAGATAGAGTTTTTTGAACAGCCAGGTTTTTCGTTTTTTCCTGAATTCTAAAAGGTTTAATTTGTTCTTGAGTTCTGTGTGGAGCAAATTCCACAGCCTCGTTGTGCAGGTTATGAACCCCCTGCCCCCCAGTTAACTTGTTTGATTTTAGGGACTATAAGGTTTCCACTGGAAGATGAATGAAGAGATCGAGCCAGGATGTAGCATTGGAAGCAATGTCTCATATACACTGGGGCAAGGCCTTGTAACGCTTTAAACGCTATACAAAGTGCCTTAAATTGAATGTGTTTTCCAATGGATAGTCAATGTAACTGGGCCAGGGCTTGGGATGCAGATTTATGTTCGGGCATACCCAGTAGTAATCTCATAGCTGCGTTCTGCAGCATCTGCAACTTGTACAGAAAACGTTTTTGAATGTTGATGAAGAGCGCATTGCAGTAATCCAATTGAGAGGAAATTTGAGCAGTAGCAACATTTTTTGCAAGGTCATTGGGACATAGGGTAGGACTTTTTTTTTTTTAAACAATTCTTTATTGAAGTTTTTTTCTTTTTACAGAGGCCTACCCTGGCCTTGATCCTCGCCCATTCCTGCCCCCCCCCCCATCCGGTCACTTTTAATGGATTGTTTCAATTTGGAGAAAGAATATGAGAAAAAAAGAAGAAAACTTGTTAGAAAAGGAAATAGAATTAAAGTAAAAAGAAAAGGGTTAATATAAAGAAAAAGAAGAGCGAGAAATACAGAAAAAACACAATCACGATACGGCTCGTTGATTCATATTTAGATAAAAAACAGGAGTTAGTTCATAATAGATTCACATCGATTCCAAAGGGTTAGACATTACGATTTTGTTTTTAAGATTCGAGATGTTGCATCCACTGAGTAAGAGGATCCCAGATTTCAAGCCCTCTTTTCTTCCTTTTCAACCTCTTCTGTCTATAAATAGCTATTTCTAAGCTATATGTAGAAGAGTCTTCCCCGCCATTGTTGAAAAGTAGGAGGGTTTGGATCCAGCCAGCTGGATGCTAAACATATTCTGAAAACAGCCATGGAGATGAAGATCAATCCCTGTTTTTTACTTTGCCTGAGATTACCATCAACGCCTAGCATTATTTCGGTAGTTGTAATTACTATTCTTGTATTCCAGATTTCGGACAAGAATTGAGAGATTTTGCGCCTGATGAGACCAAGTGTGTCACATGTGGCAAAAATATGTATGATATTGGCTTCATACAGTGCACATCTTGGACAGTGGGTGCCTTTACCTGTACTCCATTTAGCTATTTGATGGGGTGTGTAATACAATTAAAAATAGGTTTTATAATATTGTGCTTGTAGTCTGGTTGAGATTAGTAGTGTTTGCGATAGTAGAATGCCCGTTGGACTGAATCCTCATTTATCTCAAGTTTATTTTGCCACATAAGACTGTGTTTATCCATGTCATTCGGTACTGAAGATACTAGGTTATTATATATTTCTCCTATTTTAACTGTATTATTATGAATGATTGACTCTATTGTCTGAATTTTATGAAACTCTGCGGTTCCACCCCCCTTTTTGATTAGAAAATCTCTGATTTGCAGATATTTAAAAATATCTCTATGTACTAGCCCAAATTCGTTCTTTACTTCTTCAAATGATTTACAACCGATTGATGAAAAGAAGGCACCACATCGGGTGATCCCTAAGTTGGCCCATCTTTTCATACAACTATCCAAGAATATTTCTGGTAAGTTGTTATTTCGACAAAGACTCGTGTAGTGGGAATACCTGCCAATTCCAAGGAGTTTACGTATGTGTATCCAGGCATTGTATATGCCGGCTAGTGTTTTGAAGCGGACTTTCTAAAGTGATTGTCATAGGTCAGTCGCAACAGGTGTTCACCTATCTCGGATCCAAGAATGAATTCTTGTGGGGTTGGGATCCCCCCTTCTTGTATCCGATGTTGGTTTGGAATCGATAATGCCTTACAGTATTTGAGGAGGGTAACCCACCAGTAAATCTTGAGATTGGGAAAAGCAAGACCCCCTCTCTCTTTTGGAAGCGAGATATACCTACAGGCCCTGCGTGGTTTTTTATACCCCCAGATGAGTCGAGTGAATATATTATCTATTTTCTTAAATATTTGCTGGTCGAAGTTGAGGCAGATGGTTCTAAAAAAGTATAAAAACTTTGGAAAAAAGACCATTTTGATAACATTACATCGACCAATTAAGGTGAGATGTAGGTTATGTAATGTACTGAGGTTTTTCGCAGTTTGTTTCAAAAGTGGATCCATATTGATTTTTACTATCTGATCTAGATTAGAAGTGATGTTAACGCCCAGATAAACAGCATTCTCGATGATCCTTTCATCTCTATAATTTGTGTTTTTATTAATGATTATTTGGGTTTTGCCTGGATTTAATTTGTACCCAGAAATTTCTCCAAACCGCATTGCCTCTTCTTCCATCATTTTGACAGTTATACTGGAATTGCATGTGGTGATCGCAATATCATCGGCATATGTGAGGATTTTAGTTCTTCCATTTGGAGTTTGAATGGGTAATATACTCTGATTAGTCTCAAGCTTACTAATAAATGGGTCGATAAATATTGTGAATAGTAAAGGAGAACACGGGCATCCCTGCCTCGTCCCTCTAGTCACCTTGATCTTGCCCAACAATCCGCCGTTTATCAAGACAACAGCTTCTGGGTTGTGGTATATGGATAGCATTTACAAATTGATCGCTGATTCCACTCTTTGACATGGCTATCCAAAGGTATTGCCAGGAGACCCTATCAAAAGCCTTTTCGGCGTCTAGGATTATAAGCGCCATAGGGTCTCCTGAAGCTTCTGCCACATCAAAGAGTGTGATTACCCTTTGTAAATGATCCGTTGTGGATCTACCAGGGACAAATCCGTGTTGTCGCGGAGAAATAATCTTGTGGATAATTGCCGCTAACCGGGTGGCTAATAATTTAGAGTAAATTTTAGAATCGCAGTTGATTAATGTAATTGGGCGGTAGGAACCCAGTTCAGTTGGATCATTTTTGCCTGAGCCCATGATTTTGGTGGTTTGCCACCAAGGAAAACCTGTGTCAGTAAATTTTTTAGTATTCCTTTGATTGATTTGTGAAATTTGGCGTACAATTCGACCAGAATACCATCGATTCCTGCCGCTTTCCCTGGGGCTAAACTATTTATGGATAGTAAGATTACAATCCACTGTGGTGTTGCGGCAAGATTATCTTGGTCTGTTTGTGGAAGTTGGGCCCTTGTAGGTTGGTCTAAGTATTTCATGATTAGTTCTTGATCTTTATTGGTCTCTTTATAGAGGTTTTGATAATATCTCTGAAATTCAGATCTGATCTCTTCAGGGTCTTGTCTAAGCACATTGTTATGATCTTTGATCTCTTTCATTGTGTTGGCGGTGTTTTGTTGTCTAGTGTGGATTGCCAGATGGTGCCCAATTTGTTCGCCTAGCTCATATGCCTTTTCTTTATGGATTGTGGCCTTACAGATCGCTTTTTCTATGAAAATTTTGATTATTCTATTTTTTCCGACCACCACCTTCTGTAGTGCCGTTATTGTATTTAGACCCGCTATGACCGATCTAATAAGCCCCTCCTCTGCTTCTGCCAATTCCCGGTGTAATTCTGTAATTTTTTGTTTCGCTTCATGATTATTTCTAATAGAATATCGAAGAGTTTCGCCCCTGATTCCCGCTTTAAACGTGTCCCATACCACTTCTAGAGGAGCACTACCGAGGTTATACTCCAGAAAATCCGGTATCTATTTCTCGATATGTTGACAATATTTCTCGTTCAATAATAGTGCCCTTTTATATGTCCAGCAATTTTGTTCTTTTTGGATTTTATCGATATCGATATTTAGAGTTAAAGGATTGTGGTCTGATAAGACCCTGGGTAGTTTGTCTATATGACACTTAGTAATAATGGTATGGGAGACCAGTATGTAGTCTAATCTAGCAAATTTCAAATGGGGATGGGAAAAAAATGTAAACCCTGATTGTTGGGGGTACTCGTGTTGCCAGCTATCAGTTAACCCATGTGTGTTACAGAGAGCATGGAAAGCAATAAAAACCTTGGGTTTCCTACCCTGATATTTAAAGTTGGGTCGTGATGACCCATCTGAAGGTAGGGCTTGACTTTTCTGAGGATTTTCAAGATATAAAAGCAGGAAGATATTGTATGATTTATCTGTCCTTCGAAGGATAGCTTAGTGTTGACGATTACTCCCAAATATTTTACTTTACTACTCGGGGAAGGCAGGATTCCAAGTTCTTGAGGCCACCAGTTAGGAGGCCAGAAGGAGGGGTTAATGACAAACAGAAAGACCTCAGTTTTGGAGGAGTTCAACTAAATGGAGCATGCAATTGAGAAATTGAACTGATATGGCCTCAGGGTTCCCTGCTACTGACACAATGTCTGTGATCATTGCCAGCTCAGTGCTGTGGTGACTGCGGCATCCAAGCTGAATTGGATCGAGACTGTTATTCTTGTCTATAAAAGTTGTCAATTCCTGATTGACACCACCATTTGTGCTTGAAATGGTACTTGAGAGATACTCCTATCATTATTAGGGTTGCCAACATCAAGGTTAGATTTTTTAAGCAGAGGCAGGATCAAACCTGTCTTCCAATCTTTTACAAAGTGAGATGGTATACTAGGCTGCAGTGTGGGGAATATGGGACTTTATAAAAATAAACATTGGGCCTAATAACCCCAAGGTTCAAACTGAAACACATTTGCCAGGGTCTGGGCATACCTATTGCCACAAAGGGCAGAAGCAACACTTATTGACCAACTTGCAATGGGATTCTCCACCACCTCTCCTTTGGAGACTCAGCTCCAACATGAAAGTTGAAGGTCGACACGCTCTCTGTTTGATTTCCATTACCCTCTTCACTCCCCCGTGCAACACAAAGTTGTTCTGTTTTTATTGTCACAGCGTTAGGTTTCAGTAGAGCTGTTAGACTCTACAAGAGGTCCCAAACCCTGGAGTTTCAATCCCCACTGGTCAGTTCTCATCTTTACCAGATCGCCTTGTGACTTGAGGGGCATGTTCTGCTTGCCAATCCATGGTATCCAACTCTTAATTTTAGATGTTTACTTCTTCCTTGCTGATCTATCCATTTTTGTACGGAGCGGACTCACTAACTAATATATCCCATTTTCAGTCTTGCAAGGGTGTTCGACCATCTGTATCAGAATCTTCTCCACTTCTCGGGTGAGGTTGAAGCAATTTTCCCCCTGCTCTGGGAAGGTGATTGTGGTCTCTACATCCTTCCAAGTAACTTTAGGCCTTCCAGGAAAGTCCCTTATATCTGATCTGTTTTTTGTTTACTGTTTGCACCACCTCTGAAGCTGAAACAAAATAACGAGTGGGAAATGTCAAGTTACACAAATATCGTGATTCCAAAATATCAACAGCAAGAATATCATGGTCAAGAATATCGAACTTAAGGTAAGAAATATCATTTTTTTAAATATTGAAGTCATTAATGCAAAAGTATAGATGTTTAAAATATTGATTTTTTATTATGTTATATATTTTAGTTAATGTTTTAAATGTATGTGATGTATGTTTTTTGTATAAGAATTGTTTATGTGTTTTAATATATGTGTTACATTTTTAGTAGTTATGAATTTTACTTTTAATGAAATTTTGCATTTTTTAGTTCCGTAGCGTGTTGCGGGTTTATAGGGAAATAGGGTGGGAAGTAATTTAATTATAATAAATAATGATTATTTTTTGTCGTCAGTGATGTCACTGACCATGTCATGAGTGATGTAATATGTGACGTCATCAGCAGTGCATTGCGAGCGCGTGAGTTATAGCTATAGTTATAGTTATAGTCATAGCTCAGCTAACTATAACAGCCACATTTCTCTGGTTTTGTACAAGTAAAATATCAGCCTAGCTATAACATTCCTGAAACCTGTGTTTTTTTTTCAGTGAATTTCCAAGGTTTTTTAAATGCTAATCCCTAACTATAATGTCCCTAAAACCTCTGGATTTTCTGTGAATTTCTAAGATTTTGTAAATGTTGTTTACTAACTATAACATCTCTAAAACCTGTGGTTTTTGCATTGAACTTCCTAGGTTTTTTAAATGCTAATTTCTAACTATGCCTAAATAGGTAGAACATGTACAGAAAGAGGAAGAAAGGCGCAGAAAGAGGCAAGATAAGTGCAAAAAGAGGAAGAGAGGTGCAGAAGGAAGCAAGGAAAATGTAGAAAGAGGAAACAGAAGCCCTGAAAGAGGAAGAAAGGTGGAGAACAAAGCAAGAGAAGTCCAGAAAAAAGCAACAGCGGTGCAGAAAAAGGCCTACGTTGATTGCACCATTCTGCAGACTCATATAAAGTAGCCTAATCATTTATCCTTCTCCCAAAATGTCTTAAACGGCACTTTTCTCTTCAAGGTTCACTATTCAATGACTGCTCAGAATGTAGGCCAGCCAAATGTAAAACTTCAATCCTAACCATATCACTGCTGTCTCACCAAGTGTGTGAAGGTATGCGAGCGTGTGTGTCTGCTTTTACCTTGTGACATGTTATATAAAAATAAACATTAAAATACTTTAATACCTGTGTTTCAAACAGCATACTATGTAAAGTTGTGTACAAAAAGGTGTATGCATTTCTTTCTGCTCACAATACAGGGTACATGGGTATTCAATAGTATATTTGAGGGGCTCTATAACACCTATATACATAAGACATGTCTGCCTGTGCAACCGAATGACAGAGCAAAACTGAGAAGATTTGACCACCTATATAAGACTTACCCGCTTTTTCAGCTACCATCTTCAGATGCATAACACTTGTAAGAATACATGTACAAGTAGACATGAACCTCACTCATGAGTGCACGCAAACCTTAAAACTTGAGAGCTTGCACTTCCCATTGGAGTACAGAAAGAGGTGAGAGAAGTACAGAAAGAGGCAAGAGAAGTACAGAAAAATCAAGACAGGTGCAGAAAGAGTAAGAAATGTGCAGAAAGAGGGAAGAGAAGTGCAGAAACAAGCAAGAAATGTGCAGAAAGATGCAAGAGACATACACAAAGAGGCAACAGAAGAGCAGAAAGAACCAAGAAAGGTGCAGAAAGAGGAGGAAAGGTGTAGAAAGAGACAAGAGAGTGGCAGAAAGAGAAAGAAAGGTGCAGAAAGAAGCAAGAGAAGCACAGAAAGAGGTAATAGTAATACATGAAGAGGAAGAAAGATGCAGAAGCAAGCAAGAGATAAGCAGAAAGAAGCAGCAGAGGAGAAGAATGAGGCAGGAGTAGTGATGAAAGAGGCAAGAGTGTTCAAGAAACAGGCAAATGAGGTGCAGAAAGAAGCAAGAGCAGTACAGAAAGAACCAATAGAGGCGCGGAAGGAGGCAAGAGGTGTGCAGAAAGAAGCAAAAGGGGTGCATACATCTACAAGAGAGGTCCAGAAAGAAGCAAGAGCAGTGCAGAAATAACCAACAGAGATGCACCAACAGACCCGAGGGGTACAGAAAGAGGCAAGAGAAGTGCAGAAATAAGCAAAAGAGGTGAAGAAGGAGGTAAGAGAACTGCAGAAAGGGACAAGAGTTACAGAAATAGGCAATAGAGGTGTAGCTAAAGGGAACAGGGGTGCAGAAAGAGGCAAGAGAGGTGCAGAAAGAAGTAAGAGAAGGGCAGAAAGATGCAACAGAGGTGCAGAAGGAGGCAAAGAAGTACAGAAAGAGGCAAGAGAGTTGCAGAAACAGGCAAAAGAGGTGCAGAAAGAAGCAAGAGCAGTGTAGAAAGAACTAACAGAGTTGCAGAAGCAGACAAGAAGGGTGCAGAAATTTGCAAGAGAGGTGCAGAAAGAGGCAAGAACAGTGCAAAAAACAACAGATGTGCTCAAGGAGGCAAGATGGGTGCTGAAAGAGATAAGAGAAGTACAGAAAGAAGCAAACGAGGTGCAGAAAGAAGCAAGAGGGGTATAGAAAGAGGCAAGACAGGTGCATAAAGAAGAAATAAGTGTGCAGAAAGCGGCAAGAGGGGTGCAGAAAGAAGTAACAAAGGTGCAGAACAAGGCAACAGGGGTAAGAACAAGGGAAGAGGGGTGCAGAAAGAAGCAATAGAAGTGCATAACGAAGCAACAGAGGTGCTGAAAGAGGCAAGAGCAATGCAGAAAAAGGCAAGAGAGTTGCAGAAACAGGCAGAAGAGGCATTGAAAGAAGGAAGAGAGATGCAGAAAGAAGCAAGAGAGGTGCTAAAAGAAGAAAGAGAAGTGTAGAAAGAAGCAACAGAGATGTAGAAAAGGGGAAGGGGGTGAGAAGGAGGGAATAAGGAAGCAGAAAGAAGCAAAAGAGGTGCAGAGAGAAGAAACAGAAATGCAGAAAGAGGCAACAGGGGTGCAGAAAGAGGGACAAGGGGTGCAGAAAGAAGCAGGAGAGGCACAGAAAGAAGCAAGAGAAGTGTAGAAAGAAGCAACAGAGGTTCAGAAATGGGAAGGAGGGGTGGGAAGGAGGCAATAAGGAAGAAGAAAGTAGCAAAATAAGTGCAGAGAGAAGGAACAGAAATGCAGAAAGAGGCAAGAAGGGTGCAGAAAGAGGGACGAGGGGTACAGAAAGAATCGAGATGTGCGTAGAAAGAAACATATGAAGTGGAGAAAGAATGAAATAGAGGTGCAGAAAGAGGCGGCAGAGGTGCAGAAAGAGGAAAGAGGGTGGGGAAAGAGGCAGGGGGATGCAGAAAGAAGCAAGAAAGCTGAAGAAAGAAACAAAAGTGCAGAAAGAAGGAACAGAGGTGCAAAAAGACGCAAGAGGTGTACAGAAGAGGCAAAAGAAAGGTGCAGAAAGAAGTGAGAGGTGCAGAAAGAAAGAAAAGTACAGAATTGGGAAGAGGGGTGGAGAAAGAGACACAGGCAGTGCAGAAAGAAGCATTAGAGATGCAGAAAGGTGAACCAGAGGTACCGAGAGAGGCAAGGGGGTGCAGAAGGAGGAAAGAGGTATGCAGAAAGAGACAAGAGGGGAGTGAAGAGGCACAAGGGGTGAAGAAAGAAGCAACAGAGGTACAGAAAGAAGCAATGGATTTGCAGAATGAGAGAAGAGGGGTGTAGATAGAGACAAGAGAAGCAGACAGAAGCATTAGAGAAGCAAAAAGGGGCTGGAAGGGTGGAGAAAGAGACAAAAGAGGTAAAGAAATAAGCAGGAGAGGTGCAGAAAGAAACAAAAGAAGTGCAGAAAGAAGGAACAGAGGTGCAGAAAGATGTAGGGGAGGTGCTAAAAGTGGGAAGCGGGTACAGAAAGAGGTACACAGGGTGCAGAAAGAAGCAAGAGAGGTGTAGAAAGAAGCACGAGAAGTACAGAAAGTAGCAACAGAGGTGCAGAAAGAGGGAAGAGGGGTATAGAAAGAGGTAAAAGAAGTATAGAAAGAAGCAACAGAGATGCAGAAAGGGGAAGAAAGATAGAGAGGGAAGCAGAAATAAGCAAGTGAATTGCAGAAAGAAACAAAAGAAGAGCAGGAAGAAGGAAAATAGGTGCAGAAAGAGGCAAGAGGGGTACAGAAAGAAGCAAGAAAGGTGTAGAAAGAAGCAAGGGAAGTGCAGAAAGAAACAACAGAGGTACAGAAAGAGGCATGGCTATAGAAAGAGGGAAGAGACATACAGAAAGAGGTAAGAGAGGTACAAAAAGAAGATAGAAGGGTACAAAGAGGCACAATGGGTGCAGAAAGAAGCAAGAGGTGTGCAGAAAGATGCAAAAGAAGTACAGAAAGAAGGAACAGACGTGCAGAAAGTGAAAGAGGTGTAGAGAAAGAGGCAAGGGGGTGCAGGAAGAGGGAATAAGGGTGCAGAAAGAGGCAAGAGCAGTGCAGAGAGAACCAAGAGATGTGCAGAAAGAGGCAAGAGATGTGCTGTAAGAAGCGAGACGTGTAGAAAGAAACAAAAGGAGTGCAGAAAGAAGGAACAGAGGTACAGAAAGAGGCAAGAGGGGTTGAGAAAGAGGAAAGAGGGGTGTGAAAGAGGCAGGAGAAGTGCAGAAAAAGAAAGAAAGCAACAGGTGCAGTAAGAGGGATGAGGGGTGGAGGAAGAGACATGAGAAGGGTAGAAAGAAGCAATAGAGATGCAGAAAGGAGTAAGAGGGTTGAAGAAAGAGACAAAAGGGGTACAGAATTCAGCAAGCGAGGGGCAGAAAAAACAAAAGAAGTGTGTAAAGAAGGAACAGCGGTGCAGAGAGAGGCAAGATGGGTGCAGAAGGAGGAAAGAGAGGGTGCAGAAAGAGGCACAAGGGGTACAGAAAAAATTAAGGGAGGTACAGAAAGAAGCAATAAAAGTGTATAAAGAAGCAACAAAGGTGCAGAAAGAGGGAAGAGGGCTGTAGAAAGAGGCATGAGATGTGTAGAAAAAAGCAACAGAGGTGCAGACAGGGGAAAGAAGGATGGGGAAGAGGCAAGAGGGAAGCTGAAAGAAGCAAGAGAGTCGCAGTAAGAAAAAAAAGAAGTGCAGAATGAAGGAAAGAGGTGCTGAAAGAGAGAAGAGGGGTGCAGAAAGAGGCAAGAGCAGTGCAGAGAGAACCAAAAGATGTGCAAAAAGAGGGAAGAGGGGTGCAGAAATATGCACATGGGGTGAAGAAAAAAGCCAGAGAATTGTAGAAAGAAGCAAGAGAAGTGCAGAAAGAAACAAAAGACAAGCAGAAAGGGGGCAAAGGGGTGGAGAAAGAGGCAAGAAGGGTATAGAAAGAAGCAATAAAGGTGCAGAAAGAAGCAACAGAAGTGAAGAAAGAAGGAACAGAAGTGCAGAAAAAGGGTGGAGGAGGTGTAGAAAGAAACAAAAGAAGTGCAGAAAAAAGGAACAGATGTGCAGAAAGAGAGGGGATACAGAGGAAGGGAAGAGAGGTACAGAAAGAGGCAAGAGAGGTACAGAATGAAGCAACAAAAGAAGTGCGGAAAGAAGAAACAGAGGTGCAGACAGAGACAACAGAGGTGCAGAATGAGGGAAGAGGGGTGGAAAAAGGGCAAGAGAGCTGCAGAAAGAAACAAAAGAATTGCAGAAAGAAAGAACAGAGGTGTAAAAAGAATCAGTGTTGCAGAAAGAGGAAAGAGAGGTGCAGAAAGAAGCGAGACAAGCAGAAAGACGGCACAGAGGTACAGAAAGAGGGAACCGGGGAGGAGAAAGAGAGAAGATGGGTGTGAAAGATGCAAGAAAAGTACAGAAAAAGAAAGAAAGGTAGAGAAAGCAACAGAGGTGCAGAAAGAGGGAAGAGGGGGGAGAAAGAGACAAGAGAAGTACGGAAAGAAGGAATAGAGGTGCAGAAAGAAGGAAAAGGGGTACAGAAAGAGCCAAGAGAACTGCAGAAAGAGTCAAGAATGTTGCAGAAACAGGCAAAATAGGTGCAGAAAGAGGGAACATGGGTGCACACAGAAACAAGAGAGATGTAGAAAGAGGCAAGAGAGGAGCAGAAAGAAGCAAGAGAGGTGCAGAAAAAAGCAAGAGAAGTGCAGAAAGAACCAGCGGAGGTGCAGAAAGAAGCAAAGGGTTGCAGAAAGAGGCAAGAGCAGTGCAGAAAAAGGCAAGAGGGGTACAGAACTTTGCAAGAGATGTACAAAAAGATGCAAGAGCAGTGCAGAAATAACCAACAGAGGTGCAGAAAGAGGAAAGAGGGGTAGAGAAAGAGGCAAGAGGGTGCAGGAAGAAACAAGAAAGCTACAGAATGAAACACAAGAAATGCAGAAAAAAGGAACAGAGGTGCAGAAAGAGGCAAGAGGGGTGCAGAAAGCTACAAAGGGATGCAGAAAGAAGCGAGAGATACAGAAAGAAACAAAAGAAGTACAGAAAGAAGGAAGAGAGGAGCAGAAAAGGCAAGAATGATGCAGAAAGAGGGAAGAGGGTGTGAAAAAGGTATGAGGGGTGTAGAAAGAAGCAATAGAGGTATATAAAGAAGCATCAGAGGTGCAGAACGGGGGAGAGGGGTGGAGAAAGGAACAAGAGAAGTGCAGAAAGAAGTATTAGAGTGGCAGAAAGGGGTAGGAAAGGTAGAGAAAGACACAAAGGGGTTGCAGAAAGAAGCAAGAGAGGTCCAGAAAGAAACAAAAGAAGTGCAGAAAGAAGGAACAGTGGTGCAGGGAGATGCAAGGGAGGTGAAGAAAGAGGGAAGAGGGGTGCATAAAGAGGCACGAGGGGTACAGAAAAAAACAATAAAGATGCACAAAGAAGCAAGAGAAGTGCAGAAAGAAGCAACAGATATGAAGAAGGGGGAAGAGAGATGGAGAAAGAGGCAGGAAATAAGTAGAAAGAAGCAAGAGAAGCGCAGAAAGAAACCAAAGAATTGCAGAAAGAAGGAACAGAGGTGCCGAAAGAGGCAAGAGGGTGCAGAAAGAAGGAAGAGCAGTGAAGAAAGAGCCACAAGGGGTACAGAAAGAAGCATGAGAGGTGTAGAAAGAAGCAAGATAAGTGCAGAAAGAAACAAAAGACATTATGAAAGGGGGAAAAGGGGTGGAGAAAGGGGCAAGAAGGGTGTGGAAAGAAGGAACAGAAGTGCAGAAAGAGGCTGGAGGAGTGCAGAAAGAAGGTAGAGTGGTGCAGGAAAAGGTACAAGTAGTGCAGAAAGAAGCAAGAGAGGTGTGGAAAGAAGGAAAAGAAGTGCGGAATGAAGGAACAGAGGTGCAGAAAAAGGCAGGGTATCCAGAGGGAGGGAAGAGAGGTATAGAAAGAGGCAAGAGAGGTACAGAAAGAAGCAACAAAAGAAGTGCGGAAAGAAGGAACAGAGGTGCAGATAGAGACAACAGAGGTGCAGAATGAGGCAAGAGGGATGCAGAACGAAGCAAGAGATGTACAGAAAGAAACAAAAGAAGTGCAGAAAGAGGCAAGATGGGTGCGGAAAGAGGGGTGCAGAAAGAGGCACAAGGGGTGCAGAAAGAAGCAAGAGATTTGCAGAAAGAAACAAAAGAAGTGTAGAAAGAAGGAACAGAGGTGCACATAGAGACTGCAGAAGTGCAGAAAGAGGGAAGAGGGGGAGAAAGAGGCAAGAAAGCTGCAGAAATAAACACAAGAAGTACAGAAAGAAGGAACAGAGGTGCAGAAAGAGGCAGGGTGTACAGAAAGAGGGAAGAGAGGTGCCGAAAGGAGCGAGACATGTAGAAAGAAACAAAAGAAGTGCAGATAGATGGAACAGAGGTGCAGAAAGAGGCAACCAAGGTGGATAAAGAGGGAAAAGGGGTGTGAAAGAGGCAAGAGAAGTGCAGAAAAGAAAGAAAGGTACAGAAAGCAACAGAGGTGCAGAAAGAGGGAAGAGGGGAGGAGAAAGATACAAGAGAAGTGCAAAAAGAAGCAAAAGAGGTGCAGAAAGGGGTAAGAGGGGTGGAGAAAGAGACAAAAGGGGTTCAAAAAGAAGAAAGCGAGGTGTAGAAAGAAACAATTACAGAAAGAAGGAACAGAGTTACACAGCGAGGCAATCGGGGTGCAGAAAGAGGGAAGAGGGGTGCATAAATAGGCACGAGGGGTGATGAAAGAAGCAACAGAGGTGCAGAAAGAGGGAAGAGACATCCAGAAAGAGCCAAGAGGGGTGCAGAAAGTGGCAATAATGTTGCAGAAACAGGCAAAATAGGTGCAGAAAGAGGGAACATGGGTGCAGACAGAAACGAAAGAGATGTAGAAAGAGGCAAGAGAGGTGCAGAAAGAGGCAAGAGGGGTGCAGAAATTTGTAAGAGTTATATAGAAAGAAGTAAGAGCAGTGCAGAAAGAACCAACAGATGTGCAAAAAGAGGTAAGAGGCCTGCATAAAGAAGGAACAGAGGTGCATAAAGAGGCAACCTGGGTGGAGTAAGAGGGAAGAGGAGTGTGAAAGATGCAAGAAAAGTACAGAAAAAGAAAAAAGTACAGAAAGCAACAGAGGTTCAGAAAGAGGGAAGGGGGAGAAAGAGACAAGAGAAGTGCAGAAAGAAGTAATAGAGGTGCAGAAAGAGGTAAGAGGGATAGAGCAAGAGACAAAAGGGGTGCAGAATGAAGCAAGCGAGGTGTAAAAAAAAAACAAAGAAGTGCAGAAAGAAGGAACAGAGTCACACAGAGAGTCAATAGGGGTGCAGAAAGAGGGAAGAGGGTGCAGAAAATGGCACGAGGGATGCTGAAAGAAGCAACAGGGGTGCAGAAAGAGGTAAGAGGGGTGCAGAAAGAACCAAGAGACCTGCAGAAAGAGGCAAGAATATGGCAGAAACAGGCAAAATAGGTGCGGAAAGAGGGAACATAGGTGCAGACAGAAACAAGACAGATGAAGAAAGAGGCAGGAGAGGTGCAGAAAGAAGCCAGAGAGGTGCAGAAAAAAGCAAGAGAAGTGCAGAAAGAACAAGCGAGGTGCAGAAAGAGGCAAGAGGGTTGCAGAAAGAGGCAAGAGCAGTGCATAAAGAGGCAAGAGGGGTGCAGAAATTTGCAAGAGATGTACAGAAAGAAGCAAGAGCAGTGAAGAAAGAACCAACAGAGGTGCATCAAGAGGGAAGAGGGGTAGAGAAAGAGGCAAGGGGGTACGGGAAGAAGCAAGAAAGCTACAGAAAGAAACAAAAGAAATTCAAAAAGAAGAAAGAGAGGTGCAGAAAGAGGCAAGAGGGGTGCAGAAAGACACAAAGGGATGCAGAAAGAAGCGAGAGGTACAGAAAAAAACAAAAGAAGTGCAGAAAGAAGGAACAGATGAGCAGATAAGGCAAGAGGGGTACAGAAAGAGGGAAGAGGGGTGTCAAAAAGGTATGAGGGATGTAGAAAGAAGCAATAGAGGTATATAAAGAAGCAACAGAGGTGCAGAATGGGGGAGAGGGATGGAGAAAGAGACAAGAAAAGTGGAGAAAGAAGTATTAGAGAGGCCGAAAGGGGTAGGAAAGGTTGAGAAAGACACAAAAGGGATGCAGAAAGAAGCAAGAGAGGTGCAGAAAGAAACAAAAGAAGTGCAGAAAGAAGGAACAGTGGTGCAGAGAGAGTCAAGGAAGGTGAAGAAAGAGGGAAGAGGGGTGCAGAAAGAGGCATGAGGGGTACACAAAAAAGCAATAAAGATACACAAAGAAGCAAGAAAAGTGCAGAAAGAAGCAACAGAGGTGCAGAAAGAGGGAATAGGGGTGTAGAAAGAGGCAAGCGAAGTGTAGAAAAAGCAACAGAGATAAAGAAAGGGGAAGTGAGGTGGAGAAAGAGGCAAGAAAATAGCAGAACAAAGCAAGAGAAGTGCAGAAAGAAACCAAAGAATTGCAGAAAGAGGGAACAGAGGTGTAGAAAGAGGCAAGAGGGGTGCAGAAAGAAGGAAGAGCAGCAAAGAAAGAGGCACAAGGGGTACAGAAAGAAGAAAGAGAGGTGTAGAAAGAAGCAAGAGAAGTGCAGAAAGAAACAAAAGACATGCAGAAAGGGGGAAAGGGGGTAGAGAAAGAGGCAAGAAGGGTGTAGAAAGTAGAAAGAAAGGTACAGAAAGAAGCAAAGGAAGTACAGACAGAAGGAACAGAAGTACAGAAAGAGGCTGGAAGAGAGCAGAAAGAAGGAAGAGTGGTACAGAAAAAGGCACAAACAGTGCAGAAAGAAGCAAGAGAGGTATAAAACGAAACTAAAGATGTGCAGAAAGAAGGAATAGAGATGCAGAAAGAGGCAGGGGATACAGAGGGAGGGAAGAGAGGTGCAGAAAGAGGCAATAGAGGTACAGAAAGAAGCAACAAAAGACGTGAGGAAAGAAGGAACAGAGGTGCAGATAGAGACAACAGAGGTGCAGAAAGAGGCAAGAGGGGTGCAGAAAGACACAAAGGGATGCAGAAAGAAGCGAGAGGTATAGAAAGAAACAGAAGAAGTGCAGAAAGAAGGAACAGAGGAGCAGATAAGGCAAGAGGGGTACAGAAAGAGGGAAGAGGGGTGTCAAAAAGTTATGAGGGGTGTAGAAAGAAGCAATAGAGGTATATAAAGAAGCAACAGAGGTGAAGAATGGGGGAGAGGGATGGAGAAAGAGACAAGAGAAGTGGAGAAAGAAGTATTAGAGAGGCAGAAAGGGGTAGGAAAGGTAGAGAAAGACACAAAAGGGATGCAGAAAGAAGCAAGAGAGGTGCAGAAAGAAACAAAAGAAGTGCAGAAAGAAGGAACAGTGGTGCAGAGAGAGTCAATGAAGGTGAAGAAAGAAGGAAGAGGGGTGCAGAAAGAGGCATGAGGGGTACACAAAAAAGCAATAAAAATGCACAAAGAAGCAAGAGAAGTGCAGAAAGAAGCAACAGAGGTTCAGAAAGAGGGAATAGGTGTGTAGAAAGAGGCAAGCGAAGTGTAGAAAAAGCAACAGAGATGAAGAAAGGGGAAGAGAGGTGGAGAAAGAGGCAAGAAATTAGCAGAACGAAGCAAGAGAAGTGCAGAAAGAAACCAAAGAATTGCAGAAAGAGGGAACAGAGGTGTAGAAAGAGGCAAGAAGGGTGCAGAAAGAAGGAAGAGCAGCAAAGAAAGAGGCACAAGGGGTACAGAAAGAAGCAAGAGAGGTGTAGAAAGAAGCAAGAGAAGTGCAGAAAGAAACAAAAGACATGCAGAAAGGGGGAAAGGGGGTAGAGAAAGAGGCAAGAAGGATGTAGAAAGTAGCAAGAAAGGTACAGAAAGAAGCAAAGGAAGTACAGAAAGAAGGAACAGAAGTACAGAAAGAGGCTGGAGGAGTGCAGAAAGAAGGGAGAGTGGTACAGAAAAAGGCACGAACAGTGCAGAAAGAAGCAAGAGAGGTGTAGAAAGAAACAAAAGATGTGCAGAAAGAAGGAACAGAGGTGCAGAAAGAGGCAGGGCATACAGAGGGAGGGAAGAGAGGTGCAGAAAGAGGCAATAGAGGTACAGAAAGAAGCAACAAAAGACGTGAGGAAAGAAGGAACAGAGGTGCAGATAGAGACAACAGAGGTGCAGAATGAGGAAAGAGGGGTGGAGACAGAGGCAAGAGGGGTGCAGAACGAAGCAAGAGATGTATATAAAGAAACAAAAAAAGTCAGAAAGAGGCAAGATGGGTGCAGAAAGAGGAAATAAGGGTGCAGAAAGAAGCAAGAGATTTGCAGAAAGAAACACAAGAAGTGTAGAAAGAAGGAACAGAGATGCACATAGAGATAGCAGAGGTGCAGAAAGGGGGAAGAGAGGGAGAAAGAAGAAAGAGAGCTTCAGAAAGAAACAAGAGAAGTACAGAAAGAAAGAACAGAGGTGCAGGAACAGGCAAACGGGGTGGATAAAAAAGGGAAGAGGGGTGTGAAAGATGCAGGAAAAGTGCAGAAAAAGAAAAAAGGTACAGAAAGCAACAGAGGTTCAGAAAGAGAGAAGAGGGAGGAGAAAGAGACTAGAGAATTGCAGAAAGAAGGAATGGAGGTGCAGAAAGAGGTAAGAGGGGTAGAGAAAGAGACAAAAGGGGTGCAGAATTCAGCAAAGGAGGTGTAGAAAAAAGAAAAGAACTGCAGAAAGAAGGAACAGAGTCACACAGAGAGGCAATAGGGGTGCAGAAAGAGGGAAGAGGGGTGCAGAAATTGGCACGAGGAATGCTGAAAGAAGCAACAGAGGTGCAGAAAGAGGTAAGAGGTGTGTAGAAAGAGCCAAGAAAACTGCAGAAAGAGGCAAGAATATTGCAGAAGCAGGCAAAATACGTGCAGAAAGAGGGAACATAGGTGTAGACAGAAACAAGAGAGATGAAGAGAGAGACAGGAGAGGTGCAGAAAGAAGCAAGAGAGGTGCAAAAAAAAACAAGAGAAGTGCAGAAAGAGGGAATAGGGGTGTAGAAAGAGGCAAGCGAAGTGTAGAAAAAGCAACAGAGATGAAGAAAGGGGAAGAAAGGTGGAGAAAGAGGCAAGAAATTAGCAGAACGAAGCAAGAGAAGTGCAGAAAGAAACCAAAGAATTGCAGAAAGAGGGAACAGAGGTGTAGAAAGAGGCAAGAAGGGTGCAGAAAGAAGGAAGAGCAGCAAAGAAAGAGGCACAAGGGGTACAGAAAGAAGCAAGAGAGGTGTAGAAAGAAGTAAGAGAAGTGCAGAAAGAAACAAAAGACATGCAGAAAGGGGGAAAGGGGGTAGAGAAAGAGGCAAGAAGGATGTAGAAAGTAGCAAGAAAGGTACAGAAAGAAGCAAAGGAAGTACAGAAAGAAGGAACAGAAGTACAGAAAGAGGCTGGAGGAGTGCAGAAAGAAGGAAGAGTGGTACAGAAAAAGGCACGAACAGTGCAGAAAGAAGCAAGAGAGGTGTAGAAAGAAACAAAAGATGTGCAGAAAGAAGGAACAGAGGTGCAGAAAGAGGCAGGGGATACAGAGGGAGGGAAGAGAGGTGCAGAAAGAGGCAATAGAGGTACAGAAAGAAGCAACAAAAGACGTGAGGAAAGAAGGAACAGAGGTGCAGATAGAGACAACAGAGGTGCAGAATGAGGAAAGAGGGGTGGAGACAGAGGCAAGAGGGGTGCAGAATGAAGCAAGAGATGTACATAAAGAAACAAAAAAAGTCAGAAAGAGCAAGATGGGTGCAGAAAGAGGAAATAAGGGTGCAGAAAGAAGCAAGAGATTTGCAGAAAGAAACACAAGAAGTGTAGAAAGAAGGAGCAGAGATGCACATAGAGACAGCAGAGGTGCAGAAAGGGGGAAGAGGGGGAGATAGAAGAAAGAGGGCTGCAGAAAGAAACAAGAGAAGTACAGAAAGAAAGAACAGAGGTGCACAAAGAGGCAAACGGGGTGGATAAAAAAAGGGAAGAGGGGTGTGAAAGATGCAGGAAAAGTGCAGAAAAAGAAAAAAGGTACATAAAGCAACAGAGGTTCAGAAAGAGAGAAGAGGGAGGAGAAAGAGACAAGAGAAGTGCAGAAAGAAGGAATGGAGGTGCAGAAAGAGGAAAGAGGGGTAGAGAAAGAGACAAAAGGGGTGCAGAATTAAGCAAGCGAGGTGTAGAAAAAAGAAAAGAAGTGCAGAAAGAAGGAACAGAGTGACACAGAGAGGCAATAGGGGTGCAGAAAGAGGGAAGAGGGGTGCAGAAATTGGCACGAGGGATGCTGAAAGAAGCAACAGAGGTGCAGAAAGAGGTAAGAGGTGTTTAGAAAGAGCCAAGAAAACTGCAGAAAGAGGCAAGAATATTGCAGAAGCAGGCAAAATATGTGCAGAAAGAGGGAACATAGGTGTAGACAGAAACAAGAGAGATTAATAGAGAGACAGGAGAGGTGCAGAAAGAAGCAAGAGAGGTACAGAAAAAAGCAAGAGAAGTGCAGAATGAACAAGCGGAGGTGCAGAAAGAGGCAGAGGGTTGCAGAAAGAGGCAAGAGCAGTGCAGAAAGAGGCAAGAGGGGCGCATAAATTTGCAAGAGATGTACAGAAAGAAGCAAGAACAGTATTGAAAGAACCAACAGAGGTGCAGAAAGAGGGAAGAGGGGTAGAGAAAGAGGCAAGGGGGTACAGGAAGAAGCAAGAAAGCTACAGAAAGAAACAAAAGAAATGCAAAAAGAAGGAACAGAGGTGCAGAAAGAGGCAAGAGGGGTACAGAAAGACACAAAGAGATACAGAAAGAAGCGAGAGGTACAGAAAGAACAAAAGAAGTGCAGAAAGAAGAAACAGAGGAGCAGATAAGGCAAGAGGGGTACAGAAAGAGGGAAGAGGGGTGTCAAAACGGTAAGAGGGGTATAGAAAGAAGCAATAGAGGTATATAAAGAAGCAACAGAGGTGCTGAATGGGGGGAGAGGTGGAGAAAGAGACAAGAGAAGTGGAGAAAGAAGTATTAGAGAGGCAGAAAGGGGTAGGGAAGGTAGAGAAAGACACACAAGGGGTGCAGAAAGAATCAAGAGAGGTACAGAAAAAAGCAATGAAGATGCACAAAGAAGCAAGAGAAGTGCAGAAAGAAGCAACAGAGGTGCAGAAAGGAGGGAATGGGGTGTAGAAAGAGGCAAGCAAAGTGTAGAAAAAGCAAAAGAGATGAAGAAAGGGGAAGAGAGGTAGAGAAAGAGGCAAGAAATTAGCAGAAAGAAACCAAAGAAGTGCAGAAAGAAACCAAAGAATTGTAGAAAGAGGGAACAGAGGTGTAGAAAGAGGCAAGAGGGGTGCAGAAAGAAAGAAGAGCAGTGAAGAAACAGGCACAAGGGGTACAGAAAGAAGCAAGAGAGGTGTAGAAAGAAGCAAGAAAGGTACAGAAAGAAGCAAAGGAAGTACAGAAAGAAGGCACAGAAGTGCAGAAAGAGGCTGTAGGAGTGCAGAAAGAAGGAAGAGTGGTGCAGAAAAAGGAAAAATCAGTGCAGAAAAGAAGCAAGAGAGGTGTAGAAAGAAACAAAAGATGTGCAGAAAGAAGGAACAGAGGTGCAGAAAGAGGCAGGGGGTATGGAGGGAGGGAAGAAAGGTGCAGAAAGAGGGAAGAGAGGTACAGAAAGAAGCAGCAAAAGATGTGAGGAAAGAAGGAACAGAGGTGCAGATAGAGATAACAGAGGTGCAGAATGAGGAAAGAGGGTTGGAGACAGAGGCAAGAGGGGCGCAGAACGAAGCAAGAGATGTACATAAAGAAACAAAAAAAGTCAGAAAGAGGCAAGATGGGTGCAGAAAGAGGAAAGAAGGGTGCTGAAAGAAGCAAGAGATTTCCAAAAAGAAACAAAAGAAGTATAGAAAGAAGGAACAGAGGTGCACATAGAGACAGCAGAGGTGCAGAAAGAGGGAAGAGGGGGAGAAAGAAGAAATAGAGCTGCAGAAAGAAACAAGAGAAGTACAGAAAGAAGGAACAGAGGTACAGAAAGAGACAACCAGGGTGCAGAAAGAGGGAAGAGGGGAGGAGAAAGATACAGGAGAAGTGCAGAAAGAAGCAAAAGAAATGCAGAAAGGGGTAAGAGGGTTGCAGAAAGAGACAAAAAGGCTACAGAAAGAAGCACGCGAGGTGTAGAAAGAAACAAAAGAAGTGCAGAAAGAAGGAACAGTTACACAGCGAGGCAATCGGGGTGCAGAAAGAGGGAAGAGGGGTGCAGAAAAAGACACGAGGGGTGCTGAAAGAAGCAACAGAGGTGCAGAAAGAGGGAAGAGTTGTGCAGAAATAGCCAAGAGGGCTGCAGAAAGTGGCAAGAATGTTGCAGAAACAGGTAAAATAGGTGCAGAAAGAGGGAACATGGGTTCAGACAGAAACAAGAGAGATGTAGAAAGAGGCAAGAGAGGTGCAGAAAGAAGCAAGAGAGGTGCAGAAAAAGCAAGAGAAGTACAGAGAGAACCAGCGGAGGTGCAGAAAGAGGCAAGAGGGTTGCAGAAAGAGGCAAGAGCAGTGCAAAAGAGTCAAGAGGGGTGCAGAAATGTATAAGAGATGTATAGAAAGAAGCAAGAGCAGTGCAAAAGGAACCAACATAGGTGCAGAAAGAGATAAGAGGGCTGCTGAAAGAGGCAACAGAAGTGCAGAAAGAAGCAAAAGAGATGCAGAAAAAGGCAGGAGAGGTGCAGAAAGAGGCAAGAGATTGAATTTGGCCTTGCATTCTCTACGGACCAACTCCTCTTTTTCGACACGCTTGCTGGACAAATAATTTCCCCTTACCTTGGATTTAAGATAGTTGATACTGGACATAAGATTATCTATTTTAATATTGTCAACCCATGCTTGATTTAATGCATTGCCCTGATGAAGTCTGTTGTGACAAAAAAAGGTGAAAACAAAACACGTGTTGGCATATTGGCATCAACAACGATAATGTAATAAAAGAGTTCTATAACCGCGACCTTAGCCTGCATTTCTGTGTGCTTGGAGAAATTGCTTCAGATGCAAGAGAGGTACACAAAGAGGGAAGAAGGGTGCATAAAGATGAAAGAGGGGTACAGAAAGAAGTAACAGAGGTACAAAAAGAAGCAAGAGAAATGCAGAAAGAAGCAACAGAGGTACAGAAAGTAGCAAGAGGGGTGCAGAAAGAGGTAAGAGAAGTACAGGAAGAAGCAACAGAGGTGCAGAAAGAAGCAAGAGAACTACAGAAATAGGCAACAGATATGCAGAAACAGGCAGGAGAGGTGCAGAAAGAGGGAACAGGGTTGCAGAAAGAGGCAAGAAAAGTGCAGAAAGAGGCAGGAGAGGTACAGAAAGAGGCAAGAGGTGTACAGAAAGAGGGAAGAGGGGTGCAGAAAGAAGCAAGAGGTGTGCAAAAAACAACAAGAAAGGCACAGAAGGAAGCAAGACAACTACAGAATGAAGCAACATGTGTACAGAAAGAGACTAGAGGGGTGCAGAAAGAGGCAAGAGAAGTTCATAAAGAAGCAACAGAGGTGCAGAAGGAGGCAAAATAACTGCAGAAAGATGCAAGAGAGTTGCAGAAACAGGCAAAAGGGGTGCAAAAAGATAGAACAGGGCGCGGACAGAGACAAGAAAGGTACAGAAAGACAGAAGAGGGGTGCTGAAAGAGGCAAGAGGGATATATACATTTGCAACAAAAGTGCAGAAAGAAGCAAGAGCAGTGCAGAATGAACCAACAGAGGTGCAGAAAGAGGGAATAGGGGTGCAGAAAAAGACACGAGGGGTGCTGAAAGAAGCAACAGAGGTGCAGAAAGAGGGAAGAGTTGTGCAGAAATAGCCAAGAGGGGTGCAGAAAGTGGCAAGAATGTTGCAGAAACAGGCAAAATAGGTGCAGAAAGAGGGAACATGGGTGCAGACAGAAACAAGAGAGATGTAGAAAGAGGCAAGAGAGGTGCAGAAAGAAGCAAGAGAGGTGCAGAAAAAGTAAGAGAAGTACAGAGAGAACCAGCGGAGGTGCAGAAAGAGGCAAGAGGGTTGCAGAAAGAGGCAAGAGCAGTGCAAAAGAGGCAAGGGGTGCAGAAATTTATAAGAGATGTATAGAAAGAAGCAAGAGCAGTGCAAAAAGAACCAACAGAGGTGCAGAAAGAGATAAGAGGGCTGCTGAAAGAGGCAACAGAAGTGCAGAAAGAAGCAAAAGAAATGCAGAAAAAGGCAGGAGAGGTGCAGAAAGAGGCAAGAGATTGAATTTGGCCTTGCATTCTCTGCGGACCAACTCCTCTTTTTCGAAACGCTTGCTGGACAAATAATTTCCCATACCTTGGATTTAAGATAGTTGATACTGGACATAAGATTATCTATTTTATTATTGTCAACCCATGCTTGATTTAATGCATTGCCCTGATGAAGTCTGTTGTGACTAAAACAGTTGAAAACAAAACAAGTGTTGGCATATTGGCATCAACAACGATAATGTAATAAAAGAGTTCTATAACCGCGACCTTAGCCTGCATTTCTGTGTGCTTGGAGAAATTGGTTCAGATGCAAGAGAGGTACACAAAGAGGGAAGAAGGGTGCATAAAGATGCAAGAGGGGTGCAGAAAGAAGTAACAGAGGTACAAAAAGAAGCAAGACAAATGCAGAAAGAAGCAACAGAGGTACAGAAAGTAGCAAGAGGGGTGCAGAAAGAGGTAAGAGAAGTACAGGAAGAAGCAACAGAGGTGCAGAAAGAAGCAAGAGAACTACAGAAATAGGCAACAGATATGCAGAAACAGGCAGGAGAGGTGCAGAAAGAGGGAACAGGGTTGCAGAAAGAGGCAAGAAAAGTGCAGAAAGAGGCAGGAGAGGTACAAAAAAAGGCAAGAGATGTACAGAAAGAGGGAAGAGGGGTGCAGAAAGAAGCAAGAGGTGTGCAAAAAAAACAAGAAAGGCACAGGAGGAAGCAAGACAACTACAGAATGAAGCAACATGTGTACAGCAAGAGACTAGAGGGGTACAGAAAGAGGCAAGAGAAGTTCATAAAGAAGCAACAGAGGTGCAGAAGGAGGCAAAATAACTGCAGAAAGATGCAAGAGAGTTGCAGAAACAGGCAAAAGGGGTGCAAAAAGATAGAACAGGGCGCAGACAGAGACAAGAAAGGTACAGAAAGACAGAAGAGGGGTGCTGAAAGAGGCAAGAGGGATATATACATTTGCAACAAAGGTGCAGAAAGAAGCAAGAGCAGTGCAGAATGAACCAACAGAGGTGCAGAAAGAGGCTAGAGGGGTGCAAAAAGTGGCAACAGAAGTGCAGAAAGAAGCAACAGAGGTACAGAAGGAGACAAGAGATCTGCAGAAAGAGTTAATAGAGGTATAGAAAGAGCAAAGAGGGGTGCAGAAAGAGGCAAGCGGGGTGCAGAAAGAAACAAGTGAGGAGCAGAAAGAGGTGAGAGAGGTGCAGAAAGAGGCAATAGAGGTGTAGGAACAGACAAGAGAAGTACAGAAAGAGTAAAGAGAATAGCTGAAAGAAGCAACAGAGGTGTACAAAGAAGCACAAGAAGTGTAGAAAAAGTCTACTGAAGTACAGAAAGAGGTAAGAGCGGTGCAGAAAGAGGCAAGAGAGGTGCAGAAAGAATTAACAGGGGTGCAGAAAAAAGCAAGAGAAATGTAGAAAGAAGCAAAAGGGTTTGCAGTAACAGGCAAAAGGGTTTGCAGAACGAGGCAACAGAGTGGTACAGGAAGACACAACCGAAATATAGAAAGAGGGAAGAGGTGTGCAGAAAGAAGCAACATAAATGCTGAAAGAGGTAAGAGAAGTGCAGAAGAAGCAAGAACAGTGTAGAAAGAACCAACAGAGGTGCAGAAAGAGGGAAGAGGGGTAGAGAAATAGGCCAGGGGTACAGGAAGAAGCAAGAAAGCTACAGAAAGAAACAAAAGAAATGCAAAAAGAAGGAACAGAGGTGCAGAAAGAGGCAAGAGGGGTGCAGAAAGACACAAAGAGATGCAGAAAGAAGCAAGAGGTACAGAAAGAAACAAAAGAAGTGCAGAAAGAAGGAACAGAGGAGCAGATAAGGCAAGAGGGGTACAGAAAGAGGGAAGAGGGGTGTCAAAAAGGTATGAGGGATGTAGAAAGAAGCAATAGAGGTATATAAAGAAGCAACAGAGGTGCAGAATGGGGGAGAGGGATGGAGAAAGAGACAAGAGAAGTGGAGAAAGAAGTATTAGAGAGGCAGAAAGGGGTAGGAAAGGTAGAGAAAGACACAAAAGGGATGCAGAAAGAAGCAAGAGAGGTGCAGAAAGAAACAAAAGAAGTACAAAAAGAAGGAACAGTGGTGCAGAGAGAGGCAAGGAAGGTGAAGAAAGAGGGAAGAGGGGTGCAGAAAGAGGCACGAGGGATACAGAAAAAAGCAATGAAGATGCACAAAGAAGCAAGAGAAGTGCAGAAAGAAGCAACAGAGGTGCAGAAAGGAGGGAATGGGGTGTAGAAAGAGGCAAACAAAGTGTAGAAAAAGCAACAGTGATGAAGAAAGGGGAAGAGAGGTGGAGAAAGAGGCAAGAAATTAGCAGAAAGAAACCAAAGAATCGTAGAAAGAGGGAACAGAGGTGTAGAAAGAGGCAAGAGGGATGCAGAAAGAAAGAAGAGCAGTGAAGAAAGAGGCACAAGGGGTACAGAAAGAAGCAAGAGAGGTATAAAATGAAGCAAGAGAAGTGCAGAAAGAAATGAAAGACATGCAGAAAGGGGGAAAAGGAGTGGAGAAAGAGGCAGGAAGGGTGTAGAAAGTAGCAAGAAAGGTACAGAAAGAAGCAAAGGAAGTACAGAAAGAAGGAACAGAAGTGCAGAAAGAGGCTGGAGGAGTGCAGAAAGAAGGAAGAGTGGTGCAGAAAAAGGAAAACTCAGTGTAGAAAAGAAGCAAGAGAGGTGTAGAAAGAAACAAAAGATGTGCAGAAAGAAGAAGCAGAGGTGCAGAAAGAGGCAGGGGATACGGAGGGAGGGAAGAAAGGTGTAGAAAGAGGCAAGAGAGGTACAGAAAGAAGCAGCAAAAGATGTGAGGAAAGAAGGAACATAGGTGCAGATAGAGACAATAGAGGTGCAGAATGAGGAAAGATTGTTGGAGACAGAGGCAGGAGGGGTGCAGAACGAAGCAAGAGATGTACATAAAGAAACAAAAAAAGTCAGAAAGAGGCAAGATGGGTGCAGAAAGAGGAAAGAAGGGTGCTGAAAGAAGCAAGAGATTTGCAGAAAGAAACAAAAGAAGTGTAGAAAGAAGGAACAGAGGTGCACATAGAGACAGCAGAGGTGCAGAAAGAGGGAAGCGGGGGAGAAAGAAGAAATAGAGCTGCAGAAAGAAACAAGAGAAGTACAGAAAGAAGGAACAGAGGTACAGAAAGAGGCAACCAGGGTGCAAAAAGAGGGAAGAGGGGAGGAGAAAGATACAAGAGAAGTGCAGAAAGAAGCAAAAGAAATGCAGAAAGGGGTAAGAGGGTTGCAGAAAGAGACAAAAGGGGTGCAGAAAGAAGCACGCGAGGTGCAGAAAGAAACAAAAGAAGTGCAGAAAGAAGGAACAGTTACACAGCGAGGCAATCGGGGTGCAGAAAGAGGGAAGAGGTGTGCTGAAATAGCCAAGAGGGGTGCAGAAAGTGGCAAGAATGTTGCAGAAACAGGCAAAATAGGTGCAGAAAGAGGGAACATGGGTGCAGACAGAAACAAGAGAGATGTAGAAAGAGGCAAGAAAGGTGCAGAAAGAAGCAAGAGAGGTGCAGGAAAAGCAAGAGAAGTACAGAAAAAACCAGCAGATGTGCAGAAAGAGGCAAGAGGGTTGCAGAAAGAGGCAAGAGCAGTGCAAAAGAGGCAAGAGGGGTGCAGAAATTTATAAGAGATGTATAGAAAGAAGCAAGAGCAGTGCAAAAAGAACCAACAGAGGTGCAGAAAGAGATAAGAGGGCTGCTGAAAGAGGCAACAGAAGTACAGAAAGAAGCAAAAGAGATGCAGAAAAAGGCAGGGGAGGTGCAGAAAGAGGCAAGTGATTGAATTTGGCCTTGCATACTCTGCGGACCAACTCCTCTTTTTCGACACGCTTGCTGGACAAATAATTTCCCATACCTTGGATTTAAGATAGTTGATACTGGACATAAGATTATCTATTTTAATATTGTCAACCCGTGCTTGATTTAATGCATTGCCCTGATGAAGTCTGTTGTGACTAAAACAGTTGTAGACAAAACACGTGTTGGCATATGGGCATCAACAACGATAATGTAATAAAAGAGTTCTATAACCGCAACCTTAGCCTGCATTTCTGTGTGCTTGGAGAAATTGGTTCAGATGCAAGAGAGGTACACAAAGAGGGAAGAAGGGTGCATAAAGATGCAAGAGGGGTGCAGAAAGAAGTAACAGAGGTACAAAAAGAAGCAAGAGAAGCGCAGAAAGAAGCAACAGAGGTACAGAAAGTAGCAAGAGGGGTGCAGAAAGAGGTAAGAGAAGTACAGGAAGAAGCAACAGAGGTGCAGAAAGAAGCTAGAGAACTACAGAAATAGGCAACAGATATGCAGAAACGGGCAGGAGAGGTGCAGAAAGAGGGAACAGGGTTGCAGAAAGAGGCAAGAAAAGTGCAGAAAGAGGCAGGAGAAGTACAGAAAGAGGCAAGAGATGTACAGAAAGAGGGAAGAGGGTGCAGAAAGAAGCAAGAGGTGTGCAAAAAAACAAGAAAGGCACAGAAGGAAGCAAGACAACTACAGAATGAAGCAACAGGTGTACAGAAAGAGACTAGAGGGGTGCAGAAAGAGGCAAGAGAAGTTCATAAAGAAGCAACAGAGGTGCAGAAGGAGGCAAAATAACTGCAGAAAGATGCAAGAGAGTTGCAGAAACAGGCAAAAGGGGTGCAAAAAAGATAGAACAGGGCGCAGACAGAGACAAGAAAGGTACAGAAAGACAGAAGAGGGGTGCTGAAAGAGGCAAGAGGGACGTATACATTTGCAACAAAGGTGCAGAAAGAAGCAAGAGCAGTGCAGAATGAACCAACAGAGGTGCAGAAAGAGGATAGAGAGGTGCACACAGAGACAAGAAAGGTACAGAAAGACAGAAGAGGGGTGCTGAAAGAGGCAAGAGGGACGTATACATTTGCAACAAAGGTGCAGAAAGAAGCAAGAGCAGTGCAGAATGAACCAACAGAGGTGCAGAAAGAGGCTAGAGAGGTGCAAAAAGAGGCAACAGAAGTACAGAAAGAAGCAACAGAGGTAAAGAAGGAGACAAGAGATCTGCAGAAAGAGTTAAGAGAGGTATAGAAAGAGCAAAGAGGGGTGCAGAAAGAGGCAAGCGGGGTGCAGAAAGAAACAAGTGAGGTGCAGAAAGAGGTGAGAGAGGTGCAGAAAGAGGCAATAGAGGTGCAGGAACAGACAAGAGAAGTACAGAAAGCAGAAAGAGAATAGCTGAAAGAAGCAACAGAGGTGTACAAAGAAGCACAAGAAGTGTAGAAAAAGTCAACTGAAGTACAGAAAGAGGCAAGAGCAGTGCAGAAAGAGGCAAGAGAGGTGCAGAAAGAATTAACAGGGGTGCAGAAAAAAGCAAGAGAAATGTAGAAAGAAGCAAAAGGGTTTGCAGTAAGAGGCAAAAGGGTTTTCAGAACGAGGCAACAGAGTGGTACAGGAAGACACAACAGAAATATAGAAAGAGGCAAAAGGAGTGCAGAAAGAAGCAACATAAATGCTGAAAGAGGCAAGAGAAGTGCAGAAAGAAGCAACAGAGGTGCAGAAACAGGCAATAGATGTGCTGAAAGATGCACGAGAGGTGCAGAAACAGGCAAGAGAGGTACACAAAGAGACAAGAGTGATGCAGAAAGAGGCAAGAGAAGTGCAGAAAGAAGCAACAGTGGTGCAAAAGGAGGCAAGAGAAGTGCAGATAGAAGCAACAGCGGTGCAAAAGGAGGCAAGAGAAGTGCAGAAAGACAGAAAGAGGTAAGAAAGTTCCATAAAGAAGCAACATAGGTGCATAAAGCAGCAAGAGAAGTACAAAAAGAGGCATGAGAGGTGTAGAAACAAGCAGGAGAGGTGCAGAAAGAGGGGACAGTGGTGCAGAAAGAGGCAAGAGAGGTGCAGAAAGAGGGAAGAAGGGTACAGAAAGAAGCACAAGCATTGCAGAAAGTGGAAGGGTTGTGCAGAAAGAGGGAGAGAAGTGCAGAAAACAAAGAAAGGTACAGCAAGAAGCAACAGAAATGCAGTAAAAGGCAAAAGAGGCGCAGAAAGAAGAAAGAGTGGTTTGCACACCGTTAGTACCAATTCAACACCCACATTTAGCAATAAGTAACAGGTGACCATTCTAGGTTTGCAAAGGGCCTTCCACCACGCTGTAACACTTGTCACTGCAATTTTGGTAACATTTGAGCTAGAAACAAGCCTTTATTTGTTCAAATTTGCAGATTATGCAGTAGATGATGGATTATGTGTCAAATACGGAAAATGTATAATTCTGCAAAAGTCAGTGCAGTCAAACAGTCGCATAATTCCAGTGGCCCTGCTCATACCTCTAGCTAGGTCCAGAACTTCTCCTCAGTGGTTCTTTTTTTGTCCTATTGAATTTATAGTTATGCTTCTATGGAAATGCGGAAGACTAAACCTGAGATTACCACTCCACAACACAGACTACCATACCACATAATTACTCTCCATACAAATAATCCCACTCTTCATAATTCCTATACACCAAATACCACATACTTTCTATCTACATAGTTTTACTGCACAACATACCACATCATTCCACTACACATAACCTACATCCACTCCACTCCAAAAACATTAGTAAAACACTTTTACATTTACAACACCAATAGCTCTAACTCTTGCAAATGCAAGATCTATTACATTACAAATGCTTCTTTGACTGGTAGTCGCATTTGCAGACTGGTGGATAAAGGGGGCTGGTCCTCCAACCAGCACTGAGGAATTCCGCTGTGCAGGACTCACAGGAGGTGCCAGGAGGGCTTCTTGGCCCCCAAAGTCCCTCAGGAGTAAAGTGAGCTTCATCCCCAACCTGTAGTGTGATAGGAGTTTCGGGGGATGAAGTCCACTTTAGTCCTGAGGTCCTCAGGACACAAGAGGACCTTATCGCCCCACTAGCAGTGAGCCAAGAGGCACGTTTACAGAGTGGTGTAAAAAGGGGCATGGCCTTTGACCACCTCTAAACAATCCCAATGTGTGGGGCTTACTGGAGGTACCTGGTGGTGTAGTTGCCCACAGGGACCCTCGGATTCAAGGGACCCCAACTTAGAACGCAAGATTCCGACTTTTCTTTTTTTTGTTGGAAGGGGGGCTGTGTGGCCCCCTTCTCTTAATATTTTGTGGGCCCTGGAGAGCCCATTCTCTGGGCCTGAGCCATTAAATATATATATATATTTTTTATAATGGGTAAGGGGCTGTGTGGCCCCCCTTATGAGGCCTTTTTCGGCCCTGGGTACCTCATCCCCCAGGGCTATGCCTCATTTTCTTTTTTTTAAATCTTTACGGGAGGGGGGCTCGCGACTCCACTTCCTGGGGACACCTTTGGCCTGGACCCATGTTGGGGACCACAGGGGGAGCCTCAATACCCAGCCGGTTCCCCATATCCCGCGGGATCCAGTTTTGCTTTTGGACAAGGGGAACTGCTGACATGCAGCTTCTCTTGTCCAAAAGCTATTCTGCTTCGCTTCATTGAAGCGAGAGCAGGTTTCCTGCTTTCGCTTCCATGAAGTGAAGCAGAGTTTGCAATGACACTCCCACCCTGTCATTGCAAACTGCAAAGTCCCGGGCGTGGGCACCCCAGGACATTGCTGGAGCCGGCTGCGGGGCTAGCAGTCCCCAGGGCCAAGGAGGGCTCCTGGAGGGGAGCCATGCAGCCCCCCTCCCAATGTAAACATAGCCCCAGGAGGTGGTGATCCCCGGGGCCCCACAAACGACCCCCAACCTTAATTTAAAATTGCTCTGGGGAGGTGGTGGTCCCTGGGGCAGTGTGGGGAGGGTCAGCAGCCCCCCCACACTTTCTATTTGAAGCAAAGCCACCGGGGAGGTGGCAGTCCCCGGGACTTGGGGGTCCACGGGGTGCCCCACCCCATAATAAGGAATGCCCTGGGGAGGTGGTAGTCTCCGGGGCAGCATGGGGGGAGGAATCTCCACACAGTTTTTTTAAAGAAGCCCCAGGGAGGTGGCAGTCCCCAGGGCTCCACGGGGGCAGTTTCCCCCTGCATATTATTTAAAAACCCCTAGGGAGGTGGAGGTCCCCGGGCAGCATGGGGGGGCAGGAGCCCACCATGCAGTTTTTTTAAAGAAGCCCTGGGGTGGTGGCGGTACCCACGGTTGTGGGGTGACTGCGTGCCCCTGTATAATATTTAAAAAGCACACGGTGAGGTGGCGGTCCTCAGGGCAGTGTAGGAGGGGCAGGATCCCCCATGCAGTTTTTTTTTTTAAAAAGCCCCGGGAAAGTGGCAGTCCCCAGTGTTGGCAGGATTGGCGCACCCAGCAGAATCCCACCATAAAAAATTAAAAAATGAAGGCTTTTTTTGGCCCTGGTGGTCCCTGTGGGACCCCCTGAGCAGGCCTGATGGGTCATGGTGTTTCTACCCTGCCCCCTTTTCTTCATTTGTAACCTTTTTACTTGTGACTCGGTTCTACCGACTCACAAGATGGCTGCCAACACTTTCTGGTTTGAAGTGTTGGCAGCCAATCAGAGTCAAGCTCATGCTCGGGAGGGTTCGCAGATCCACTGCGGTCACCAGATATATAATTTTCTTAAAAAAGAATATTTCAGGAACTACCAAACGGATTTACAACATTTAAAAAAAGAACGCTTTCCGAACCAAGAGCTAACTTTTTGCCAAATTTGTTGTAATTCCGTTCACCAGCTCGGGCTGTAGCTTTGTCTAAAATTTCCTAAGGAAATTAATACCGAGAAAACGTGTTTTGGGATCCCCTTTTTAGGACGAGCCTAGCGTTGCTTTGCAAGGCATGCAGTATTCAGTGGGGTATGGAAGCTTTGTGGAAGCTCCGCCCACCTTCCGTCTATCTTTCTCATTGGCTTTTGTCTTAAATGCTGCCTTCCGATTAGTTTGAGGCTTTTTAGACCCTACTCATGATGGCCATGTCCATCATTTGAATCCTTCCATGGCTACTGGCCCCTTTACTTCCAACACAATTTTCTTCACCTGCCTCCTCCTTCCCCCAGTCTGTGACTTCTCAGGACCCCCCTGCACTCCCGTTCATTCCTTCTCTCCCACCCGCACATCAGTTTTCAATGCAATAGGTCTTGTATAAATGCGGGGCCCATTGCATTGCCAATGCTTGTTTTTTTGCTGGAGTTTGTTTATTGTTTGTAGCTCTTGCTATTATTATTGTTTGTAGCTCTTGCTGTTATTGCTACAAAACCCCACACCTTTGAGGACAAACAGTTCCTCCAACCAGAGTCCTCCTTTGGTGTTGGCCATAGCGTGCATTGCCATTTCCAGTACAATATGTAGCCAAGTTAAAGTGCTGTTGGGTCCCATTTTGTTTAACCTCAAACATTCTGTTAATATAGATTTCTAACTTTAAGTCTAATATTTTTTTTTAAAACTCCCACTTTTTGGCTTTACCTGACATGCGAGGGCCGAAGGGAATATTTGATTTTAATTATAATATTTTTATATATAAAAGTCAATGTGCGTAATATTCATCTTATTTTTTTTAAATTGGTTGAAGACGCACATTGATGATTATATTTTGCTAAATATGTGATTTGAAAGCAGGACATGAGGGGGCGAAGTAAGGAGGGCACCATCCCAAGATGGCTGCTCTCGGGCCAGCTCACAGGATGAAGGGGGCGGGCAGCGTGAGCCTGACAGCAGCACCTTCCTTGCTTCCCTCATCTGGGTCAAGGTCTGCTGCGGCTGTGGGCGTGCTCCTGTCAGTGGTCAAAAGTTCTACGTGACTTTCACCGGGGCCGTCATGGCGACCAAGAGGGCACTGATCATCCTGGCCAAAGGGGCCGAGGAGATGGAGACCATTATCCCGACCGACATCATGCGGAGGGCCGGGGTAAGTGAGGGCAAGTTAAAGGAGATGGACTCTTTTTTGCAGATTTATACAAGAACACATTCTGGTTTTTTTTCAGTAGGCACAGGGAGATAAAGTGATTTGCCCAGAATCACAGGATGCTGAGCCGACGCCGAGACTCAAACCTAGTTTTCCAGCGCCAAAGTTGGCAGCTCTGGTCATAAGGCCACATCCTCTCCCCATTTGGAAACAGAGTGGGTTGCAGGGCAGTGACAACACAAAATGAGGAAGTTCCTCATGCAGATTATCGAAGAGGGGCCTTGAATCTCCCATATCTTGCCTATATTAATTTTCCTTGGGGGTGGGGGTCCCCATTCAACTCCCCTTTTGCGGGGGTTGGGGTGGTGGTATTATGTGGAGGGGTAAGCAGTATACATGGGCAAGAGAGAGGGGACGGTATAGAAATGGAAGAAGCGAGCAGAGGTTGAAGAATGTGTCCATGTGTAATGTAACTTGCTGCTTTTGTAAAGTCCTTCCATAGGGTAAAGTTCACTCTATATAAATCTGCGAAATAAAAGAGGCTTGGTAGCGCTTTGGAAAACATTCCCAAGCTTTTTTAACTATATGATCATAACAATCCCCGTATTCTTTGATTAAGAATACCCGTTCCTGCACTATTAATGACAACATTGAGTTGCTTCAGATGAAAAAGAAAGAAGGTGGCCTCATACGCTGTGAATAGTAGGTGTGTGCATTATATTCTACATGCTACTTCTGCGTGAAAGTCCAACAATATAGTAACAATATTTTATCTTTTTGGTTATGCGTCTTACTTTGCCCCACTCACCCATTTGAGCTCAGGATCACAGGTCTCATACTGTTTATGCACTTCAGCTGTGCAATTGATACCTTTGAGGGGGTGCGGAAAGCGAGGTGATGCTTACTGACTGTGAAGGAAGGATTGGCTGGAGAAACTGTGATAAAGAAGTAGAGAAAGGTAAAGAAATGGTGGGAAAGCGGGATAACAGCAAGAGCGAGAAGAATCAAGTGGGCAAAGGGGTAGCTGGAGAAGAGGGCTAGAGGTCTCGTGGTGAAGACGTTTTTGTGAACTTTAATATAGAGTCTTAAGTTTTAGCCGCAGGGAACACTAGGGTGGAACTTTTTAGATTCCTGTTCTGTTAATGGGTTAAGTGCAGCAGACCTAATTACACAGCTTGGTCGACTAAGTATCAAATTACGTGGCATATTGTGTCCCAATATTATTGTATTATTTTTCATGCTAACCACACCTTAAAACTGCTTACAACTGACCGCTATGGAGCCTTATCAATCACTAAGTATTGTACCAGCCCTAAACCATTCATCACCAGCTGAACAGACATGGAATTCCTGAAGCGATCTGACACATAAAGCTGGCCACTCGGAGGACCACACTCTAGTCCAGCACTGCAGGTCCCAATTAGCTACATTTTATTTGTGCGCTTGACATCTCACAATGGCACTCAGATTTGAGATGCTAGTAACAAAGTCCATCTGAGCCGATCCTCCCGGCCACTTCTCTCATCAAACATGCCTGCTCAGGACTATGAACTGTATAAATAATATCAGGCTGGACAACCTGGTGCAGTAACCATATAAATAGATTATGATCATATGAAATACTACAAAAAGACCTGCAAATTTGCTCAAAGCTTTGCACATACCAACATCGTGAGGTGCATGATTGTCTCAAGCAAATATAAACTTACTTTGTCTTATACTTATGTTGGTTATCTATTTACTTACTTATATACTATTGTGTGACCTCCTCTGATGTGTCTATCAAACATATCTTTTGTCTGGAATTTTTTCCTGAATTTTGACCTTCTGTCCTGAATTTTTGTCCTGAATTTAGACCTATTGTCCTGAATTTTTACACTCACCATCCTGAATTTGCACCCATGCCAATTGGTTACCCAGCACCACACATGACACCTTTTCAAGTAGCTTTTAAACAGTGGAAACTTGTATGTTTTTTATTGTTGTAACCTTTTGCTGCGTAACTTGCAGATTTCGTGTGTGAGCGCTGTAAATCCAGGGTTTTGCACAAAACACCACAGCTGTAAAATCCCATAATTCTACTTCTCCCATTGTAGTATGCCTACACAAATAGGAAACCTCATTAAGATGTGCTTGCATGTCTGCTGGTGCGAGCATGGTCCACTGAGCTGCCTGTCCTCCATAATAATGATGATGATGCCCTCCGTGTGTATTAAGCAATGACTTTTGGTTATAAACAAACACAATTGCCAGCTTTAGGAAAGTGTGTGATGGAGGAAACCAGCACTGATTTCATGGCGTAATGGAAACGAACATACAATTTTGCCGAAGGCCTTGAAAGAATCTTTTTTCAGGAATACAATGTCCCCCGTTTACTCTAACAAAAAAAGTAGTTCACTATTTTATTAATATTATAACTAATTAATTTATAAGTGGTTCATATCGCACTTCTACGTTAAAGCACTGCAAATAAAAGCTGTTTCTCACTACATGGCAAAGTCGGAGAACAAAACAATTTTAATGATTTATGATAGAAAACACTGCCTTTCTGGAGTGCCTGCCCTCATGTGGAAACAGAAAGGAAGCACCCGAGACATTAAATGTACATTTCATGACTCAAAAAGATTCCAAGAGTCATGGTAGGAAAGTTGATTCTTCTTATTTATTAAACATGAAATGATTCACGGCACTCAGTCACTTATGTCTCAATTCATATCCATCTGTACATATACACATATTTCGAAAAAAGAGTGACCATCAATCAGGGTTGGATTGGGATTAGAAATCGGCCCAGGCACATCGAAAAAAGTGGCCTACATTTGGATATTACCTTTCCTCAAAACACTGCTTCGGCGCAACTTCATAAAAAAAAAGGGGGGAACCCCCTGATTAGTTTAGACTGGTGAAACACACCTGAAAACAAGTGACGCCACTTTTGTTCAGGCCCCCTGCCCCGCTCAGTATGCACACATTAATGGGCCGGCCCATTGAGAGAAAGGGACTGACACCTCACCTCAGCCTGTTGCTAAACGGGAGTTAATGAGCGCCCAGCTGCCTCCAGGAAGGCCACTCAGACACCCACTGGGCCACTGGCTGTACCTGAACAACAGAGACACCACTCAAGTCGGCCTCTCAGACTGCTCAAACAAGCAGCCCACAGCTGTAACTCAGATGCAGGCCCCTCGGGCATTGACCGAGTGCCCACATTACCAATCCAACGCTGTGGTCAATCTATGTTTAGCCACAGAAAACCACCTTTTCAAGACTCAATTGCAACAATGAAGTTTCATCATCTCAAACCTTCACACATGGAAATGTTTTGTCTATATAAAAAATCTGGCCATAGCAACAAATACATCGGTGCTTAAATGTCACTGCTTGGAGCTGGCTAGGCAAACTGAAGAGCACAGTGGAAACAAATCTGCCGAAGGTCACACACAGAGTCAGAGGAGAAAGGGAACTTGATTGGGGTGCTTGGCACAAGGAGCAGAGAAGTCAGAGCTCAGATGGAACAGACACTCAAGAGAAACTTCAGCATTAAGAATAACCTAAACTCTGGGTCCCACTTTTAAAAAAAATATATTTTATTGGTATTTCCTTAATTGCATTACATAGACAATGATCATTAGCAAAACTTGTTATCATATTCCATTTGACATTTACTTCATATTCACATAGAAGTGGTGAACAATCAAATAACAGTATCTTACCCCAGCACATCATTGTGGGCCTCCTCTTTTCCCCCCATCCATACACCCATCTTAGACAATCATTGTGAATCAGAGAGCGAGAGTCCATAGTGTGTGAGCCAAGGTTTCCTTATTTTCCAGAACTTTTTAGGACAGCCCTGTGCTTTATAAGTCATCTTCTCCCCCAACGTATACATATCCATACTCTTTTTCCAGTCCACCAGAGATGGACTCGCCACAGCCCCCCATGACCTGACCAGGTCATGTTTCGCCACCACCAAACCTAGTTGAATCAGGGTCGCTTTGGTTTGGGGAGGTCCATTTCAGTGGATATTCCCAGTAGAATGAACTCTGGATTCAATGGAATTGTCTCTCCGAGAATAGCTCCCAGCTCCTCCAGCATGGTGGCCCAGTACAGTTGAATCTCAGAACATTCCCACACCGTATGCAAAAATTTACCCACTGACATCCTGCAACGCAAACAGTCCGGCATCTCTGCCCTCCATATTCTATGCAGACGCGCTCTGTCATAATATGCTCTATGCAAATATTTAAATTGAATCAGTCTGATCCGTGAATTAATGGCCACCTCCCAAGGATGCATCAACGCCATTTCCCAATCTAAATCCTCCATCTCCCCTAGTTCTGACTCCCATTTCGTTCGCAGCTCCTGCAGTGTATCAGGCTTGTTGTTAATGATCGTCCGATTGGTCCAGGAAACCTCTTTTCTACTAATTCCTCCACCAGAAGTCATCCTTCTAAAGGTGTGTATTCAGGGATTTCAGTGGCATCTATACATTGCGCCTGCCACGCATGAGCCTGCTGCAGATATTTGTAGTGTTGATTTTTGTTCATCGCATAATCGGCCTGAAGATATGTGAAAGTGACCAGCTCTCTATGATATAGTATGTCCCTGAGGTGTGAAATGCCGAGCAGGTCCCATAGTTGGAAGCCTTTCAATTTTGTGATTTCCCTCAACCTGTTTCCCACCCAAAGCAGGGTTTCCCTGGTGACCCGGCTTTCCCATTTCATCTGTCTTTCAGCCTGTTTCCATGATGTGACCACGATCCAAGTTGCCGTCAGTAACTGTGCTGCACCTTTCCCCCATATATATAATGTGTGTATGGGGGCTTAATGAACTGTGGGTGTTTAAGTACGTACGTAGGGTGATCCCTCTCTACATATTACCAGTCATTCACAACAAACAGATGGGCTGCCCAATAATACGCACAGAGATCGGGCAAGGAGATACCGCCATTATATTGGTTGCCTTGTAACGTCGCCAATGCTATCCTCTGAGGTTTCCCGGCCCAGAGAAATGTCCGTAGCACGTCATCAATCTTATTGAACACCTCAGCCGGTATTATCTGATAGGTATTTTGCAGTACATAAAGGAATTTTGGGAGCACTATCGTCTTGTACATTGCTGCCTTGCCTAGTAACGTCAGTGGTAGGGTCTTCCATCTCTCCACATCAGCGCAGAACTCCCGGAGTACCCTGTAGAGATTATGAGTCAGTGCCATTGTCATATTTGTTGTGAGTGCCATTGTCATATTTGTTGTGACGTAGATCCCTAGGTACTTTATGCCCTCACGTGCCAACTTGAGTTGGCTTGGACCGAGGGGATAATTACCACTCTTATCTGCTGGGTACAGGCATGATTTTCCCCAGTTAATTTTGTACCCCGCGTGTGCACCATACACCTCACAACTGTCCATGATGGTGGGGAGTGTCGTCACCGGATTTGTAACATATATTAATATATCGTCGGCATATAAAGATATGCGTTCGTCTGTTGATTCCGTCACACCACTCCTAAAACCTGTTATGTCTGGGTGCGTTCGGATCACACAGGCAAGTGGTATCAGCACCAGGGCAAAGAGCAGGGGGGATAGTGAGCATCCCTGTCTGGTACCCTTACCTATCAGGAATTATCGTGACCCTACCCCATTAACTCTAACCTTTGCCAGGGGTCTTTCATAGAGAACCGCAACCCAGCATCGAAATACCAGACCAAACCCAAATTCTTCCAAGGTAGACATGAGGAAAGGCCAGTGGACTGTGTCAAATGCCTTCTCGGCATCAAGGGATAGGATTAGATGCGGTTCCTCCCTTTTATTCACCACTTCCAATCAATTGTGTAGACTCCTCAGGTTAAGCCTCCTCGATCTTCGGGGCATAAAACCAGACTGATCTCTATGAATGAGGTTAGTGATTACGGCTGTGAGTCTATTTGCTAATATTCTGGCCAGTATCTTAGTTTCCATGTTTATAAGAGAAATGGGGCGATACGAGCTATATGCCTGTGGTTGCCTGTCCTGTTTAGGGATAACCGCGATCGTGGCTGTCCGCAAGTCTCTTGCGAGGCTCCCCACTTCATGCGCCTCCAAGTATAACTGGAGGAGGTAGGGGCCAAAGAGCATTGAGTGTTGCTTAAAGAATTCCGAGGGTAGCCCATTGGGCCCTGGGGCCTTCCCAGTTTTCAACTGGTGAACGGCTGCCATTATTTCTTCTACTGTGATCTTGTCATCCGACATCTTTGCCTCAATATCGTCTAGCTTGGGGAGGTTGATTGTCCTAAGATACGCTTGAATCTGCGACAGCTCAGCTAAGTCACGGGGGTATAGAAGGTCTCATAGTAGTCTGCAAAGGCGTTGGCTATTGCGACTGGGGTCAGATGAGCTTGTCCATTCTCCGCCAGTATCGCCGACACCCATCTACTGTCGAGCTCCTTCTTACTAAGCCACGCTAGTAATCTGCCTGTCTTCTCTCCCACATTGTACAGACGCCGGTGCATGCCTTGTATCGCTTGCTGTGCATCCCTTCTGGCTAGTGTGAAATATTCCTGTCTGAGTAGTTGGAGGCTATGTAGGAGGGAGGGATCAGTATCCGTACCTACCCACATTTCAAGCTGTAGCAAGCGGGATTCCAACCCTGTAATCTCCTCCTCCGCTTTCCGTTTTTTGTGTGCTATAATGTTCTGCTCTCGGTCCCGTAGTACTGGTTTGTATGCCTCCCATAATGTAATGGCCGAGTCCACCGACCCTGCATTTTCCCTAAAATACAGCTCTGTGTCCACCCTGATTTCCCTGGCAACCTGGGGGTCCTTAAGTTCCCAAGGGTTCAGTTTCCATTCCCCATTCTGTCGTCGTGTACGGGTACCCACTCTGAGCCACAAAGGTGAGTGATCCGACAAGCCTCGCGCCAAATATTCTATTTGAGTATATCCCTCAATTCACCCGCTGGTGCAAGTATGTATTCTATCCTGGAAAATGCATTGTGTTCCTTTTGAATAAAAGAAATAAGCTCTAGTCTGGGGATGTTGTCTACGCCATATGTTTGTGAGTGCCAGTGTATCTGCAAACCTTTTGAGCGGTGTCTCTATGGGAACCATTAATGGGACCGTTGTGCGGTCACATGTGTAATTCATCACATCATTGAAGTCTCCCCCAATTATGTATGCGTGAGAGCCCGCCTCCAGTAAAATAGCTGCAAGCTTTTCCATTGTTTGTCTTTGGAGATTGGGTGGTGTGTACACACTAATAAATGTGATGTGTCTTCTATTCCATACTACCTTGACCGCTACATATATACAGTTTGAATCTATCCATGTGCGTTCCAGTCTGAAGGACGGGTTTTTCCTTATGAGAAACGCCACACCTCGTGCCCCTGTGGATAATCTCACGTGAGTCATCGTTTAATATGCACCTCTTCCTAAGAATCCACACTGGGTGCCTTTTAAGTGAGTCTCCTGTAGGAGAATAACATCAGGTTTCAATCTTTTAAAGTATGCTGCCACTAGCCCTCTCTTAACCTTGTTCCCCATCCCGTTAACATTCCAGGATAGGATTGAATACATTCCCATATTATGAGTAGTCATCTCTGTGACGCACTATGTCCAGCCCATTAGTGAGTCTCCCACCCCCTCACCACTGCTGTTGCTTCTGCAATGTCTTGAAGTTTGCCGTTCTAGTAGTCTGCCACCTGTCTGGAATGTCTACATTTGTGCTTTTGTTCAAAACAAAACAAAACTCCCCACCACCCTGAACACAGAACCCAAGATAAAAGTCAACGCCTGCCATACCCCCCTCCCCACACTCTGTAGGATCCCCCACTACTCCCAAACTTGTAAACAGGACAACACTGATGCTGGTAAACTCCCTCAGAGGTCTGTAGCCCACCCTCCCTCCCCCACACATTTAACTACCCCACACCACAGAAAGAAAAGAAAACAACAACAATTCGCTGTATACTTCCCTGTCTCTCAGCAAAGTCCCAAATGTTCTCTATGCCTCCCACACAATACAGGGTCTCTTGGAGGGTATCTGGCCCTATAGCTTCATTCCTCCTCGCTAATACTTGGGTGCTGCTGCTGCATGGATCCCCCCGGGGGACCCGAGTCCGAAGCCTCCACCTCTTGAATGGTTTCCAGAAGAGGGTGTGTTGCCTCCAAAGTCCGGGGATCAAAGTTCTCCGATTGATCAGAGTCTCATGGCTTCCGGACCATGAGGATGTTCTTGATGTGCATTCCAGGGCTGTGTCATCATCTGAGTTCGACATGGTGTCTGTTTGGTTCCTGGGCCTCAGGGACCTTCCCGGCATACCTATGGCTGACGTCTGGCGCTTGATCACTCGTTTCTGTCTCTTTGCCCGAGGTTTCTCCCAACCAAGGCTTTGTGACCTAGAGGCAGACAAGGGAGCAGGAGTCAGTGCCCACGTTGCAGCCGGGGCCGTTCCTCAATCCAGGACCACGTCTCCTCTGGTGATTGGAAGAAGTGCATGGTATCTTGAAAAATAACTTTAAGTTTGGCCGGGAAAAGCAGCATATACTGAATCAAAAGGGCACAAAGCTTCACTTTGATGGGATCAAAGGTGCGCCGTTGTTTTTGAACATCATGTGAGTAATCAGGGAACACCATCACCCTTGTATTCTTGTACTTTATCTCCCCTTTTTTCCGTTGTTCCTGCAGTATCAGGTCCCGGTCTTGAAAGTTTAAAGAAAGAGCTATCAACAGCTGAGGGGGGGACCCTGGTGGCCGAACCCCAGGCATCCTATGCACCCTTTCTATAACAAAGCAGGATGAGAACTGCACAACAGGAAGGGCATCCTTAAGAAAAGTCATGAAAAATGACCCGGGTCACCATGCTCCGCATTCTCCAGAAATCTTACAAAACATAAGTTGTTTCTGTGGGCCCTGTTTTCGGCATCGTCTACCCTCCATATCACCTCCTTCACTGCAGCCTGAAGATCCTTTACATCTTTATTTGCGGTCCTTGAGGTGTCCTCTAGCTCTGAGACACGTTATTCCCCTTCCTTCACTCGCTTGGAGACCTTGCGTAAGTCTTGGCGCAGAACAGAGACTTCACTCCGCACCTCTGCCAATTTGTCCTCCATACTCTCACAGGAGGCTCGGATTGCGTTCAGAATTTCGTCCGTGTCTAGGCCCCCCTCTGCCCCAGCAGTTATGGGTAGACCATTTGTGTAATGGTTCATCTTCCCCTGTTTGGTCGTCTTGGGGCCTTTATCTTTCGCCATCATGGGTAAACACTAAGTAATCCATCGCTCCCCTTAAGTAAGACCCGCCTCTCAGCACACTTATGTTGGGGTCCCTGCAGCGGGGAAAACCCCTACCAGGACACTCCCACTCTCGGCGTGACTGATGACCCGGAGGGGGGAAGAGGGAGAACGCCCCTTAAGACGCAGATCCTCAGCAGGGCGGAGCACCGGCACCCTCAGAACCTCCAGTGGCACCACGCAGCATAGCTGTGTCCCTCTCGCCGTCTTTTAAAGAATCACCAGGTCAGCTACTGAATCTGCCACCCCACACTCCAGGGATTAATGCCTCAGATGCAGTCCCAATGGGTCACAGGGTATTAAGGCTGCTACAATGAATCAGTGTTGGGGAGGAGAACACAGGAATCCTCTCGCCTGACTGCAGCTGCCCCTTACTTTCAGCGTCTGCCTCACTCACTGCCTGTTGCAGAGAAAACAGGCCCAGGTGGAGATTGCTGTGGGCCCGTGCAAGCAACTAGCCTCAAGACGGTATTCCGTAGGCAGGGGGGCTATTCAGCATCGTCCACAATCTCCCATACTCTGGACATATATGAGCGGGTCGCGCCTCCCCACAATGCTCTTCTCGCCCCAAGTCTCTCTCTCGCACTGTAGGGTTCAAGTGCTGACCCGCCTCAGCCCTTAGCTATACCTTATTATCTCCGCTGCGGCCCCGCGGTTACCAGGCTTCACCGGAGGCTCACCGTGGTGCGCCCATCCTGTCTCACTGCAGTGTCAGCGGGGCACCGGCAGCCACCGCGCGGCTCTGAATTAGAGCCTTGTAGATTACCGTCACTGCTGTGGGGGCAGGGCGGACCTTAACAGCTGTCCCCAAGACCACGATCCCGGCCCTCAAACTCCACTAGCAGGACGCCGGGCGGGTGGAGCGGTGGCTCCGCCACTGCACCTAGAACCTCACCCTGGCCTGCCCCCGCCGCCATCTTCAATCTCTGTATTCTGGATTTATTAATTCTCTAGTTTTGGTAACACTGGGAGACCAGGCACTACCCTTGGCCACTTGTTATCTCTGATTACTTACCGGTAAGCTTTATTTTGAGTCTCTATTTTAGTCCCTCTGAAATCCCTGACATATAAGGGATTTTTCTTAGTGGCTATCTCCTCCGGATGGAGGTTGGGAAAAATTGATGTCTTATTGTTGACTAGGACATTACCACCAGGAACCATTGAAGAACCACAGACCTTGATGAGTGGCAGCCTAAGTACTAGGTTGCAAGAGCTATTAAATATACCTATTATATCAGGAGACTCCTTTTATTCTAGCCTGGGAACACTTTTAGTGGTGACCTTGTATTCCATCTTTGCACCAGGACTGTAGTTTGGTGCCCTGCATAACCTTACATAAATATGCTTTGTCCAATGTGTAAATCTTTTATTGTTTGCTCCAGTTAACAAAAGGAGATGTTGACGCCTTAGAAGATTCTAAAATCAACTGTAACTCTGCATCATAGGACCACACTGGCCATATAATTTTGCTACATTACAAGCAATAAGAGTTTTGCTTTAGGCCCAGATCACATTTCTAAACACGCTTACATAGTGATATACTTAATTGTCACAGAGAACTTCCTATTATCAAACTCAACTTTTTGGTGTCAAAGTTCACCTCTGCACTTTATTTACTCTTCACATAGGTGTACAATTTTACTTTATATCAAGTAACCAAACTCCTGCGTGGTGTAGAATTTTTGAGGGGGTGCATCTGAATATTTGAAGGGGTGTTCAGACAGTGATACATTTATAGCAAAGGAGATCTACGCTGCAGTTATGTACAATAATATGCTGTATCATTAAATACTTATAAGGTCCCAAAGGTGAGGCTGATTGCATTGCAAATGCTTGTTTTCTCAGACCTCGCTTGACGAATCACCCCAAAACTTTCGGGACTGGAGCTGATTGGAGCGCCTCATTTATTTTGAAAATTCTGTGAAGATTCGTCAAAGGGAGCCAAAAATATGGGGAAATCAAAAAATGCTTTTCCTATGGAAGCTTGGTCCTAGCTATAACTACCTACCGGCGACCGCCAGAAGGTAATATATAAATATAAATATATATATTCACTGAAAAAAACATTGGCTACAGGGACGCTATAGTTAGAAATTATCATTTAAAAAACCATAGAAATTCACAGAAAAAAACAAAGGTTTCAGGGAAGTTATAATTAGAAATTAGCATTTAAAAAACCACAGATATTCACTGAGAAAAACCACATGTTTCAGGGACGTTATAGTTAGTTGGACATTTCACTCGTACAAAACCAGAGAAATTCGGCCGTTATAGTTAGTTGAGCTTACTATAACTTGCGCCCCACAATGCACTGCTGATGACATTACATATTACATCACTCATGAAATGGTCAGTGATATCACTGATGACATCACTGATGACATCTCAAATGACATCACTGATGACATCATCCACCTCCTCAAAGCCAAAAATAACCTTTGATACACCCACTCTAAAATACAGACTGTCATTCTCGAAACCATAGACGCACCAATACCAGTTACTACATACCCACTCACTGATTCGTAGGTCTGCATACACATCCACTCCCTCATCCATACCGTCACTCATACATGCAGTCACTCATCAATACAGTCACTATCATATTCACTCATACACCCATATAGACACTCACACACCGCCACTCACCCATAGTTACTCGAACAGCTAGTCAGACATGCAAAGAATCAATCACACTCCAATTTACTCACATACACAATTATACACACACCACATCACTTATTTATACAGATACTAACACTTACTAACTCCCTGGATGTACAACTCCTCACTGATTTTTATAATTAATCTATTTCTAATATCATGGATGCTATTGCCCCTCTACAGCAAAAGATTGCCTTTTAAAAAATGTCCAAACCTTGGTTCAACACTGACCTAAACTCGGAACGTCGTAAGCTGAAGGCGGCCAAAAGATCATGGAGATCCATGCCTTCCATCGAACATTTAAAGCTGCTTAGAGCTATCAGGAATTCTTACAACAAAAAAAGTAAACTCTGCAAAAGCTGATTTTTTCAGGTCCCAACTCAATCAAGCGAACAGCTGCCCTAAGAAACTATTTGAAATCATTAAACAACAATCGGTCAAGGCACCCAACCTCCATGACCTTGGTGATGGCTCTCACACATGTGACGATTTAGCTGCCTTCTTCTCTCAGAAAACTAACAGCATCAATTTAGACATTGACTCGAAGCCACAACTCTACCTACCCACCAAAAATCATTTATCCTCCCTGGTTTAAGCCTCAAAACCAACGCATCCTGGCACACTTTTACTCACCTCAATGAAAGTGACATATACAACACCCTCCTTGCAATCAATCTGTCTAACCACTTCAGCGACCCTTTTCCACCTCCAATCTCTTCAAGGAAATAAAAGCCTCCATCCTCCCCTTATGTTCCAAAATCATCAATGCTTCACTAGTGCAAGGCACAATCCCAAACTGTCTAAAAGCAGCTCAGGTCTCCCCTATCCTAAAAAAAAAAAACTAACGCAGACTGATCTGATTTGAATAACTTCCGCCCCATTTCCTACATCCCTACACTGGCAAAACTTCTTGAAAATGCATAATAACTCAACTCTGCTCACACATAGAGAAATTTCAACTGTTGGATCATCATCAGTCTGGCTTCAGGAAAGGACACAGCACCAAATCGGCACTCACGCACATCACGGATGACATCTTAAAATTCCTAGACCCTAATGAATCCTGCTTATTGATCCTCCTAGACTTATCTTCTGCCTTTGACACTGTGAATCACATCCAGTACAATTTACTCTGGAACACAAAATGGGCCTTCCCGGGACAGTATTGAAGTGGTTCACTTCCTTCCTTCAAAACAGATCCCAAAGAATAAAGTTGAATCACTCTCTTTCTGATTCCCACTCAGTATCTATGGGGGTCCGCACTATCACCCATACTATTCAATTTATTCTTGGAACCGTTAGCAAATGCCTTCAACTCCGCGAACATACTTTTTCATATGTATGCGGATGACACTCAACTCTATCTAAAAATCTCCTCCCCAGAAGACATCATCTCACTCAACTCAATCTTGATGAACACTCAAAATTGGTTCACGGACAACTACCTCATGCTCAACACATCCAAAACGGAATTCCTTCTCATCGCTCCCCCAATCGCATTCCCTAGACTGACCTTTGGATGAAACACTTCACTGCCTTAAACTATTCTCCTCACATTATTGAATCAGCTAAATCGCTCGGAATCACACTAGACTTGCACTTGAATATGAAGAACCAAATCAGCAATACAACCAAGGGAGTCAAACATAAGTTGAATATACTAAGGAATCTCAAACCATTCCTTCCACAGAAAGATGTCAAATTGGCGGTACAAGCTTCAGTTTTGCCAAGACAAGATTAGGGCAGTTTCATACAATGTGGTCTCCACAAACTGAGCTTTGCCCCTTTAAGGGCTACCCTTAATGCTGCAGCGAGGCTGATTTCTGGGACAAAAAGAAAAGAACACATTCCCCCAGCTCTAAAGTCCCTAAACTGGTTACCATACGAGGCCAGAATTCACCTAAAAATTTCCTGTATGAAGCACAAAGCCCTCAACTTGAAGACCCCTATCTATCTGGCTCAGAAACTAGAACTATCAGGGGGCTGCAGAGCGTCACGAAGTGCAAGTACAATGCTCCCGAAACCACAGCTTTTCCACAAAAAGAGATCGAGTAACAGAGCCTTTTCCGGCCTTGCTCCCAAGATTTCAAACTCTCTTCCTACAGAAATCCATACAATCTCCTCGACAGCTACCTTCAAAAAAAGTTTAAAAAATCCTAATGCTCAAGTGACTGTCTGAATAGGCCTTGACAAGTAGACTACATTGCTGCCCTCCATTCGCTCATCTTGATTGACTTTGGACTTTGGATTATATACCCGGGAATGCCATTGTTTAGCGTGCATTGTATTTATATATATTTGAATGTTCCTCACCCATTGCTTTGTCCGCCCTAAACTTATGTGAAGGTTTACGACAACTACTGGATTCTTGCACGCGTCTTGTATAATTATGTAAAGAACAAATGTTTTTGCTTCCCAATACTGTATGCCTCTCACCCATAATTGTGAACCGCACTAATACCCGTAAATGTCATGTTCGCGCTATACAAAACTTTATAAAGAAAAAAATTATTGACTTCGGAAAATGGGTGTAAAACATTGAAACTACAGTTTAACCAACAATAATGTTCACATGAGATCAGTAAGTTTAGGTAAATTTTTCAATTGGTGTACCACAATCGCAACTATTTTTGAAAAAAGACAGTTAGTCATGTAAACAGTAAGAATATACATAATGTGTGAATCATAAATGATCATTGTTAATGCAATCAAACCAAAAAAAGCACTCAGTGCTAAAAAGTGACCAAACAGAGCAAAAAACATGGCGGTCCCTTACAAAGTGTGATAAAATGAAAAATGGCAACAGATAAAAACAGGCCTGAATTAGGAGTGAGCGATACATTCCACCACACTGGTGGAGTTCAAGGAGTTTTGGCCACTCCAATTAATGCTTGTAAAGTGGATTTCCAGGCAAACTCTAAAGACCACCGCATGGCAGAGTTTTTCCGCACACACAGCTCACCAACAGTAAGTCGGAAAATGAGAAATGGCAACCCCTAGCACACCTAACATCATTTTAGGGCTCTAGGCGGGCACCCAGTGAGATTTTCTCAACACGGGCAGCCGCAACCATTTGCGGTGAGAAAGCTGCCACTCAAGTAGAAAATCTACGCAGGGTGCCCTCTGTCACCCTGCGTAGTGCCATTCAAGCTGAATTTGGAGCGTGAAACAAACTTTCAGCACTAAAAATCAGTGCGAGCAGCGGGACGTGCTGATTTCTGGCTGTTCGCTGAACTCTGTGAAATCTTTCACAATTTTCATGTATGTCTATGGAATTTTGCGAGTTCATCATCAAAACTGTCACAGCTTGTCTCATTGTTTTAAAGTAACCCTTTTTTATTAGGTGAAAACCTCACTTTTAAATATTTGAGAGTTACTCCTATGTTGCCTTGTAGCCCACAGGGTAGGGTGCATGTATTTAAAAGTCAATGATTCAGAAAAGGGGGGTGGTGATGAACAGAGTGTCTGAATTAAGCAGACCACTCTTACCCAGTCCAAAGATCAGGGCTTGATCCATCACCGTTATTTATCTCACTGCCCCACCCCAGCTCAGAACCTGGCTATATGCAAATTAGTCTGTCCCTGGCCCAGTGCATCATGGAAACAGGGCAGACCAAACTACCAAGCCAATTCTTCACCAGAAAGGAGACAAGCTACCGGGGACCGGTTTCTGGCATTTCAGCCTCTTCGGCCCGGCTTGCTTGAATCCTGATGGAGCAGTGAGAAAGGGACTCATGTCTGAGTATACCCTGCCACACCTATAGTGGCCAAAAACGATTCAGAAAAGGGGGGTGGTGATGAACAGAGTGTCTGAATTAAGCAGACCACTCTTACCCAGTCCAAAGATCAGGGCTTGATCCATCACCGTTATTTATCTCACTGCCCCATCCCAGCTCAGAACCTGGCTATATGCAAATTAGTATGTCCCTGGCCCAGTGCATCATGGAAACAGGGCAGACCAAACTACCAAGCCAATTCTTCACCAGAAAGGAGACAAGCTACCGGGGACCGGTTTCTGGCATTTCAGCCTCTTCGGCCCGGCTTGCTTGAATCCTGATGGAGCAGTGAGAAAGGGACTCATGTCTGAGTATACCCTGCCACACCTATAGTGGCCAAAAACGATTCAGAAAAGGGGGGTGGTGATGAACAGAGTGTCTGAATTAAGCAGACCACTCTTACCCAGTCCAAAGATCAGGGCTTGATCCATCACCGTTATTTATCTCACTGCCCCATCCCAGCTCAGAACCTGGCTATATGCAAATTAGTCTGTCCCTGGCCCAGTGCATCATGGAAACAGGGCAGACCAAACTACCAAGCCAATTCTTCACCAGAAAGGAGACAAGCTACCGGGGACCGGTTTCTGGCATATCAGCCTCTTCGGCCCGGCTTGCTTGAATCCTGATGGAGCAGTGAGAAAGGGACTCATGTCTGAGTATACCCTGCCACACCTATAGTGGCCAAAAACGATTCAGAAAAGGGGGGTGGTGATGAACAGAGTGTCTGAATTAAGCAGACCACTCTTACTCAGTCCAAAGATCAGGGCTTGATCCATCACCGTTATTTATCTCACTGCCCCATCCCAGCTCAGAACCTGGCTATATGCAAATTAGTCTGTCCCTGGCCCAGTGCATCATGGAAACAGGGCAGACCAAACTACCAAGCCAATTCTTCACCAGAAAGGAGACAAGCTACCGGGGACCGGTTTCTGGCATTTCAGCCACTTCGGCCCGGCTTGCTTGAATCCTGATGGAGCAGTGAGAAAGGGACTCATGTCTGAGTATACCCTGCCACACCTATAGTGGCCAAAAACGATTCAGAAAAGGGGGGTGGTGATGAACAGAGTGTCTGAATTAAGCAGACCACTCTTACCCAGTCCAAAGATCAGGGCTTGATCCATCACCGTTATTTATCTCACTGCCCCATCCCAGCTCAGAACCTGGCTATATGCAAATTAGTCTGTCCCTGGCCCAGTGCATCATGGAAACAGGGCAGACCAAACTACCAAGCCAATTCTTCACCAGAAAGGAGACAAGCTACCGGGGACCGGTTTCTGGCATTTCAGCCTCTTCGGCCCGGCTTGCTTGAATCCTTATGGAGCAGTGAGAAAGGGACTCATGTCTGAGTATACCCTGCCACACCTATAGTGGCCAAAAACGATTCAGAAAAGGGAGGTGGTGATGAACAGAGTGTCTGAATTAAGCAGACCACTCTTACCCAGTCCAAAGATCAGGGCTTGATCCATCACCGTTATTTATCTCACTGCCCCATCCCAGCTCAGAACCTGGCTATATGCAAATTAGTCTGTCCCTGGCCCAGTGCATCATGGAAACAGGGCAGACCAAACTACCAAGCCAATTCTTCACCAGAAAGGAGACAAGCTACCGGGGACCGGTTTCTGGCATTTCAGCCTCTTCGGCCCGGCTTGCTTGAATCCTGATGGAGCAGTGAGAAAGGGACTCATGTCTGAGTATACCCTGCCACACCTATAGTGGCCAAAAACGATTCAGAAAAGGGGGGTGGTGATGAACAGAGTGTCTGAATTAAGCAGACCACTCTTACCCAGTCCAAAGATCAGGGCTTGATCCATCACCGTTATTTATCTCACTGCCCCATCCCAGCTCAGAACCTGGCTATATGCAAATTAGTCTGTCCCTGGCCCAGTGCATCATGGAAACAGGGCAGACCAAACTACCAAGCCAATTCTTCACCAGAAAGGAGACAAGCTACCGGGGACCGGTTTCTGGCATTTCAGCCTCTTCGGCCCGGCTTGCTTGAATCCTGATGGAGCAGTGAGAAAGGGACACATGTCTGAGTATACCCTGCCACACCTATAGTGGCCAAAAACGATTCAGAAAAGGGGGTGGTGATGAACAGAGTGTCTGAATTAAGCAGACCACTCTTACCCAGTCCAAAGATCAGGGCTTGATCCATCACCGTTATTTATCTCACTGCCCCATCCCAGCTCAGAACCTGGCTATATGCAAATTAGTCTGTCCCTGGCCCAGTGCATCATGGAAACAGGGCAGACCAAACTACCAAGCCAATTCTTCACCAGAAAGGAGACAAGCTACCGGGGACCGGTTTCTGGCATTTCAGCCTCTTCGGCCCGGCTTGCTTGAATCCTGATGGAGCAGTGAGAAAGGGACTCATGTCTGAGTATACCCTGCCACACCTATAGTGGCCAAAAACGATTCAGAAAAGGGGGGTGGTGATGAACAGAGTGTCTGAATTAAGCAGACCACTCTTACCCAGTCCAAAGATCAGGGCTTGATCCATCACCGTTATTTATCTCACTGCCCCATCCCAGCTCAGAACCTGGCTATATGCAAATTAGTCTGTCCCTGGCCCAGTGCATCATGGAAACAGGGCAGACCAAACTACCAAGCCAATTCTTCACCAGAAAGGAGACAAGCTACCGGGGACCGGTTTCTGGCATTTCAGCCTCTTCGGCCCGGCTTGCTTGAATCCTGATGGAGCAGTGAGAAAGGGACTCATGTCTGAGTATACCCTGCCACACCTATAGTGGCCAAAAACGATTCAGAAAAGGGGGGTGGTGATGAACAGAGTGTCTGAATTAAGCAGACCACTCTTACCCAGTCCAAAGATCAGGGCTTGATCCATCACCGTTATTTATCTCACTGCCCCATCCCAGCTCAGAACCTGGCTATATGCAAATTAGTCTGTCCCTGGCCCAGTGCATCATGGAAACAGGGCAGACCAAACTACCAAGCCAATTCTTCACCAGAAAGGAGACAAGCTACCGGTTTTTTAGCTCATTGCACCATCCCAGTTTCAGAACCTGGCTGTATGCAAATTAGTCTGTTCCTGTCCCAGTGCATGATGGGAACAGGGCAAACCAAACTACAAAAGCCAATTCTTACACTGGGAAGGAAACAAGCTTCTAGAGTACTCTGCTTGATTCAGAGACTCTGTCCATCACCACCCCTTGTTGTAAATAATTTTGTCCACCCTAAGCGTGGAAGGGTATACTCAGATGTGAGTCCCTTGCTCATTGCACCATCAGGATTCAAGCAAGCCGGGCCGAAGACGGCTGAAATGCCAGAAACCGGTCCCCGGAAGCTTGTTTCCTTCCCAGTGTAAGAATTGGCTTTTGCAGTCTGGTCTGCCCTGTTCCCATGATGCACTGGGCCAGGGACAGACTAATTTGCATACAGCCAGGTTCTGAAACTGGGATGGTGCAATGAGCTAAAAAACGGTGTTGGATCTAGCCCTGATCTCTTGACTGGGTGAGAGTATTCTGATTAATTCAGAGACTCTGTCCATCACCACCCCTTGTTGTTAATATTTTTGTCCACCCTAAGCGTGGAAGGGTATGCTCAGATGTGAGTCCCTTGCTCATTGCACCATCAGGATTCAAGCAAGCCGGGCCGAAGACGGCTGAAATGCCAGAAACCGGTCCCCGGAAGCTTGTTTCCTTCCCAATGTAAGAATTGGCTTTTGCAGTCTGGTCTGCCCTGTTCCCATGATGCACTGGGCCAGGGACAGACTAATTTGCATACAGCCAGGTTCTGAAACTGGGATGGTGCAATGAGCTAAAAAACGGTGTTGGATCTAGCCCTGATCTCTTGACTGGGTGAGAGTATTCTGCTTAATTCAGAGACTCTGTCCATCACCACCCCTTGTTGTGAATATTTTTGTCCACCCTAAGCGTGGAAGGGTATGCTCAGATGTGAGTCCCTTGCTCATTGCACCATCAGGATTCAAGCAAGCCGGGCCGAAGACGGCTGAAATGCCAGAAACCGGTCCCCGGAAGCTTGTTTCCTTCCCAGTGTAAGAATTGGCTTTTGCAGTCTGGTCTGCCCTGTTCCCATGATGCACTGGGCCAGGGACAGACTAATTTGCATACAGCCAGGTTCTGAAACTGGGATGGTGCAATGAGCTAAAAAACGGTGTTGGATCTAGCCCTGATCTCTTGACTGGGTGAGAGTATTCTGCTTAATTCAGAGACTCTGTCCATCACCACCCCTTGTTGTTAATATTTTTGTCCACCCTAAGCGTGGAAGGGTATGCTCAGATGTGAGTCCCTTGCTCATTGCACCATCAGGATTCAAGCAAGCCGGGCCGAATACGGCTGAAATGCCAGAAACCGGTCCCCGGAAGCTTGTTTCCTTCCCAGTGTAAGAATTGGCTTTTGCAGTCTGGTCTGCCCTGTTCCCATGATGCACTGGGCCAGGGACAGACTAATTTGCATACAGCCAGGTTCTGAAACTGGGATGGTGCAATGAGCTAAAAAACGGTGTTGGATCTAGCCCTGATCTCTTGACTGGGTGAGAGTATTCTGCTTAATTCAGAGACTCTGTCCATCACCACCCCTTGTTGTTAATATGTATTTAAAAGTCAGACATGTAGAAAATTATTATTCCCACGTTACTACAGTGACAATGGCCTAAAGGCTATTTTTACTGTTGTATGTTGAAAACCAGATTACAGAATAAATACTAATACTCCTACCCCAGTAACGGGAAAAGGTAGAACAATTATGAAACCACTATTCTCAATAGCTACTAAAAATCCAATTCAATTACAGAGTTGGATATGTAATAAATAGTAAGGAATAGTAACTTTTAGAACACAACCATTTATCTTCCTGAAATGTCATAAGGTTAATTAGCATAAGCTTCTCCAAACTACCAGCCTGTGCTCAATATGTGGGAAAACGATGTGAAATGATGCTCAAAAGAAAACAATAGGCTGACCTGAATGAGCAGAAATGACTCTTCTGCATGCCACAGAATATTCACAGGGGAAGCTCTACCCATCTTGTTGACACCAGGCTGTGAAATCCAGCTTTACATGTCTGTTGAGCCACGTGTTACAATTGGGGTGTACTTGAAATGGAGAGAACCAGACGCTAAGAGAATTCTTGTGTATCATTTGTCTAGTTGCTGAAGGACACTGCCTTTGTCCTGCTTCAAGCCGGAGTTTAGTGTTAGATGTTTGAGGAAATTTCTGATTGTCTTACTTGGCCCCCCTGCTACAAGCTGGTGAATCCTATAAAGCTGGACACTGTGAAAAGATTCCAGGTGGACTGAACCTGAAACATTTGGCATCTGTGACCTCTGCGAAGGACCTTAGGAGGTAGAACCCCATTCCACTTGAAATCCAAGGACATAAAGATCTCCAAGAATCCTAAGGCTGATCCCCTGGGTGGCTCCAGGAAAATTAGAAAGCTGAAAAAGACATTCCTGTGAATAATCCCAGCTGACCAATGGCAACTGGAACTATACTGGAGTTTGTTATTGCCCTCTGTTTGATGCACTGGAAGTCTACAAGTCCTCTCCTGACTTACTGGAGGTCTTGAAGTGAACTCCTTTGCCTGTTTGGGCACCAAGAGGTTTGCCCACTTTTTTAAAACGCTTGCTCCAAAGCTTCAAAGTGATCAACCGTGAATAGTATTTGACTGGCAGATCAATGACTTTGAATTCAAGTTCAGGTTTGACCTACATGGAGAAGAGTTTTTCCTCAGAAAAATTACAAAGTCCCTTTTCATATTGGGGGTTAGAAACTTTTTAGAACTTCGCTATTTCATCTACTTGGTGTATTCTACCTGCACACCATTGCAGTCACCTCAAATCGTGCTTAGGTCCAGGTCTACTGCAAAGTTTGACTATCATTGGTGCATTACACTTTTTGGCACTATTTTCACAGACTTTTTTAAAATTCATAACTCTTGTTCCCCATATTGATTGTTGTAATTTTCTGTCAATTTGCTTATTATAGTTTCCTCTATCTCTATAAATTGGAGCTGGATTATTATTTTGTTGTGTTTCCAACTTTTAACTGTTTTAATACTGCTAATTGCTTAATACGTTTTCCTTAAACTAAGACGGGCTTCTCTGTGTCATAGTTTCCCAGGGGTTGAGCTCAGGTTTAGATTAGCTTTGACTGGACCTAGCAAACTAGTGACTCTATTACTTGTGGAGACTACTATCCACCCAAGTTAATTAGTAATATTTTCATACCCGCTGTAAGCCCCCACACTCCTAGTCTGTACCGCTTTAAAACTAATAACCAATGATCGCCCCACACTATTAGCCCCTATTAGAAACTCCAAGAGAATCCTGTTATAGGCACTTGTAATGTTTATCTATTGACCTGTATCTTTATTAACTTTTATTAAAACAATAAATAACTGGAAGTGTAACTAAATGATAACAATACAATAAATAACTAGAACCATAACTTTAACAAAACAATATAACAAACAACATATAATATGGACTCCAATAGAAGTAGTGTAGTTAATCTGCAAAACAAAAAAGAAAATTAGTGTTTAAAATTAGATCGATGTGACTAAATGAGGTCACACATTACAAGTCAAAGTAACAGTTGATGATATTTTCTATTTTTTTAATGTGTGCAGTGTACCTGATAGATTTCACTTATGTTATAGGTTTGCATTCAAACGGTGTTTGTATAAAAGTGCCTGGCGCGTCATATTTATATTACAGATGAACAGGTCTTTAAAATGATTCACAGACGAGACAAGATTGGGTGAGAGATGAAGTCATTATGCAGGACAATATTTTTTAAGGCTTATTTACAAAACTCTTGTGCCACTTTTGTGTTACTTTTCTCATGTTGAAAGTGACGAAAAAGTGGCGCAAGGAGTTTGTAAATAAGCTCTTTTATTTCTAATGCATTTAATGGGAAGTATTGAACATCTAGGCCACTTTGCTTACCTTGTGTAAACACTGTGGCCAACAGAGTTCACAACTTGAACTCTGCTTTGGTTTGTTTTTTGCCGGATATGCAAGACTGCTTTCAAGAGGAGACCCCAATAAAGAGTACTGGTGTGGAACTGCAAGTATGCGGAAGGACTTGCAGACTAAGGAGCCGGTCAACTTTGGAAGGGAACAGTTAAGAATATTGGGAGAGGTTCCTTCTGCTTCATATGAAGCCCCAAGTACCAGTGGAGCAACACCGTCAACCTCTACTGCACAGCCTAATATTCGTCCCCAATTTGGAACCCTTTAAGAGAAAAAGTAAGAAGGTTGGGAGCTATGTGTGCCATCCTAATACCTAATCATCCTTTAGTGATACAGAGATCCACCCTGTATCAGACTCATCCATACAAGTGTGAATTGGATATTATCTGATACCAAAAACCCCTCAAGTACTTATATCTATTACTTTTTAACTTCGTCGACTACTCATATTGAGAGTATTTACCTTAACGTTATCCGTTAAAAATTTGTGAATCTCCATGGTTCAGACAACTAGTAAATACCATATTTGAGACATCGATGTATTCAGCTGGAAGAGGAGGATATACTTTTTTTCAACCTCTGCAATTTGCTGCTGATTTATGTAACATTCTGCAAACTGAAAAAAATGTATATGTTGTACATATGTCCAAGATTAATTTTAATGTACATGAAAACATTTGTTCTCAATAGGATTGGGGTTGAAAAGCAATCATCAGAGGTTATATTTGGCAACCAAAATAGGAAATAGCATTGCATTATACAAATGTTAGGATGAGATTGGTCACTCACTTCATTTACAAACTCCTGGCCTTGATCTGATGCATATGGAGAGCAGTCAGTGGAACTGGTATGTCGAGTGGTTGACCACCATCTGGTATTGTGCATGGGTAGGAATAAACAGCAGATATCTGTATAATGAGATAGAACAGGGGACAAACAGGGGCAGCACGTGGCACACTACTTACAAAATTAAAGGCGGCAGGATTAAGTGATTTGCCTAGAAACATCGCCTAACAAGGTAAGATATTGGAGGTATAAGAGTCGGAAACCGTGCTAAAATACACTATTGCCGAAAACATTACTTTTGCAATGCATGGGGCACATGACGCACTACTTACATGAGAAAAACTACATCGCATTAAGTTGAACAGCATGTAGCACACTGTTGCGGGAACGGCCACGTGACGCTTGGCAAATTAAAGAAACGTGGCAGGATTAAGTGATTTGCACAGAACTAAGCATAGCAAATCAAGTTTAACGTTATTAAAAAACATGAAGAGTGTGCTAAAATTCAACATTGGTCAATTGATTACATGTGCATTGCATGAGGAGGAAGCAGCACATGGCGCACTACTTACAAAATTAAAGGCGGCAGGATTAAGTGATTTGCCTGGAAATATCGCCTACCAAGGTAAAATATTTGAGGTATAAGAGCTGGAAATCGTGCTAAAATACACTATTGCCGAAAACATTATTTTTGTAATGCATGGGGCACGTAACGCACTACTTACACGAGAAAAACTACATTGCATTAACTTGAACAGTACGTAGCACACTGATGCGGGAAGGGCCATGTGGTGCTTGGCAAATTAAAGAAAAGTTGCAGGATTGCCTCATTTGCACAGAACAAAGGATAAGAAATCTAGTTTAACGTTATTAGAAAACATGGAGAGCATGCTAAAATACAACATTGGCCAATCGATTACATGTGCACTGCGGCGAGGAAGCAGCATGTGGCGCACTACTTACAAAATTGAAGGCGGTAGGATTAAGTGATTTGCTCAGAAACAAAAGTTACAAAGTCAACTTGAACAATATAAAAAAGTAGGAAAGCGTGCTTAAAAACAACATTGTCAAATCAAACAAAAATGTGCATTTACGGGGTATTTAAAGATCATTCAGATTAATTAATTTAATTATTCTTTAAAAAAGTGCTCACCCACGAAGAAGTGGATACAAACACTACCAATGGCTTTGACTGCAGAATAGAAAACGTTCGAGAAGGTTGGCAGGTTATAAATGCTTTGCAGAAGGATGATTGGTTGAGCATGATGTCACTGGGTGTGAGAGCTGTGATTGGGCATGTTGTAATTGAGCATGCGCAAATAAAATAAAATACGTTAGGGGTACATAGCCAGATGGGGGAACGTATTGTGCGCATAGGTAATATTAACATGGAAGCGCTACCACAAACGTGCATGCGCAAAGTGAATGCAACTCCTAGGTGGTACATACACCGATGGACTTCGTATGTCGATAGAACACCGGCTCCCGCAGGAGGCGGGGAGCCAGTGGGACAGTGGGGGAATTGAAGACCCTCGCACGGTCCCCAATGGTGACGGCCATAATACATTTTCAAAAAAGGTCATACCCGGGGAATGGGGTACCCCTGGCCTTGAAGTGGCTCCAGTAGGGGGGCTAGCAGCCCTCATCCATAAAATGATAATCTATAATTAGCCATGCCCTGGGGGTGGGAACCTCGGTGCCCGGAATTGACCATGGGAGGGGGGCCACGCGGCCCCATTCCCATAAAAAGATTTGAATACGATACTCCGCTTATTGTCATCGTACCATAAGCGCAGCCTTCCGATCATGCGCTGAATGCTAATTGGATGTCAAGTGCTTGCCATCATTCAAAACTTGAAACTGTTCGGTAGAAGGGAGGCTAAAGAAGCATGTGAAATGTGAGTTTAAAATGTAAAAAGGGGAGGATAGACACACCCTAACCCTCTAGGTCTGCTCCGGTGGTCCCACAAGGACCCCCTTGACCCCAATTTTTTTTTTCTTGGTAAAATCGCGGGGTGCGCATATGATCCGCGCATTCTAGCGATATAAAAAAAAAAGAGACGTGGGCTTCCACGCGTCTTTGGTAATTTACATTCTTTCAATTGCTTAGAGGTGATGCGACAGTGCTGGATTCAGGATCCACCCCTGAGTAAGAAAAAGTAATAATAACACTATTTACCTGCTAAGTGAATTTCCTTTCATAGGCTGACATTGACTGGTTTCAGCTGCAAATTCTTCTAAGTGTGCAGTTTTCGAAATTTAAAATATTTACCTTAAGTGATGCGAAGAGCGAATTCCGATTTATTCATTTGTTATCAGGAGAGAAACCAGTGCTGCATCTTTTAGCCCAGCAGTGATAATACTTATTTAAATATCGAAGCAAACCACATTCACTGGATGATGTGATCAGTGATGTCATTAGTGATGTAATTTGAGATGGCATCAGTGATGTCATCAGTGATGTCACTGACCATGTCATGAATGATGTAATATGTGACATCATCAGCAGTGGATTGCGTGCCCTTGAGTTATAATTAGTACAACTAACTATAACAGGGGAATTTCAATGGTTTTGTAAGAGTGAAATGTCCCACTAACTATAACACCTCTGAAACCTGTATTTTTTTCTGTGAATTTTTGAGGTTTTTTAAATGTTAATTCCTAACTATAACATGTCTGAAACCTATGGATTTTTTCAGTGACTATATATGTATATATGTATATATATATATATATATATATATATATATATATATATATATATATATATGTATATATATATATATATATATATATATATATATATATATATATATATATATATATATATTCACTGAAAAAACCATAGGTTATAGACCATATATAGTTAGGAATTAGCATTTAAAAAACCTTATTTTACTCACACAAAACCATTGAAATTCCATATATAGTTAGTTGCACTAACTATATATCGCGCACCCGCAATCCACTGCTGATGATGTCACATATTACATCATTCATGACATGGTCAGTGACATCACTGATGACATCACTGATGACATCTCAAATGACATCACTGATGACAACATCCAGTGACTGTATGTTTCTGTAAAGTTAAAATATGTCTTACATATGGAAGAATGAGTGGATGTATAAGTGTCTGGATGAAGGATTTAGTAGGTGCATGACTGACTGTATAAGTGAGTGATTAAATGTGTCTCACTGAGTGCATGGGTTAGTGACTAAACTGTTTTAAATTGTGCATCATTGTGTCTGTTGTTCTGTAATCTGATGCATGTGTTGATCATTAGCTATATGACTAACTCTATGGGTTATTGATTGGTTGCCCAAGTATTTGTATGGGAGACTGAGTGTGTGTGTGGGTGTCTGGGAGGTGTATGACTCTGTGCATAGATGTGTGAGCAGTTGATTCACTAGATGTATGGGTTCAAAAGTGCATGTGGAAACAGCTGTATGGGCGGTTGACTGTGTGCATGAGTGTATTGGTGAGTGAATGGATATCTCAGTGCTACATGTCAAAGTAAGTACATATGTAAAACACAGTACATGTGAGAGTTGACATATATAAATAACTGTGCATAAGAGCCAGTGAATGTGTGAGTGGCTGTATGGATCATTGTGAACTTGTATCAGGGATTGTATAACAGAGTAAATATGTGTTAGTATATGTTTTAATAAGTAAGGTGTGTATAACTATATAGTTGAGGAAATGGAGGTGTGATTGATTCTTTGCAAGACTGACTAGGTGTGTGAGTAACTCCATGGATGAGTGACAGTCTGTGAATGTCTGTTTACACTGAGTGTATCTAAGGTTATATTAGAGTCTGAAGAGGTTCATCGTATCATCACATGAATGATGTCATCAGTCATGTGATCAGTAATGTCAAATTTATTTATTTATTTATTTCTTTGATGAGATGAAATGAGATGTCATCAGTGATGTCATCAGTGATGTCATTTGAGATGTCATCAGTGATGTCATCAGTGATGTCACTGACCATGTCATGAATGATGTAATATGTGACATCATCAGCAGTGGATTGCGGGTGCGCGATATATAGTTAGTGCAACTAACTATATATGGAATTTCAATGGTTTTGTGTGAGTAAAATAAGGTTTTTTAAATGCTAATTCCTAACTATATATGGTCTATAACCTATGGTTTTTTCAGTGAATTTTCAAGGTTTTTTAAATGCTAATTCCTAACTATATATGGTCTCTAACCTATGGTTTTTTCAGTGAATTTCAATGGTTTTTTAGTAGCAAATATCATAAGCTGTCGAATGTCAAGTACGTGGTAAGTAAAAACATTTTCGTGTTTATGCACACTGATCTGCTTTGAATGCTGCCCCCCCTCATTTCTATTAGGAGTACTCTCTCTTTGCAGATAGTGAAGGGTAGTTAACGCAGGCCTTTGCCCCCGTTGTAATCCGTCGTGCCTGCTTCTCTCTCCATTTGATTGATTGTTATCCAAGCATTTACTGTTTTAGAATTGGTTCTCTTTGGTTCATTCTCTATTTACAAACAAGCACAGAGTCGCAATACTCTGTTTAGTCTTTGCAGATAGTGAAAAATCGTGTAAAAAAACAAAAGGGATCGAGCAAAATCAGTAGGCCACTAATGGGATCTCTTTTTGACCTCGCTAAAATAGAAACATTAGGAACAACCCCTCATGAGAAATACGAAACTAGTGAGATGAACTGAACTCCACACCATGATGGCTGCAAGACATCTCGGCTCCGCCACCCACCCCGCCCAAAATAACGATAAACTCTATGCAAATATTACAAATATATACAACACACCAGCAAAGTAACAGGGTAAAACATTTTATTAAATAACTATTTACATAACTATTTTATACTTTTTGTTGCCCAATCCGGCTAGCTCAATCGATCGAGCATGAAACTCATGCACTCTGATAGTTCAAAGTTTTGAGGAGTGCTTGTTAGACTGTCTGAAGCTTATTTGCACCTGCTACAGCTTCACTATTCTCAATGTAAGTGGGGGCTGTTTGAGGACGTGACTGCATTTGAAAACAATGTGATGCGGTGCCTCCCTGAAACGCTTGACGGAGGCCCCCGAGGGACAGTGTGATGGCGCGGACTCGGAGGGGGCGCTTGGCTCCGGCCCCCTCCCCAAGTCGTGTTGCCCTGGTGTGGCCTGAGATCGCCCCCGACATAGGTGGCCGGCTCCCGGGGTTAAGCGGAACTTTGTTTGCCTTTTGGTGACTCTTCCATTCTGGACCTTGTCCCACAATCCGTTTGACCTGAAGACACGCTGTAGTGGGGCGCCCCTTTACCGTTTCAGTTGCCATTCCGCCCGCTTTTGCTACACTGTGCCTCTTCCGCTATTCAGCTGTTTACCGCCCGCTCTTGTGACTACAGCGTTTCGCTCACCATGTAGTTGAGTTGCTCCCGCTCTTGCGGTGCAGCAATAGGCGGCTGCCACAGGACTCTCAAAATGGCGGCCGGCTCTTCAGATTTGGGCGTGGTCCACTAAAATGGCCCTGCGACACCTTGGAACTCGGACGCTTGTCTGCTAGGGCTTGGGCTCCATTCTCGAAAGCGTCCCCTCAGCCTTGAAGATTCTACAAAAGTCTTGGGGGCCCCCGACTCCCGCAGGTTTCTGGTGGGGAGCGGCTGCCATGATTGCTCGTGGAATGGCCACGACGGAGCTACGAGATGGTGGTGCTCTCATGCTGACGCCAGCTTCAGTCTGAAACATCCAGAAACACTGTAGACTACCAATTCGATCAGTTCCGGTAGCGCCCCAACGTGACCCGGTAGAGAAGAACTTGCCCTCCCCTTTTTGACTGATGGTTCTTGTTGCCTGTCCCTTCTGTTGTCATTTAACAGAACTATTTAGCCTGCTGAAAGGGGTTGTGTTCCGACCGCTGGTTGGTGGAGACATTTTGACTATATTCTGGACCTGCGTTGTCGCGTAATGCGTCATATGACGCGCCGCGTTAGCGCATCCGGAAGTGCTCCGATGCGCGAAGCGCAGCTTCCTGGAAGCGATCCGGGGCGCGGCGCGCAGCGCGTAACGTAAGCATAACAGGTCATGTGACTTGTTAATAAAACTTTTCATTGGTTAATTTTACTTTTCTTATTCTAATGATGAAAGGCTTGGTCATATGACCTAAAAATTACACTTTTTATTACTTTCGAACATTATTTTTTCTTAAACATATATGTTATAATGTTCCAGGCTAATGTACTTTCCCGGAAAATTTACAACTGTCCTGCAAGTAAAATATATTCCTTTTTCGAGAAAAAGGGCGTTTCTTCGTCCCATGACGGAGCCGTTAAGCAAAAGAGGCTCGGCCTGCTGTCTTAGTCACCGATACGCCTGAATATCAGATTCTTATCAATCACTTTATGTTGCAGGAGTAGAAAACACAACAGCCCTTGACCATTTATCTTTACTGCGTACCTGCGTATTATACCTTTTACCCTTCATGTAATTGGACTGCTTTATTTCACTTGCCTTTTACTGATTCGAAAACAGTGACTATTATTAAAAACTTTACCAATGTAAATACTACTACCATGTTTTCTTTTAAAAACCTTTATTGTGAAAATGTCAGTATACAAATACGGGCCTATAACCACGTGGGCCGGCCACGGAGCAAACTGTAATCGTATATGATGAGGAGACATTTACACTGTAGAGGAACGTAACGGGCGGGCCATTAGGTTGCAAGAACTAAGGTGTCTAACAGTTGCGGAATCGGTGGACGTACATTTTATAATTAAAAAACGACAGGGCCAGTTACAATAAAATTATCTAGATATACATTTGCGGGCAAGTACCATGGGTGACGTTAATTCGAACTTTCAATAGTACAGTAATCAATAACACATCAGAACTTAATATCAATAGGGATGTCGAAATATTCAATCAATTCTCGTCCCCGCCCGCCATGTGCTTCAAAACTGCATACGTATCTTGTGATATCAAGGTTGTGCAACCAGTACACAACAAGGAGTTACGAGTCCCATTTATTCCGGCGCCATTTTGGGCGAGGACGGGCAGGTCAAGGATATAGTCAAAATGTCTCCACCAACCATCGACTATGATGATGTTCATATGCTGTATTTATTAGAGTAACACTCATCTGTCCACATGAAATTTATTTGCCACAATTACCATAACTATATTTTTTTTCGGTTCCTCTGGAGAGTACATCGTGGCAGATGAGGCAGGTAACGTACCGGGCATTTACCTTTTTTGCATGTAGAGGAAAGGAATAAAAATTAGAGCGTCCGAGTTCTAAGGTGTCCCAGGGCCATTTTAGTGGACCAGGCCCAAATCCAAAGAACAGGCCGCCATTTTGAGAGTTCTGTTGCAGCCGCCTGTCGCTGTAGCAGCAAGAGCGGGCTAAACTCAGCTAGACGGCGCTCCATTGAAGTAACATAGACTTGCTGAGGATCTTTCATCTTTTCAACACACACCAGTGCGGCAACTTGCTAGACACCACCTCGGTGCCATCCTGATCTCGGCGCCCCACTGCAGATGAAGTGCCTCCACATGGAGGGAGAGACTCGTTTGCGCCGCCTCCCCCCCGCTTCTCAGAACTCTCAACTATGACACCACCACGGTGCCATCCGGATCTTGTCGCCTTGTGCTGGTTCCGGCCTATTCACACATCGGTCCGCTACTGACGCCACCTCACAGGCCAACGGGGCGCCCCACGCCGACTTTCGGCGCAGCATTGTAGGATGGCCACACCAGTGCGGCAACTTGCTGGACACCACCTCGGTGCCATCCGGATCTTGGCGCGTTGTGCTGCCTTCGGCCTATTCACACATCGGTCCGCTACTGACGCCGCCTCATCTTGGGGGCGACGCACAGCATCACATTGCTTTCCAATGCAGTCAGATCCTCAAACAGCCCCCACTGACTGACGCGAACTCACAGGCCAACGGGGCGCCCCACGCCGACTTTCGGCGCAGCATTGTACGATGGCCACACCAGTGCGGCAACTTGCTGGACACCACCTCGGTGCCATCCGGATCTTGGCGCGTTGTGCTGCCTTCGGCCTATTCGCACATCGGTCCGCTACTGACGCCGCCTCATCTTGGGGGTGACGCACAGCATCACATTGCTTTCCAATGCAGTCAGATCCTCAAACAGCCCCCACTGACTGACGCGAACTCACAGGCCAACGGGGCGCCCCACGCCGACTTTCGGCGCAGCATTGAAGGATGGCCACACCAGTGCGGCAACTTGCTGGACACCACCTCGGTGCCATCCGGATCTTGGCGCGTTGTGCTGCCTTCGGCCTATTCGCACATCGGTCCGCTACTGACGCCGCCTCATCTTGGGGGGGACGCACAGCATCACATTGCTTTCCAATGCAGTCAGATCCTCAAACAGCCCCCACTGACTGACGCGAACTCACAGGCCAACGGGGCGCCCCACGCCGACTTTTGGCGCAGCATTGTAGGATGGCCACACCAGTGCGGCAACTTGCTGGACACCACCTCGGTGCCATCCGGATCTTGGCGCGTTGTGCTGCCTTCGGCCTATTCGCACATCGTCCGCTACTGACGCCGCCTCACGTGCCAACGGATTTTCTATGCTTTTTATAGCCCTATGCCGCATAACAGGTCATGTGACTTGTTTATAAAACTTTTCATTGGTTCATTTTACTTTTGGTTTCCTAATGATGGAAGGCTTGATCATATGACCTAAAAATACACTTTTCATTGGATTAAAACATTTTTTTTTCCCAAACGATGAAAGCCCCACCTTGTTTCTGGATGTTTCAGACTGAAGCTGGCGTCAGCATGAAAGCACCACCATCTCGTGGCTCCGTCGTGGTCATTCCGCGAGCAATCATGGCAGCCGCTCCCCACCGGAAGCCTGCAGGAGTCGGTGGCCCCCATGACTTTTGTAGAATCTTCAAGGCTGAGGGGACGCTTTCGAGAATGGGGTCCAAGACCTAGTAGACAAGCGTCCGAGTTCCAAAGTGTCCCAGGGCCATTTCAGTGGACCAGGCCCAAAAAGGAAAGAGCCTGCCGCCATTTTGAGAGTCCTGTGGCAGCCGCCTAACGCTGCACCGCAAGAGTGGGCGCAACTCAGCTGAATGGCGGATTTTGGCACAGTGTGCCAAAAGCGGGCGGAATGGCAACTGAAACGGTAAAGGGGCGCCCCACTACAGCAGACGAGCCTCCACCTGGGGAGGCCCGTTCATGCCGCCTCACCCCCCCCCCCGGGGCGCCCCACGCCGTTATTCGGAGCAGCATTGTAGGATACCAAAACCAGTGCGGCAACTTACTGGACATCACCTGGGTGCCATCCACATCTCAGCGCGTTCTGCTGCCTTGGGACTATTCGCACAACAGACCGCTACTGACGAGGCCTCCCCCCGCACCCCCCGGGACGCCCCACGGAATGGCAACTGAAACGGTAAAGGGGCGCCCCACTACAGCAGACGAGCCTCCACCTGGGGAGGCCCGTTCACGCTGCCTCACCCCCCCCCCCCGGGGCGCCCCACGCCGTTATTCGGAGCAGCATTGTAGGATACCAAAACCAGTGCGGCAACTTACTGGACATCACCTGGGTGCCATCCACATCTCAGCACGTTCTGCTGCCTTGGGACTATTCGCACAACAGACCGCTACTGACGAGGCCTCCCCCCGCACCCCCCGGGACACCCCACGCCGTTTTTCGGAGGATACCAAAAACCAGTGCGGCACCCAGGTAACATCACCTGGGTGCCGTCCAGAACTCAGCACGTTGTGCTGCCTTGGGACTATTCGCACAAAACACAGCTACTGACCATTGTTGCTTCTTTTTTTAAAAAAATGTTTAAATGTATTTACTGTTTTTGTTGCGTTGTATATATTTATAAGTTATTAAAGTTTTATAATCCAACTACTTTGTTGGAGTGCTATATATTTTTAATGTGACACATAATTGTAAAAACTTTGATGTACAAAGAGGCATCCCTGGAATCTTCCGCTTCAGGCTCGGTCCCCTCCCCAATCACAATACAGGATGGTTTTCAGATAGTAGGAACGCGTGTGGTGTGACGGATCTCATCGGGTGGGGGCCTTGATCTACTGTAACTCCTTTGAAGAGGGGTGATTCTTTACAGCTGGGGCCATAAACTACATCTGCATGGCTAGGTGATAGCCTGGGACCGGCCTGGACAATCGGACACAGAGGAAGAGGAGTGTCAGAGGGTGCGGTAGTGAATAGGGCGAAAGGGAGGTGTCGGGCGGGCACAGGGTGTGATTCTCAAGGAAGAGCAGCGCAGATGGGGGGAGGTTTATTGCCCATGCATAAGACAGAAAGCGGGGGTGACCAATGCCTGGGGGAGATGCTTGCAAGGGTGGGGACCCATGCTAAGGATCGACAGCGTGCAGAGAGTGGGTCTGGTCAAGGCATCTAAAATGGCTGCCGTGCACGACAAAAGTGTGGCATTTGAAAAAAGGCAAGATGGCGCAGACAATGTTTCCTGATTTCCTTCGAATCGAATGTTAACAGACGTTATCTCTCCCACACTACCGGTCCCCCTGGGCTTAAATGCCGAGATGGTAGGGACTGCATCCCGTGGAGATAGGCCGAGACGTCACTCAGCAAAAAAATAAAAAAAAATAAAAAAAAGTCTATAAACATACAATAAGTTAAAAGTCAATCATTCTTGTTTCCTTGTAGTATGCTCCCCAGTCCGCTTTCCGTTACGCGTACCGGGCGCACCCCACGATAAAAAACGATCTTTTTTATTTATTTTTTTGGGCCCCGCGGGGCCCTTTTAAAGCCTCCACATCAAACCTAGGGGGTCAGGGAGGATCTACTATGCCCCCTTATGGTCATTTGCCCCTTCGCTTTGGCCTCCTCTTGGATCTCGATCCTACCGAGAGACAAGATGGCGGCCGCTACGGACTGTTTGGAATGTTTACAGACACCGGAGAGCCAATCAGCTTTGTTTCGCAAAGCTCCGTAACGCGAAAAGTACGCGAACCGGATCGCTGCCCGGAGCGCTGTTACAGATATATATCTTTTTTTGAACGTTAATTTCTCAAAATCCACTGGAGCACATATATTGAGACCTAGCAAAGGCACATCGGGCTCACAGTCCCTACAATTTTGCCAAGTTTCGTGCAAATCCATTCAGCCGTTCGGGCTAAAAGTGAGGCCAACCGCCCTATGGAAATTAACATGGGAAAAACGCGTTTTGGGACCCCCCTTTTTTCTCGGCCCCCCCTTGACGAACCCCCCCCAAATTTTCAGGGGCTGCTCAGAAACAAAATGTTCCATTTTCCTGAAAATTTCAGCCAATTCCGTCCACAAACGCCAAAGTTATTAGACATAGAATTTTCAAAAATCCCATAGAGAAAAAATCCTAACTATATATACCTACTGGCGACCGCCAGTAGGTAATATATATATATATTACCCCCTGTCGCAGGGTTTCTGTTCTCACACAGAACTGTGGACAGAGGATTGGAACCTCGGCGAATTAGGGTGTCCCAAAACTCACGTTAGTAATCAAAAACTATTTAGCAAGCTAGGTACAGTGTCACATTGGATATAACAAACTCTCAATGTTTAGACAATCCAGAATATGAACTTATAGTACCTCAGGATACGTGGAACTCATGAACAGTCGGTCGTTATATATTTCTTAGAAACCAGAACATGGAGTTAAGAAGAACACATGTGTATTTGAAATGTTTATTTACTAATGCCGTCTTCTCAGGCGTAGTACCTTAGATAATAAAAGTACACATATTATCAGTAGCAAAATTACCAGCATAGTTACTAGTACATAAAAAGTGAATGGTGATAGTATGTTAACATGCTGTAAATGAATAAGAGTTAGCAACACTTATAAGCAGCCGCGGGCCGTGGAGGGAGTTACGGTGAGGCAGGGAGGCGGGGAGGGGGAGAAGCAGGGTGGAGAATACAAGTACACATATTATCAGTAGCAAAATTACCAGCATAGTTACTAGTACATAAAAAGCGAATGGTGACAGTATGTTAACATGCTGTAAATGAATAAGAGTTAGCAACACTTATAAGCAGCCGCGGGCCGTGGAGGGAGTTACGGTGGGGCAGGGAGGCGGGGAGGGGGAGGGGCAAGGTAGAGAGGGCTCCACCCTGCTTCTCCCCCTCCCCGCCTCCCTGCCCCATCGTAACTCCCTCCACGGCCCGCGGCTGCTTATATCTCACCCTCCCTAATACACATATTATATTATTTGCTAAGAAGGTCTCTTTGTGTTGGTTTAGGGCGTGTCCATACTTTAGTGTCTTAGATTTGAAGGAATCACATCAGCATACACCAGCTCTCTCTTCATGTGAACCGCATCAACTGTTGTGTATGTGTGTTCGGCAAAGCAATATAAAACCCGCCTCATGCCCAGAATTGGCAGAAGTTGCACTTATGTTATGAGTATGAAGTCGTGGAGATCAGACCTCATAACAATTCTGTATCGTGTTGTTCTTGAAACTTTAGCACTCGCTGTACAGATATAGTTTAACAAGTAAAGCAGATAGTAGACCAATAACATATTATTCTCATGTAAACCACGATGAACTACTAGGTGGAAAGCTAAAGCAACAACTAAGTGTCGTGTGCAGAAGTTGCAAGAAAGGAAAAATGGCGTTTAAACCGGTAATGAGCCCATGCTAACTTAACACGGTGTAAAGATATCCAGGACCTAGATGACACCTCCTCATGATCCGGAAACGAACTGAATAAGATAATAGAAGTGCCATCTCATGAGAGCAGATTGCAAGTTTATATGTGGACGGTCCGCAAGGTAAAGCATTAAAAACTAGGAAAATTCAATGCTAAAGAAAAAAAAAAAGTACTTTATCGAGTCTTAAGCCAATAGGCAAGGTAAATAATAAAAACTTGACAAATAAGTCAATGAATTGTCAATGAAATGCTAGTACTCAGCATATCAAACATGAAAAAGGTCTATGACATAACTGTGTATGCAAAATAAGCTGCAACAGCCTCCAATAGGAAGTCACCGTCTTCATCCGAAAACAGTTCAGCCATCCAATTTAAAAGCGGAAAAGAACATACGTGCTCTCCCAGCACCGGATCCTCTATCACCATCAGAGGACAGCTCGGTGGGTTTTCAAGAAAGCTGTGTTCCAAGAAAGACTGTGCTGCCGCCAGTAAATTCCAGGGACCAAGTAGTCCATGCATCAATGCCACAGCCATAATCCTTTCGCCAGGACAAATCAACTCGTGAGTAATGATAGGAGTCATCAGCTGATTAAAGTCGACGTCAGGAGAAACCGGTCCGCAGAGACACAAATCAATGGCCCAATCGAAATCACAGGTCAGGCAGTGAAATACAGGCTGGACACAGGTGAAGTAGGAGAACCGAAAAGATAATCCATATGCCGTGCTTAATATCGCCAACGGCATTGTGCCATAATATTCTAGCATGCGATTGCGGAACAGTGTCAGCAGCTGCAGGGTCGGAGGTTGCATAGGAGGGACATCCATATTTAAAAATGTAAAAAAGCACAAGAGCGTCCGCTGGTAATGCAAGTAAAAATGCAATCCACGAACCAGAGTGGAGAAAATGGAATGAAAGGGAGCAGGGATGACTCCAAAGATTTTCTCAAATGAAGTCACGAGACCACTGGTAACAACTTTAAAAAAGTGTGCCAGGGATTTTGTGGAGGATGCGTTAAAGATAGTCGGAAACATGTTGCTGAAATTGAAAGGCAAACCTGTGTACGGGTGTTCGCTATGTGAAGTACGAAAGTTTCACGGGCCGAACTCAAGGCCACCTCTCTCTGAGACAAAAGAGCTCTTATTCTTGTCATGCCGTTGAAACGTGTCCCAAGGTTGGTATTTGTGGCCAGATTGAAAACTCCCTATGTTCATGTGTGGGAGGAAATAGAACATTTCTGCAGCAAATAACCCGTTCACTTACTGTTACGATAAAAGGAATACTTTTTAATTAACTCAGAACAATCTTCATTATTGAGCATCAAATAACTACCATTTTCCAACAACTTGAACGTGGGGATGATAGCAGGAACTGGCGTGCCTTGCAACACGCAAGCCATATTTGGTCGGTGTTTGTTGCATGAATCGTGTAACTGTATGTGCCTACACATTAGTGAATGATCTGGGGTCTCAGTGCATTCCTCTCCATTCAGATAAACTTCTTGATCATCTTTGAAACATCTGTATGTGTATGGAAGCGACCAGACCTCATGAACAAAAGCACTACCTAAAGGTTCATAAAGACCTATTGGTATATATTTCATACAATTTGAAAACTTATATAAAGCAAAAGGCAGCGTTATTAAACCGTGGATAAGGCATGTTGCCAAAAAACCCGCAATCCTCTGCTGATGATGTCACTGAGCATGTCATGAATGATGTAATATGTGACATCATCAGTAGTGGATTATGGGTAATAGTATCTCTAGTTTACTCCCCTATAGCTGTCTTTCTTTTAACATAAGTGTGTGTTTCCTTCCCTTATACTTACTGTTTTTGGTTCGCTTCCAGTTCGCGTACCAGCGAGCGAACTAGGAAGCGAACTAAGAGAAATAGAGGTTGGCACAGTTCCAAATATTGTACCAATTTTTTAATAACGGGGAGGTAGTTCTGAAAAGAACTTTTTTTTTTATTTTTCTGAACATTTTTTTACTGTTTTTGAATTTTTCGGAACAGTTTTATATTTTTTTGGGTTTTTCTTGGAGGGGGCAATGAAAACGATTCATTGTAAAGGGCTCAACAGGAGCAACAAAACAAAAAAAAGAAGTATTTATTATTTTGGGCGTTTCGGACAAACTTGCATATGATAGTCAATAGCTCTGTTGATCAGAGTGATGCTTCTTTCTCCGTAGGAAATGAATCCATCGCAAAATACGCAGGTGTGTTTTACTTCACCAAATCTCATTTGTATATTTGGCACCATCTCCCTGCCCTCTGGTCCCGTTACTTCCGGTACAACAGATCTTCTGGCCATAATAGGGAGATTATCTAGGTCGTTCCGAAACTGTGCAGCACTGTAGTTGTTAGGATGCCACCTAGTCATATGGCGATGCATTGTGTAGTTTCCGAAACTGTATTTTTTGTCGGTCCCTCTGGACAGTCTATCTTGACATATAAGGCAAGTTACGTATCTTGCATTTACTTTTTTCTGACCTTTGGGAATTTTAAAAAATTGCCAAATGAAGTTTTCTTTCCGGTGAGACGTCTTGGGCTGCTCAGGCAAAAACTGCCTCTCTTCGTGCTCGTCCTCCTGTTCCTCTTCTTCTTCTTCTTGTTGAATTACAACTTGAGCAGGTGGTCCACTCTTCCTTGGATGTGGTGGAGGTGGTGGGGAAGCACCAGCTGAAGCTACTAAAGAAGCCATTGCTCAGTGATCACAAAGGGTCTTTCTCTCACAATGATGAAAGTCAGAGTGAGGAAAGAAGGAGGGATTTTCATCATTTGGGAAAAACAAGAGTTCTCAACCAATCAAAAGTGTTCATTTTAGATTATATGACCTAGTCTTACATCATTAGGAAACCAAAAGTGAAATGAACCAATGAAAAGTGTTATTACCAAGTCACATGACTTGCTGTGTTTACGTTAAGCGCTTTGCAGGGCCTCCCGGTTTGCTTCCAGAAACCTGCGCTTTGGCACTCGCTTCGCGTACCAGTTTGCTAACGTAGCACGTCATATGACGTATCAAGCGACAACGTGGAACGTCATGCGGACGGGAGGCGTCACGATGTTGTTTTCTAACGCGGCACTTGCGGTAAAGAAACGTTTACCGGCTCGCGGTCTATTTCGCGGCATCAAGGTCAGCTAACGGGAAGCTTCCCGATTCGCGAAGCGGGAACGAAGAAAAAAAAATATTTTAAAAAAAAATTATTCATAAACATATAAAATATATTTTTGGATTTAAAGAAGAATACATTTTACAGCTACAGATATTAGCTGTTAAAAAACCAATGAAATTCACAGAAAAAAACCATAGGTTATAGACCATATATAGTTAGGAATTAGCATTTACAAAACCTTGAAAATTCACTGAAAAAACCATAGGTTATAGACCATATATAGTTAGGAAATAGCATTTAGAAAACCTTATTTTACTCACACAAAACCATTGAAATTCCATATATAGTTAGTTGCACTAACTATATATCGCGCACCTGCAATCCACTGCTGATGATGTCACATATTACATCATTCATGACATGGTCAGTGACATCACTGATGACATCACTGATGACATCTCAAATGACATCACTGATGACATCACTGATGACAACATCCAGTGACTGTATGCTTCTGTAAAGTTAAAATATGTCTTACATATTGAAGAATGAGTGGATGTATAAGTGTCTGGATGAAGGATTTAGTAGGTGCATGACTGACTGTATAAGTGAGTGATTAAATGTGTCTCACTGAGTGCATGGGTTAGTGACTAAACTGTTTTAAATTGTGCATCATTGTGTCTGTTGTTTTGTAATCTGATGCATGTGTTGATCATTAGCTATATGACTAACTATATGGGTTATTGATTAGTTGCCCAAGTATTTGTATGGGAGACTGAGTGTGTGTGTGGGTGTCTGGGAGGTGTATGACTCTGTGCATAGATGTGTGAGCAGTTGATTCACTAGATGTATGGGTTGAAAAGTGCATGTGGAAACATCTGTATGGGCGGTTGACTGTGTGCATGAGTGTATTGGTGAGTGAATGGATATCTCAGTGCTACATGTCAAAGTAAGTACATATGTAAAACACATTACATGTGATAGTTGACATATATAAATAACTGTGCATAAGAGCCAGTGAATGTGTGAGTGGCTGTATGGATTATTGTGAACTTGTATCAGGGATTGTATAACAGAGTAAATATGTGTTATTATATGTTCCAATAAGTAAGGTGTGTATAACTATATAGTTGAGGAAATCGAGGTGTGATTGATTCTTTGCAAGACTGACTAGGTGTGTGAGTAACTCCATGGATGAGTGACAGTCTGTGAGTGTCTGTTTACACTGAGTGTATCTAAGGTTATATTAGAGTCTGAAGAGGTTCATTGTATCATCACATGAATGATGTCATCAGTGATGTGATCAGTAATGTCAAATGAGATGTCATCAGTGATGTCATCAGTGATGTCATTTGAGATGTCATCAGTGATGTCATCAGTGATGTCACTGACCATGTCATGAATGATGTAATATGTGACATCATCAGCAGTGGATTGCAGGTGCGCGATATATAGTTAGTGCAACTAACTATATATGGAATTTCAATGGTTTTGTGTGAGTAAAATAAGGTTTTCTAAATGCTATTTCCTAACTATATATGGTCTATAACCTATGGTTTTTTCAGTGAATTTTCAAGGTTTTGTAAATGCTAATTCCTAACTATATATGGTCTATAACCTATGGTTTTTTCTGTGAATATATATATATATATATATATATATTGCCGCTCTCTACTCCAAAAAGTGGTAAATCCTCCACAGGAATGAATCACTCGCGGGGGCCGTTTGAATCGTTTATTAAAACAAACACAGCAACCAGCAAAACAGACGCGTTTCGGTCGTAACCTTCTTCTATGTTTACCAAAGCGTCACAAAAACATCATTATAATCAGTGTGCATGGAAACAAACAAGGGACACTAAAACTCTAGAATAGAGTCCACAGCATGAGCGCCATCTTGGCATGCCGTTATGCTCATAGCATTCAATCAATGTGGGTCAAACAAATGAATAAATAATGTGCTTCCAAATCGCAAAGCAACACTTAGATACATGATCCATATTATTCATAAAGCCCTCAGATGGGCATTACTACACAGATCCCCAAAAATCCTAATGCGTTCCCCTCGCACAATCTGGTAAAAATATTCGAAGAAGTGGTGCATAATATACAGTGATAATTACATACTCAGAATTCATCAATCATAAGGAAAAGAAATAATAGAAGAATCAATACAAGAATAAGCATGGGCGTAAAATCCGCTCCGCTCGCGGATTTTTCGGATTTTGGGCAAATTCGCAATCCGCGAACTCTCGCGAATTTGTCGAAAATCCGTGAATCCGCTCGCGGCGGATTTTTTGCTTGGTTGCGGCGCGCGGCGTGGTGCACGGCGTTCACTTTCCGTCATTAGGCGTTTGCCGAGTTGTTTTTCTCGATCATATTTTTCTAGTGCCGCGCCATTTTAGATCTTGCTGCGTGATCCCGCGGGAGTTTGGCGCCCGCGAATACGTAATCGCGGCTTGCCACCTTGCACAGCACACCTCGTGAGAGTTCGCAATTGCGAACACGTAGTTGCGGCGGAAAGGAACAATCTCGCACTCGCGAAATAGAGATTTTGCAATTCTGCACAAGAAAATCACCAGCAAACAGGATAAACCTTCAGAAAATTATGGTTTTTATCAGAATCACTCCTCAGGTTGACATTTGCATGGTTTTTTTTTTTGCAAAGAGTCCATTTTTTGGGGGGGGGGAGGAAGGAAGTGCCCCACAGTCTCCAACTTCCTGTTCCTGTCCAGCAGGCTCCTCCCAGTGCTTTGTCCATCTCCTGGTCACTTTCATTTGGATCTGGAGCTGGAAGGATTACTTTTTGTGGGTGCTGCTGGATATTTGGATTTGAGGCCTTTTTGACTGTCTTTGGGATCACTTTTGGATTAGAAATCAACTTTCACAAGTAAGTTTGTTTGGGGCATTACAGTTGCTGCAAGTACAATTTTGGAACTTTTTCAGAGCTTTAAATAAATTATATTGTGGGTAGCCACAGTATCCAGTAGGACCAGGGTTGGTTAGGGGTGCATGATACAACTGTTTTGTTGAATTTAAACACCATTGAGGCCATGGATGGGCTGGGATTGTGCTGATTTTTGTCGTTTTTTTGGGCCTGCTGGTGTGGCCCTTTGCCCAGGGGTGGTGAGTGTTGCATGGGCCTAGTCTTTCTGTGGGGTGTCTTCTTGAATTTAAACATCATTGAGGCCATGGATGGGCTGGGATTGTGCTGATTTTATTGTTTTTTGTCGTTTTTTGGGGGCTGCTGGTGTGGCCTTTTGCCCAGGGGTGGTGGTGCATGGACTGAGTGTGCCTGTGGTGTGGTCTCACTCCCTTTAATGTAAACATCATGGATGGCATTGGATTGTGGTGATTTTTGGCTGGTTTTCTGTTTTTTGGGGGTGTACTGTTGATGTGGACTGGCCATGTGGGTGGTGGCCATCTTGAGTGCTGGCTGGTACAGGCAACATGTGCTTGGGGTGTAAGGGGCCATTTTGAAGAGAGGCAGTGTCTGAGGCCTGCACTTATTTTGCCTACTTTTCATCCATTATGCCCAGGGGTAGTGAGTGTTGCATGGGCCTAGTGTTTCTGAGGGGTGTCTTCTTGAATTTAAACACCATTGAGGCCATGGATGGGCTGGGATTGTGCTGATTTTATTGTTTTTTGTCGTTTTTTTGGGGCTGCTGGTGGGGCCCTTTGCCCAGGGGTGGTGGTGACTTGCATGGGCCTAGTCTTTCTGTGGGGTGTCCTCTTGAATTTAAACACCATTGAGGCCATGGATGGGCTGGGATTGTGCTGTTTTTTGTTGTTTTTGTCGTTTTTTGGGGGCTGCTGGTGTGGCCTTTTACCCAGGGGTAGTGGTGCATGGACTGAGTGTGCCTGTAGTGTGGTCTCACTCTCTTTAATGTAAACATCCTGGATGGCATTGGATTGTGGTGATTTTTGGCTGTTTTTCTGTTTTTTGGGGTGTACTGTTGATGTGGACTGGCTTGGGGTGTAAGGGGCCATTTTGAAGAGAGGCAGTGTCTGAGGCCTGCACATATTTTGCCTACTTTTCATCCATTATGCCCAGGGGTAGTGAGTGTTGCATGGGCCTAGTGTTTCTGAGGGGTGTCTTCTTGAATTTAAACACCATTGAGGCCATGGATGGGCTGGGATTGTGCTGATTTTATTGTTTTTTGTCGTTTTTTTGGGGCTGCTGGTGGGGCCTTTTGCCCAGGGGTAGTGGTGCATGGACTGAGTGTGCATGTAGTGTGGTCTCACTCTCTTTAATGTAAACATCCTGGATGGCATTGGATTGTGGTGATTTTTGGCTGTTTTTCTGTTTTTTTGGGGTGTACTGTTGATGTGGACTGGCTTGGGGTGTAAGGGGCCATTTTGAAAAGAGGCAGTGTCTGAGGCCTGCACTTATTTTGCCTACTTTTCATCCATTATGCCCAGGGGTAGTGAGTGTTGCATGGGCCTAGTCTTTCTGAGGGGTGTCTTCTTGAATTTAAACACCATTGAGGCCATGGATGGGCTGGGATTGTGCTGATTTTATTGTTTTTTGTCGTTTTTTTGGGGCTGCTGGTGGGGCCTTTTGCCCAGGGGTAGTGGTGCATGGACTGAGTGTGCATGTAGTGTGGTCTCACTCTCTTTAATGTAAACATCCTGGATGGCATTGGATTGTGGTGATTTTTGGCTGTTTTTCAGTTTTTTTGGGGTGTACTGTTGATGTGGACTGGCTAGGGGTGTAAGGGGCCATTTTGAAGAGAGGCAGTGTCTGAGGCCTGCACTTATTTTGCCTACTTTTCATCCATTATGCCCAGGGGTAGTGAGTGTTGCATGGGCCTAGTCTTTCTGAGGGGTGTCTTCTTGAATTTAAACACCATTGAGGCCATGGATGGGCTGGGATTGTGCTGATTTTATTGTTTTTTGTCGTTGTTTTGGGGCTGCTGGTGGGGCCTTTTGCCCAGGGGTAGTGGTGCATGGACTGAGTGTGCATGTAGTGTGGTCTCACTCTCTTTAATGTAAACATCCTGGATGGCATTGGATTGTGGTGATTTTTGGCTGTTTTTCTGTTTTTTTGGGGTGTACTGTTGATGTGGACTGGCTTGGGGTGTAAGGGGCCATTTTGAAGAGAGGCAGTGTCTGAGGCCTGCACTTATTTTGCCTACTTTTCATCCATTATGCCCAGGGGTAGTGAGTGTTGCATGGGCCTAGTCTTTCTGAGGGGTGTCTTCTTGAATTTAAACACCATTGAGGCCATGGATGGGCTGGGATTGTGCTGAATGTTGTGTTTTTGTCGTTTTTTTTGGGCTGCTGGTGGGGCCTTTTGCCAAGGGGTAGTGGTGCATGGACTGAGTGTGCCTGTGGTGTGGTCTCACTCTCTTTAATGTAAACATCATGGATGGCATTGGATTGTGGTGATTTCTGGCTGGTTTTCTGTTTTTTGGGGGTGTACTGTTGATGTGGACTGGCCATGTGGGTGGTGGTGGTGGCCATCTTGAGTGCTGGCTGGTACAGGCAACATGTGCTTGGGGTGTAAGGGGCCATTTTGAAGAGAGGCAGTGTCTGAGGCCTGCACTTATTTTGCCTACTTTTCATCCATTATGCCCAGGGGTAGTGAGTGTTGCATGGGCCTAGTCTTTCTGAGGGGTGTCTTCTTGAATTTAAACACCATTGAGGCCATGGATGGGCTGGGATTGTGCTGATTTTATTGTTTTTTGTCGTTGTTTTGGGGCTGCTGGTGGGGCCTTTTGCCCAGGGGTAGTGGTGCATGGACTGAGTGTGCATGTAGTGTGGTCTCACTCTCTGTAATGTAAACATCCTGGATGGCATTGGATTGTGGTGATTTTTGGCTGTTTTTCTGTTTTTTTGGGGTGTACTGTTGATGTGGACTGGCTTGGGGTGTAAGGGGCCATTTTGAAGAGAGGCAGTGTCTGAGGCCTGCACTTATTTTGCCTACTTTTCATCCATTATGCCCAGGGGTAGTGAGTGTTGCATGGGCCTAGTCTTTCTGAGGGGTGTCTTCTTGAATTTAAACACCATTGAGGCCATGGATGGGCTGGGATTGTGCTGAATGTTGTGTTTTTGTCGTTTTTTTGGGGCTGCTGGTGGGGCCTTTTGCCAAGGGGTAGTGGTGCATGGACTGAGTGTGCCTGTGGTGTGGTCTCACTCTCTTTAATGTAAACATCATGGATGGCATTGGATTGTGGTGATTTCTGGCTGGTTTTCTGTTTTTTGGGGGTGTACTGTTGATGTGGACTGGCCATGTGGGTGGTGGTGGTGGCCATCTTGAGTGCTGGCTGGTACAGGCAACATGTGCTTGGGGTGTAAGGGGCCATTTTGAAGAGAGGCAGTGTCTGAGGCCTGCACTTATTTTGCCTACTTTTCATCCATTATGCCCAGGGGTAGTGAGTGTTGCATGGGCCTAGTCTTTCTGAGGGGTGTCTTCTTGAATTTAAACACCATTGAGGCCATGGATGGGCTGGGATTGTGCTGATTTTATTGTTTTTTGTCGTTTTTTTGGGGCTGCTGGTGGGGCCTTTTGCCCAGGGGTAGTGGTGCATGGACTGAGTGTGCATGTAGTGTGGTCTCACTCTCTTTAATGTAAACATCCTGGATGGCATTGGATTGTGGTAATTTTTGGCTGTTTTTCTGTTTTTTTGGGGTGTACTGTTGATGTGGACTGGCTTGGGGTGTAAGGGGCCATTTTGAAGAGAGGCAGTGTCTGAGGCCTGCACTTATTTTGCCTACTTTTCATCCATTATGCCCAGGGGTAGTGAGTGTTGCATACTTGCATGGCCCTAGTCTTTCTGTGGGGTGTCTTCAATGTAAACATCATGGATGGCATGGGATTGTGCTGATTTTTCTGTGTTTTGTCGATTTTTTGGGGTGTATAACTGAACTGATGTTCCTCTGTCTTCCATTGCTTTTAGGTGCACAAGACTCAAGAGAACCACCAGTGCCAGGAAGAAGTCCTGCAGCGGTGTGTGTGCAGCATAACGTCACGCGACGTCACGTCTGGACACAGACAACTCTGCAACTCGTGCAACTGCTGCCTGCTGTTCTGACCTGCTCTGAAGAAGATGGCCCCAAAAAAAGTTACCCGTAGCTCCTCTAGCAAGAAAGGTGCCAGTAAGGAGCAGAAGAAGCAAGTTACCAAGGATACTGGTGTGCCCCCCGCCCCTTTTTTTGGGAGTAAAAAAAAAAGTATGCCTGCAGCAGCAGCGGGATCTGCTGAGGACCAAGCTGGCAGCAGCACCCCCGCTCCATTGGGCTCAGTGCCACCACCACCACCACCACGCCAACTTAAGTCCAAGCCCTTGAGTGCTGCAGAGGCAGCCAATCTACTTGTTCAATCACCATCGACCAGTAATGTTGGCTCATCGCAAGAAAGCAGCAGCAATGTCCCTCAATCAACATAGGTTGTTGTAGCTCATCTGACGAGTGTTGAACAACCACAGCCGCAACAACAATCACATGTGCAAGTACAAGCCCAAGTACATGTGGAAGGAGAGGCAGCGCAAGGAGATGCGCAAGCAGAGGTGCATGGAGGGTCACAAGTGCCCACAATAGTTGTTCCTCCCGAAGTAGGGGCACATCAGGAAATCGACAATCAAGGCGAGGTATCATTTGAGGAAGCCACTCCTCCTGATGATCATTCATTGTCTTCCACACCCCTAGCAAGGAAGAGATCAAGGGTGGTGTCTACATCTTCTTCAAGCACACCTCCTTCTGATGATATGGATCAAACTTGGGAACCAGCACCACTGCCGTCTGACAGTGAGGCACACCATGATCTGACAAAGGTAGTTAAGCGTAAAAGGAAGCTCGTCCAAAGTCTCAGAGTTATGGAGTGTGATGAGGCTCAACAAGAAGTGGCGGATACTGCTGCTGATGAAGACTCTGACAACGACGACCCAGTCATCATAAAGGTCACTGCAGCCCCAGCGGGCATGCAGCAAACAGACATTTTGACCCTAGCCCGAAGAGCTGCTGAGCGTGATGATGATGATGTTGTCGATGAGGAGGCAGTGGAAACACCACAATCATTGGAGTTAAGTAGTACACCAACTCGTCCCGCTTCCATATTTCTTTCTGGCAAGAAGGGACCTCCATCCACCTCGACCTTAATTAGTGGCGGTGAAAGTGCACAACGTACAAAAGTTGGGCAATCCAGATCCTCCACTTCAACTGGCATTAGCTTCATGACCACCACCACCAGTATCGCCACCTCCTCCAGGCCCCACAGACACTTCAAATCCCCAGTTTGGGACTTCTTTACTGTTTGTCAAAAAAATCCAAAGTTTGCCATTTGTACCCTTTGTAAGCTTGCAGTTAGTCGTGGTAAGTCAGGTACCAACTATGGTACCGGAGGCCAGAGAGGTCATCTTAGGAGACAGCACACTGTCCAATGGTTTGCGCACCTAGATGCGATCAAGGAAGCCCGAATTCAAGAAAACGTTGATGTTGCATCTGATGATGACGAGGAGGAAGAAGACGTGTCAAACACTTCCCTTACACCCAGTACCCCTGTCAGCAGCACACCCAATGTGAGGCACACTAAGAGTGTTGGAGCGAGTGAGACACCAACGCACAAAAGTTCACCAGCAAGCAAAATTGGGTCAACGAAGTCATTATCAGCCCGTAAATGCTTGGTCCAGGGCAACATTAGAACCATGTTTTCTTCAGACGTGCCATATGAACGCAACCACCCACTGACGCGTCTGTATAACACTAAGCTGGCTAAAATGCTAGCTGTGGACCTTCTCCCTTTTTCTTTTGTAGAAGCGGTAGGTTTTCTAGAATTAGTGGCAACGCTCTGCCCTAAATGGAAGGTTCCTAGCCGGTTCTATTTTGCCAGAGTTGCGGTTCCAGCACTACATGAAGATGTGCTGGAGGCGATTGGGGCAGCTTTGCAGAAGAGTGCTGTTCACACAATACATCTGACAACAGACATGTGGACCAGTGGCGCAGGCGCTGATTACATGTGCATCACTGCACACTGGGTCTCTTTTTCAGGTGTTAAAGCAAAGCTAAACGCAGGTGTTGACCCGGACCAAGTTTTCAAAGCTGCTCGGAAACATGCAACACTAGCCATGTTTGGCTTGGAGAAAAGTCACACATCCGAAAACATTTTGGACGAGTTTAACAAAAAGGTCTAGAAAATGCTATCCCCAAAAAAACGCCAGATTGGTTATGTTTCCACGGATAATGGCGCCAATGTAGTTAAGGCCATGTCGCTGGGTGGCTATTTCAGAGTGCCGTGTTTGGCGCACTGTATCAACCTGGTAGTTCAAAAATTCTTGAGTGATAGAGACAGTGCAGCGTTCGCAGTAATGGCCACCTGCCGCAAAATGTGCAACCATTTCAGCCATTCTTTTAAGGCCCGGAAGCATCTGAGGAGGCTGCTACTTGAACGTCGAATGCCAGTGAAAGCACTCATCCAGGAGGTGGCAACACGTTGGAACTCAACCTTCTACATGCTTGAGGGTCTGTATGAGCAGTATACGGTACTCGATCACTATTTCTTAACAGAGGGTACATCTCAGAAGGAGGACCTGCGGATGGCTGCGGCGCAATGGGACATAGTTAAAAGCCTGACAGACATGCTTCGTCCTTTTGAGTTCTTCACGCGTGCAGTCAGCCAGGAGGACTGTAATTTGGGAAAAGCTATCCCATTGTTGTGCATGCTGGAGCACCAACTGATGGCGGTGTCTTCTGAGTTTGAAAAAGATGTAAAAAAAAAAGACCCTTTTATTTTGTCTGAGAAATTATTAGAGCGCCTACGTGGTGATGAACGTCTTCAAAAGATCAAGTCAGAACAGCATTACATTTGTGCTACTATTCTGGATCCACGCTACAAAAAGGCGCTGGCAGGCGAAGCATTCTTTCCTTTTACTGATGAAGATGTTCAAAAGTACAAACATTGGCTAGCCTGGTCAGCCAAGAGGTTTGAAAAAGAACGGCAGGTTATTGAAGGAGAAGGCAGTACATCAGCATCAGCAGGCCATCCCCAGTCACAAGAATCCACTTCTGCACCTGTGGCTGGGGCACAAGTGACCTCTCAGCCGTTCAAGACAACGGCAACTGGATCATCTGCACCACACACAACAGTAACAGTGGCTGCTGTAGAGGATTGGCTAAGTTTGCTTGGGTATGGTTCTCGAAAAAAAGTCACAGGCACAGCAAAAAGTAAGCAAAGTGGAGGAACCGCTGATGACCTTGAGTCGATGGTGCAGGACTATCTGAATGACTCAACAGAGGTCTTTCTTAATGATGAGCCATTGCAGTATTGGCATGGCAAAAACAATTGTGGCCACAGCTCTCCAACCTGGCTATAAACTACTTGTCTTGCCCACTCGCAAGTGTGTCTTCTGAACGTGTTTTCAGTGCTGCTGGTGGCATTGTAACTCCCAAACGGAGCCGCCCCTCGCCCAAAAATGTGGAGAGGCTAACAATGATCAAGATGAATCAGCACCTCATACCACCAGATTACAAAGTACGAGAAAGCACGCCGCATGAAGACGAGGAGGACAGCAACGTAGATGAGGGAATTTGTTCTCTGTTCGGTGACGCTGACCTCATCCTGCCTGAATTCGCAGAGTATGATGACGAACTCTGATTCTTATTCCCTGACAGCGAGCCCTGAAAATGAGACAATGAATCAATAACTTTCTTTTTCGCCCTTATTCACTTTTATTCCTGTGTGTCTGTCTTTCTTTGTTTTGCACAGTTAATTTAATTCAAACTTTAATCACCTAACCACAAAAACAAGCCCATCAGCAGAACTGTCTTCACTTGTTTGCTTATTGATTTGAAGGTGCCGCAGTCTACATTCCTCAGGTTCACAAGTTCAGAAGAACATGCTCCTCTATCCTCCTCCTCCAGACTGCGATTTCCCTCAAAGCAGAGTGCTGGATTACGCCCAATGAAGAAAGACTCAGCACTTGTGGGGGTGTTCTACTTCTTTGCGGGTGAGTTGACGGCTTTGGGCCCATTGCTGTCAAGCTCTAATAATGGATAAAAGTGTTTTGGACCAAATATGAGGTGGAAATTTCTTGCCGTTTTTGGTGACTTGCTTGCCTTTGAGGTGCTCTTTGGCGGGGTTCCGGGTGTTTGTGGGTGAGTTTTGGGGTCTGGGAGCACTGCTGCGACAGTCTCATCTTGATTGCATTTGCTTTTCAGGAAATCCGTGGTGGAAAACAGGAGTTATGATGATGACCTAGCTGCACAGCGCGTTTGGACCGAAGGCCGAGAGATATACTAAGTATGAGATTTATCTTTTTCGCTGTTTGGGGGGGTTGTCGCGTGCTTTTTTGCGGGTGGGTTGGCGGGTCTTGGCTGGGGCATTCCTGGGAAGGTCTAATACCGGATAGAAGTGTTTTGGACAAAAACCTTAAGGAAAAGCGTTTTTTTTGCTATTTCTTCTGACATCTTGCTCAATGTAGCGTTTTGGGGGGCTTCCTGCTGTTCGTGGGTGGGTTGCGGCCGTGGTCTCTGTCGAAGCACTGCTGCGACAGTCTAATCTTGATTGCATTTGCTTTTCAGGAAATCCGTGGTGGAAAACAGGAGTTATGATGATGACCTAGCTGCACAGCGCGTTTGGACCGAAGGCCGAGAGATATAGTAAGTATGAGATTTATCTTTTTCGCTGTTTGCGGGTGTTGTCGCGTGCTTTTTTGCGGGTGGGTTGGCGGGTCTTGGCTGGGGCATTCCTGGGAAGGTCTAATAACGGATAGAAGTGTTTTGGACAAAATCCATAAGGAAACACCTTTTGGCACTTTTTGTAAGTTAGGGTTCGTTAGGGTTAGCCCTAGCAGCAGGATTGCATGTGTTTCGGGGTGTTCTATTGCAACGCAGTTCTGGGGTTTTAGAGCACTGTTGGAGCGATGCTGGCTATGGATACTTTTGCTTGCTTGCAAGTGGTTTGAATACAATCCACGGTCGGTAAGGGTGTATTTGGGCCTACTGTTACTTTCAAAGTACGTTTTGTCACCATTTTTCTGCTCGGCATTGTTTTTGGAGATCTGATTGGGGGTCTTCTACATTTTTGCGACTGGCTTTAGTAAGGGTCTTGGTGGGAGCATTGCTGGGAAGGTCAAATTGTGTTCTAAAACACAGTTTACAGTACACCTACCTTGAGGGGAAAGATCCGCTATAATATTTTGGCCATACTTATTTATCCTTAAAAAGGTGACTCAGACAGAGCACGCAATTTCAAAAATATTGTACTGTCTATTAGGGAAATCAAAGTGTGACTTTTTGCACCACACAGCGTACATACCTTTTATTTATTTATCAGTGGTATTGTAATAGCACTTCCTGTTTTCCGTTCAATAATTACAGGCCGGGTTTCAGTCAACATCCGCCAGGCAGGCAGTGGACAGGGTGTCTTCTCTTCTGTCAGTGGTTGATGGACGAAGCGTCAGCTGGAATGGAGGAGTGCCGCTAATAAGAGGAATTGTTTGCTGCATGCAACTTACTTACCAAATTCAACAGGACAACTCCAACAACATACAGAATACAGATACAGTATCCATTGTTTTCTTCTATGAGTGTGACTGCATGTGCTTAGCTTTAGTTTGTACCAAAAGATTTCTTTATCTTCAATTATTGTTTGTCCAGGCTGTGCATTTTTTTTCTTCTCTCCACAAAACCTACCCAAAAAGAAACCCCCATTCCCATCCATTTTCCAAACCCTAACCCTCTTCCCCCGGGCTGTGTTGTTTTGCTTGATGTCTGACTAAAATGAACTCAATAATTCCACACACTTGCTGGGGAGGATAAGGTCATAGCAACAGGCTGGCGAAGGAATACGAGGATATCTTCTAGACTTACTCAGCTTCAGTACTATTTCTTCTAGTAGTAGGAGCCAATGTCAAATAAATTCAACGCAAGTACTAGTTATACTTGCAAGCAAATACTTTACCATTTGTTAGGCTACATTATGGCACTGTTCTAGTGTACTGTCACCTGCTATATTCTCGATCGTACCGTAACTGTTGTAATGCTACAGTAAGGACAAACCAGGAAACGTTTTCTTTTTTTCCATAGGCATGCAACTGCCACTGTGTCACACCACTAGTACCACCGCAATGAGGAAATTTCACCCGCCCAGGATTGCCAACATTAATCCCCATTTCACGTGGAGCCAGCCCTGGGCCTAGCCCTAATTTCTAACACAAATTACAGGTAAGATAAGCGTTTGGTGGGAGGTAGTATAATGGAGTATTAGGACTAGACGAGAGATTGACGGTAGTACTACTAAAGTCCTACGACTGTTCAGGAAAACAAACTTACTGTTACACCCCCGTCCCCCACCCACCAGACTGAAAAGCAGTAAAAAACAGGTATGGTCAGATAAAGTTCAAAAAAGTATATTTATGTAGCCCTAACAAAATAATCTCCCTCAAGACCCTCCCTAACCCCAACGATTGTCTTTGAAAAGTCCCAAAAAGAACCCAACTCCCAAATCCCACCCCCCAAAAGTCTCTAAAAAAAGGGCAAGGGACACTCCACTACTGGAGGGTGCTGGTGAATTTTGCGGCCAGGGCATCATACTCCTTGCGGAGGGTGGCAAGGTCGAAGCGGAGGCCCTCCACCAAGTTCTTGTACGTAAGGACCTCCTGCTCCAGGTAGGACATTCGGACTCCTAGGCGGCGCTGGCGTGCCTTGCAGCTCCTGTGGGGGGCAGCTGGTCTTTCTGCTGCTTGGCGGTGGCGGTTGGCTTTCTTAGCCCGGCTCCGTACCGCTGGAGCACTGCGCATGCTGGCGGCCCGTGGGGTCACGGAGGAGGATGCAGCTGTCCCAGTCGAGGATGTTGTGGTGGTTGCACCGGTCGACTGCGTGTCCTCCTCCTCCTCCAGGGCCACCAGCCGCCGATATTCGGCGACAGTGGCATCCAGCCTCCTTTGCCGGGCCATTCGAGCCTGCTCCCTCCGTGATGTTGATTTGGAAGGAGCAACTATATGAAGAAAGAAAGACATAGTCTGTAACCAATGCTCCTTAGCATTAATAACACAAAGTGAATGAGCCGAAAGTTGGGTCACAGTACAAGTAGCAAATTGAAAGCACAGTACATAACTATTGAGGACAGTATCTATGTAACCTCCCACTTCCGCATCCTTGCTCTAACATTAGTGGTAGTTTAATGAACAAATTCTACGACCACTATGGACTTCCATTACAGTCGACTATGACAGTACCCCAGTCTTATTCTTCTTCTTCTCTCTTGTTTTGGAAAATTGGTACGTTATCTTCTGCAAGCCGGCAGAATGGCAGCACAGTGAACTTGCACCCGAGAAAAACAGTTGCACACCATGATGAGTGAGACACACTGGCGTTACTGTACCGGTCCAGTACATGCAGGTGGTGAAGCTATTACTTTTCTATTACGGGTGGCACTGAGAATACTCTGTTACAAGGGCTACTGCTTAATTAATTTACCTTTCACCCTACAGTGCAAATGAGTACTAGAAAAGGAAAATGAAGAAGCTAAATAATTTGATTATCTATCACTTCACATGGGACGTATTTGATGACATATGGGATGACTTTAGGTGCTTTGCTTAATATTGAGTGAACAGTGATACACCCACACATGAATGACGTACTACAACTAAACTAAAGTTATTAAGAGAGGTACGGAGTGTCCACCGTAATAACCGGATATATGCTGTGCTTGCAGTTGCAATACAAAGTACTGCTACTATTCATGGTAGTATTGGACACATTTACAATTTCTTTTCCTTGCCTTCCCTACACTGGAACGGACGTGCGGGGCGGTGGTACATGCTCTTCAAGGTAACACTTAGTTCATCCAGCGACCATCTACTCTCTCTAGATACACATGTGCTATCTAAGAGTCAGAGAATACCATGCTCCAGGCATCCATTCATTCAAAGTATACGCACACATACAGTTTCTGTTTCACCCACCCAGGCTGCTGTCCTTCCACCCATCCTTGCTTCATCATTGACCCAGCCATGCACCATACCTTATTCTTTCCTTCCCAGCCACCTCGGGGGCCAAGCAAACACATATCGTTCTTCTTTGCCAGCCATCATAAAATTTCGCGTCCCACTTACTTACACCCTTCTTTCGCTTTTCGTTCATCCCATCCATCACGTTCATCCAAGATCTTATTGGGATTCTTCTCACCAAAAACTTCACAGCTAAGTCGGAGTACATTTCGAGGAGGCTACTACCTGGTTGATTTGTAATACACCTGTGCAGAAAGCACACTATGCAGTCTTCAATCTCAATAAGTAAGGAATATATAGCTTACCTGTTCCCGCCACCACCGTGGGAACCCCCACAGGACCGTCCGCCGGCTCTTGCACCGCTTCCTCCCCAGAGTCCTCCGAGTCCTCGCCCAACACCACCACCTCCGCGCTGGCCCCGCCACCAGATGTTCCACCTACAAAGTACATTTAAGATTGTTAGAATACACCACTCACTACTATATAATATTTGGTCTAGGAGTAATAAAGAAATGTTAAAAAAACAGAATACAATGTAATAATTTGTGACTGTCTACTCTAAAGTAAAAATGTCCCTTTTTCCAGGGAAGGCTGTTGTCTTGCTGCACTTTTATGCACAACTGATGAATGCTTGCTTTTTATTTTTAACACGCACCACTTTTTCTCCTAACAGACAGAAGCTTGACTTCTAAGAACACGAGTCCAGGATCAAGTTCAAACCAGGTGAGAGCTCGGCTCGACCACAAGAAATGTGTCCAATTAATCGTCAGCACTAAGCACTTTTCCGTTTTCAGTTAAATAGTTTTATGACAAAGTTGATTTTAATAAATGTGTTTACCTTTAATAAAGCTATTAAACTTAAATAGACTCTGTGGTTTTTGGTCCTCCAGACTAGAGTGGATGAGCTAAAGGTTTTGGAATTTTTGCAAGCATGAGTGCCTCTGACACTTCTTGACTGTGACTCCGTACTCTTGTCCTGCGTAGGATAATCTAAAGATCATTGGGGATCAATCATCGGTGACTTCGGGAGCTAAATGACTCTGCCACACTATCTAGTCAGTAAGGAGACAGTGCATAGAGCTATTGCTGAATAGAATGGGAGTACAATGGAATTGCCAAATGTCCAATCTTAGTTAGCTACACAGACAGACTAATAAGAATAATCTAGTAATACCACATGGAGTCATATTCGAGGCAGGATAAGAATTTATATCCAGTCTACAAGAAGATCAAAGACGATTTAGAAAAAATCGAATGAGGAACGCTAGGAAAAAATAGGTACTCTTTATTAAAATTTAAACTTACTGGGGCCAGCAAAGGAGCCCTCGCCTGCCCGATCCTGGCCTGCATCCTCCTGAACAGCACCCTCCTCCTGTGTCCTCTTGCCCTTGGGGGGAGCTGATGTACAACATGAAAGAAAGAAAGACCAGAAAACATGGATGAGATTTGTCAACCAAATCAAACATTTCAAAAGAACAATAACAAAATATTTTGGAGAAATAGCAAATAGATAGACAACTATTCCACGGGATCTATCCCATCTGGTATACTACGTTATTCGTATTGCCTGATTTGCGGACCGTTGACTTAGAAAGTTCCTATGTAACTCAATAAACAGACTACTAAAGAGGTTTGCCTAGGCCTGGCAGGCAGCAGTCCGCAGCACGCGAAGTGACAGACAAAGTCCATCCTGCTTGCAGATCAGTGAATACTCAAACTATCAATCCACCGACCACCGCCACTATTTCTTCTTATAGCCATGTGTCTAAAGGAAGGACTGGACTTCAGTCTGTTGGGGCTGATTTAGAAGTCCCTTGCGGCTCATTTTCCTCCATTGTTGCATGACTTTTGTGACGCAGCGGCAGAACAAAAGATTCGCCATGGTGTTGGTGCGGCATATATACGCATCACGTTTTAAAGCCCTGTGCCATCAGGGGGCGTTCCGGCGCAAGGGAGGGCGTACCTGCGCAGGAACGAATCCTAAAAGTGGCTGAGGGAAATCTACAAGATGTCAATCAGTCACTTTTAGGACAATGATGCATAACTCAAACCCTGCGCGCTTGAAGCCGACGTACGGCTTGATGCAGCATTGGGGAGATAGGGTACCCCAGAGCATTGCTGGAGCTGCGCCATCGTTGGCACGCAACTCCAGCAATGCGCCGCCTTTACGGCACAGATGCGTAAGGCTTCTGTGACATTTTGGGCCAATGGGTGGTGGTGGCATGGCACACAATTACTGTCGCACCCCTGCTACTTTGCAGGGATGCGCCGGTAATTGAAAATATGACCCTTAGTGTCTAGCATTACGCAGTTCTTATCTTTACACTACACTCATACATAATTTCTCAGGCCAATGAAATGAACACAAAATACAAAACAAATAAGCATAGTAGCAAGCAAGGCTACTGAGAAGGAGAGCAGTGCACCTGAAATGCATAGAAGATTTTGAAATATAATTTACCTACAATGTAATCGGCAGAATTATTGCTCTTGGTAAAGAACAAAGATTTGCAAATGACAGAGCCGGATAAAACAGAGTAGTGATGAATAGCTACTACTACTCACCAAGCCCGGGGACCTCTACGCCGAGCGCGTCCAGCAAGTCCCGCTCCCGGTCCATGACATCTGTCCAGCGGTGGGTGGCCTGGTTATATGTGCGCCGGACCCCAGAGAGCTTAAACATGGCCCGCCACACCTTCTCCCACCGCTTCCGGCGCTCCCGGATGCCATAGCCGGTTGCGATCTTGCTGCCTCCCAGGATCGTGTTGGGGAGGCGGCGCTGGATGTGGAAGATGAGTGCGGCCACCTCCTCCGCGCTAAAGATCTCCCGTGGCACCACTTGCTCCCCCCTCAAACGCCCGCACGGGAGCCGGGCACGGGGTGCGGGACCCTTCCCCTTCTCAGGGTGCTTCCCGGCTCCCTTTACCATGGTCTGGGCAGAAATAAAGTTAAATGATAAAGAAGAAATAGAATAGTGAAGAAGAAAAGAAAAGAGTTTAAAAAAGTAGTTTAAAAGTAACTAAAAGCAGCAGAAAACACAAAAATATAGAGCTAGAAAAATAGAGGGATAGATTAATAAGTAAAATAGATCAAATAAACTTCAAACAAGCAAAGGATGGCAGAGATTCAGAGAGGATACAGAAAGCATGCCCAGAACCATAGCAATGAATGAGAAACAAGATGGCCGCGCCCGTTCACGACCGCGTGGGTAAGTTCGCGCGAGATTTTCCTCGCGAGCACGCGCGAAATTGTACTAGCGAGCAGCACAGTTTGCGAGATTACACATAGCGGCCAGAAACGGAATTACGTCACGCAAACAAGATGGCCGCGCCCGTGTACGACCGCTAGGGTAACTTGGCAAACGTATAGCTACAAGCGCCTCGCGAACACGCACAAAATCACGCGAACATACACGTCGCAAAGAAAAACTTAGTGTATTCGCAAGCATTCGCGGCTTCCGAAATCGATCTCGCACGGATTCGCGCCCCAAAAAACGCGCGAAATTGCAGAAAAAACAATTTTTGCTAAACTGAAAGCAATGAGCAGGTGCAAAAGTTCAAACTTAACATTAGTAACATTCACTCTAGTGCTTCCTGAGGGGCCCCTCCAGAGTTTGCAACTATTCTATGACCCTGCTATGACCCAAACAGCAGGCTCATAGAATAGCTACAAGTAGACCATAAAGGTCCTGTGAAAAAAAATTGCACTGCAACAGAAAGCAAATTACAGATAAGGAAGGAAGCAGGTGCCAGCCAGACTGGAACTTTCAAAATAACTGACACATTAATCAACCCCAAATTAATTCATGGCAGTTGAAGTAGGGGAGGTGTGCTTGCTTTTTTCAACCCCCATAAACTACAGTGATAAACAAACCTAATGGGTGGCAGTGAGGATGTACCAGAGGGTGGCATGGGTGTCCCAGAGGGTGGCAGTGGTGAAACAGAGGGTGCTGTGAACCTGTGATGATAAACCAGACGTAGAAACAACATAGTCGCGGCCGTTGCGAGCCGAAAAGTAAGTTCGCAATTGCGAAATTGTCCCAAAATCCGCGCGAACGCTCGCCAACACAAAAAACGGGAAAATCCGCAAATCCGCGAGAGTTCGCGTATTCTCGCGGATTGCGAATCCGTAAATACGCAAATACGCGTACGCGAGATCCGCTAGATCCGCCCATGAAATCTCAGAATACATGTGATACCAATATCATTCTATATACAGATTTAAGATAATGTGAGAGAACAAAGGCAGTTAGGTCAACATGATCAGTGTATCTACCAGGGATACCTTATTCCCCCAAATGGACTGCAAGTTCCTCATGCATATTCAATCCCCCTGGCATCTTTGTCTGCAAGTCAATAATATATCTCGACTCTAGTCGCCGTAGTCTGATGAGTCTATCCCCTCCTCTCGGATTATTCGGAATACAATCCAAACCAAAGTATCCAAGGAGATCCCTATTGCGGTGATGTACTTGGTCAAAATGACGTGCGACAGGGTATCCCTCATCAAAATTTGCAATGGCACGCATGTGCTCTAGTATCCTGATTTTCATGGGGTGAACCGTACTCCCTATATATCGAAGACCGCAGGGACAATAGAGACAATAGACACTGTACGGTGTAGTGCATGTAAGAAACTTGTTAATTCTTTTCTGGACGCCCACCCCTGGGATGTCATAGGTAAGGACCCTCTTACTCGATTTACAGGCCTTACATTTCCCGCAAGGGATAAAACCTTTCATTGCCCCAAAAGGTGATTTAGGAATGTCCACTAGATGACTCTGAACCAACTCATTTTTTATGGACCTTGCTTTCCTAAATGTTATTAAAGGGTTGGAAGGGAGGTCAGCAGCCAAATTCTCATCTGTCTGAAGAATATGCCAGCTTTTTCTTAGAGTTTTCTTTAGAAAAGAGGCATTTCTCGAATATGTAGTTATAAACCGGAACTTATTGTTAGAGTTCCTATCGTTTTTTTCTTCTTTCTTTTTAAACAGATTCTCGCGCTTTATGGCATTAGCTCTCTTGAGAGCATTGGCAAGAATGTCACTGTTATATCCCCTGACCTTAAAGCGTTCAATACTCTGTTTGGCTGCGATTTGAAATTCACCCTCATCCGTGCAATTGCGCTTAATTCTAAGGAGCTCCCCATAAGGGATGCTCCGTACCAGATTAAAAGGGTGGCTGCTGGTCGCTACCAATACAGAATTGCCAGCAGTCGCTTTACGGAATAACCTACTTTTGAGTTTTCCTGATTCAATGTAGATATTGACATCCAGATAATTAACGGATGTCTCACTCATTTCTCCTGAAAATTCCAAATTAACATCATTCTGATTTAACACCCCAATATATTCTTTCGCAGATTCAATGGTGCCGTTCCAAATGATAAATAGGTCATCGATAAATCGATGCCAACTTATCACTTTCTCAGACCAAGAGGCATTGATTGCCCCCCAGGCCACCTGCTCCTCCCACCAGCCAACGAAAAGATTCGCGTAGCTGGGGGCGAAGCAGGTGCCCATTGCCGTGCCCGACATTTGCTTGTACAATTGGGTCTGAAATAAAAAGATGTTATTGGTTAAACAGAATTTAGCAAATTCTAGTACAAGGGTGCTGTGTGTCATGAATTTCAAGGGTCGTTGGTCTAGGAAGTATTTCATTGCTTTCAAACCATCTTCATGGTCTATCGAGGTATATAGGCTTGTGATGTCTAATACCAGCATAGTATACCCTTGTTGCCATTGCACAGAGGATAACTTCTCCAAGAAGTCTGTAGTGTCTCGTATGTATGACTTTAAAGTTTTTACAAAAGGTAACAGAAAAGAATCAACATAGATGGATAAATGTTCCGTAAGGCAGCCCTGTGATGCCACGATAGGTCTTCCCGGTGGCATCTCCTTATTTTTATGCACCTTGGGAAGGTGATAAAAAGTTGGAATAGTCAGGTTCAGACGCCTAAGGAAAAGAAATTCATCCATTTCTAGTAGGCCTTTGGTATGCCATTTGGTAATCAACCGGTGATACTCCTCGATACTCAACGAGTATTCCTTGTTGGAAATAGGCAGATACGTGTCTTTATTAGTTTATTGTCGAAGAGCTTCCTGATTGTAGTTCAACTTGCTCTGTAGGACGATATTCCCGCCCTTATCCGCAGGCTTGTAGATGATGTCTTTGTCTTGGCTCAATTTTTTCAAAGCTAAGTGTTGTTCTTTCGAAAAGTTATTAGTCTTGGCTTTGGTATGCTTTTGTTTTCCCCGGAAATGCTTAAGATCCTTTAGAACAGCTTCTGAAAAAACATCTATAGCATCATTGGCTAATTGTGGATTGAATTGTGAAACAGGTTTAAATGACGTCTGTCCTCCAATTTGTTCAATTCCAATTCCAGGAATGGCCAATTGCTGGGATCTGCTGACAGAAGTCCGAGTGATTCCATGATCATCCCTTCTCAAATCTTCCAGTACCATAATGGCATTAAGATCCTTCCCAGCCAAAGAATCAGTTTCAACACCTTTCACGATCTTCTTCCTTTGTGCACCAGTCTGCACTCTGGTCTTGAAAAATTTATGAAGTTTCACTTTACGAATAAATTTGTATAGATCGATCCGGGTTTGTGTGAATTCTAGATCCCGATCCGGGCAAAAATTGAGTCCCAATTTAAGTATAGATTCTTCCGTCTCAGTCAATTTCTTCTCCGTAAGGTTTATTATGGTGAGATTATCTCCCATTACTGTCGTTTCCTGTTGTAGTTTTTCTTCTTGCTTCTTGTGATAGGTGGTGAAGTGTTGGCCCCCGCGACTCCTCTGCCCCCTCCTTGTCTTCCTCGTGTGGCTTTCTCTGGCGGTTTGCCCGCCCCACCACTTTGCCGAGACTGGCGGATCAGTTTGAACTCCTCGTGAAAAGGAGTAAGTACTCGACCTGATCTTAGACGACTTCTGCCCTCGTCTTCGGATAATTCGTTCTCAGTGACTTCTGACTCTGAGGTCACCGGTGTCTCCGCCACCTCTACTTGTCCACCCGTCGTTCTCTTTTTCAGAAGTTCTTTGCGGGGTGCATCGTATTTTTTGGCGAAGGTCAAAATCCTTCCTTGGGCATAGTCTTCCTCGTCTCGGTCAAATTTGCTCTGTTTGCGTGCCTTTATCTTCTCTTCGTATGATTTCAGACGTTTTTTCATGAGATCTTTATATTCTGTGATTTTCGTCTGATCCTCTTCCTTTGATAACTCTTCTTCAACGCCTTTATGTCTTCTAATGCCTTTTTGCGATCACTCCATGCGAATTTCGTGAGGAGTCGCAAACTCCTTTGGCATGCGGATGCTGTGTGCTCCGCCCACGCATCCAGTAACAGGGGGTCCGGTGATTCGTACGCTGGTACAGTGTAAATCCGTAGTCCCCTCGGGACTCTGTTTACCTCTATATAATTTTGGAGCGAGGTACCTTCCCACCACTGGGGGCTTTATGAATAATATGGATCATGTATCTAAGTGTTGCTTTGCGATTTGGAAGCACATTATTTATTCATTTGTTTGACCCACATTGATTGAATGCTATGAGCATAACGGCATGCCAAGATGGCGCTCATGCTGTGGACTCTATTCTAGAGTTTTAGTGTCCCTTGTTTGTTTCCATGCACACTGGTTATAATGATGTTTTTGTGACGCTTTGGTAAACATAGAAGAAGGTTACGACCGAAACGCGTCTGTTTTGCTGGTTGCTGTGTTTGTTTCAATAAACGATTCAAACGGCCCCCGCGAGTGCTTCATTCCTGTGGAGGATTTACCACTTTTTGGAGTAGAGAGCGGCAATTGATTTGCGAGTGCACCCTCGCGTGTCAGCACCCGCCTATGAGTGCCGCGCATATAGGTGTGTGGAGAGCAGCAATATATATATAAATATATATATATCTTCATAGATATACCCCAAAAATGACAGAAGGAGCAAAGTTCATTTCATCGCAAAAGGGGAAACTAATGCTTTGCTACATGGGTTAAACTTATACCCAAGAAAAAGTTATTGAAAATAAAAAAAACATTGGAAATGTAGCATATATTATTCCAATGTCTGTTATGTGAGAGCCACAACAATACATACCAATGTAGCAAATGTTAGAGAACACAACTATCCCCCCAATGTAACTGAAGTTGAAGTAAGAGATGCCCTTGAGACAATTAGGGATGTAAGCACAAGTTCCCATCTAACACGTACCCAAATACTGAAAAATGTTTTGACTAGAGTGCCAGAACATGTCACAGGACAATTATCTTCTATTCCCAATTTGAAAAGACTACTAGCAAATACTAAAAGAGCTGCATCTCAAAATCCACCTTTACCCCAAACCTTTAGAGCAGGACCTCTGACCTCGGCCAGGGACCTGCTCTCACACCCCGTAGCTCCGGTCTGACGTCTGCCTGTGCTGTGCCTCTGCCAGGCTGGTAGGGGTTCGAGCCCAGCCTTGCTTGTTGCCCACTTTCGCAGCGCCTCTTATCGCTGGTTGCACCTTCTTTTATTATAGCCACTGTGCCTCACTGTTTCATTCTTGTTGTGATTGCTGTACCTCAGTTTGTGCTGTGGTTTTTGTGCCCACTGCTCTTTCGTGCCGTTTTTGCCTCTTTTCCCGCTAATTTTTCCATGCTCCCCCCTCCCACTGCTGCTGCCCCCACAGGCCCCTCCCCTCCACCCTCCTCGCTCCCACCTCTCAAATGAGCATCCCTCACACTTCCCCCATATATTGGCAGCCGCTGCGTGGTGAGCGGCCAGGTCGCTCCCCACACTGTCCAGCTCCACCAGTTGTGCCCGTGCCTTCCCCCCTGCTGCCTTCTGCTATCGTGAGTTTGCCGCTGCTTGGCTGCGCTCAGTGCCACTTGGTTCATTGTCCACTGCCTGTATCTGTCTACTGCCTGTAATTGGGTAAATATGTCATTGTGCACGGTTCATTGCCTGGTTTTCTTCTATTCTCCCCAGTATCCCAGTCTCCCCCCTCTTTGCCTTCTGTACCCCTCGCCGTTTGTTTCCTTTTCCCGCCGCTGCTCTCCTGCGGCCCGCCCGCATTTTTGCCTTCAGCATCACGCTCCCAATGCCCATTCACCGCCCGGCTCCCGCCTCCCAGCTTCTCCTCCCTCCCACCTCGCCTAAAATGGCAGCCGCGCCGCTGGCGCGCCAGAGTCAGTGCCCGTCCACGCCAGGACCGCGCCCAGTGCCAGAACCCCTGGACCCCGCAACCACCACTACGCCAGACTCCGCTATGACGCCAGCACTCTCCATGCACTCAACACCGGCCGGAACCACAGCTGCTTCCAGGCCATCCCGAAACGCACCCATGGATCCTTCTCCTGCCGCACCTGCATCTTCACATGCGTCAGAACCTCTAAACCTCCTAGAACCAATTCCAACCACCTCCGCTGCTTACTCCTGAACACCCGCTCCGCACACAAACACGCCGTCGAGCTCTGGGACCTGCTCGACACCTCCGCCCCAGACGTTGCCTTCCTGACCGAGACCTGGTTGAACGACCTGCAAGTGCACGACATCGCCATAGCTGTCCCAAACGGCTACAAGATCACCTGCAGGGACCGCACCAACAGAATCAGAGGAGGAATAGCCATCGTCCACAAGTCCACCCTCAATGTCTCCACCCACTCAGATGACACCCTCAACACCGCCGAACACCTGCACTTCCAGATCCACACCAACCCCAACACCACCATCAGAGGAACACTCGTCTACAGCCCCCCCGGACCCCGGGCACAGTTCAGCGATGGCATCGCCGACCTTGCCTGCAGCCACGCACTCGCCTCCACGGAATACATCCTCCTCGGGGACCTGAACTTCAACCTCGAGAACAACAACAACACCAACTCCGCAACCCTGATCGACAACCTTGCCAACCTCGGCCTGAGACAACTCGTCAAAGCACCCACCCACGCCACTGGCCACACGCTTGACCCCATCTTCTCCACAAGCACCCACGTCTCCTTTGACCACACCGCAGAACTCCACTGGAACGACCACCACTGCATCCACTTCACCTTCTAGAAACCCACCACGCACCACCGCACCCAACAGCTGCCCCACCGCTGCTGGAGCAAAGTCACCAAAGACAAGCTCATCATCACCCTCGCCCAGAACCCACCCACCGACCCCACTGACCCAGACACCGCCGCTCGCAACCTCAAACAGTGGATTAACGACTGCGCCAACACCGTCGCCCCGCTAAAAAAACACTCCAACAGCTGCACCAGCAAGAAAGCCACCTGGTTCACCGAAGAGCTCCAGACCTCCAAACGAGCATGATGGAAACTGGAGAAGAAATGACTCCACGAATAAACACCGGACAGCCACACAGCACACAATAACACCATCCACAGACATCACCACCTCATCAGACTAGCCAAGAGATCTTCCTTCAAAACCCGCCTGGAGAACAACACACACGACAGCAAGGAGCTCTTCAGCATCGTGAAGGAACTCTCCAGCCCCAGCGCCAACACCAACGACATCACTCCCTGACAAGAACTATGCGACTCACTGACCACCTTCTTCCACCGCAAGATCATTGACAACCACGACAGCTTCAAAACCTCGACCACCCCGACAACGGCAGTCCCCACCCGCCCGACGGACACCACCCGCATCAACGGCCTGACCTCCTGGACCAACGTCAACGATGACGAGACACGCAAGGTCATGAACTCCACCCACTCAAGATCACCGTCAGACCCCTGCCCACATCACGTATTCAACAAAGCAGACGCAGTCATCAAACCCCAACTACGGAAGGTCATCAACATCTCCTTCGAGACAGCCACATTCCCGGAAAGCTGGAAGCATGCCGAAATCAACACCCTTCTCAAGAAGCCCAAGGCAGACCCCAAGGACCTCAAGAACTTCCGGCCCATCTCCCTGCTCCCATTCCCGGTGAAGGTCATCGAGAAAATTGTCAACATGCAACTGACCCGCCACCTCGAGGACAACATCTTAGACCCATTCCAGTCTTGATTCAGAAGAAACCACAGGACCGAGACAGCCCTCATCGCCGCCACAGACAACATCAGGCGCCAACTAGACAATGGCGATACATCAGCCCTCATCCTCCAGGACTTATCAGCCGCCTTCGACACGGTCTGCCACCGCACACTAAAGACACGCCTCCAAGATGCCCAGAATCCAAGAGAAGACCCTCGACTGGACCACGTCCTTCCTCCATGGCAGATCCTAGAGTGTCCACCTCCCACCCTTCCGATCCGAAGCCACCGACATCATATGTGGCGTACCCCAGGGCTCATCCTTCAGCCCGATGTTCTTCAACGTCTACATGGCCCCCTCGCACGAGTGGCCCGCCAGCACGACCTCAACATCATCTACTACGCAGACGACACCCAGCTCATCCTCTCCCTCACCAAGGACCCGCACACCGCCAGAACCTACCTCCACGAGGGAATGAAGGCCGTCGCCGAATGGATGAGGAGCATCCGACTGAAACTGAACTCCGACAAGACGGAGGTCCTCATCCTCGGACCGACCCCCTCAGCCTGGGACGACTCCTGGTGGCAGACCATGCTGGGAACAGCACCAACACCCACTGACCACGCACGCAACCTTGGAATCATCCTCGACTCCTCCCTCTCCATGTCGAAGCAGGTCAGCACCGTCACCTCATCCTGCTACAACACCCTCTGCATGCTCCGCAGGATCTACAAATGGATCCCTACCTAAACGAGAAGAACGGTAACACAGGCCCTTGTCAGCAGTAGGCTGGACCACGGCAACGCACTCTACGCAGGAATCCTGGCCAAACACCTGCGACGACTAAAATGCATGCAAAACGCCCCTGCCCGACTGACCCTCAACGTCCCTCGCCGCATCCACATCACCCCCCACCTGAGAGACCTACACTGGCTCCCCGTAGTCAAGAGGATCACCTTCAAGCTCCTCATCCAAGCACACAAGGCACTCCATAACACAGACCTGCCTACATGAACAGCAGACTCAACTTCTACACCACTACCCGCCAGCTCCAAACCGCCAGCCTCGCCCTCACCGCTGTCCGCCACATCCAGCGAACGCCCTCAGTCGGCAGATCCTTCTCCTTCCTCGCCACCAAGACCTGGAACACCCTCCCTACCCACCTCCGGCAGACACAAGACCTGCTCGCCTTCAGAAGACTCCTCAAGACCTGGCTCTTCGAGCAGTAGCAGAACCCCCCTCCCTCAGCGCCTTGAGACCCTCACGGGTAAGTAGTGCGATTTACAAGTTGCTTGATTGATTGATTGATTGATTGACTAAAATACTACCTGAGTATACCATCACCCACAAAGAGGAACATTTCCTTTGTTTTGACAATGAAAGTCATGAAAAAAGAATTATTATCTTTGCAACTAATACAAATTTACAAAAATGTAAAAACTGTGCAATGTGGATGATGGATGGTACATTTAAAGTTTGCCCCAAGCCATTCTATCAGCTGGATACCATCCACAGAGAATATGAAGAGACAAATATCCATTTTTATACGCATTACTGCCTAATAAACAAAACACCACTAATGTAGAAATACTAACTATAGTCAAACAATTCACAAAAAATTTGTATCCCCACAGAATCGTAATAGACTTTGAGCAGGCAATGATTCAATCCATCCACAAACTATACCCACACACTGCAATACAAGGTTGCTATTACAATTTTAATCAGAGCATATGGAGGCAGCTACAGAAATCTACTTTGAGTATAGATTATTCAACAAATAGCAACGTTGCTTAGCCAATAAAAAAATTAAGAGCCCTGGCCTATGTTCCATCTACTGAGGTAGCCGATTGCTACAACTTACTTATAGATAGTCCTTTCTATCAAATCAAATCAAATCAAAATTAAGCTTTATTCGTTTTTCGTTTTTAAATCACAGAACCATAAAAGCACAGTTTCACAGTATACATCACAATTATTTACAGAACAACCTGTTAGGATCAATTATTAAAAGATCAGAATAATTGTATCATTTTCAAACTACACGTTAACCATTAAATCATCGTTTCACAATATGAATCACAATTATTTCAGAACATTAAGTTAAAATCATTTTTTTTAAAAAGAGATCAGAGACGGCATTTATAAGAATTTTGCCTACATTTAATTACACATTTCAAAAAGAGAGCAAGGTTCTTAAAAAGCATTGATTATCTAAAAACTGCAGGGCCAAATAGGCAAGGGCAGTTTATTATGTTTTTGGTCCAACCGTTAACCATAGGGAAGGATACTAATTGATGAAATAGATCTAATTTAAAGCGTGTAAGGACAAGTCTGTCGTACCCAGTTAAATAATAAGTTAGGTATGGTTGCATTGCAATAGTAGAGCAAATCAACTGGTTCATTTGTACTGTCGGTTTAAAAACCTCACTGGCGTATCTAATTTCCTCCAAATGAGTCAAACATAGTTTTTTAAAAGCTTTTCTAGGAATTGAACAAATCAGTGAAGGATTAAGAAAAAGTTCAGGTTGCCCCAAATCCATCATAAATTCTTTAATATATTTCAGCCACCTAATATCTAGGGCTTGTTGTAACTTGAGGGTGTCACTTAGGACATTCTGGTTAAATGTTGTTTTTGGAGAGGTCCAGATTCGGTGCCACAGTAAAACTAGTTCCATCCTATTATATCTGTGATTCATTGTAACCCCAGCTCAGTATGGCAAATATAAGTTGACGTGGAACAAGGGACGGCCAGCAAATACCGCAAGAAGGCATTCGCCACTCTCTGTATTTCGGATACATTACAGTATCCCCAAATCCCAGCCCCATATATTGCTGTACTGACACACTTAGCTTGATAGACTTTAATCAGTTCTGTTGGGGGCCTCTTACCCAACTTCTGTGAAAAATGTACCAAGGCTGTTGTAGTTCTCATAAAGAGAAGTTTCCTTACCTTAATGGCCTGTTGCCACGTTCCCTTATTATCTATAAGAATGCCTAAATAAGGATCTTTGTATTTTGACTTTCTTATTCTCGATAAAAATAGCCCTCTGATTACTGCCACCCTCCCACAATTCATGATAAAAGTTTTGGTGACGTAAACTTTTAGTTCTAGGCTTTTCATGTACTCATTATATCTGCTAAGGGCCCGTTGGAGCACTAATGGTATTTGGGCTATATTTACAGCATTGGCTGCATAAAGTAGGGTGGGTCCTTTCAATCAAGTTAATGAATCAAAATTAAGTCCCTTCCTAGACTACTTCGAAGACACCTAGGTGGGAAGGTTACATAGGTCAGGGCACCAAAGACAACCTAAATTTCAGATCACCTGGTGATGTAAGTATATGCAAGTACTGTGGCTCAAAAAGCCAAAACAAACAACGTGGTGGAAGGATGGCATAATGCCTTCCAAGCCACAATAGTAAGGGGACAACCAACACTACACAAACTAATTGAAGCAATTAAAAAAGAACAGAGCTACCACAAACTCAGTCTAGAGCAATCACTAAGTAAAATAGGCCCTAAACTAAGCCATCAAACTAAAACCATGTACGAATACCTGCAACATAAAACTAAGTTGTATCCAACTACACAGGTCTACAATACCTAGACAAAGGGGTCTATTAGGATGGTGGTTGGATCGCCACCTCCTGTCTTGCGGTGGCGATCCGCCTGCCATTTTCCACCACCCGTCTACTATTCCCCCCCCACCAAATTACGATGGCGGTGGACGGAAAAGCTGTCCGACGGTTTTCCGCTGGTCAGACAGGCGACTGGGTGGAAAAGGGCTTGGATATGGTGGCAGTGTCTGCAAGACACCCTCATCCATGTTAGGATGGGTGGCGGTGCAGGGCTTTCCATGGCGGAGACCCCGTCATGGAAAGCCAGGTGAAGTGCACTTGCAGGAGCCCGTTGTGGGCCCCCTGGGGTTTGGGGAGCACTTGGGTGGTACCCATGGTACCCCCTCCATTTGCATGGACAATGTGGCAGACACCGCGCGGTGCCTGCCACTGCCACTGTGTTGGTGGCATCCTAATTTCCATGGTGGGACCACAGCACCTATGGTGGTTGGTCCTGTTTCCCTGTATGGTGGCGGGCGGACAAACAACCCTTTGCACCAGGTGGTAGGCACCGCATGGTGCCTGCCACATAGTGCAGGGGAATGCAAACAGTGCATTTTGGACATTGAGAAGGGTGCTGAAGCCAGCCGCACCCGCCGCACTGTCAGAGATATACGATAAGACCGCCATGGTGTGGGTTGCATTGTAATCTCATATGCGGGACCACCGCATTATATGCAGCCGGTCCCAAGTCACAGCAATATGGCTGATGGACAGAAGTCTGTCTGCTATCGTAATGAGACCCTATGTACCAAAAAATTTACTATATTTCAAAACTAAAAAAAATTTATATATAAAAATATATTATTTGTTTAACATTTACACATAAAAAATGAATGTTACAAATACCATATGCTTTGTCATAAAAAATTCATACCATCAAATTTATGATTTATGTTTTAAATATTATAATACATTTTCTAACCAAAAAAAGATGAAAAGAATTGAATTGTGAATGAAAATATAAATGTTTTCACATAAAGAAATGTTGTAAATAAAAAATTAACATATATCTATTTTCATACTTATAACCTATTCACAAAATTATACATAATAAATATTTAAAAAAACCTTTTATTAACTTCCACATAAAAAAAACTGACAAAAATCAGAATAATACCCCCCAAAAATAACAATTACAACAACAAAAATTACTATATTCAACAAAACTACTGTGTACTAAACCATAATAATTTACTATTCCAATTCCAGTGCTGGTTAGTAAGCCATAATAGTTTACTATTCCAACTTCAAATCCAACTAAACTCAGGGAAAAAGCTGGATAGTAAAACATATTAATTTAGTATTCCAGCTCCAATTTAAATTAAACTCAGAGAAAGTGCTGGATAATAATCCATAATAATTTACTATTCCAACTCCAAATCCAACCAAACTCAGGGAAAGTGCTGGATACTAAACCGTATTAATTTACTATTCCAACTCCAAATCCAACTAAACTCAAGGAAAGTGCTGGATAGTAAACCATGAAAATCTACTATTCCAACTTCATATTTAATTAATCTCAGGAAAAGTGCTGGCTATTAAACCATAATAATTTACTATTCCAACTCCAAATCCAATTAAACTCAGGGAAAGTGCTGGATAGTACACCATAATAATTTTCGCTCCAAATCCAACTAAACTCAAGCAAAGTGCTGGATAGTAAAACATAATAATTTACTATTCCAACTCCATATTACCTACTGGCGGTCGCCAGTAGGTATATATAGTTAGGATTTTTTCTCTATGGGTTTTTTGAAAATTCTATGTCTAATAACTTTGGCGTTTGTGGACGGAATTGGCTGAAATTTTCAGGAAAATGGCACATTTTGTTTCTGAGCAGCCCTTGAAAATTTGGGGGGGGTTCGTCAAGGGGGGGCCGAGAAAAAAGGGGGGTCCCAAAACGTGTTTTTAACATTGAGTTTTCCATAGGGCGGTTGGCCTCACTTTTAGCCCGAACGGCTGAATGGATTTGCACGAAACTTGGCAAAATTGTAGGGACTGGTAGCCCGATGTGCCTTTTGTAGGTCTCAATATATGTGCTCCAGTGGATTTTGAGAAATTAACGTTTAAAAAAAGATATATATCTGTAACAGCGGACCTGGCAGCGTCCCAGGACGCGTACTTTACGCGCAACGGAGCTTTGTGAAGCGAAGCTGATTGGTTCTCCGGCGTCTGTCAACATTCCAAACAGTCCGTAGCGGCCGCCATCTTGTCTCTCGGTAGGATCGAGAGACAAGAGGAGGCCAAAGCGAAGGGGCAAATGACCATAAGGGGGCATAGTACATTGTCGCTCACCCCCTAGGTTTGATGTGGAGGTTTTAAAAGGGCCCCGCGGGGCAAAAAAAAATAAAAATAATAATAATCGAACAGCTGAATGGATTTGCACGAAACTTGGCAAAATTGTAGGGACTGGTAGCCCGATGTGCCTTTGCTAGATCTCAATATATGTGCTCCAGTGGATTTTGAGAAATTAACGTTCAAAAAAAGATATATATCTGTAACAGCGCACCGCTTCGCGTACTTTTCGCGTTACGGAGCTTTGCGAAGCGAAGCTGATTGGCTCTCCGGTGTCTGTAAACATTCCAAACAGTCCGTAGCGGCCGCCATCTTGTCTCTCGGTAGGATCGAACAGCTGAATGGATTTGCACGAAACTTGGCAAAATTGTAGGGACTGGTAGCCCGATGTGCCTTTGCTAGGTCTCAATATATGTGCTTCAGTGCATTTTGAGAAATTAACGTTCAGAAACAAGATATATATCTGTAACAGCGCTCCGCTTCGCGGAGATAAAATTATATGTGTATTACCTAGCTGTTGCTAACACCAGTTAGCGACGGCTAGTAGAATATAGCGACCAGTCCGTAGCGGCCGCCATCTTGTCTCTCGGTAGGATCGAGAGACAAGAGGAGGCCAAAGCGAAGGGGCAAATGACCATAAGGGGGCATAGTACATTGTCGCTCACCCCCTAGGTTTGATGTGGAGGTTTTAAAAGGGCCCCGCGGGGCAAAAAAAAATAAAAATAATAATAATCGAACAGCTGAATGGATTTGCACGAAACTTGGCAAAATTGTAGGGACTGGTAGCCCGATGTGCCTTTGCTAGATCTCAATATATGTGCTCCAGTGGATTTTGAGAAATTAACGTTCAAAAAAAGATATATATCTGTAACAGCGCACCGCTTCGCGTACTTTTCGCGTTACGGAGCTTTGCGAAGCGAAGCTGATTGGCTCTCCGGTGTCTGTAAACATTCCAAACAGTCCGTAGCGGCCGCCATCTTGTCTCTCGGTAGGATCGAACAGCTGAATGGATTTGCACGAAACTTGGCAAAATTGTAGGGACTGGTAGCCCGATGTGCCTTTGCTAGGTCTCAATATATGTGCTTCAGTGCATTTTGAGAAATTAACGTTCAGAAACAAGATATATATCTGTAACAGCGCTCCGCTTCGCGGAGATAAAATTATATGTGTATTACCTAGCTGTTGCTAACACCAGTTAGCGACGGCTAGTAGAATATAGCGACCATCTTGGGCCCCACTTTGCATGTGAGTGATATTTATCACTAATGACATGCAAAGTGGGCATGCCAAGATGTTAGCGACTGGAAACAGTCGCTAACATCGCTATCTCCTATTATCAACTTTTGGAAATATTCGAGATAAGCGCGAATATCTCCAAAAGCTACCACCTGCCCTGAGCAGTTCTTAGCCATGTTATCCAATGGGAGGTGGATAACATGGCTAAGAGCATTAGCTCGGTAATGCATGAATATCGCTGAGTTTTCAGCGATATTAATGCATTGCGGTAGTTTTTTATCGTATTTCCGATAAACCTTGATAATAGCAAGGTTTATCTGCGATAATTTCTGACGGTAAAAAAATCGTTGCTAAGCATCGTTAGGGATAAATATCGCTTAACTTTGGTAATATGCCCCAACGTCTGTTAACGTTCGATTCGAAGGAAATCAGGAAGTGTTGAAAAACATTGTCTGCGCCATCTTGTCTTTTTTCAAATGCCACACTTTTGTCGTGCACGGCAGCCATTTTAGATGCCTTGACCAGACCCACTCTGTGCACGCTGTCGATCCTTAGCATGGCTCCCCACCCTCGCAAGCATCTCCCCCAGGCAGTGGTCACCCCCGCTCTCTGTCTTATGCATGGGTAATAAACCTCCCCCCATCTGCGCTGCTCTTCCCTGAGAATCACACCCTGTGCCCGCCCGACACCTCCCTTTCGCCCTATTCACTACCGCACCCTCTGACACTCCTTTTCCTCTGTGTCCGATTGTCCAGGCTGGTCCTAGGGTATCAGCTAGCCCTGCAGATGTAGTTTATGGCCACAGCTGTAAAGAATCACCCCTCTTCAAAGGAGTTATAGTAGATCAAGGCCCACACTCGATGAGATCCGTCACAGCAGAAGCGTTGCTATTATCTGAAAACCATCCTGTATTGTGATTGGGGAGGGGACCGAGCCTGAAGCGGAAGATTCCAGGGATGACTCTTTGTACATCAAAGTTTTTACAATTATGTGTCACATTAAAAATATATAGCACTCCGACAAAGTAGTAAGATTATAAAACTTTAATAATTTATAAATATATACAAGAAAACAAAAATAGTAATAACATATAAACATTTTTAGGGAAAAACAACGAAGTAGCGGTCGGCTGTGCGAATAGTCCCAACGCAGCACAACGTCCAGATTTCCGGCATGGGGCGTCGCGGGGGGTGGGTCATCAGTAGCAAACTGTTGTGCGAATAGTTCCAAGGCAGCAGAACGCGCTGAAATCTAGATGACACGAAAGTGATGTCTAGTAAGTTGCCACCCAGCAAATAACGGCATGGGGCGTCGCGGGGGGTGGGTCATCAGTAGCAAACTGTTGCGCGAATAGTTCCAAGGCAGCAGAACGATGGCACCAAGGTGATGTCCAGTAAGTTGCCGCACTGGTTTTGGTATCCTACAATGCTGCTCCGAATAACGGCGTGGGGCGCCCCGGGGGAGGCGGCGTGAACGGGCCTCTCCAGGTGGAGTGTCATCTGTTGTAGTGGGGCGCCCCTTTACCGTTTCAGTTGCCATTCCGTCCGTTTTTGGTCCACTGTGTCAAAAGCCGCAATTCAGCTGAGTTGCGCCCACTCTTGCGGTGCAGCGATAGGCGGCTGTCACAGGACTCTCAAAATGGCGGCAGGCTGTTTCCTTTTCGGGCCTGGTCCACTGAAATGGCCCTGGGACACCTTGGAAATCGGACGCTTGTCTGCTAGGTCTTGGACCCCATTCTCGAAAGCGTCCCCTCCGCCTTGAGAATTCATCAAAAGTTTTGGGGGCTCCGACTCCTGCAGGCTTCTGGTGGGGAGCGGCTGCCATGATTGCTCGCGGAATGACCACGACTGAGCTACGAGATGGTGGTGCTCTCATGCTGACGCCAGCTTCAGTCTGAAACATCCAGAAACAAGGTGGGGCTTTCATCGTTTGGGAAAAAAAAAAAGTTTTCATCCAATGAAAAGTGTTGTTTTTAGGTCACATGATCAAGCCTTCCATCATTAGGAAACCAAAAGTAAAATGAACCAATGAAAAGTTTTATAAACAAGTCACATGACCTGTTATGCGGCATAGGGTGTAAAATGCGGAGTAAATACGTTGGCACGTGAGGCGGCGTCAGTAGCGGACCGATGTGCGAATAGGCCGAAGGCAACACAACGCGCCAAGATCCGGATGGCACCGAGGTGGTGTCCAGCAAGTTGCAGCACTGGTGTGGCCATCCTACAATGCTGAAAGTCGGCGTGGGGCGCCCCGTTGGCACGTGAGGCGGCGTCAGTAGCGGACCGATGTGCGAATAGGCCGAAGGCAACACAACGCGCCAAGATCCGGATGGCACCGAGGTGGTGTCCAGCAAGTTGCAGCACTGGTGTGGCCATCCTACAATGCTGAAAGTCGGCGTGGGGCCCCCCGTTGGCACGTGAGGCGGCGTCAGTAGCGGACCGATGTGCGAATAGGCCGAAGGCAACACAACGCGCCAAGATCCGGATGGCACCGAGGTGGTGTCCAGCAAGTTGCAGCACTGGTGTGGCCATCCTACAATGCTGAAAGTCGGCGTGGGGCGCCCCGTTGGCCTGTGAGTTTGCGTCAGTAGCGGACCGATGTGCGAATAGGCCGAAGGCAGCACAACGCGCCAAGATCCGGATGGCACCGAGGTGGTGTCTAGTAAGTTGCCGCACTGGTGTGGCCATCCAACAATGCTGAAAGTCGGCGTGGGGCGCCCCGTTGGCCTGTGAGTTTGCGTCAGTAGCGGACCGATGTGCGAATAGGCCGAAGGCAGCACAACGCGCCAAGATCCGGATGGCACCGAGGTGGTGTCTAGTAAGTTGCCGCACTGGTGTGGCCATCCAACAATGCTGAAAGTCGGCGTGGGGCGCCCCGTTGGCCTGTGAGTTTGCGTCAGTAGCGGACCGATGTGCGAATAGGCCGAAGGCAGCACAACGCGCCAAGATCCGGATGGCACCGAGGTGGTGTCTAGTAAGTTGCCGCACTGGTGTGGCCATCCTACAATGCTGAAAGTCGGCGTGGGGCGCCCCGTTGGACTGTGAGATGGCGTCAGTAGCGGACCGATGTGTGAATGGGGCCGAAGGCAGCGCAACAATATTTTCGGAATAGAAGACACCACTAGGCGCTGAGATTCCAAGATCCGGATGGCACCGAGGTGGTGTGTAGCAAGTTGCCGCACTGGTGTGGCCATCCTACAATGCTGAAAGTCGGCGTGGGGCGCCCCGTTGGCCTGTGAGTTTGCGTCAATAGCGGACCGATGTGCGAATAGGCCGAAGGCAGCACAACGCGCCAAGATCCGGATGGCACCGAGGTGGTGTCTAGTAAGTTGTCGCACTTCTGTGGCCATCCTACAATGTTGAAAGTCGGCGTGGGGCGCCCCGTTGGCCTGTGAGATGGCGTCAGTAGCGGACCGATGTGCGAATGGGGCCAAAGGCAGCGCAACAATATTTTCTGATTTAAAGACACCACAAGGCGCTGAGATGCCAAGATCCGGATGGCACCGAGGTGGTGTCTAGCAAGTTGTGGCACTGGTGTGGCCATCGTACAATGGTAAAAGTCGGCGTGGGGCGCCCTGTTGGCCTGTGAGATGGTGTCAGTAGCGGACTGATGTGTGAATGGGGCCAAAGGCAGCGCAACAATATTTTCTACAATATTTTCGGAGTAGAAGACACCACAAGGCGCTGAGATGCCAAGATCCGGATGGCACCGAGGTGATGTCTAAGTTGCGGACCGATGTGCGAATGGGGCCAAAGGTAGCGTAACAAGATTTTCTGTATGGAAGATACCACTAGGCGTTGAGATGCCAAGATTCGGATGGCACCGAGGTGATGTCTAGCAAGTTGTGCCACTGGTGTGGCCATCGTACAATGGTAAAAGTCGGCGTGGGGCGCCCTATTGGCCTGTGAGATGGTGTCAGTAGCGGACTGATGTGCGAATGGGGCCAAAGGCAGCGCAACAATATTTTCTGACTGACACCACAAGGCGCTGAGATGCCAAGATCCGGATGGCACCGAGGTGATGTCTAAGTTGCGGACTGATGTGCGAATGGGGCCAAAGGCAGCGTAACAATATTTTCTGTATGGAAGATACCACTAGGCGTTGAGATGCCAAGATTCGGATGGCACCGAGGTGATGTCTAGCAAGTTGGTGTGGTCATCCTACAATGCTGAAACTCGGCGTGGGTCACCCCATTAGCCTGTGAGATGGCGTCAGTAGCGGACCGATGTGCGAATAGGCCAAAGGCAGCACAACGCGCCAAGATCCGGATGTCACCGTGGTGGTTTCATAGTTGAGAGGCACTTCATCTGCAGTGGGGCGCCGAGATCCGGATGGCACCGAGGTGATGTCTAGCAAGTTGCTGTACTGGTGTGGTCATCCTACAATGCTGAAATGTAGTGGGGCGCCCATTTACCGTTTCAGTTGCCATTCAGCTGAGTTTCGGCTGCTCTTGATGCTACAGCGACAGGCGGCTGCAAGAGGACTCTCAAAATGGCGGCCTGTTCTTTGGAGTTGGGCCCGGTCCACTAAAATGGCCCTGGGACACCTTAGAACTTGGACGCTCGATTTTTTTTTCCTTTCCTGGACATGCAAAAAAAGGTAAATGCCCGGTACGTTACACGCTTCATCTGCCACGATGAACTCTCCAGAGGAACCGAAAAAAAATATAGTTGTGGTAACTATACCATGCATCGTCATATGGAGAGGTGGCACCAATTAATTATAGTGCTGCATAAAAGAGAGATTTGGAGGAGAACCCCTGACCTGCTAGTACATTCATCAAAGAAGTGGCACTGAGAGCTTCAGAGGCAAGGGAAACGGTCCCAAATATTTAGAAGAACTTTGGAAAGATTAAAATGACATGTTTAGATTGTGGTAAATTAATTTCATGTGGACAGATGAGTGTTACTCTAATAAATACAGCATATGAACATCATCATAGTCGATGGTTGGTAGAGACATTTTGACTATATCCTGGACCTGCCCGTCCTCGCCCAAAATGGCGCCGGAATAAATGGGACTCGTAACTCCTTGTTGTGTACTGGTTGCAGAACCTTGAAATCACGAGATACGTATGCAGTTTTGAAGCACATGGCGGGCGGGGACGAGAATTGATTGAATATTTCGACATCCCTATTGATATTAAGTTCTGATGTGTTATTGATTACTGTACTGTTGAAAGTTCGAATTAACGTCACCCATGGTACTTGCCCGCAAATGTATATCTAGATAATTTTATTGTAACTGGCCCTGTCGTATTTTAATTATAAAATGTACGTCCACCGATTCCGTAACTGTTAGACACCTTAGTTCTTGCAACCTAATGGCCCGCCCGTTACGTTCCTCTACAGTGTAAATGTCTATTCATCATATACGATTACAGTTTGCTCCGTGGCAGGCCCACGTGGTTATAGGCTCGTATTTGTATAATGAAATTTTCACAATAAAGGTTTTTAAAAGAAAACATGGTAGTAGTATATACATTGGTAAAGTTTTTAATAATAGTCACTGTTTTAGAATCATTAAAAGGCAAGTGAAATAAAGCAGACCAATTACATGAAGGGTAAAAGGTATAATACGAAGGAACGCAGTAAAGATAAATGGTCAAGGGCTGTTGTGTTTTCTATTCCTGCAACATAAAGTGATCGATAAGAATCTCATATTCAGGCGTATCGGCGACTAAGACAGCAGGTCGACCCTCTTTTGCTCAACGGCTCCGTCATGGGACGAAGAAACGCTCTTTTTCTCGAAAAAAGAATATATTTTACTTGCAGGACAGTTGTAAAATTTCCGGGAAAGTACATTAGCCTGGAACATTATAACATATATTTAAGAAAAAATAATGTTCGGAAGTAATTAAAAGCGTAATTTTTAGGTGATATGACCAAGGCTTTCATCATTAGAATAAGAAAAGTAAAATGAACCAATGAAAAGTTTTATTAACAAGTCACATGACTTGTTATGCTTACGTTACGCGCTGCGCGCCCCGGATGACTTCCGGATGCGCTAACGCGGCGCGTCATATGACGCATTACGCGACAACGCAGGTCCAGAATATAGTCAAAATGTCTCCACCAACCAGCGGTCGAAACACAACCCCTTTCAGCAGGCTAAATAGTTCTGTTAAATGACAACAGAAGGGACAGGCAACAAGAACCATCAGTCAAAGAGGGGAGGGCTAGTTCTTCTCTACCGGGTTACATTGGGGCGCTACCGGAACTGATCGAATTGGTAGTCTACAGTGTTTCTGGATGTTTCAGACTGAAGCTGGGGTTAGCATGAGAGCAGCACCATTTCGTAGCTCCGTCGTGGCCATTCCGCAACCAATCATGGCAGCCGCTCTTTATCGTTATTTTGGGCGGGGTGGGTGGCGGAGCCGAGCTGTTTTGCAGCCATCATTGTGTGGAGTTCAGTTCATCTCACTAGTTTTGTACTTGTCATGAGGGGTTGTTCCTAATGTTTCTATTTTAGCGAGGTCAAAAAGAGATCCCATTAGTGGCCTACTGATTTTGCTCGATTCCTTTTCTTTTTTTTTACACGATTTTTCGTTATCTGCAAAGACTAAACAGAGTATTGCGACTCTGTGTTTGTTTGTAAATAGAGAATGAACCAAAGAGAACTAATTCTAAAACAGTAAATACTTGGATAACAATCAATCAAATGGAGAGAGAAGCAGGCACGACGGATTACAACGGGGGCAAAGGCCTGCGTTAACTACCTTTCACTATCTGCAAAGAGAGAGTACTCCTAATAGAAATGAGGGGGGGGGGGCACCATTCAAAGCAGATCAGTGTGCATAAACACGAAAATGTTTTCACTTACCACGTACTTGACATTCGACAGCTTATGATATTTGCTATTAAAAAACCATTGAAATTCACTGAAAAAACCATAGGTTATGGACCATATATAGTTAGGAATTAGCATTTACAAAACCTTGAAAATTCACTGAAAAAACCATAGGTTATAGACCATATATAGTTAGGAATTAGCATTTAAAAAACCTTATTTTACTCACACAAAACCATTGAAATTCCATATATAGTTAGTTGCACTAACTATATATCGCGCACCCGCAATCCACTGCTGATCATGTCACATATTACATCATTCATGACATGGTCAGTGACATCACTGATGACATCACTGATGACATCTCAAATGACATCACTGATGACATCACTGATGACATCTCATTTGACATTATTCTTGTGCTAATACGATAAACCTCTTCAGACTCTAATATAACCTTAGATACACTCAGTGTATACAGACACTCACACACTGCCACTCATCCATGGAGTTACTCACACACCCAGTCAGTCATGCAAAGAAACAATCTCACCTCCATTTCTTCAACTATACAGTTAAACACACCTTACTTATTGAAACATATACTAACACATATTTACTCTCTTATACAATCCCTGATACAAGTTCACAATGATCGATACAACCAATCACTCATTCAGTGGCTCTCATGCACAGTTATTTATATATGCCAACTCTCACATGTACTGTGTTTTACATATGTACTTACTATGACATGTAGCATTGAGATATCCATTCACTCATCAATACACTCATGCACACAGTCAACTGCCCATGTAGCTGTTTCCACATGCACTCTTGAACTCATACACCTAGTGAATAAACTGCTCACACATCTATGCATAGAGTCACACACCTTCCAGCCACTCCCACACAAACTCAATCTGCCATAGAAATACTTGGGCAACCAATTAATAACACATATAGCCTCTCGTATAGCTAATGATCAACACATGCAGCAGTTTACAGAACAACAGACATAATGATGCACAAATTAAGACAGTTTAGTCACTAACCCATGCACTCAGTGAGACACATTTAATCACTCACTCATACATTCAGTCATGCACCTACTAAATCCTTCGTCCAGACACTTATACATCTACTCATTCTTCAATATGTAAAACATATTTAAACTTTACAGAAACACACAGTCACTGGATGACATCATCAGTGATCTCATCAGTGATGTCATTTGAGATGTCATCAGTGATGTCATCAGTGATGTCACTGACCATGTCATGAATGATGTAATATGTGACATGATCAGCAGTGGATTGCGGGTGCGCGATATATAGTTAGTGCAACTAACTATATATGGAATTTCAATGGTTTTGTGTGAGTAAAATAAGGTTTTTTAAATGCTAATTCCTAACTATATATGGTCTATAACCTATGGTTTTTTCAGTGAATATAATTAAACTCAGGGAAAGTACTGGATATTAAACCATAATAATTTACTATTCCAACTCCAAATCAAATTAAGTGCAGTGAAAGTGCTGGATAGTAAACCATAATAATTTAATATTCCAACTCTGAATCCAATTAAACTCAGGAAAATCACTGGATAGTAGACCATAATAATTTACTATTCAAACTCCAAATCCAACTAAACTCAGGGAAAGCTCTGGATATTATTCCAAATCATTTACTATTCTAACTCCAAATCCAACTAAACTCAGTGAATGTGCTGGATAGTAAACCATCATAATGTATTATTCCAACTCCAAATCAAATTAAACTCAGGCAAAATGTAGGATAGTAAATCATAATGATTTAATATTCCAAATACAAATACATATTAAATAAAGGAAAATACTAAATAAACACCCCCATATTGATCTTTCAAACAAACAAAAATATCTTCTTTACAAAAAAATGTAATATATTTAATATTTTCAAATTCTCCACAGTTTTAAATATATAATATTTTAAATTATGTTGTAATTTAATTAAAAATAAAAACAATTACTAATACAAATTGTTGATAATTTATAAAATTGTATTAAAATATTTTAAATATTATAGAAAATCATAAATGTATTGACACATTTACATACAATATTTTGCAACACAAATAATCTAAAAATTTACAAACATTAAAATTTAAAATGTTACTTTTTATCTACATTTCTAAATTACTCCCCACCCTTATCCCCTATCAATCCTAAATCCCACTCATAAAATCTATATACATTTTAAAATTATATACATTTTTCATCTTCATCTTTAAATTACTACCCATCCTTAGCCCCTATAAACCCAACATCCCACTCCTAAAAATTATATTAAAATAAAACAAACATTTTCTAAACATAAATATATATTTAAACATTATAAATTTACTAATACAAAATTACTTAAAAAAATATGTAACCTTAAAAAAATAGAAGCCATAAAATCGATATTATTTACATCAATATTTTGTCCATTGATATTTTCAAATTCGACGTTTCTAAATAGCATTAATATCGATATTTTTAACATAGAAATGTTCTTACCTTGATATTCTTGCATGTCGATATTTTTCCATCCATATTCTTTCTCTGCACCATTCGGGAACAACAATGAGGAAGGAGGAAACACAGGGACAAGCAAAAGGTGGAAAATGATCAATGAATATAGCAGATTGATAACAATACAGATGCCTTTGCTAGTAAAATCCATAATACTCATGGATGGTCACTCTCATGAGGAGTCTACCTTAGATCTTTCTATAGGCAATAGGTCTATCCCCATTCTAAGGATGGCCCTTCACTACAGCAATCGGTACATGCCCCCACACAGAGCGCTTATACATTGCCAGTGTGTTAACAGTAGAGGATGCAAAAAATAATGTTCACTTGCAAGTTGCTAGAGCAAATTCCTCATTTTGCAAGTTAAATGCGTTTAACTGAAAAGTAAAAAATTCAATGCTGAATAACACATGCATAATAAATGCAAACTTTGGAGTGGGTAAACATATTTAGGCATAATAAGCACACACACATGATTTAAGATTTTGTATTGACTTATGTTGGGCTAGCTGCTGATGTCAATATAAAGTTTGGCTTTACAAGTTACAGTTTAAAGGCCTGTTTTCTTGTTTGAGCTGTTGTTTTGCTTAAAATGTTTTTCTCTTTTCACTACAGATGCTGTAATTTTCCAGAAGCCTTCTGTTACCTAATAAATAGGCATTTGTTATGTATAATTCAGCTGATAGTGAGGTTCTCACCGGGTGGAAAGGAGATGACAGGAAACACGACTCATGGAAGAATTATCTGAACTACAAGATCTGTTCAAAGTAACATATGCAGGACATGATTCCATAACTCATTGTGAAGATGTGAGAAAGTGGGAAGTTTACGGTATCCTAGAGTTTGCTAGAGACTGGTTGATTACCAGGAGCCTGGAAAGTGACATTTTTTGCCATTAATGTTTTAGTAGAATTAAGTTAGTGTATGTTCCTTAGATTTCAGAGCCTCTTTCTTTTAGAGAGCTTCCCTTTCACTCGCAGAGACTCAGGGGCTCATTATGATGATGGAAGGATTGCCACCGCTGGGCCGGCAGTGGCGGTCTTCCTCCATCATACTGAAAATTCCCACTGCCAAATTAGGATGGTGGTGGGAATCCCAATGGTTCCGCGGTGGACAGAAATTCCATCGCCATGGTTCCACAAGGTGTTCCTTTTCTGCCCGCCTTGTGGAACCCGGAACCAGGCCAACATTACGGTGGTGCCATGCAGGGATTAGTAAATCCCTTTCTGCCTGTCTTTTTGCGGCGGATATCCCGCTGCAAACAGACAGACGGAGACTGACTTTGGGGGCCCATGGCAGGCCCCCTCTGTGTGGGGGGGGTACCCAGTTCCATGCACCAAGTGGCAGGCATCAGGTGGTGCCTGCCACATGGTGCCGGGAAATGCGGTGCATGTACCTTTATCATTGAGGACGGTGCTGCAGCCAGCAGCACCGCCCGCAATGATAAAGGCCAAGGATGCGCCGGCCAGTATGGCGGGCGCATCCTATAGCAGTGGTGGGACTGACGCATGTCTGGCGGGCAGTCCCAAACACTGCTATTTTGGCGGCATAATGAGCCACTAGGTATGGAGTTGTAATTCTAGCCAATGCGGTATGTGATATTTTATCTTGAAATATCAATTTATAGATTATTTGAGTCTGTAACATTGATGAATACCTACTTACTAAATGAATACTTTGATTTGAACCTAATCTGTTAATAAAACTGTTTAAACTTACATCGATTAGGGTGAGGCCCTGAAAGACGCCAACCGACGGTTGGAGCCTTTCCGGCCCGCAGCTCGGTTTATTTTCCGACCGCTGCATTACAATGCCGGTAATCATAAATTAAAGCACCCAGTCATTCTGGCTGGCTTCCAACGGGCTCAAAGAGCCCATTGGAGGCTGGCCCATAATCCCAAAGGGTGGTCTTTCCGCCTTTGGGATTACGATGCAGGTTTCCGGCAGGGTTTCCATGCCAGCCTTTCCTGTCAGAAAGCTTGTTAGGGCCCCTTTGTGTTCGCGGCCTCTGGTTGGGGGCAAACGGAGCACCTATGGTGCCCCCCTGTAAATCCCTTCTCTCTGTGACAGGCACCTAAAGGTGCCTGCCATGGGGTACAGGGATTAACACCACCTCCCATTTACCTACGGGAGCATGTACTACGGACGGTGTACAGCCATAATGCATGCTCCCATAGGGAAATTACAAATTATTCATTTATTAATAATTGTTTTATTTCTTACTTAATATATTAACTGTGTTATACTTTTTTTTAATTTATTTTTCATTTTAAATGTTGGCTGTTAGGTTTGTGGAACTAGAGTGTGACATTTTCATTAATCAATAATATTTGTTTTAATTCCTAACATCTATTACAAAGTGTAAGAATTATATAACTTGCTCAATTTTTTTTCATATAGATATATAGGGCCCGACTATGATACTGGTCGGACGAGCATCCGACTGACATTGTTGCAGTAAAGGGACCAGCTGACAGGTAGTCGGCGGTCCTGACCACCAAATTAGGATCCAATGGCCGTGGAGGTGGTCGGAATCATGCCCCTTCGCATTGAGGCTTGGGCCTGGGCAATGGCCGCAGAATGAGCCCCAATGCCAAAAGGCATGTTTTTAAACATTCCATGCGGTGCCTGCCACACGATGCAGGGATGTTTAGGGGGGCACCACCAGTGCCCCCTAGGGCCCATAGTAGAGCGCCATAGAGGACAGGGGCCTTGCTAGGGGCCCAAAAAAAGCTTTCTGCCAGCCTTTTCATTTTGGAAGTGCCAACATTAAATGGCCAGTGGAAAGGTGGATCGTAATCCCCAAGGCCGTGCCTGAGAAGGCACCGCCTGCATTGGGGGAAATGCAATCAGACCAACCGACAGCCGGGCTACTTGAGCCCATCAGAGGCTGTCGGTCGTTCCCTGGTGCAATGTGGTCTGACCGACCTCATCTTAATGCGGCGGTCTAACCGTGGATATAGATGTCGGGCCAACCAACATCGTAATAAGGCTATAATTTTATGTTAAGAATTTTATATTTTTGGAAATTAATAGTGTTGGTAAAATATGTTATTTGTTTGAAGTCAACCAACTTCTCTCTATTGCTGCATGGAGTGGGGTAGGAATAGTAAATTTTACTCCTCTGGAGTCCAATGATTTCCCTACTGTTGCACAGACTGGAGTGTGAATAGTAAATTTTACCCCCCTCCCACCCCGGTGTCCAAAGCCTGTATTATTGTTGCACAGACTGGAGTGGGAATAGTAAACGTTACCCCTCTGATGTCCAGTGCTTTCCCTACTGTTGTACGGACTGGAGTGGGAATAGTACATTGTAACCAATTGGAGTCCAACACTTTCCCTACTGTTGCACAGACTGGAGTGTGAGTAGTACATTTTACCTCTTTGGTGTCTAACACTTTCCTTACTGTTGCACAGAACGGATTGGGAATAGTAAATTATATTCCTCTAGTGGCCAACGCTTTTCTTACTGTTGCACAGACTGGAGTGGGAATAGTAAATGTTACCCCTCCGGGGTCCAACACTTTCCCTACTGTTGCAGTAGAAATGGTATATCTACTTTTTTATTATTGTTTAAATAAAAGTAATATTATTCTTTGTTTACATATTTAAATTGATATAATTTTTTATATTATTATTATATACATATATATATATATTTTGTATATGTTTAAATTATTTTTTGTAAAAACTTTTTGTTCGATGTGTTAATTATTTTATGTTTTATGTATATATGTTTTAAATTGGTGAACATAAAAAATAATATAATGAGAAATAATGTTTATGATAATAGTGTTATGATATATCAATATACAAACATGTATTTATGTGTGAAATTCCTCTGTTATAGTTAGTTGTACTAAGTATAACTCGCGTGCCCGCAATCCACTGTTGATGATGTCACATATTACATCATTCATGACATGGTCAGTGACATCACTGATGACATCTCAAATGACATCACTGATGACATCATCCAGTGAATATGGTTTGGTTTGTTATTTATATAATTATCATATACATAGGAATCTGTATTGAAGACTGAGTGGATGTAGAAGTGTCTGGATGGAGGATTTACTACTACTGTGATTGACTGTGGAAGTGAGCAATTTAAAGTGTCTCACTAAATATATGGGATAGTGATTTACTAGGTATGTGAAACTCTATATTAGTTTTGAATTAGTTAAGAGAGTGTTTGTATGAGAAAGTGAATGTGTGTGTAGTTGGACGGAACATGTGTAACTGTCTAAAGATGTATAAATAGTTGATAAAGTACATATATAAGGTTAAGTCTGTATGTGAAAACAGTTGTTTTGGGTGAGTGAATCTCTTTATGGGTGTGTTGATTAGTAAATATATTTCTCAATGATATATGTGCAACAAAGTAGAAATAAAAAAGGCAATGTATGTGACAGTTGTTGTATATGAATAAGTATACATAAGACTCAGTGATTGTATGAGTGACTGCAACAAAAACTGTATACTTGTAATAGTGATTTTATAACACACTTAGGCCCCCATTAGGATGGCGGGCGGACTTTGCCCGCCCGCCACCCTTGCAGAAAACAAGACCGCCCGCGAGCTGAGCGGCGGTCCCGCACTGCATATTAGGATGTGCCCGCCAAAGTGGCGGTTGTATCATGCATTTTTAACATTGTGGCGGGCGGTGCTCTCAGCACCGCCCGCCACAATGCTAAAAATGCATGTATGCATTTGCATACACAAAGCGGCAGGCACCGCGTGGTGCCTGCCGCATTGTGTATGCAAATGCAGGGAGGTACCACATGTACCCCCCATGTGCACCCCCACACCCCCCCTTCACCATGGGGGCCCGCAGGGGGCCCCCGAAGTGAATACCGCATGCCTTTCCCGCCACGGAAAGGCATCTGTTTGAGCCCAAGGCGACCGGGGTGGAAAAGCGGCAGACGGTCTTTCCGTCCGCCGCGGTCCCCCCGCTATCCTAATATGGCGGGGGGAATTTAGGTGCGGATGGCGGGCGGATTGCCCCCGCCAGGCTGGCGGAGGCTACTATCAGCCTGGTGGGGGCAATCCCCCCGCCATCCTAATGGGCCCATTAGTATGGGTTATTATCTATATGAATAAATATAGTGGTGTTTGTATAAGTGTGTAGCTTAATAAATGTAAGTATGATCAATTGTTTGCATAAGTGGGTAGGATGACTACATAAGTGAATAGGGTGTGTGCTGGTGTGTAATGTTGATGTAGGTGCATACGTATATTTAATAGTGTTCTATTGATCTTTGTTAGCATGTATGAGTGAATCTATAGGCAAGTGTTTAGATGTGTGTGTAGATCTAGGATTCACTGAGTGTGTTTTTAAAACATTTTATTGGTGTATCAATGGATTCAAATATGGTACTCTGTATTTAACAGTGAGTGATGAAAGGTTATACTAGTGTATGATGAGTTGTATCTAATTGTCACGTGGATGATGTCATCAGTGATGTCATTTGAGATGTCATCAGCGATGTCATCAGTGATGTCACTGACCATGTCATGAATGATGTAATATGTGACATTATCATCAGTAGATTGCGGGTGTGCAAGTTATACTTAGTACAACTAAATATAACGGAGGTATTTCAATGGTTTTTTATGAGTGAAATGTCCAGCCAACTATAACACCACTGAGACCTATGTTTCTTTCAGTGAATTTCTAAGGTTTTTTAAATGATACATCCTAACTATAACCTGCATGAAACTCATGGTTTTTTCAGTGAATTTCAAAGGTTTTTTAATCGACAATTCCTGAGTATAACCTAATAATTGTATGTGTATTTACCAATATATATTTTGAGTTTTGTAAAAAAATGAATCTGAAATTAGTATATATCCACATTTATTTTACTGATAAATATGCACTCATGGCTTAAAGACAGACCGTTTTCAGTCATGTATGTAAACACTCTTAGATGATAACCTATACACAACCTTCATATTAAAATGTGCAAGTTCTCTTATACGAGGATATATATTGCTCTTTAAGGCTCTTTACTAAAAGTCTTGTATTGTTTTTACCTTTTTACTTTTAGAATGACAGACCTATTGGTCCTACTACAACACGACAGCATTTACACACGCTCAAAAAAAAAACAATTTCCATATTTATCTACACTTTAAAATAAATACAGGGAGGAAAATACTTTTCTGTCGGTATTTATCTGTAAAAATCAATAAAAACATAAATCAAGGAGCCCTACTTATATTTTTTGAATATTTTCAACTTGATTAGCAGTAATTAACATATAAGTGTGGTAAAAGTATGACGCAGCACCTATAATACCTCACTTTCAAGAACAGCGTTCACAGTTCGATTCCAAAGTCCATCAGCATCTTAGCCCACCACTATATCACTGTAGGTAACACCTTGCTTAATCTTCCCAACGCCCCAAATGCCGGCCTTCCCTTTCCGGGGGTAGCTTTACGCTTTAAAAATGCTGGCATTTAATTTTTTTAATTAAAAAGCAAAGTGATAACAAATATTAATACGGTCTTTTTTTCTTCTATTGTAAACAATATATATTTTTTATATCTTCTATTTAGATGTTTTTAATCATGAGAATGCAAAGGACACAGTTTACCGGGTAACACTTTTTAAACTCTCCAACGCATGTAGATAATAAGGACCTTATACGTGTTACTATGGAAATCGAAACCTTTACAGCTTCACAGTTTGTAACTTTTCCCAAAACGTGCACAAGTAAAACAGTTAAAACGTGAGCACGTGTAAACTGTAAAACGTGACAACTACATAGGCGGAGCAGAATCTTCCTTCCATAGAATACTAAACAATCAAAAACTATATAGACCACACCTGTTGTGCGATTAGTTTTGTTTTCGCAAGTTATTTCTGCTTCGCCAATCTGTGAAGCAGGTTCCCTTTTCGAAGCATCGGATTCTTGCTTTGTGTCAACAAACATATTCCGGAGTTGTACGTTTGTTTCATTATGGCATAGTAGATAGTTATCATTTGTGGCTATTTATCAATATTTAAACATTTATATCTAGAAAAAAAAATTATTGCATGTTTTTCCCTTTTTCTCTGTAAAGTCAGCAGCTTGTTTTCAGAAACAGATAGATTACAACAAACATTGCTCCTTTTCTGCCTCCTTTCAGCTTCTCTATTGTGAATTTCTATATTATAATATTGACACTGTACTTCGCTTCAGAGGTGTTGGTGACCCGTTGGCACAAACCGTAAACATTTACAATCAACGTCACCACCTTCCAGTTGTTAGTGTGTTTTACCGTAGGGATTATATACTGTTAATATGTATATTATAATATTAACAGTTATGCTAATCTCAGTGGACTTCATGACCCGTCGTCACAAAGAGTAAAGATATATATGCAACGTCACCAGCTTCTGGTTTTTAGTCTGTTCCCCCCTTTTGATCATATACTGTGAATATATATATTATAATTTTCACAGTCATGATCTCAGAGGAGTTTATGACCCGTCGCCAAGAAGATCAAACTTTTTGACCTCCCGGAGAAAAGAAGCTCAGAAAATAATTACCACTCGAAAGTATTTCATTATGGATGTTCTGTTAAATAGATAACTTTATTTTCCTTTTCTTTTTACTGTAACAATGGTATCAATCGTTATATTGTAATAGATTGTCCTATTGTCACAGAAGAGGAATAGGAGATTTTTCGGCGCCATCTGTAATACAGCTTAGAGCACATTACAACGTACTTGATCAGATATTTTTTTCAGGGAGCATATTTTATGAAATTGAAGAATATAAAACCCCTGCCCAAATTCATCTTGGCCCTCTCAAATACCGAGATGCCCTCCTGTCTCTCCGGTCCACCCAGTGCACACACAATGCCCCCCATAGTTGTGACCTAAGCCCTTCACACTGCTCTGGCTGTGGTCTCTCTCTCTCACCCTCCCCATCTAAACTGAACACTAGCATTTTAGATCTTGGACAGGCCTCTCAAACCAAGAAAAATGCGACCAAATTCTCTGAATTCAACTTCTTCAGCCTAAACTGCAGGTCACTCCCTAGACATAAAAGAGACATCTATGACCTGCTGTCTGTCCCTCAACCAGATGCTATCTTTCTCACAGAGACATGGCTAAGCGATAGTTCGGGTCCGGATATCGCGACAGCACTCCCCCCTAACAATACATACCTTGGAAGAAACCGTGTCGGCAAGGATGGAGGACGGATAGCAATCATTTTTAAAACCTCCTATAAATGTAAATGGGATGACCTAGACTTCCAGGACTGTGAAGCTGGTCTTTTTAAACTCCTGCTTTCACCTAACTTTATTCTCTCAGGAACACTAATCTATCGCCCCCCGGGACCAGTCAGTGCTTGGGCCGCCTCACTTTCTGATCGCATTGCCTGTCTTCTACTGCAAGCCACTAACTTCTTGATCGTGGGCGATCCTAATATACATCTTATTGAGACCTCCTGCCCCATCAGGGCTAACCTCATTGCGGACCTGTCTGCTTTGAACGTTATTCTCCACAACTCCGGCCCCACGCATAAAGCAGGAAACTTACTTGACCCTATCTTCTCTAACCTTACCAACGTCTTATGTAAACCTGCCATCTGAATTCCTTTGGTCCGACCATTTCCTGGTCGAATTCCAAATCAAACATGAGCTACATTCAAAGAACCCGTTTACCCACCAGGGCCTAAGAACGACATAAATTGGAAAGATCTAGACCTAAACAAATTTAACCTTTTTTAAGAAAACACCAGGCCGGTAGCCTCCATCACCAATTTGGATGATGATGCGATCATTCATCAATGGCTTAGTTCAGCTATTGACGCATGTCTACCTCCGACCAATAAGAAATACAACCACCACTATCCACCCGCCCCTTGGTTCACTGAAAAACTCAAACAAGAAAAAACAAAATGCAAAAACTTAGAGAGACGTTGGCGCAAAAACTACGATCCTAGTACTAAATGACTATACAAATCAGCCCTAACCAAATATCATTATGCAACATCGCTCGGGCAGAGCACGCCAATCTAATCGTCTTACATGCACAAAACTGCCCCAAAGTACTTTTCAAAATTGTCAAGGATCTCTCGGGTGCCACCTGTCAGCCTAAACCTCCATGCCTGGACTCTAAGCAATGTGATGGTTTAGCTGATTTCTTTATCGATAAAATTGCTATTATCTATGCTGACTTTGATAAACAGACGACTACGCAAATAAACTCAGAATCTGATAATCTCACAAAACAACTTCTCCCCCAGGAAATATTTCCAGCAAACAACAACACTTGTTTAGATAAATGGACCCCAATTGACATCTCCACGTACCGCACTATCCTTAGCAGTATTATACCGGGGTCCCCTAAGGATCCACTCCCCCCCGGTACTCCAAGCATTGGACCATCCTACACTCAATCTAATCATGGAATTACTTAATACTTCTTTACTTGAAGCTAGGGTCCCTGCAGCTTGGAAGCATGCCATGATTGTGCCCCTGTTGAAAAAAGCTAACTGCGATCCAGAGGTACCATCTAACCATCTAAATTTCACCCCATCTTACAAATTTCAGCTTACAAATTTCACGGAGACACAAAATTTCCTTCATACGTCCCAGTCCGGTTTCAGGGCAGGATTCTCTATGGAATCAACACTTTTGGGTGTCACTGAAACTATCCGTCAACAGGTTGACAAAGGAGAAACCGTGGCACTTATTTTACTAGATTTAAGTGCCGCGTTCAACACTGTTTCCCATACTATAATCCTAAACACCCTCCATTCCTGTGGTATCACTGGCTTAGCACTCAAGTGGATATCCAGTTTCCTATTGAACAGGACCTTCCAAGTTTTCTCCCCCACTGCCAATTCCAAAACTCATGTATCACAGTATGGAGTCCCCCAAGGCTCCATACTGAGCCCCTTGCTCTTTAACATATACGTTAGCTACGATAGCTAAGCAAGCTGTGCTCACTATTTATGCCTACGCGGATGACACTCAGCTCATCTTTTCACTCTCTTCTAACACAACTTCCAATACATCAGTGCTCCGATCTGGATTAATAAACATTGCTGACTGGATGCATGCCAACAAATTAAAACTTAATGGTGGAAAAACCGAACTTCTCCTTTTTGGTAACAATAAAACCCTTTGGGCCCCCCACCATTGGCCGTCACAGATGGGCTCACCCCCGCTCCCATCCCAATCTGCCGCAATCTTGGTATCATTGTCGACGACCAACTGACAATGAAACAACAGGTGGTCAAGGTAGCCTCCACCTGCTTTGCCATTCTTAAATGGCTTAGGAAAATTCTCTGGATGCTCCCTTTGTCCACCCAAAAAAGTGTAATCCAAGCCCTGATAACATCCAGATTGGATTACGGCAATGTTCTGTACTTGGGAGCAAGCAAGGAAGTGCTACGCAAGCTACAGGTTGTACAGAACTCTGCGGAGAGATTACTCTGTGGGCCTCCCAATAAAACTGCCATCTCAGCCTCACTACGTGACCTTCATTGGCTCCGAATTGACAGTCGTGCCAAATTTAAAGCCCTATGCTACATGCATAAAATCAACTCCGGTGTAGCACCCCATTATCTAAAGGCCTTAGTACACCATTACCGCCCCCCGTCTTCTTCGATCTTCCAACCAACACAAATTCCAAGTCCCTAGGATCAGACGAGCCAGAATGGGTGGACGCTCTTTTTCCCATCTAGCTCTCTCACTCTGGAACTCTTTCCCCAATCACTTACGCACTGAACAACACTATCTCAAATTCCGTAAAGACTTAAAAACCTGGCTTTTCAATCAGTAGTTCCCCCACCACTTTTGTTGCCTAGCCTTTCATCCTTCTGTGTTCTCTAGTGCCGGGAAACCTCTGGGTAGCTGCACGCTGTACAAATGTAATAATAATAATATTAGCTTTCATACATACTTTGTTACTTTAAATATTTGATAAACTCTACATTTCTGAATGTTATTTACTAATTTCTATTCTTCTCATTTGCGGTTCCTATTCACCTTTTCCCTAAAGAATATATAGGACCAGTTCTGTTTATTAATATAGTACTATCCTATATATTCTTAAGTGAATATGTGATTTGTTAGCAGAGCAGTGTGCGACCTCTAAGCACTGTGACAGAACGTTCCTGAATTCTACAGAATACAAATTTGAAAAATAATAATGCATACATTTCTATGTGATATGAAGTCACTTGTATTTAACTGTTTTTTACTTGTTCTCTTGACTTCAGATAATGTAGTGCGGGAGAGTTTGTTGTAGCACTTCTATTCTACTTTATCTAAAAGTAACTGATGCCCTCTTACATTATCAAGAATATGGGGCAAGAATTTTACAAACTATAGCAGAAAAAAGGATGGTATGGCCATGCTTAACTGATATTTTATGAAATTGCATTTTTAATTGTAACCCCTTTCATATATACAGCGTCAGTTTCTGAAGAACATGTATTTGTATTTGCTAAATAAAAACTGTTTCAAACCTAGACTGAATTTTCTCGCACAACCACACCTCCCCATCAGAAAAGTAAACACCACATTATAAGTAAATAGTGCTCCTGGAAAGTATCCCACCCGCAAACTTGATAAAAAACACCGCAAGACACTGTCATTTTTCCGCCGTGATTTGTACACTCCACTGCAATCATATGAATGCCCCTTAAAACATATAAAAACAATTTTTACCTTCATAATCCCTGTCCACCACCTTGTGACCACTATACAGAGTTAATAGTATTCCTAACCTCCCCTCTACTACTTTTTTTCCCATACTCCTTTGGAAGTGCGTCACAAAATTACTGACAACAGTGAACCGTTCCCACCCAATAAGGAGCAAACATGTGCTCGAAACACTTTAAATTAACCCGTTCTCTGTAGGCAACAATTTTTAAATGGAGTCTGATAGTCGCTTTGGTTATATACTCTGCGAAGCGTACGTATTACGTTACTATCAAGTCGCAAAAACCTATCTTCTGTTTTCGTGGTTTATTTGCAACACTCTCTTGCCTATTACTTAAAACAATTACCCTTAGTTCACTGACAGCCCACCAAGAGGAACGGCAGAACATGGATCAAAATGTATCCAGTGCTTCAAATAGCTTCTTAATAAGCACAAACCTCACCTAATTGTGAAAAAAGTATGGAGAGACATAGTAACACCTCACGGGCGAACAACCCAAGGGGTAACTGGCAGGTACTCACCAGATAAGCCCACTTTTCTAATCATTGGCAGTTACTTTGTCGAAAAAAAGGAAACGTAAAGTGTGTCCAAACAAAATAAGTACAAGTGATAGAGTGACAAGGAAGTTCACTCCATAATAATGACAAAGTGTAGTTAAAATTGACAGGTACACCTTTCTCACAATTACTGTATTATTTACTAGGAGTGAACTGTCAAATTAAAAATGTGTAATGGTTGCTATTCATGCATACCAATATTCACATGCGAACATGTTTCATTGCCTGCTTTCTTTTGGCAAATTCTTCAGGGCCAGACACTTCGTCACAGCACCCCAGTTGGACACACCATTCTACAGGGACCTCACACAGCTCGTGTCTTTCATACCAGCCTGCAAGGGAATACTTCAGTCATCCAAGACTCCTATAGTGAGTCCTCCTTATTGATTGACCCTTCTTTCATAACGTCAATCGGTAAAGGCCTCACGGAGCGCGGCGTCTTGTCCTGCCGCTTTGTTTATGCAAATGCATACGTGCATTTTTAGCACTGTGGCGGGCAGTGCTGAGAGGACCGCCCGCCACAATGCTATAAATGGAGGATGCGCCCGCCACAGTGGCGGGCGCATCCTAATACCCCCCACGGGACCCCCGCCTTTATGGCGAGCGGTCCCAATTACCGATAGGATGGCGGGCGGACTAAGTCCGCCCGCCATCCTAATGACCCCCAAATCATGTTGTTGGAACACGTTAGCCAATTAAACGTTAAATTTGTTCCACGCACACATACAGAACACGCCGTCCTACGTATTAATAGATTTCCTGACACAAAGTGACTCAATCCGTACCAAAAGTGTACACTGCCTAATAAATAAACATTATTCCACATTATATTAAAGAAAAGCCGCAATAAGCCGCATTGTTATTTTCCCAACATAATTTACACAGCCTACTGAACCCCCTCCCAACATGAGTGAAGCCCCAGTTCTGTGGGGGCCCCAGTGAACCCCCGCTATTATTTTTATTATATTTTCGACTGACTTCTTCTACGACTAACGGTTCCTATGGAAAACTTTTAAAATTCCATCACAGTAACTGTTTCGATTAGCAACATAGTGAGGTGAACTTCTAACCTCTGTGCTCACTTAAGTATTCCATGAACTGTTACTATGGTAACAGGCAGTAAGCAGTTTGGGGGTAGGGTTGAAAGGTACTGGCTGTAAAAAAACCTTTATATTAACACATAATCCTCTACATGACATAAAGGAACGCAAAATAAGACAGAACACTGTGTAGCAGATTTACAAGCCCCTTGAGCCACTTTCGCGTCACTTTTCCCATCTTAAAAATGATGCAACAGTAACGCAATGAACTTGTAAATCTGCCCCTATGCACATTACGAACAAAAGAAATACACAACTCATTCAATTCTGTATCGATCACAGTTAGACAGTGTTGCTTCACGATTGACAATGCACTTCAATAAATAATTTGTGCCTATTTAAATGGGACACAAGATTGTCGACATTACAAAATTTAGTGCCATATTTACAAAGACGGAGTTAAAATTGTCGCCACTTTAACGGCTGCAACCTACAACAAAAACACCGAAAATGGACTTCAAAATCCTTTGTTATCTTACCGAAAGATTTTCTCAACATTGCTGTTTGCTATGCAACATTGAGAGCCACCCCCCAGAGCTACAAAATAAATGGTTGGAGTGGGCTCCAAGGCCCCCCCTGCAAAATTAGAAGTGGAAGGACCTCAATCCCCCACCACCCCCGGGGCTTTGTATATTGTGGGAGGGAGGCTGCGTGGCCCTCCGCCTGGAGCCTTCGAGGGCCCTGGGGACCGCCACGCCCCAGGGCCGGCTCCTGCAGTGTCCCGGGGTGCTTACCCCCGGGACACTGCTGTTTGCTATCAGAGGGTGGAAGTCTTGCGGCTCCCGCCCTCCCATAGCAAACTAGGTTTGCATTTTGAAAGAGAGAGCAGTGAAATCTGTTCTCACTTTCAAAATCCAAACCAGATTGCTTTTCCACATGCATCTTCCCATGTGGAAAAGCAATTCCGGCCCCCGAAGGACGCGGGGAGCCAACGGGACCGTGGGGGCATTGTGACTCCCCCACAGTTCCCAACATTTTATATAAGCCCCATGGGATGTGGTCCCCGGGGATATTAGAAATTACTGATAGGAGTTATTTTGTTACGGTAAAACTAGAAGTAGCGCACCCAGCGCGGCGCTCAGTGCGACCCCCTGGTGTGCATGCGCTGGATGCATGACTCATAATCTGTAGGATGCACGACTATAGCGCCTTTGGTGCACAACTTCCACGCGTTTGGGAGCCGGCACTGCTTTTCCACATGGGGAGCCACTAACATGCAGCTCCCCATGTGGAAAAGGAATCTGATTTAGATTTTGAAAGAGAGAACAGATTTCCTTGCTATGGGAAGGCAAGATGGACACCCCGGGACACTGCAGGAGCCGGCCCTCCCACAATACATAAAGCCCCGGGGAGTGGTGGTCCACTCCCCAGGGCTTTGGAGACCTTGCAACCCCCCAACCATTGTTTTTATAGCCCGGGGGTGACGGGGCCCTCGAGTGCTCCAGGAGGGGGGCCACACAGTCCCCCTCCCACAATACATAAAGGCCCTCCCCCCCACAATTGTTTTTACAGGTAAGTAAACATATAAATAAATAAAACGAATTTTGTTGCGTGCACTGCATCGCATTTGGAGATGCAGTGCGCACAACAAATTCATTTTATTTATTTATATGTTTACTTACCTGCAATCCTCCGTAATCCATAGATTACTACCCCCACCCTGCCCCTCCCCCTCCCCACATCACCGCCCGGCAGCTACTCCCACCACAGACTGCTGCTGCCCCTCTCTCTCTTTCTATATGACCAAGCTCGCGGACGTGAGTGAAACGCGTCAATGGCGAGCACTTTGTCCGAGTAGAATTTTAGGGTTATTGTATGCCGAATAAATTTGCACCTGCACCTGAATATCCTGTGGTCCTGAGTTGAATGTTGTGGCTTCGTGAAGTGGTCCTCGCCAGAATATCCCCGTTTTTGCATGGTGGGGCTGGAACAGTTTTTATATATATATATATATATTTTTGCAATCAATATTTTTGACACAATATTTATGCATCATGATAGTAGTGTTTTCGATATTATGTCAGTAAACTGGGCAGATATGCATACGGGATGGGGAGAACTACACTGGGGTGAGGGGAGAAGCACATAGGTGGGAGCAACATGGAGTGCTGGGGTAGGGGTGGGAGAAGCACGCAGGCAATAGAGAGCAACAAGAGGTGTGGTGGAGAGAAGTACAAGGGCAAGAAAGTCCACCACAGAGTGCGGGCGAGTGCAGCAAACATGTGAGACAGGTAGAAAACACATCCACTCTCTTGGAGTCATTATAAAAAATTAAACAAATAGTTCCCTGAAAGCGAACGGTGAAAAAGACACAAAAACAGGAGGTATGCTCCATGGGAGGGACAAACACATGATGGACAAGTCAAGCCAACTAGTAATAAGCAATCAAATGAGACTGACAATAAAGCCAACCAGTGGTAAACCGTAATGGGTGACTTTTAAACCCAATTTAAACTCTTGGTAAACTTTTTCATCAAAAAAAGAACTTGTGCTGTCAGGTAAGCTCGACCTAAAAAAATCCCTGTTCTAAGCGTAGTTTTAAAACCAGTGCCTGCGTCTGATTTCACAATAACCAGACAGAACGTTGGCAGTCGCAGTAAGACTGACAGCATAGGTAAGCTTTTAAGCATTCATGGTATTTGGCAAAGTCTGCTTTGAGACACAGAGGAAAGGGTACGGGAGTTCCGAGTGGTCTTCATTTTGATTTTAATTTATTGTGCAAACACATAGGCACGAACAACACAAATGTTTAAGATTAGGCACAAATCGCTACTCAAAATGCTTAGAGCAACCTAAGCCTCTGAAGTGCAATTCGGCAAATATATCGGTTTCTTAGCAAGATTTTACAACATTTCAGAAAAGAAAGACGAAAACAACAGATGGAGTTACAACTTCTGAAATCCAAGCACTGAGGAGAAATCATTGTGCATGACGAAGAATTCTCCATCAGCTTGCGCTGGAGTCCATGTGTACTGAAGTGTGAATAACAGTGTAAAGCATATCCCACCAGCTCTCCAAATAACCGTTCAGATCAGTGCACACTTATTTATAGATCTTCTCCCCTGGAAACCCCACGCATGTTTTCTTTTGCAGATGGCTACATTCTTCTGTGTCTGTGATAGCTTAAGAATAGGTAACACATATTATTGCAATGAGAATTTAATAGCGTCTTAAATGGGAAAACAGCCGCTAGTACCACAAATTAAAGATGAAGGCTTCAGTAATAATGTTACCCTGTAAATAAATAGCCTATTAGATGGAAGAGGGACGCATTGTCAGGGTGCTTAGTTGTCTGATGTAATGCAGGGCTCGAATTGGAGCTAATTTTTCTGCTCATTTTATGCAGCTATGCACACCAACATTTAGCATCGGGCAATACAAATACACGAATTGGCAAAGCCAATAGTTTGACATTGATTTTGAGGTCTGACTCAAATATTTTTTTTTAAAAAGATACCTACAGTTAAAAAACGAAACAAAAAAATATTGTTTTCTATTCACAATCATTTATAAGATAAATAATTTCATATTTTCGTGATTCAGTGAACGATTGAAATGTAAAATAGTCCCACGTGCATTACAGCAGCAAGCATCCATAGGAGGTAAAATGATACACCAAACAGTAAACACGTTATGACGAGAAATATATAACCTACTGAGCAGAGATGAAGCCTGCACTCTGTATATTTTAAATAATTGATAATGTGTTGCCAGCAGCCGTGCTACCAAGTCAGACCTAAGAAAACAGATGCAATGCCATCTATTAGAGCACTTTCTTAGCAAGCCTGATCAATTGATTTAGCGAAATACGGGAAATAAGGGACACAGTATCCCATTTCTATTTTTAATTGTTATTTTTGTACTTTTGAACATTCGTTGGCTGTTATGCTTTCCACAAGGCCAATTTCCCCAAGCTGATATATGTACTTTTACGGAGATATAAACTGACCAAGTTCAGGGTCGCTTTGCTCTTTCTCCAACAGCTTGAAGATACGACACCTGCTATTCAGTTACCTGCTTTCTGAAAATTATTTTAGGTCTAAGGAAAACCATTTTGTTTTAAATGATGGCATCAGCACATTACTCTGTTTCTAACCGACTTGCACGCGTTTCTTAGTAACAAAAGATGTTTTTGTTTATTTATTGGTGATATTAACGAAATAAGTTGCTTTGAAGATGTTTTTAACAAATTTTGCATATACTGTAATAATTTTTTTACATAGTTTCAATGTCTGTATCTTTTTTGCTAAATCTACAGCATATTTTAGTGTCTTTTTAATATCGGGTGTTTATAAATGTGTATCTTTTGAATAAAGTTTATTCTGATTCTGATTCTATTATTTTTGTAGCAAAGGAATGGAGAATTGTTTATCGGAAGAGAATAGATTTTACTATTTTTTCGGCTTAGTTTACAGAAATGACATTCAGTAGTAACATTCATTGGTGCTTATCGACATCTGGAGGTGCCAGGTCATTCTTCTCTTTCACACGCTCATTTCTGGTGACCATTCCTGGTGTGGTATGCCACTATCCCAACTTCCATATGACAAAAGCTTCTGAGACATTCACATATATCCCTGCAAGGACCAGAAGAGAGCTTTTTTAGATGACACTGGAATTGACAGAAACACATTCAAAGTGACCTCATGGATGATCTAAAAATTCTAAACCGCAATTTCACCAACATTTCCTCTCAAACTCTTAGAGACACATTTACTAATGAGTTGTGTCACCCTTGAGCCATGCAATGGCCTTGCATGTCTTGATAAATCTAGTGTAACGCCACGCAGCACAAATCGCTGCAATGCATTACTCTGCCACAGGGATGCAGTCCATGGGTGTTCCCATACATCTGCCCATGAATTTTGACGCTTTTCCAGATGCAGCATATTATGCACCAGCACTGGTAAATTACAGGAATGTGTTGAATATTGTTAACCCCTTCCCCGCAGGGCTAATTCCCTCGCAGTGCGGGAGGAGGGGGGCCGTGCGCGGCACCGCGGTGCTTTTGACGAGCTCAGCTTGTCATCATGATCAGCTGAGCTCGTCATGACCACGCCCGCTCAATAAAACGCCCAGCACAGCAGGGGAATTATCCCCGCGTGGGCATTCCTAGGCAGTTATGACGGACTGAGCTCGTCATGAGCGCCGAAGGTGCTAAGACAATGCATTTCTGCCCTTTCCAAGTCATGCAGCGCAACAAGGTGACTTGCTGTGCAGCACTGCATGATTATTTGTTAAATATGTCCCTCAATTGCCTGTAAAACATCTTCATCTGCAATCTTTTGATGTATGGCTGCGCCACAAGCCTTCCTGCTGCGCTGCCCTACATAAAAAAAAGGGCAGGAATGTGTTGTATCTATCAAATATGTCCTTCCCCCCTGCGCTGGTGCACAAATGGCTGCCATGCGCCAATGCAGGTACCCTTGCGTCTCTGTTTTAGGGGTGATTGTTATTGGGCAGGAAGGGACACCTTCCTGCACAAAAATAATCAATAGAGGTGATTTCCTCTTTATATGTGTTGTGCAGAATACAGCACACATAGAAAGACGAAAAAGCAAGATGAAATATTGTTATTTGTCCTTGTTGCACCTCCCATATACCACCCATGGGGAGGCGGAGGCTTTTGATGCATTCCCAGGTTTACGAAATCTCGTAAATCTGGGGATGTGTCAAATGCTGTGGGTGTTACGCGGGAACACCAACCGTAATGTCCATGGCACTCCTCCCTATCACAGGGTGAGACAGCACAGCGACTTGCACTGCGTTGCCTCAGTCCATATCTACAACGCCATGAAAAGCCATGCAGGGTGGCTTTACGTAGCCTTGTAGATATGGCCCTACAGTGCTCCCCGCAGGGCCGTCACTAGAAGTGATGTTCCAGAGGAGCAGGGGCCCTGTAAATGAAGTCCCAAATATTACCCCTTTGTCCCTGCTATGACATCACAACACTTTAACAAGCTTTTCAAATTAGGTATGCCAATCAAACTCATCTTCTCGTCACACAACCAATGTTCATCATCTATCAGGAAAAATATGTGTATACCTTTTGTAAGCTAATTAATTCCATTACAAATGCCTTGCTTTAAAAAGCAATAGCCTCACCAGGCCCAGAGGAAGACAGAGTTACACTCCCTCAAAAATGATCACACTTCACCTATCCGAGCTGGGAAACAACTAAATCAACTATCTAGTTTCAAACTGACCATATCTTGCCAACATGTATGGAGTCACATGGAAATCCAAAATATGCTGTGTCATATCTAAGCAGCTCTTAGACAGAACACAGCATCAAAATTCATCTAGCTAGCAGAAAAGAGCCACCTCTCAGTTCAACTTTAATCCATTTGCACCTCTTAGATAATATTGGCCTTGCTAATCAAGACACTGTACAAAAGTCAAGAATAACATAGGTGGAATGGTAGAGTTCAACTATAGCTGGCTTTAGATTACAGCGCACAGCATAAACACCAGGGTGGGATTACCCAAGGATTAAACTTGTTCCACTACCTTTTAAAATATTGTGAGGTTCTTAGCCATAAAAATGTATGTATTCCAATATCACATTTGTGCAGAAATCAAATCCAGACTATTTAATTATATAAAAAGCGCTCAACTTGCTGAAAGTTTCCTGGTGCTGAGAAGTTTACCAGACAAATAGGGAAAAAAACAAAATGCTAAGAAAAGAGAGACTCCAAAATGAACAAAAAACGTTGACTTCATGCCTGATGAGGGTCAGGAAAGTTTACATCGATTTCATTTTAAGTGGTAGAGTATTGCAGAGACTAATAAAGTGAATGTTCCAGAGCCTAACAGAAGATGAACGTCTTCATGGCATGGCCAAAGGTCAAGAAAGTTTCTCTCTGTGTTATCTCCAAAAATCCATCTGCCCTGAATCGAGAATATCAAACTCCTCCAGGTATTTCATCTTTTGATTGACCACTGTCAGAGCTAATGTGATTAGGCCAGACTTTTTCAAAAGTGGAGATGGCAACCCAGTTTATAGGGATCTGCAAAATCCATGAACAATTGTGTCACATTAATTCCTATGAAAGGTGGAATGGTGCATAAGACTGCCTTAGAGCAAGGGTATTCTAGGGAAGCTGATTTACAGTTTACAGCGGCAACGGACGCCTCAATCTTCTCCACAGTAATTATATTGAGGCTCTGAAGATCTTGAATTGTATATGCCCTTTCCTCTGGCCCTGAACAGTTTTATTTCAAACCCTTTTTGATACCCTTTGAGGGTTTGTTGTTGTAGGATTTTTGGAGAGACATCTATCCATCTACCAATGAAAAAGTACAGGTGTGAGATCTCATTACTCCATGTGGGCCATCTGTAAGTGGATGAACAGAAATTGCCTGAAACTTAATTCAGAAAAGACTGAGGTCACCTATTTGAAGATCAGCCTTGCCTTTGGTCTTTATCTTGGTGACCATAGGAACTATGAATTCTCCCTATTCCAGTTAGCAAAGCCAGGAACCTAGAAGTTGTTATGGATAACTAATTCACCTTTGGTGAGCGGGTGAATGCAGTTATCTCACCATCTTTTTACATCCTGAGGATGATAAAAGAAACCCTCTCCTATATCCCCCTGGATGCAAATAAACAGTGTTAAAAGCCCTAGTTCTATCAAAGGTAGATTATTGAAACAACTTGTATCTTAAAGTGCATCACAAATAACTGAACAAATTACAAATTCTCCATACCGCTGCTGCGAGATTGCTTGTTTGGATCCCTAAATGTAAGTCTGATTCACAAGTCATTAAGAAGTAGCACTAGCTCCCCAAAAGGCAATAAATCAGATTTATGGCTCTATGCACAGCTTACAAAGCCCTACATGACGCTGGTCCGGACTTTTGAAACATAGTTTCAAGTGGTATGAGCCAAACAGAAACCTGATGTCCTCTGGAGCGAAGGGGGAGAGGATGTGGCCTAACAGCTAGGGCGGTTGATCTCAAATCTGGGAACCAAGTTTGAGTCTTGGCAAGGACGCTCAACATCCTGTGATTCTGGGCAAATCATTTAATCTCCCTGTACCTACCAAAAATGAATGTGTCATTGTGTAACGCAACTGGTGCTCATGTAAAGCTCTTTGATACCTGATACCTTCGGGTCGATTTCCCTAGGTTTAAATGGACCAACTGGGGTGGGAGAAGCTTTGCAACATGCAGTCCCAAAGCATGGAACGAACTACCGCTTCACATTAGAGCCATGCCCAATCTATTATCCTTTAGGATGGAACAAAAAACCAATTAAGTGTTTTTTTTAGCCCAGTCAACAGAGCTATAACCAAGACACGGCCAGATAAACATGCACTCCAAAAGTTACTTTAACATAACATAACATCGCTTCATAAAATACAAAGATAATATCGAAAGAGCCAAGCGAGGGTTACTTAGTGTTACTTAGTGAACTGTTTTTGTCCAGCATCTGATGCTCTCAGTGGATGGTATGTGACCACATACATGTGTGGTCAAACTCTTGAACCCACAAGAAGTTTTAACAGCCCAGGGACCTTTATTACGGAAGTGCCCCAGGGGCACAGCAGGCGTTAGCATCAGCTTTGCATGCCACCTGGGCACTTTAGAATTACAGAAGGGAACTCAGGTGCTTGTGCGGCCCATTTTGTAATTCGGATAGCGCTGGAGCACATATAGCTTTCAACAGAGGGTGTTCCCTCATTTTCACGTGGACATGGCCCCATGGAAATGAGGGAACCCTTTGCCAATGAGCTCATGCCTTATTATAGAGTCAAAAGAACAACACAAATGCCAATGCTGAGACTGACTACTTACACTATTTGTACCTGACTTCATGAACATAACATGACAGTCCGCTTTAGGAATTGCAACCATCTAATTTCAATGTATTTATTTTGTCTTCATTTATTTTTGCAAACAATGTAATTTCTTGTGCATAACAGTAGATGAAAAACATACAGGACAATAATACATAAATATATACACTTCAATCAATAACAACCTCACACACTTTCATTTTACCCATTCTTTTGGCCAAGAACCATTCATTCAACATTCAAACTAGCCACATCCATACAGCACACAAAGATCCCAAAGTCAATAATAAATAAACCGGAAGTAAATTAGTCATTACAAAACACTTTTTACAATTTTTGTAACATCTTTCAGCCTACTATGGAGACAGTTGTCTTCCTATTTACAATGTTAATTTCTAAATGACAGGGGACCGACGGTCTATATGGTAGTCTTGAGAATATCCCCCTAGTGTTTCCCATTGATGTGGCTTTCTAGCTCTAGGGCTCTGTTCTAATGACCTTGTCCCTGTTTCTCCCTATTGTTACATGTTGCAAACTACCCTCTCTCCCCATCTCTGTGACTCCCTACTAATACGATTCTGTTCACATGGCTTAGATTCACTGAGGTATTCAACCTCTACCTACCTTCATGTCATTGCATTTCCTGTCAATATGTCGCACTCTCCTTGTATCCATATGCCTGCATCTCGCTTTGCATGCCTCTCAATTTCACTGCTCCTTGTGTCTTCAGCTTGATTTTCTTGTTATCCTGCCCCGGGTTGGTGCAGCCCTAAGACTTTCAGACCTGTTAACACATGCCCATTTCCAAGCATCTTTAGTTACCTGTGTCTCTTGTTTCCTGCCCCTCTTTACTCCTAGGCTTTTTCTTATGCCTTGCAATAACTGTGCCTTTCAGTCCTTGCTTCTCAACACCACTGCAACAACTCCCAACATCGGTCCCCAACAATCCTAGGTTTAGTACCCTATTAACCATGTTTCTCTCTGCTCCTTTACTCTCTGAAGTTGTGGTTGCCCATCTATGTGTCTCCTATCCCCCGTTGGAATGTCGGTTATAGGGAGTGGTAGGTAGGCACCTAACACCAGCAACAACGCCACCAACACAGTACTGTGTCCTAAATAGGACCTCTATAAATAAGTCCCTTGCTCAACCTTTGGTAGCTGACACCGAGCAACAAGGTTTAACTTAGGAGACAGGCATGTAAAGCATTTAAAAGCACTAATACTGTGAATAAGTAAGACACAACATATAATAAAAATCCCACAGCAATGTATACAAATAAAAAATAACGCTATCTTTAAAATGGCACTAGCTGCATCAAAATCCAATGATGAGAACCGGAGATGTGAATTTTTAAACAATAAACACTTTCTAATGCTTAGAAACCAATAGCTTCACTTCTGGACATCTGCTTGTGCTTGACCGGGGCAAAGTCTAAATTTGAAGCCGACTGCAATGAAACCCTGCTTGGATACTCTACGCGGGAGGCCTCGGTCAAAATGTTACCTCCTCACGTCGAGTCGTCCCTTTATGGAGCTTTTTCGAAAATGTTTCTCAATCTTCTAAAGGTCCCTCTAGGTTTTCCTGGTGGGTTCCAAGTGTCCAAAACACAAATCCAATGGTCTGGATTCTCCTAGATGGCCCTTGGCAGGCCTGGACTTCAGTACCCACAATGCACTTGGTCAACCCCTTAAAACTCCACGGGACACACTCCAGGAGGGGGACTCTGCCTGGAGAAGGGATGGTTAAGCTCTGTTTACCTGTAGCTGCAGGGGGTCCAATCCATATAACTTTTTAAAGCAAGGCAAAGTCCTCAGAGCTGTGGTCACAGATAGTGCAGCAGGTGCAGTGTTCTCCAGACAGGCCCTTGGGTGCAGATCAGGATTCCTTCTTCTTGTAGTTTCAGGTAGCAGAACTGAGAGCTGTAGTACATTGTTATCGCTCTAGTCTTTCTAGAACATGTTAGTAGAATGCTTAATGTTAGGAATGTTTTCATTACAGTGTTCTTTGTGATCTTATGCCTCTGTGTTCTGTTCTGTGGCAGTTTACTGGTTATTGCTGCAGAGAACAGTCCGTTCTTGTCCTGTACCATATCTTAATAAAGGACGTATTCTACTACTCTGGATTTACCTGCTAATCCATTTACTACAACTTTTTGGCGATGATATCTTGAACTCAGCGCATGCCTTAACTTCTTCCACTGATATCGACAAGAACAGACAAAACTGAGGCTGTCATCTGTTTATCATCACCCTCACTAGAGGAGAAGTGAGAGATTGTATTGACTTTGAGCTTCCCTTTCACACTCTGAGCCCGTGTGACGAAATTTCGGGTGGATGGGCGGATTTTCACACTCGTAACCTGTGTGAAGGAATTTACTTCAATGGGCGTATAATTCCCTGTGATGGACATGCTAATTTAAATGGTTACGCTCTGAACATCAATCGCAAGTTGACTGTGGTGTGCATTCTTACCTGCTTTGTTTGTAAAGTCGCGACGTATCTGGGTCACGTTCAACAGTATCTTTGGGCTTCACCCATTCCTTCCTCTCAGCACTCCTCCACACTTCTGATGACGTCCTAGAATGTCCATGGGAGTTGGTGTAGACCCTGATGATGCTCTGTCAAGCCTCCAATCATCTTATGTAACGCGACTCCTTCGCTCTTTGCTAAGGTCAGGCGTTTGTGTACGTGGTTCTGACCAATCCCTGCTCAGCTGCGTCCTCACGTCACGAAGGAAGACATTTTGATCACCACAGCAGCCTGTCTCACCCAATCAGCCTCCAGCAATTTAACCACGCCGATCGGTTTCCACAGCAACCTTCAAACTCCGGTAACACGACGCATTTACACGGACCCTGTCTCGGCGATACACACACTTTTTGTGTGTTTTCTTCTGTTTCTATGGCAATCTACTCCAGTCAAAACTAATCCAGTCAAGGAACTCCGGCAAACACGGCGCATTTACACGAAGCCTGTTATAGTGATACACACGCTGCTTGTGTGTCTGACAGCAACATGTGGTAAGGTATTTGGGTCCTCGACGATACGCATGTCTTTCGTGTATTAAACTGAAGTACCACTTTTCTTCAAGTATTTCACTCGGTGATACACACACCAGTCGTGTATCCTCTTGTCATCCATATTCATCCTGAAGTTGACTCATTCTTTGAATATTTACAATCATCCACTTGTTTTATTTTCACATTGCAGTGTAATTGTTATTAACATGTCGGTACAAAGTACTCCTCAGAACTGTTCAGTTGTACTTCCACCGAGCTTCCTCCCTAACCCAGGACAACCTAGTATATCCTGGGAGGACTGGTTTCCCATGTTCGATAATTACTTAGATGCACTTGATGCGCAAGAGTTCTCAGCCAAGCGAAAAAAAGCGATTTTATTAAGCTCATTAGGGAAAGACGGGCAGCGAGTGTTCAAGTTTTTACCTCAGGTCCTACAAGCTGGGTCACAAGCTCGCTTAGACTAATACAAAGAAGCGGTTTCACGCCTGGAGATTAGGTACTCAAAAGAAGAAAACCTAGTCATGAATAGGTACAAATTTTACACCAAAAGTCAAAAAGTTGGTGAGTCTATCGATGACTTTGTTTCGAGACTCCGTGAGTTGTCAGTCAAATGTAAATTTGGGAATATGACTGATGATCTGATCAGGGACCAACTTATTGTTCAGTTCAACAATAAAAAAAATCAAGAACGCTTGTGGGCAGCCAAAAATCCAAATCTGGAAACAGCCCTTGATTTAGCGAAAATAGTCGAGCAGTCTGAAGGCTGCATGACCCAACCACTGCCGACAACCAGTTCAATTCCTGGCTCACCACATCACTGGACAAACTCCTTCCCAAAACCACCACCCTTAGGCGAATTAAAAGAGTGACCCCTGCCCCTTGGTACAATCCCGATCTTAATCTCCTTCGGAAGGAGTGCAAAAGAACAGAGCGCTCCTGGAGGAAAGATAAATCAACTGCCAAAAAAGACGCATTCCGTACATGCCTAAAAAACTACAAAATAGCTCTACGCAATACTAAGAGTACATTCTTTCAGAAAAGAATAGCAAATTCCTCCTGCTCCGCTAAAGAAACCTTTACCATTCTAAAAGAATTACTTAAAGTCCCTGACTCGGCACCAAAATACCCGCCTGACCCCAAGGCAGACGAAGAGAAATGCCTCAAACTGGCCAATTTCTTCGAGGAGAAGATCCAAAAAATCCTTGCCTCTCTTCCGACTGTCGACTTCAGCATCACTGAGGAAGTCGGCACTAACTTAAATCACACCGTTCCCCATTTAAGCTCTCTTGGGCCAGTTACCATCGAAGAGGTCTTAGCCACATTAGACTCTATTAAAAGCGGATCCCCCAGGGACCCGGTCCCTTTACGCATCTTCAAGAAAGTGGCCCCCACCATCGCCCTCCCCACTCACCCACCTTATCAATGCCTCACTGCTCCAGGGTAAAGTTCCTCCCGGCTGGAAGGCGGCGGTCATGAAGGCGCTATTGAAAAAACCCTCTCGGGACCCCTCGGAGCTGACCAATTACAGGCCAATCTCTCTCCTCCCCGGTACCAGCAAAATTGCGGAAAAATTAGTTAACAAAAAGCTATCGCAATATCTGGAGACAAACAACCAGCTCAGATGTTCACAAACTGGATTCCGCCCAGGGCAGGGCACCGACATTGCCCTACTCGCAGCAGTGGAGGAGGCCAGAGCCCTGCTAGATGCAGGAGGATCAGTGGCAGTGATCCTCCTGGACCTTAGAGCGGCCTTTGACACCGTTAACCATTAAGTCCTGTTACAGCGACTTAAGAACATCGGTGTTGAGGGCACCGCTCTGTCCTGGTTCAAATCATTCCTCTGCCACCGCTCCTTTCAGGTCTGGGAGAATGACACCCGTTCCCCTGAAACCCCCCTCCAATGTGGTGTGCCCCAGGGCTCATCATTAAGCCCGACATTATTCAATGTCTACATGTCCCCATTGGAGGAGGTTGTCTCCCCGTTCGGAGTGAGTATCATCAGCTATGCTGATGATACACAACTAGTGGTGTCTTTATCTCACCCAAACCATGAACCATCAGACCTTTACAACTGTCTTGCAGAAATTCAAGGATGGATGAATAGATCGTCTCTGAAACTTAATGGGTCAAAGACGGATATTCTCATCCTTGGCCAGAAAGGGCTCTCTCTCCCGCAGAACATCTGGCCCCCCTGCTTGGGTGATCCCCCAGCTCCCAAGTCTGAGATCAAAAGCTTGGGAATATGGCTTGAAAAAGACCTGACCTTTAAGATTCAAGCCAATAAAATCGCTGGGACCTGCTTCGGGCTCCTTAAAGCCATTAGGAAGATTCTGCCCTTACTACCCCTCATCTCCCAGAAATTACTAATCCAGGGCCTCATTCTATCAAGGCTAGATTATAGTAACACCATCTATCTAGGCGCTCCCGAGGCAACCTTTAACAAATTGCAGAGAATCCAGAACGCCGCGGCACGAATCCTCACTAATACCCCCGCCAGATCCTCCGCTAAACCAGCCCTGAAACAGCTCCATTGGCTCCCTGTGAGAGAAAGAGTGGCGTTTAAGGCTCTCTGCCTGTCACACAAACTCTTACAGGACAAAGGACCCCCTATCCTAAAAAAATTCATAATGCCCTACAAAGCCCTTAGATCCCTCCGTTCAGACCATGAATACCTCATCACGATTCCCAGAGTGAAGAAGGTGCGCACGGGTGGACGGCGTTTCTCTGTCAACACAGCCCGTCTCTGGAATTCCCTCCCCCACGAACTCAGGACGGAACCAGACTATCTCCGATTCCGGCTGAAAACGCACCTGTTCCCCTGATCTCCCTCCTCCCCTACCTTCCCCCCCCGGTTTACCCTCTGGTCTGTTTGGATCTCAGCGCTGGGATACTTGCGGGTGACTACGCGCTTTACAAAAACCTAATAATAATAATAATAATAATGAAGGAACTCGAGAAGAGAGCAGTCACTAGTGATGTAAACAAAGTAGCTCTGCATGCCTCATTGGATGGGCTTCAAGGTGATGAGGATCAAAGTGATGTTGCTGCAGTCAAGAACAAGAAGTTCTTCAAAAAAATTCCAACTGTGAAAATTCAAAATCCTGTTAGAGCTCATAATACCAAATTATGCTATAGGTGTGGCAGTGCTGGTCATGCATATGACTCTAAGTTCTGCTTCGCTGCAAAGCAAGAGTGTCTTAAGTGTGGACGCTTGGGCCACTATGCAAGAGTGTGTAGAGGCAAAAGTCGCTCTCCTGTTGCATGCATAGGAGACTCCTCAAATGTATCTGATGAAAATAACAAGATTTTAGTGGTGGGCTCAGATAATTGTAGTATTGATGAGGAACTTAAAAGGAAAAATAGGCCCAAAGCACCTTTCACTATTAATTACAGAGTTGTTCACCGTATGGTGGACACTGGTTCACGCTACACAATCATTCCTAACGATTTGTTTTTAGAGGTATGGGGCACAGGGCCACTTCTTCCAAAAGATATTTCTCCTGGGGGTTATCATGGAGAGCCCTTAGACATTCTGGATTACTTTGAGGCACACATTAGGTTCTCTAACAGGGAGATTCAAGGAAAGGTTTATGTATCTGTGTCTGGTCCAGCCATTTTGAGGTGGGTTCACCAGTATGATCTCAGTATCATAGTTAATCCCCGTGCCAACCCACAGGTGATGATAATTGAAGATGGAGAGTTACATACGATTTTATCTGGTGCGCCATATGTTTTTGGAGAGAGTCTAGGTCGCCTTAAAGGGTACTCACACAGAATTATTTAAAAAAAAAAATCTATTTCAGTTCAACACAAGGTCAGGCGAAGTCCTATTGTTGTCAGAGATGAAGTTAAACAACTTATTGATGATATGTTGTCATCTGGAGTGATTGAGCCTGTGGAGGCATCTCCTTGAATTTCTCCGATTGTCGTCATGAAAAAATCGGACGGCAAACTCCGCTTTTGTGTAGATCTCAGGTCTTTGAATCAATGTGTAGTGGCAGACACTTTTCCCTTGCCTAATATCACGGAACTAGTTACTACACTTAAAGGGGCTAAAATTTGTTCTAAACTGGATCTCCGCAGTGCTTATCACTAGATTGACTTATATAAAGATTCTAAAAGATTGACTGCTTTTATCACGCCCTGGGGCACCTTTCAGTTTACTCGCCTCCCATTTGGACTCAATTCCGCAGCTAGTGTGTTTCAGACAATGGTTTCCAGTATATTTGAGGGTGTAGGGAATGTTGTTTACTTTCTAGACGACATTTTGATCTATGGTCAGTCTGTGGAACAGCACAATTCCACTCTCAAAACTGTGTTGGACAAATTGTCTTCTGCTGGTCTTACACTTCGCAGAGATAAGTGTTTGTTTTCGGTTGATCAGGTTGACTATTTAGGTTATAGCATCACTCCATTGGGCATTAAACCAAAAAGGGATTTGTGTCGAGCTATTCATTCTGCACCCCAAACAAAAGACAAAGAGCAGTTACGTTCCTTTATGGGACTTATCGAGTATTACTCGAAGTTTGTGAACGGTTTTTCTGATAAAACTGTATGTTTGAGGTCGTTGCTTAAGTGTGGTGTAGGTTTTGTTTGGGATGTTCAACAGAAAGAGTGCTTTGACAACATTAAAAAAGAAATTTGTAATGCCAATGTATTATCACCTTTTGATGTACATAACAAATCTGTTGTTACAGTTGACGCTAGCGCGACTGGTCTGGGCGCTATCCTCTCACAAATCAAGGGTGTTTCTGAATTTACTCTGGCCTTTGCCTCCAGGACTTTGACTGAGTCTGAGAAAAACTATTCAGTCATTGAAAGGGAGGCGTTAGCGGCTTCATGGGCAGTGGAGTACTTTAAAACTTATCTCTGGGGTATGAAATTTATCCTAAGGACGGACCACAAGCCTCTCATTAAAGTTCTTTCCCTGGGTGGCGCTGGTAAGGGTTCTGCTAGACTTATGAAATTAGCTGCAAGACTTCAAGAATTTCAGTATTCAGTGGAGTATATTCAGGGTTGGAAGAATGTGCAAGCTGACTGTCTTTCCAGGTTGTCTTTTGATTGGCACACCCTTCACGCTTCTGAGCTCAATGTGGGTTAGGATGATATTGCTGTTGCTTCTGTTGAGGATGCTGTTTTTGTTGGAGAGGGTGCCTTCTTGGCAAGTGACTGGGAAAGGGAGATGACTAATGATCATATGCTCCAAGAGGTTGTTAAGCTCATCAAACTTGGTTCTAGGTGTGAAAGTTCTGTTTCTGTCTCAGTCAGGAATTTTATTAAGGTTTTGGATGATCATTCCATCATCAATGATAATATTTTGTTGACAAATGAGAAGTGTATACCTCCATTTGGACTTAGAAACAAATTCTTGGCCTTAGCTCATGAGGGTCACATGGGTCAGACTCTCACACAGCGTCGCATTAAGAGCCACTTTTGGTGGCCTGGCAGTGATGCTCAGGTAGTGGAGTGGGTGGAGAACTGTGTCATGTGCCGGGAAGGTGAAAAGCGTTTGAAAGTGGGGCGGAAATCTGTGGAAGCACATATACAAAGTCCAGGATTGCCGTGGCATACAATTTCTCTTGATTTCATCGGTCCTATGGGTGAATTAAATGAGAGAGACAGGTTTGCGATAGTGGTGATGGATGTATATTCAAAATGGTTGGTTGTACAATTTAATAATGACATCACCACTGAGAGCACAATTAGATTTTTGGCTAATCTCTTTAAAGATGAGGGCTTACCATCTGTCATTATCACTGACAACGGCACACAACTCATATCAAAGGACATGCAAACATTCTTGAAGGGGTGTGGCATATCACATCATCGCACCTCCTTGTACAACCCTCAGGGGAATGCGGTATGTGAAAGAGCCAACAAAGTTGTTAAGGGCATTATCCAAATGGCATCTTCTAGTGGGGGTATTGTCAGGAAAATGGTCAATGAAATGTTGTGGGCCTATCGCACAACTCCGTTAGCCCATGGGCAGAAATCTCCCTTTGAATGATGAGGGGATGGAACCCTGGCTTGAAATTGGTACCAGCCTGGATGAAACAAGTGGTCACATTGCAAACTAAGCATTGTGACCCTTCATCTGTCATTTCCTTCCCTTCTTCTCCCACTGCGAGCAGTTAATCTTTTTTCATTGTTGGAGACTTGGTTAAAGTTAAAAGTGGTAGGGTACAAAGAGGGCTATCTAAGTTCAAAGGGCCTTTCAAAGTGATGAAAGTTCTTGACCACTGCGTTATTCTCAACAATGAGGAGTGTTGGAAGTTTAGAAGAGTAGCTCTTTACAAAAGAAGGGCGGCTGTATCCATTGAGAATGTTCATTCTTCTTCTCAAACTAGCAATGATTCCAAAGTTAATGCTGATTCTCCTTCTTCTATTACCAGTGGTTACTTATTGGCTACTCATTCTCATGTGCAGTGTTTGCCTCAAAGTGAAGTCAATCATTCAGGTGGTGGAGATGCTCCGCTTTCTCAAAATCACACTCTTCAAGCTCAGAATATATCTGAGAGTGGTTTGTCAAATGTACGTCCTCCAAGGTTTCGTAGAGCACCTGCTTATTTACAGGATTTTGTTTGTTAGTTGGTATTTCTTTATCTATTTAATTTTTCTTTATTTTTTTATTTTCATGTTTTCAGTTTTCTTTTGAAAGAAAGGAAGAAGATGTGTAGTACATTGTTATCGCTCTAGTCTTTCTAGAACATGTTAGTAGAACACTTAATGTTAGGAATGTTTTCATTACAGTGTTCTTTGTGATCTTATGCCTCTGTGTTCTGTTCTGTGGTAGTTTACTGGTTATTGCTGCAGAGAACAGTCCGTTCTTGTCCTGCACCATATCTTAATAAAGGACGTATTTTACTACTCTGGATTTATCTGCTAATCCATTTACTACAAGAGGCTCTTAATCACTCACATGTTTATCCAGTGTTCTCTGGCAACAAGCAGGGGATGACCCCTGTCCAATGAGGTGCAGGCCAACCCCCTAAAGCATGACAACTTCCCCCAAACTGTGGTATAGTCTTGTCCCAGAAAGCACTATTTTCTCAAAATTCAACATGGTTGAACTTGCATCAGAGGAGCAAGTGCTAACTAAACCATGGCTTATTTACATAAACCCCTCCACTCACATCTGTGAACTACTTTCTTAAGCCTCCCATTTGGCAGGTAGATGGGGTGACCCTGGTTACCAGCGTGCTTGACTATTCTTCTTTTGTAGCTGATGCTGCCTTGCCTGTGCCCCACTGAGCTCCCTCCATCAGATAGCCTCTGCCCGGTCGTTCCATTGATCACCTAACCAAGGCAGCTAAGTGTGCTAGAGGATGGATTTTGGTTTACGGACAAGAAAGTCTTTTAACTTCTTTTCTGTACAAGTTATGATAAATTCAACAACGCCAAGTTGCTGGATTTAGCAATACATTCGAATACATTTTTGAGTGATTTTTGGACAATGTCTTAGCAATTGTTTTGCATCCATAACATATTGACATCTTAGTGTATGAGGCCAACTATTGAAAAAATGAAATGTGTAATTTCTTCCTCACAATCCTTTTATAAAGCCCCTGCTCATATTTATAGGACACCCACCCCTGGAATACCTAGGGGAGACATTGAGGAATCCTAACAGGCAAAAATGATTTGGTTATTACTTCTCAGTGCCCATAACATCAACGCAGAGTTTGTATTGACTATTTACTTTTGAAAGCAGTGCTGCAACACAGGACTGCTTTTAAATGACCTTAGGCTCTCAGACGTGCACACATGCATGTGCAACAAAGGCTGCTGGCCTCTAAACTTCCATGCCCTATTATATAGTATGTACTTATGGGTAGTATTTATCCCCTTGCCCTATTACCTACTGGGGACTTATAGGGTAGGTCATACCAATTATAAGTGTACCTCAATGTATGTGTTTGTGTTTAACATAGCTCTGGTCCTGGTCCTGATTAACAGAGCCCAGGACACAGTCACTGACTTGCAAATAGATAGTCCTCATCAGCTAAGTGTTAAACTCTGGAAAGTCCATCTTCGTTGGCATGGGAAACCCCAGGTATGTGTTTCACTGTGAAGTCCATTCCCTGTGGACAAATAGACCACCTCAAGAGCTTGGGATCCCCCCTAATCTGCATAAGCCATCTGAGAAGTCAGTGGTCAGTTTGAACATATAAGTGAGTACCAAGCAGGTATGGTCTAAGATTTTCAAGGACGACACTTCAGCAAAGCCTTCCCTCTCAATGGCTCTCCATCTTTGCTCTGTGGGGAGAAGTCACCTGCTAATGAAGCCAACTGGCTGATCAAGGCCCTCGTCATTTGCCTTTGCCAGTACTGTCCCAATCCTTTGTTCTAAAGCATCTGTCTCAACAACAAGTTTCTTGGTGCAGTCAGGGACCAGCATCTCTGGGGCTTAACACATAGCATCTTGTGTCAAAATACTCCTGGCACTCCTGGTTCCAAACAACTTTCTTTGGCCTCTTCTAGAAGTGAGTAATGTCAGGGGAGCCACAATAGTCCCATAGTTCTGAACACACCTTCTATAGTACCCAGTCAGTCCAAGGAAGGCCCTGACCTGTGTCTGTGTAATGGGAACTGCCCAATCCAAAATGGTTTGAATTTTGGCCTGGAGAGTCTCTACTTTGCCTACACCTACAAGGTGGCACAGGTACACCACAGACCTCTGCCCTATTTGACACTTGCTGGCCTTAATAGTCAGGCCTGCCTGTTGCATGACCCGAAGCACTTCCCTTAAGTAGTTTAAGTGATCCTCCAAGGTAGAACTGTATACAGCGATATCATCCAGGTAACCATCACTGACTGCTCCATCCCAACCAGGATGGTTGCAGGGGCATTCTTTAAGCCAAAGGGCATTATTGTGAACTGGTAATGTCAATCTGGTGTAGAGAATGCTGACCTCTCCTTCGCTTCTTCAGTGAGGGCAATCTGCCAGTAGCCTGAAGTCAAATCAAATAAACTCAGATACTTAGCAGCCCCTAATTTATCAATGAGCTCATCAGCTCTAGGTATAGGGCCAGCATCGGTCTTTGTGACTGTATTGAGTCCTCTGTAGTCTGCACAGAACCTTAACTTTTTCTTTCTCCCATAGGGTTGTGCATCAGCACCGCTGGGCTGTCCCATGGACTGTCAGAGAGCTTGAATACCCCCAGCTACAGCATCTTAGCTACCGCAACCTTGATGCTGTTCCTGACAGAGCCAGACAGCTTGTACAATTTGTTTTTGACAGGTATGCTGTCACCAGAGTCAATGAGGTGCACACACCAATTAGTGACACATGAGGTCAAAGAGAACAGACACCAAAATGCCCCAGCATCTGCTTGCAGTCTTTGTGCCACTGGTCTGTCAATTTGGGAGAGAGTACAACTCCCTCCACTGTCACATCTTGCACACTGGTGAAGGGGAGGTCGGGTGCTGGCTCAGTCTCCTCCTTTCCAACCTCATCTTTGACCAACAATATGGCCATATCTGCCCTGTCATGATAGGGTTTAAATCTGTTGATATGCAGGACCAAGTGAGGGTTCCTGGGGATGTTAAGGTCTACCAGGTGGCTAACCTCACCATTCTTTGCAAGGATTGGATAGGGCCCAGTCTACTTGTCGTGGAGGGCCCTAGTAGCTACAGGCTATACTTATACATGCTTGGAGGTAAGGCAACCAGGGTTGCAATATCCACCTTTCACTGGGACACTAAGGATGCACTGACACTTCCCTACCCCTCTCTGGGGCACTCCACATCCACACACTTACACTAGCAACACCTGTGGGCTGCCCACCAGTGGGTGGCTTCTTGGTGCAGACAGCATCTCCATTCTTGTGTCTTTGCTTGTTACAGTCAAAGCACCTGCCTGGCTTTGAGGGATCAAAGAGCCTACCATTCTTTCCCTGGTACCCCCTCCTTTTGAATTTGGGTTGGAGCAGGGCTCACCTCCTTGTTCAGATTTCTGTGGGTCTCTGGAGGACCCCTGCTTTTGACCTTCTTTCTCCTAGGCTTTCCACTGGGTGGGGGGGACTGACCTTGCTTCTTTTGATCACCCCCCTGGTACTGACTGGAAACCTGGATTCTCACCCACTCATCAGCTGTCCTGGATAGTTCCCTAGGATTAGACAGTTTATAGTCCACTGGGCACTGGTGTAGCTTCTCTAGCATACAACTCAAAATATGTTCTTTCATTATCAAATTACACAACCCCTCATTTACATATGTGTCCACTTGGTTGCCATCTATCCAGACTCCAAGTGCCTTCTCTGAGAAATTCCCATAGTCCACCCAGGACTAGGTGTTTACTTTCTAGGTGTTCCTGAATTTCATCCTGTACTGCTCTGGGGTCAAACCAAATTTCTCAACTAATCATTGCCTCATGTGTGAGTAGGATTTCACCTCATCCTTCCTGTAGGGTCAGGAGTCTATCACTCCCAGCTACTGAAATCAGTTCCTACAATAGTGAACCCCAGTGCTTTGGGTGTACCCCTACATCTCAGGGGCTCTCTCAATGTTGTGAGCCATTTGTAAATGTCATCCCCCTCTGTGTGCCTGAGAACTATTCCCTTGAGGAGCTTGAGGTTAACCCCATCACCCGGGACACCTCAACCTCTTCATCATCATTACTGCCACCATTTCTTCTGTCTCTCTGTTCCCTCCCCCCCCCTTCTCTCAGCTAAGGCTAACTCCCTTTCTCTTAGGGCTGGCTCCCTTTCTTTAAGGGACCACAGAGATCCCTTCATGGGGGAGCCCATCCTCCACCCATCCACAGGAAGAATTAACCTGGTGCTAGAAGAAATGGAAAGGAGATTATCATCCACCTCCTGGAGGTGGCTGGAGGGGTCAACATCCCCGTCAGTTTCTGGATCTGATCTCTCCGAGGCCTTAAGGGACCTAACCAATGCTGCCTTCCTAATCTTTTTAGTAGCAAGCATCCCCCTGGCCTTGTACAAAATCCTAAGCTCCGCCACTCTGCGTTTAATTGGTTTAGTCAAATCCAGCTTCATGGTATCCCTAGTTTTGGGTCACAACAACTACCAATCAGACTTAGAGCAACTTTAGAAACATCAAAACAATGGATTAAAGAACACTTTAATCCAAATCTTAAGAATACAAAAGTGCACACTTTTGTTCTAAGGCAATTTAGAGGATTTTTACAAATCTCACTCACTTTACTGTAAGGTGTAATGTGAACACAAGTCCTCGTCCACACCACTGGACACCAAATGTTAGAAGGTGGTTTACAGGCAGTGGCATAACTGGGACAAAGTCAAAGTTTGAGCCCGACCATGATTGAGCCTTGCTCGGATACTCCAAGTAGGAAGCCTCAGTCAAAGTTTTTCCTTCGCCTTTAGAAACTCTCTGGAGCTTTTTTTGCTGAGCCACTCGATGCTCTCCGTCAGTTTAGATTTGGTGCGGGTTCACCGGCTTGACTTTCTACAAGCTCCTGGTCAAACCATAGAAGTCGGACCTCCGGAGCTCTTCAGCAGGACGAACCTGGAATCCTGGCCGGGTTGCAGTTGAAAGTAGCCAGCTTTATCCTCGTTGTCGAGTTGGTCCCCCGTGGAGCTTTTTCCAAAAAGTTTCACTTCTGGAGGTCCTTACAGAAGGTCTCCTGGTGAGGTCCAAGTGTCCAAAGAACAAATCCAAGGGTCCGGAATATCCTAGATGGTCCTTGACTGGCCTGGACGTCAATTCCCACAATGCACTTGGTCAACCCCTTAAAACTCCACTGGATGCACTCCAAGAGGGGAACTCTGGCTAGAGAAGGGTCAGTTAAGCTCTGTTAACCTGTAGCTGCAGGGAGTCCATCCCTTACTCCTTCTTGAAGCAAGGCAAAGTCCGCAGGGCTATACCTCCAGATAGTGCAGCAGGCACAGTCTTCACCCTTGGGTGCAGATCAGGATTCCAGCAGGAATTTTCTTGTAGCTTCAGGCAGCAGAACTGAGAGGCTCTGCACCTCTCACATGTGTATCCAGTGTTCTCTGGTAACAAGCAGGGGAGCACCCCCGTCCAATGAGGTACAGGCCAGCACCTCAAAGCCTGATAACTTTCTCCAACGTGTGATATAGTCTTGTCCCAGAAAGCACTATTATCTCAAAATCCATCATGGCTGAACTTTCATAGAGCAGCAAGAGCTAACTAAACACAACTCAGAGTATGGTTTATTTCCATAAACTCCCCCCACTCACATCTGTGAATTCCTTCCATAAGCCTCCCATCTGGTAGGAAAAGAGGGTGGCCCTGGCTGACAGGCTTGCTTGACCTGTTCTTCCTTTGAAGCTGATGCTTTATGGTCCAACCCATTGCTCTTGAATTCCTGTGCCCCACAGAGCTCCCTCCATTAGATAGCTTTTGCCTGGTCAGGCAACTTATCACCTAATCAGGGCAACTTGGCTAATCCCCTCAGGGCTGCCCATTCAGGGAAAAGTACTAGAGGCTTCATTTTGGCTTACAAAAAGTAAGTCTTATAACTTCTTTTCTATGCACATTATGATAAATTCAACAATGCCAAGTTGCTGGATTTATCAATATCATTCTGTTCTGTCTTTGAATTCTATTTTGGATAATCTCCTAGCAATAGTTATGTGTACATAACATATTGCCATATTATCCCACAAGGCCAACATTATTCAATGGGGAAAATTGAATGTGCTATTTCTTCCTCACCAGGGTTTATAAAACCTCTTTTATAAAGCCTCTGTTCATAATTACGGAACCACTACACCTGGAACACTTAGAGGAGACCTGGGGGGTTCCTAATATGCAAAAAATATTTTGGTTATTACTTCACAGTGCTCTTACCACCATAAGTGTATTTGCAGTGTTTTTCTTTTAAAACCAGCACTGCAACACAGGGCTGCTTTTAAAATGACCTCAGACTATGAGCAGTGCACACATGCAAGTGTGACAAAGGCTGCTGGGCTCTAAACTGTCATGCCCTATTATATTCCAGGGACATATAGGTAGTTTGTATCCCCTTGCCCTATTATCTACTAGGGGTTTATAGGGTAGGTCATGCCAATTATAAGTGCACCTCAATGTATGTGTTTATGTTTAACATAGCACTGGCTCTGGGCCTGACTTGCAGAGCCCAGGACACAGTCCGAGTAAGCTACCAGCAGTTCCATTGAGGACAAGAAAAGTTGCAGTGGACAGGCTAAAAAAGGTGACTTTCTCACACCCCATACTCACGTTCCTATTTTTGTATTTTTCTTCACATGTCTCTTGTAGTTCCATCACTATTTTGTCTCTTCATCGCCCTGTCCCCATGAATGTCTGCTCTGTTACAGAAGACATGCCGGGGACAGTTCTCCTGGTGAGTTAATCTTCACAATGTACTGGAATCATTTTAGCATAAGAGTCAGAAATACAACCTAACTATAGAGAACAATGATTGCTTACGTTACTTGAGGAACGTTGGGTCTGTGACAAAAATGAAAACTAGTCTTGTTAGGTGATTGTGGCCATTGCACTGAAATCAATCCTACTTAGAAAAAAGACACTAAATCAAAGAAATATGAAAGATTATATTAATCTGGTCCCCATACATCATATTCATAAGAATACATATTCATTTACACATATGCTTGGGCGATACCAGGCAGAATCATCCCAGAGACGAAAGTAGTGGTGGTGAGGCCAACTCTTATTTATTTATTTGTTATTTATTTTAAAAGTTTTCTATAGCGCGAACCAGACCCATGGTAGGGTAACAGAGCGCTGTACAAAGTGAGCAGGGAACGATAAGCAACAGATAAAAAACAACACAGACATAATAAAGTTCGGGGGATACAGGCAGAGTAGAGAACAGCTCTACGATAGGGAGTCAAATCAGGCTTGAACAAGTCTTATCTTCGAGATATCATAGGAAGAAGAGTATAGACTAGTTAGAAGTTGAAGCTGGCATGGTGTTTGTGTGGATTTTAAGGGAGGAATTTGCTCATCAGGAATTATTTTGCTTCCTTTTTGAAAAGGGGCATTAAGGAGATTTTTCTGATGAATGGCGGAAGCGAGTTCCAAAGTCTTGGCGCCGCTCCCGAAAATGCTCTGTTGGAGATTTTAGTCTTGTTGAACCTTTCGGGTTTCAGGAGTACGTTATCTGTGCTCCTGGAATGTCTGTTTCCTCTAGTTAGATTAAGTTTTTGGGCTAGGAACTGTGGGGTATTGTGGTGTAACGCCGTGTGAGTACTACAAGCAATCATTAAGTGAATACGAGCTTCATAGGGTAGCCAGTTGAGTGTCTTCAGGTGTGGCAATATGTGGTCGAATTTCCTTGATCCTGTGATGAGTCTAGCTGTGGTGTTGAGACAAGCTTTTAGTGGTGCAGTTGAGATTTTGGAAAGCCCAGAGAGGGTGGAGCAATCATACTCAAACCTTGAGATTAAGTATGAGCGCAAAATCCGTTACGCTCGTGGATTTTGCGAATTTTCGGTAAATTCGCGATCCGCGAACTCCCGCGAATTTACCGCGAATTCGCAAATCCGCGAGCGGCAGATTCCGGGGGCAAAAGTTCAAGCCTTGCTGGCCTGTTGTAACTAATTTACGATGGCGCCGGCAAGCTGCCAGCGCCATCCTAAAATAGTTACTAAATTAGCTTCAACAGGAAGCTCTAATAGATAAAATAAAGCAGGTGCTCGAGCGCCTGCTTTATTTTATCTATTAGAGCTTCCTGTTGAAGCTAATTTAGTAACTATTTTAGGATGGCGCTGGCAGCTTGCCGACGCCATCGTAAATTAGTTACAACAGGCACAAAACGGTGGCGTCTTCTTGAATAAATATGAAGGGCAGGGTTCATTCTGGCACGACGGTCCTGGCACAAAAATTAAACCTCAACCGCAAGCACTTACAGATATCAATTAAGCATGTGCCCTAGTTGAAGCTTAAATTCAGTGACTCATTCATCGGCCCAAAAAACAATCGTGAGCGTTGTCAAGGCTGGGCAGATGTGCCTTCTTCCCAAATATACCATCGAAAATCAGCTGTGATGCTGGACAGAGGCCTTTGCATCCTTGACTTTCACGAGCGCAATCCTCGTGCTGTTCCTGTGGCCAGGAGCTTCTGTATCTTCATCTGCTGCTCTGATCGGTCTCTGACCTTTTATACACACAAGAGGCATGTGCACTCGCATGGAAGCCCCGTCCGTTTGGCCCCGCCCACACACTCGTGGTGTGCACCGTCTTCCTGCCATTTACCCACTATGATAGCTCACTCAAGGGACCCCTGCGCCCTTCGGCGCGATTGCATAGTAACACACACCTGGTCGCTGTAGACAACTCTCTGGCACTTTAGGTAGCTGTAGTGTAGTAAAAGCACTATACATTTACCGAACGAGGTAGCACTTACTGATTATCCAGTAGAAAGTACTCCAGTTGAGTAGAGGTATGGCACAAAACGGTGGCGTCTTCTTGAATAAATATGAAGGGCAGGGTTCATTCTGGCACGATGGTCCTGGCATGGAAGCCCCGCCCCAAATCCGCCGATCCACAAAATCTGCAGATTTTGCGGATCCACGATCCGTGAATACGCAAATCCGTGAATCGTGGATCCGCAAAATCCGCCCATGCTTACTTGAGATGACTAAGGCCTGAACTGCAGTTTTGAGGTCAGGGATCATGATAAATGGCTTCATTTATCTTAGATAGTTGAGGTGAAAGCGGGCATTTTTGGCCATCAAGTTAATGTGAGCTTGCATGTTAAGATTCTTATCCAGTGTGACTCCAAGTGAAATTGTGGAATCCACCAGCATTGGGGTGCAATTCAGGGCGGTGATCATTTTGGTCCATTCCTTTATTTCTTGACAGTTATTAGGGGGGAGATTAAGAGAAATTCCGTTTTTTGTGAATTTAGCTTGAGGAAGTTGGTCGTTAGCCATTGTACGTTTTTTTCGAGAGCTAGATTCATTAACTTTATCTCTTCAATGGAGGTGATTTTGATGTAAAGTTGGGTGTCGTCCACGTACATTTGGTAGGAGATGCTTGCCTGCTGTAGTAGATCAGTAAGTGGTTCTACAGATAAGTTGAATAGAGTGGGAGACAACGTAGAGCCTTGAGGTACTCCTATTAGTTTAGGTGAAGATAGAGAAAGGATCTTGTTGGTCATGAATGATTGTGTTCTTTTTTCCAGAAAGGCTTTGAACCATAGAAGGACTGTGCCAGAGAAGCTCATCCTGTCTTCTAGTCTTCTTAGAAGTTTGTCCTGGTTGACCGTATCGAAGGCTAATGAGAGGTCAAGCAAGACTAGCAGGCATGTTTCATTGCAGTCAAGAGCTAAGAGGGTGTTGTCTACTATATGCAGGATGGCTGTTTCAGTGCTATGGCCAGGTCTGAAGCCCAATTGGTGTATGTGCAATAAATTGAAGTTTGTTATGTGTAAATTCAGTTGTTGTTGAACACATTTTTCCAAGACCTTTGCTAGCATGGGAATGTTGGTTATTGGTTGAAAGTTGTTGGGGTCGGAGTTGCTAGCTGTCAGTTTTTTTAGGATAGGAGTAACTTGATCAGATTTTAGGCAGTCCGGGATGTGACCTTGTGATAGCGAGACATTAATGATCTTGGTCCAGAGAGGGGATATGATATGATAGATGTGGGGTAGGCACTTTGCTGGGACAGGGTTATTGAAGTGGTTGTTGAGTTTAGTAGTTGTTAGAATTTTGGTGATATCATCAATATCATAACATTTGAAGTTGGACCAGTGAGAGTTATATTTGGGTAGAGATCGCTTATTTAGTACCAGGTTAGTAGCTTGACTGATCTTTGGGGTGGCTAAGTTGGTTGCAGCCATATTGAGTTCAAGTTGGAGGGAATTCGTTTTTGATGTGAAGAATGTAGAAAATTCGTCACTACTTAGCTGTGAGGTTGATGTTAAGAGTGAAGATTTGGCCAATTTGTTCGATTGTTTATTCAGAATTTCGAAGAGATTTTTAGGTCTATTTTTAGCATTCTCTAGTTCTGATTTGAAGAAGTCTTTTTTTTAATCTTAGAATACTTTTATTGTATGATTTTCTTGCTTTTCGGAGTAGTTTCAGCCGGGGGGGAGGGGTCATGCCTCCATTTCCGTTCAGCTGATCTGTCTTTGCATCTCTCCTCATTCAAGGCTTCACTGAACCATGGGTTTTTATCCTTGTCAGGTATTCTTTTGAGTTTTGGCAGTGCGGCTTGGTCGAATATTTTGGTCATTGTGGAGTTATAGTGATCAGTGAGGGCAGTGACATCTCCTATGTTGTTGGGGGGGATAAAAGCCTTCTCACATTGGGAGGCAAGCTTGTTCCAGTTGATGTTCTTAGTTTCTCTTATTTATTGTTTAGGTTTAATTTGTTGTGGGGGGATTTTCTTGTTACAAGAAGGGATTTGGAAGGTGCTAATGTGATGGTCTGACCAGTCACAAGGGATAATCAAAATCGATTCAATAGTATTTAGTTTGGAAATGAGCCAGTCTAGCATGGCACCTTTTGAGTGAGTGGACTCTGAGATACCTTGGATCAGGGAGTGGTCAGCAAGGAAGGTTTTAAGGGCATTGACCTGCTTGTCCAGTTTGTTCTCCCAGTGGAGATTGAAATCACCCAGGAATATGTCATTAGAGTGAGGGGACGAGTTTGCCGTGATGATTTCCATAAGTTGTTCTGTGAAAATTCTGTTTTGACCAGGAGGAAGGTAGAATATATGTAATTTGAGGGAATGGTTGCTTGGTGAGTTCACAGAGATCCCAAGGTATTCACAGGAGTCCAAGGGTTCCAAGTGGTGAGGTCAGAACGATGTATGCAGGCTAAGCTTCCGCCTATTTTGTGAGGTCTGTGTTGTCTAATGATGTTGAAGTCTTGGGGGGACCAGAAGGTCAGGGCATGGAGAGGATGATTCCTTGAGCCATGTTTCAGTGAGGATAATTATGTCCATTTTCATGCTAAGGATGAGGTCGGCAATGTCAGAAGCGTGTTTAGGGGCTGAGCGGCAGTTTAGTAGAAGGCAAGAAATCTGGTTTGAGGGATTCTTTAGACTAGGCTCCTGGTTATCTTAAATTGGGGTTATAGAGTGAAGATTATTCTGGTGTATTCCTCTATCGATTGGAAGTGAGGTTCCGCAAGGGTTGATGGAGACTAGATGGATTGCGTATTCCTCTTTGTCTAAGACATTGTCGGATGGAGATTCGTACAACCGGAACAGAGTTTGCACTTCCTGGTCTGTAATGGAATTGGAGAGATTGCGCTGCGCAAGTATCGATTGTCTAGAGGCAGGGGGATAGTTTTTGTCACGTTGTCAACTGTCTTTAGCGAGTTTTGAAGATACTTAAGTTTAGTAAGAGATTTTTCAAGAAGTTGTAAGATGGTTTTGATTTCGAGGCTAACGTTTTGAAGGTTTCTAGATGTGCGTTAAGGAGTCTTGATGCTGTGTGTAAGACAGGATATGGGGTGTAGAGGGAGTAGTTGGTTCTCATGGTAGATCTAGTTGAGGATGATAATGAAGTGCGTATTAATGGGGGCAAGTTGTTTATCTTTCTTTCACTGGATGTGGGTATACGACGGGGTTTAATTTGTTCCGGAGAGGGAAGGGAAGTGGGGGTAGTAGTGGTAGGGTCCCTAGAAGTATTGCGAGAGAATGATGAGGATAGCAGTGTAGTGTGTGCTAAGGAGAAAGATTTGTTACCTCTTTCATCGATTCTAAGTGAGGTATGTGGTCGATTTTCTTCCAGAGAAGAATGGGCAGAGGGGGTATTAGTAGGATCCCTAGACGTGCTGCGTGATATTAAAGATGCTGAGGGTGTTTGTGCAGTACCTGAAGAGGAGATGGAATTGTTGCTTCTATCACCATTTATGAGTGATAGGGGTCGATGTTCTACCGGAACGGAAGAAGTGGAGGGGGTAGTGTTAAGGTCCCGAGCATTGTTGCTTGCGGTCGCTGGAGTTGTCCATGCAGTACGTGGAAAGGAAGAAGAGTTGGCAATGGTTCTTTCCACGGATCTAAGTGAAGGAAGGGGTTGAAGAAAGGTGCTGTGTGAAGTAGCAGAGGGTGTCAAAGCAATGTGTGCAGAGGCCGGAGAGTTGGTAGTGTCTCTATCCTCATGTCTCGGTGAAGAGGGTGGTCTCTGATCTTCAGTAGAGGAGGGGGTGGAGGGGTTAGTGAGGACCTGAGAGGGAGTGAGTGTGCTGAGGGTGTGGGTTTTTAATGTGACAAAGTATTTGTCGAAAAGTTCTAGGTCCTTGTTAGCTGCCTAAATAAGGACAGTGCCATTTTTGTAGGACGTTATATTCAATGAGGCTCTGAGGTTCTGCATGGGACTCGTTGTAATCCTAGTTCCGTAGGGAATATTTTTATGGTCTTGGATGGATAGTAACTGGTGAAAGGCTGATCGCCATTTGGCTATCTTTCTTGTGAAAAATAAAAGGTTATTGATTATGATGCCTTTCTTGGCGTTGTAGGAGTGATCCAGGAATAGGGTATCAAGGTTTTTTCTGAGGAGGTTGTGTTTGAAGGTTTTCGAGGCATTTTTTGATAGCTTAGGAGGGTATTAAACAGAGTAGGCACTATTGCCTTCTGGTATCATGATTGGGCCAGTCATGATGTGAGATTCCTTTGGCAGTGAGGAGGGACAGTAAAATAAAGTAAAGGAAAGAGAGCTGTTATCAATTGGTAATAATAACATCAAGTGGGTGTTGACAGTTGACATTCAGCGTACGTGAATCTTATAACAAACTGCAAATATATATAGATTAGCCGTTACAAGATAGCTGCCAGGTTAGTTGAGGCCGTTACAAGTTGGCCGTTGCTTGGTGCTTCTTAGTCGATGTTGGCAACTGACAGTCAATTTGGGTGAATCGGATGACAGATGGAGAAAATGAATAGGTTAGTCATTACAAGATGGCTGCCAAAATTGATTAGGTACCATTAAAAGATGGCCCCTGTTGAAGTTGTGAGCTGATTACAAGAGGTAGCTGTGAGCGTGGTAGTAGCCATTACAAGAAGGCTGCCAGCGTTGGGGGAGTCCTCACCTGTGAGCATAGTAGGTAGCTGGGATCAGGAGATCTGCCATTTTAAAAGTAGTAGAGTAACGAGGGATGGGGTCCTGGGGTAAAATGGCTTCCCTCTGCAATTAGAGAACACTTTCCTTAATGTCACGTTTCCCCCAGAAGCAATCCAAAACATAGCATTCAACGTTTTAGGTGCTCACAAATAGCACCCCTAGCGTATGTCTACTCACAGTTTGCATTGGTCCGTTGGTATCTGCGTGAGAGCCGGCAGCCCTCCGGTACTCAGAGCCTGCCCGGGACACGAACATACAAAGCCTCCCTCCAGGGGTCCAGGCTCCGCATTGTGTAGCGCGGCGGAAATTGCTGAGGTCGAGGTTGAGCCAGCAGATTTCTGACACACAATCCCGTCCGTTAAGAATCTCCCTCTCGGGATCCAGGCACCGAGTTGGGAGGTGCGGCAGGTTTCGCCTTGTTTGCAGGGGGCCCGGCAGCATGGACCCAGCGGGGGTCGAGGAGAGCTGTTCCTACCACAAGCGTGTGGATGGCAACTGTTGCGGGATGCATTAGGTTAAGGACGATGGAGTACGTTGCTGCACCTCGAGACTCTGGCAGCCCCGCTCTGGAGAACAACCCAAACCTCGGTTCACCTTGGAAAAGTCCAATGCGGGGTGCCTCTGTCTTGGGACGAGGGTGCAGGAGGCCGCACAACGGGTGTTGGCCGTCCAATTCACCATCAGGTATCTGACGTCGGGGTCAACTCTAATCTTTGTCCCTCGCAGTTAGGGGGTCCACTCGAGGACGAGAAGCAGTCTCAGCGCGTAAACTCCGCCACATTGGTCTGAACTGCACATCGGTCCGTCGGAACTAGCAATCCTCTGCTTTTTTTCCAACAATCTTCAGTTTTCTCACTGGTTACCACTTTCCAATTCCCCTAATCTTCAGCTTACATTTACGGGGGACTCACAGATGAAATCTGTCTTGCCCTGCAGTCCAGGATCATCCGAGCGAGGCCAGTGATGAGGAATGCTGTGTCCAGGGTTCTTCACGCTGTAAGGTACAGGAACTATCGATGACCCCTTAATCCTTTAGATTTATCGCTTGCATTCTTTGTGTAGAATCTTGTCATGTCACTTGCGTTAATCGATAAGGTCGATGGGCTGGGTTAAACGGGAATTAAAAGCCGATGGCTATCCCTTCCTCAGGAGCTCGAAGGATGACCGCCTTCTCCTTCGTTTAACTAGGTTGATGTGGTAATCAATACGAGCAATTAGAGAAATGTACCTAAAGATCTGATAAGGAAATGGGGATACAGAGCACCATAGGCAAGATGGAGGTTTATCACATGGAGAAACACAGTCTTTTTACTCAGGGCCAGCAGGATTTGCAATAGCTGCAATGACTCAGACTGTAAGAGAGGTATGAATAGTTGTCCACAGCAGACTCCTTGTAATAGGTAAGCATGGGCGTAAAATCCGTTCCGTTCGCGGATTTTGCGGATTTTCTGCAATTTCACGGTCCGTGAATCTCGCGAAATTGCAAAAAAATCCACGAAATCGCATTCGGGACGGATTTTCAAAAACTGAAGTACATGAAGCACTTCCAGGGTTACAGCAGGTGTCCAAGTTGAAGCTAATTTCTTTGTAACAATTTACAAAATGGTTCCAAAGAAATTAACTTCAACTTGGGCACCTGCTGTAACCCTGTAAGTGCTTCCTGAGCGGCGCCTCCAGAGTTGTTGCCTACTTGCAACTATTCTCTGACCCTGCTCTGACCCTCGAAGCAGGGTCAGAGAATAGTTACAAGTATGGCACAATGCTCCAGGCTGTCACAAAAATTAAACCACAACAGGAAGCACTTACAGATAAGGAAGCAGGTGCCGGACTTGAAGCTCAAATTCAGTAACACATTAACCAGCCCCCTGTTGAGGCTGGGCAGGTGTGCTTTCTCCCCATAATCTACAGTGGTGAACCAGAGGGTGCTGTGATGAACCAAAAGGTGCAGTTGTGAACCAGAAGGTGCTGTGATGAACCAGAGGGTTCCTTTATCCTTTTTCCCCTTCCTTTATCTAACAATCTTATTAAACCCAATTCCCCAACCTCCCCTATCTCCTTGATCCCTCCCTTCCCTACCACGAATGATCAAACCCATCATAACCCCCTTCTCCTTCCCCCCTCGTTACACCTCCCTTCCTCTACCTAATCCTAACACTTACTCTTCACCCCTCCCAAAAACGCTTGAGCCACTCCACTCCTCTCTCCTTACACTATCACTCTTTAATATCGAACTTCTCCTCTCGTCCCTTGTTTTAGATCTCTCCTCCTTCAGATCTGAAGTCTCTCTCCTTACTAAAGCCCACTCTTCGGATCACACAGGCACATCTGCCCCTTCATTTAAAAGCGCATCATCCCTCATCAGCTCCCCTTCTACTTCCCACAGCAACAACTCCCCTATTATAGACATCATCGAGCACTCTTCTCTTGTCACCCTCCTCCCTTCAAACTCCCCGACTTCGCCTAAACCCATGGAACCCGCCAATGCACCCCTACCCTATACGGATACCTTGATTTCTACTCCCCAACATTTTACAGACCCAACATCCTTGGAGATTAACCTATCCCTGAACCCTCCCATCTCCCCCCTTACCCCACCGCCCTCCAGTCCCCAGTTCCCCCAATCTACTATCCCTGTCCTCCTAGGAACGAGTCGTCTCCCCCTTCACCCGATATCTCCTAGACCCCCTCAACAACTAACTTCTATCCTCCCTGATCCTAGCACGCAATCCCCGACACAGCACCCCTCTGCTGCATGCTGATTAACTGCCGATCCGCTTCCTGCCATGCGATTGATATTGCTGAAATCCTTCTTAACGAAAACATTGATATTGCATTCCTTACTGAAACCTGGCTCAACCCCCACTCGACTCCTATCCTTGACCTGCTCATTCCTCCCGGCTATTCCATCATTAGAAAAGACAGAATAAAGCAAATTGATGGAGGCCTTGCCCTAATTCATAAAAAGGAACTGAATCTCACACACGTTCTTCTACAGGACCCTTCTTCCTTTGAATACCTTTGTGTTGATCTTACTGCTACGGACTCCCCTACCATTCGACTACACACTATCTATCACCCACCCGGTAACTCCATCCCCTTCAGCACTGAGCTGTCTGATCTTATCACTCAATCCTTGCTCACTCACTCCAAGAATCTCTTTCTTGGCGACTTTAACATTCACTGGAATAATAACGATGATTCATCAGTCATCCTCCTTAAAGACTTCATGGACATTACTGACCTGACACAACTCTGCCAATCCCCTACTCACTCTAAAGGCGCCACCCTTGATGTCATTATGACTAGCAAGGACCTGGCCTCTCTCTCAAAGATTCTTCCTGTAGACTGGTCTGATCATCACCTTATCCTCTTCACTATGAACTGCTCTATTCCCCTCCCCACTCCTACTGACACTTTACCCTTCAAACTTACTCGTAATCTTCACCTTATTCCCCCCGGTGAGTTGGAATCCTCTATCAAATCCCGCTTTCTCCTCCCCCCCTTCGCGCAGCACCAATGACCTAACTGAACATTATAATAATTCTATCCTTCAAGTGCTTGACCAAATTGCCCCAATCAAAATGAAACAACAAAAAAATGTGTCCCAAATCCTGGTTTAATTCTGACCTTAATAACGAAAGACGGGCCCTTAGACAGTTGGAACGCTCTTGGAGGAATCATCCCTCCCCTGATAACCTAACACTCCTTAGACACGCCAGAGCCAATTACAAGAAACACATCTTCGCTGCAAAAGCTTCTTTCTTCCGCACACAACTTGACCAGGCTAAAAACCGGCCAAGAGAACTCTTTAGCATTATTAAAAATCAAACCTCCCTTGGCCCCCCTAAAATAACAGCCACTACTGAAAGATGTGAAGAAATCGCCAACTTCTATTCAAACAAGGTCAACTCTATTGAATTATCCTTCTCTTCTTTACCTCTCCCATCCCAATCTACCATCAGCCAACAACACCCCCTACCTCAACATGCCCGTCTGCCCCTCCATGTCACGACCCCTCCATACCCCCACCAACTCTACTCCACCCTGACTCTATCGCTAAAGACACCTTTCCCAAAAACAATGCCTCCTGGACGGAATTTCAGCCAGTTTCAGAATCTACTGTCCTCAATATCACCTCTAAACTCAAACCATCTTCTCACACCAATGACCCCCTACCCGCCCAGTTTGTCCAAGAACTTAAACACATCATTGCCCCCATCTGGACTAATATCATCAATTCCTCCCTTGCCACGGGTTGCGTGCCAGCATCCCTTCAACTTGGTCAAATCTCTCCCATCCTTAAAAACCCCACCGCTGATCCTAATGACCTGAACAACCTACGCCCTATCTCTAATCTTCCCTTCCTCTCCAAAGCCCTTGAAAAATGTGTACTTTTCCAGTTAGACAAATATATCACTTCCTTCAATCTCCTCGACGTTTTCCAATCTGGTTTTAGAAAAGGTTGCAGCACAGAAACTGCCATGCTCAGTATCACTGATGACATTCATCGCTCTCTTGACAAAGGTGAATCCTCCCTCCTTATCCTCCTTGACCTCTCTGTGGCGTTCAACACTGTCCACCATCCCACCCTTCTTAATACTCTTAAAGACCGCTTCGGGTTTGAGGGCACTGTTCACCAATGGTTCTCTTCCTATCTCCAAAACAGATCCCAACAAATTAAACTCAGTCACTGCCTCTCCAAACCTCAACCTGTCTCACTTGGGGTCCCTCAAGGCTCTATCCTTTCTCCTACCCTATTTAATTTATTCATGGAACCACTCACCCTCATCCTTAAACAAGCTAATATTAGTTATCACCTATATGCGGACGACACACAACTTTACTACAAGATTAAATCCCGCCATGAATCCATCTCCTCAACGATACCTTGAATAATGTCCAAGCCTGGTTCCATCTCAACCATCTCAAATTGAATCCCAAAAAAACTGAAGTCATTCTTTTCACCCCCAAAAACTGTTCTCTGCCCATTCAAACATGGATCAATGACATCAATGCACTCAACTGCTCCCTCTCCACTTCTAACTCGCTCAAATCTTTGGACATCAGCATTGATAACAATCTTTCCCTCATCCCACACATTAAAAATGCCGCGAAAGGTGCTCTCTTCTCCCTTCTCCATCTTAAAAAAATCAAACCTTTCATTCCTGCAGACGATTTCAAAATTGTTGTCCAATCTCTTGTACTTTCCAGACTTGATTATGGTAACGCCACCCTTGCCGGCACCCCTAAAGTCCACCTTACCCCGATCAAATCTGTCCTCAACCTGGCTGCTAGACTCATCTCTGATTGTAAACGTTTCGATCACATTTCTCCTATCCTCAAAAACCTTAACTGGCTCCCAATTGAAGGTAGATCCACCTTCAAGTTGGCATGTATTACTCACAAAGCCCTTCACCAGAACACCCCCTCTTACCTCTCCAACAAACTGCAAAAAGCTGGGTGCTCCAGGTCCCTGAGAAGCACCAACGCCCTCGTCCTCATCCCCCGGAGACTCAATTGTACAAAGACACAATCACGTGCATTCTCTGGTAATGCCCCTACGATTTGGAACTCGCTCCCCAAAGATCTTCGCTGCAACCCCTCCTACCCTCTCTTCAAAAAAAGACTCAGGTACTTCTTCTAAATAAATATTGGGGCACCTAATAATCCCTATTCTGATTCAGTCCTCTTCTCATTCTCCTCAACCCACCCCGCCTCTCTTTTTTTCATACTACCTCCCCTCCTTCTCACACTACCCTTTTCCCCCCTATCTTTCTATCCACCCTCATCTCCCCTACCTACCCCTAATTTACTCCCTCTCCTCAATCTTCTCTTCTAACTGATATGTTTGTTCACACGCCAGTTTTTATTCACTCTGTAACTGTGTTCTATGTTGTTCTAGTTGTTTTACTTGTTCTTATGTTTATTATGTGTACTTGATTTGTATTCTTCTTATCTGTCTGTAAAGCGGTCTGATACTCCTGGGTCCAGTAGCGCTATATAAAACCTTTTAAAAAAATAAATAAAATAAATAAAAGAGGGTGGCAGTGGTGAACCAGAGGGTGGCAGTGGTGAACCAGAGGGTGCTGTGACGAACCAGAGGGTGGCAGTGATGAACCAGAGGGTGGCAGTGATGAACCAGAGGGTGGCAGTGGTGAACCAGAGGGTGACAGTGATGAACCAGAGGGTGGCAGTGGTGAACCAGAGGGTGCTGTGATGAACCAGAGGGTGGCAGTGATGAACCAGAGGGTGGCAGTGATGAACCAGAGGGTGACAGTGATGAACCAGAGGGTGGCAGTGGTGAACCAGAGGGTGCTGTGATGAACCAGAAGGTGGCAGTGATGAACCAGAGGGTGGCAGTGATGAACCACAGGGTGGCAGGGGTGAACCAGAGGGTGGCAGGGGTGAACCAGAGGGTGGCAGTGGTGAACCAGAGGGTGGCAGTGGTGAACCAGAGGGTGACAGTGGTGAACCAGAGGGTGCTGTGATGAACCAGATGGTGGCAGGGGTGAACCAGAGGGTGGCAGTGGTGAACCAGAGGGTGGCAGTGGTGAACCAGAGGGTGCTGTGATGAACAAGAGGGTGACAGTGGTGAACCAGAGGGTGGCAGTGGTGAACCAGAGGGTGGCACTGATGAACCAGAGGGTGGCACTGCTGAACCAGAGGGTGGCAGGGGTGAACCAAAGGGTGCTGTGATGAACCAGAGGGTGGCAGTGATGAACCAGAGGTTGGCAGTGGTGAACCAGAGGGTGGCAGTGATGAACTAGAGGGTGACAGTGATGATCCAGAGGGTGGCAGTGGTGAACCAGAGGGTAGCAGTGATGAACTAGAGGGTGGCCGTGAAGAACCAGAGGGTGGCAGTTATGAACCAGAGGGTGGCAGTGGTGAACCAGAGGGTGACAGTGATGATTCAGAGGGTGGAAATGGTGAACCAGAGGGTGGCAGCGATGAACTGGAGGGTGGCAGTGGTGAACCAGAGGGTGGCAGTGGTGAACCAGAGGGTGGCAGTGGTGAACCAGAGGATGCTGTGATGAACCAGAGGGTGGCAGTGATGAACCAGAGGGTGGCAGGGGTGAAACAGAGGGTGCTGTGATGAACCAGAAGGTGGCAGTGATGAACAAGACGGTGGCAGTGGTGAACCAGAGGGTGGCAGTGATGAACCAGAGGGTGACAGTGATGATCCAGAGGGTGGCAGTGGTGAACCAGAGGGTGGCAGTGATTAACCAGAAGGTGGCAGTGGTGAGCCAGAGGGTGCTGTGATGAACCAGAGGGTGCTGTGATGAACCAGAGGGTGGCAGTGATGAACCAGATGGTGGCAATGGTGAACCAGAGGGAGCTGTGATGAACCAGAGGGTGGCATTGATGAACCAGAGGGTGGCAGTGGTGAACCAGAGGGTGCTGTGATGAACCAGAGGATGGCAGTGATCAACCAGAGGGTGGCAGTCATGAACCAGAGGGTGGAAGTGATGAACCAGAGGGTGACAGTGGTGGACCAGAGGGTGACAGTGGTGGACCAGAGGGTGACAGTGGTGGACCAGAGGGTGGCAGTGGTGAACCAGAGGGTGGCAGTGATGAACCAGAGGGTGGCAGTGGTGACCCAGAGGGTGGCAGTGATGAACCAGAGGGTGGCGCTGCTAAACTGCCCGGGAGTCCTGTGGGTGTGAGCCCCTGCGCTGCTGAGCTGCCCAGGGGTTGTGAGCCCACGCGCTACTGAACTGCCCCTGGGCCCAGTGGGTGTGAGCCCCCGTGCTGCTGAACTGCCCCGGAGCCCTCTCTGTGTGAAAATCATTTGTGCTCAATTGCCTGGGAGCCCTCTGGGTGTGAGCACACATTGTGCTAAGTGTCCCCCTGCCCCCAGTACATATATACCCATACCGCACAGCACCATTATGCTCTTGCACCATGAACTCTGGTGCCTGGATGCTCCTGATCCGTGTAGGTGATACCACCGTCTGGTGCAGTCAAAATGTAAATTCATAACTTGCTACACAGCACCAATAAACACGTGTCCCCCCTGGCACCGGTATGCACATGTACCAGGCGTGGAGCACCCGTATGCCACTGCACCCTACTGCCCAGCGCCAGCATATGCCTGTACGGGGCAGTTTAGTACGAGATGGGACATTGTCCAGCAGCAGCAGCTGCATGCGCCTGAACCCACTGAGCAGGATCAGAATGGCTTTGTACCAACTCGCGCAGCAGAGCTATCTTGGACATCTGAAGGATTCCGGGGTCCTGTGCCAAACTTATTTTTGCATCCATGAGATTCCCGGGCGCCATCCCCGTGTAGCTCCTGTGACGAGGAGGCTGCTTTCTCCTCATCTGCTGCTCTGCTTGGTTTCTGACCCTTTATATAGAAGATGCATTTGAATTTGCATAGAAACGCGGCTCGTTTGGCCCCATCCACCACACACTAGCGGTATGAAACGTCTTCCCGCCCGTCCCCACTATAATGGCCAGCTCACTCAAGGGACCTCGGCGCCTTTTGACGCGCTGGCAAAGTTACAGGCACATGTGGTCACATATTTGTGCAAATGGCACAAAAATCCGCTGGTTCGCGGGAAAATTCGCGAACTCGCGGACTTTTTTTGCAATTTTGCACAAATTCGCGGACTGCGAATTCGCAAATTTCGCCCATACTTAGTTCTAGGGCCACACATGGGATAGTCCGTATTAGGTCAGATGTCAGAGGTAGACCAAAAGATAGAGACTACACCAATTTCCTTGTGAGGGCTAAACAATGTGTTTGAGTTTTCACTATGGAGCTTGGCAAGACTACCCTATTCTTTCACATGGCCCTTGTGAATGGGATTCTGGGGACTGCCCTCAGATATAAAAGTGGCAATCATATCAGTGCATATGAAGCAATTGTGATCCAGGAGCAGTAGCTGTCTGCTAAGATATTTAGGGTACTGGTTATTCAAGCGATAGGGGTACTGCGTGTTGGCTACAGTGAAAATAAATGTAAGATCAGTATCTCAATTCTGTAAGATAAATGAACCTTAGACAATGATCTCTCAACCTCTGAGTTAGAAAGCACAGCTACATCAGGCCAGGCTATCTCTTACAAAGATTATGAGGCTATTTGACTCTAAAAAGAGGCTGCCCAGACAGAAAGAGTTAATTTATGCTGACGTTCATCCATTTGAAGAGAAACATCTTATAACAACTCACAGAAAAAAAGGGATTGGACATTAAACATGTTATTATTTTTGATTATTTGTGATTGTTTAATCACCAACTGCACAGGCAGCATCACTCCTATTGGCAACAACACCCACAGAAGGTCCACCAGGCAGACTAGCTGGTACACTGAAGACCTCATAGCCGCTAATTGATACCGTAAAGAACTGGACTGCCTTCAAGACAGCCCTCAACCTCTACCACAGACAGTTGAGGGAATCAAAGAAAAAAGGCCTTCGCCTCACCCATTGAATCAAGCTCCACCAACAGCAAAGAACTCTTCAACACTATCAAAGAATTCTCCAACCTCTCAGCTGCAAAAACAACATTGCCCCATCACAGGAACTCTGCTTCAACCTTGCAAACTTCTTTCATGATAAGATCGCCAACATCTACAGCATCTTCAAACACCAGCCTAAGGCTACCGACTTCTTCAAGCAACGCAACGACCCCGCTACCACCACAGACATCTGACTTACCGAATGGAGCCAGCTCGCTTCACAGGACAACGCCTCCATCATGATCTCCGTCCACTTAGGAATCCCAGCCAACCCATGCCCTCACCACATATTCAACTGAGGTTATTCCATAATCAGCCTCTTACTCACCACTTTGTTCTACTTCTCAATTGCCGTGGCCACCTTCTACAAGGACTGGAAAGATCCAGAAGTCAGAGCCATACAAAAGAAACCATTCTCAGACTGAAGGGAAGTCATCATCTACCGACCAATCTCCCTGCTCCTGTTCCCGGCCAAAGTATTAGAAAAAGCCATCAAACAACAACTCTCCTCACATTTGGAAAGAAACCTCCTACTCAACTCCTCCCAATCAACATTCCTCAGCAACCACAGCAGGAAGACAGCTATCATTGTGGCTCCCAATGACATATGAGCCCTACTCGACTGAAGAGACACTTTGGCTTTGATCCTCCTAGACCTCTCTGCAGCATTTGATGCAGTCCCCCACCACACAATCATTACAAGGTCGCACAACATAGGCATCCAAGATGCCGCTCTCAGATGCATGTCCTTTTCACTCACTATAACAATTCAAAAAGTCCACCTTCCCCCTTCACCTCCAAACCCAAGGAAATCATCTGTGGAGTACCCCAAGATCCTTGCTCATCCCCACTCTATTAAACACTTAAACAAGAACCCACAAGCTCAACATGATATTCTTTGTTGACGACACACAACTCATCCTCTCTGAAGACACTACCAACACCAAGACCAACTTCCACAACTGCATGACAGATGTCACCAACAGGATGAAGGATAGCTGCCTGGAGCTCAGCACGGAAAAGACACAGGTAATGATATTCACAAACAAAAGCTCCCCATGGGACATTTTCTGGTGGCCCTCCGAACTGGTACCAACTCCTACTCCACTCAGCAAGCTAGGAGCCTAGGCATCATTCTGGAAAACAAGCTGACCATGATGACTCAGGTCAACTCTGTCTCCTCCTCCTGCTTCTTTATACTCCTTGTGCTTCAGAAGATATTCAAATGGCTATCCCAAAGCTCAAGACCCACCATCATCTAGGCCTTCATCTCCAGCCGACTGGAATACCGCAATGCTCTCTATGCAGGGATCAAAGCTCACCTCCTCTGGCAACTACAGACAATAAAGAACGCCACAGTCAGACTCATCCTGCATCTCCCATGACAAACCCACATCATCCCCTACCTCTGGGTACTCCACTGGCTCCCTGTACAAAAAATATGGCAAAATATTACTTTAGGTTTGCTTTGCTCTTGCACCACCTTGCGTGTTGAAAAAGAGGTGCAAACCGGGTCATAAATATTGCCCCAAATCTCTGGTCTACTGAACTGAGAGATATTATCATACGATCTGCACCTGAATACTTGGATATTATTAGCTATGACCCCTTTGAGAATGTTTTTCCTGATTTCAGGAGTTTGTTTGCATTTACCTAAGGTCATACATGTATGTATATTTTTAAATATTCTAAAGGTTAGAAATGCGTCAAAGACATATGCCAGATTCTCAAAGAATCATAGAATGCAGTTCAGCAGCCAAAAATCCTGTGCTGCATTGCTTGATAGGGAGAGACCAGGATAGCACAATATTCACAGCGATATGACTCTCTCCTTCCCTCGCTCTAGTGCCAGCGCTGATTTCAGCTGCCGTGCGCCAGGCACTCATCTTAGCGCCATAGTGCTAGGGTGCGTGCCTGAGTCTAGCATAGGTTTTGTACAGGAAGGGAACCATTCCTCCACAAAATACTATGGCTAGACAAGTTTTAAACTTTTTCCTACTTTGTATGTGTTCCCTACCGTGCAGCACGCATGCAAAGTCAGAATAGCAAGGAGAAATGAAAACAGTTATCCTTTAACACCTACTATTCATCTTTGTTAAGTTCTGGCACTAAACCATGTCTCCTAATGTTAGTAGATAGGGTTTAGCATCAAAAAGCATGGATGGTTGCATGGCAACACCAATGTACCACCCACATAATACACCCTAACTGCAAATTAATGCAAAGCAGCATTTCGCACTGCACTGCACTGCACTACTTTTCCATACAAATCAATGCAAATACAATTTATATTGGTTTGTTAATCACCAAAAAGTTTAGTGTCGGTTTAGCGTTAATAAAGTAACGCCAACCAGATGCTAACCTTTGTGAATCTTAGCCGCAGAGTGCTTTGTTAAACAGTTCTAAATATGTATTAGAAAAGCTTGAGTAGGCTTATTAAAGAGCCTTTTTATTTTAAGCTTCTTATTGATATTCAACATCAGAGTAAATAGCGCACCATAGATAAAACAAATTTCTTTTTTTTCTCTTGTCTGTGATCTTGCCCATTTCTCTTGCCCATCCCTGCTCCCTCGCACTCCTCTGGAATAAGCTGGCGGAGAATCTTATTACAAATAACCTTGACACATTTTCACACACCAAAATAATTCCACAGAAATCAGCTACATTTACAGCAGCCACCACTAATAGGTGAATAGCTGCAGTCTGTGAAAGCATTTATAGGAGTCTGTTGTTTTCCCAACATGATCCAAGCAAACCATGTACACTGTTTTGAATTCCTGTCCTTAACCTATTCCACTCCATATTCTAAGAACCTCATTTATGAGGCCCTACCAGCACTTTTGCGCCACAAAAATGTAATTTCTTTGACGTTCCATTGGCACAATGTGCTGCTGGCATTTTTATAAGGCCATATAAAGACACATTATGTGGCTTTCCATGGCCATATAAATATGTGCCCCTTTCAAGCAGAAAACTGTATGAAAGGGACATTTCATGGGTGTTGCTGGGGGCATTCCAGCAACATTTATGGCTTTTTGACAATGCCCTAGATTTATGAGAAATTGTAAGTCTGAGGTAGCGCCAAATACCTACGCCTTCACAATGAGGGGAATATCTTTATTTCTCCTTGTTTTCCCTCTTTCTATGTGTGCTGCATTCTGAACATTCTAAAGGATTATTTGAAAACATTTGAAGTCACATAACCAATTTAATTCTGCACCATTTGTTTTTTAGAAAGGACAGTGTATTTGTTCTAGCCTTGTGTCCTTATTTGTATAATTATGCTGTAGTGTTCTGTAGAATTAACTCTTTACCTAAAAAGAGATCTTTAACAGCGGGACTATGGATAAAACAAAAATACTGCTTCAAAATAAATGTGTCTCTCTTTGTTTCAAAATTCTTTATTGTCTGAACCCATAAGCAAGCTTTATTTTGAGTTTATTTATACAAAAATCAGCTATGGTACTAGAATTACTATTTTCTTCAGGCAGTTATTCATTTAATTAACAAAATGGTGAACATGTTGAGGAGACGATATTTAATGGGGACCAAGTGAAAAATCGAGTTAGGTTTCAATGCATGGAGGAGCAAGAAAACGAAGAGCAGAGAAATGGGAAGCAGACAGAGATTGGCTAGGAAGAGAACATTGAGTAAAGGGAATGAGAAAGGGGGCAAAGGCTAAAATAAAGAATGAAGAAGAGTAAAGGAGCGAGAAAAGGAGATGGGAAAAAAGGTGCAAGTGCTGATGAAAGAAATGGATAGAGAGGGGGTGGAGCAGAAAGTGTGTGTAACAGTGTGGAAAGAATAGGAGGGTGAACCAATGGAGAAGTGGGAGGGCAGATAAAGGAATTAAGGAATAAAGTACAAAAAGGGGAAGATATGTAGAATGACTGTAGAGGAAGGTTGGAGGGATGTAAGAAAGAGAAGGCAGCTGAGGGGTTATAGTATATAAAACAAAAATAATGCATTGCAGGGTGCTTGCAAACACTGTTGTGATGTTTTATAGTGCTATAAATATTACCACTACCAAGTGTAATGGTACTCAATGTATTACACAGGGATGGGTGAGGGTCTGAATCTGTCATTATGGGATTTTAATTTAAGTTGCAACTTTAATGGAGGAAGTGAAGAGGGAAAAAGACTGACAGGAAGAGTCAGAGGGAAAGGGAACATTGAAGTGATATCAAGGAGATGGCAGTAGAGAGGTATAAGGAGAAAAGTAAGAGGAATTACTGACTTGTGAGTGAGAGAGCATGGAAGGTCTCGGTAGTCAAGGATAAGGGGAGGGGGAAAAAAACAAGGAAAGTGAAGGAGAAACAGAACAGAAAAAAGTGCAATGAGGGGGAAGAAAGAGACAAGTTTAGGTGAAAAGAAGCATGTGTGAAAATGAGTAATGGAACAAAGATAACAGAGAGAGGAAAGAGATGGGAAGAGACTGGTAAAAGGGAAAGGTTGAGAGTGACGGATAGGGTGAATGGATAGACTCAGCATCAGAGGCAGGGATTAAGACTAATAGGAAAATTACATAGGAAGACAAGCATTGGCAAAGCCAATAAGTCTCACGTGTGGGACCTAATAAGTGTTCAGTCATGCAGCACATTCTCCTGGGTGCTGTGCTGCCAGTGATTGAAAAGCTGAACAATTACTACTCACTGGGTCATGCAGTGTGATTCAGGACTACATGCTTGCCTCAGGAAACATTTATGGATGCATTCCAAGGCTTTTTTACACACAGACAGACAAGTTCCTCAATGCATGTCAACGGCACTATAACATTCTCTGTGTGACAGGATTACTAGAGTATTGAACAGCCTATGAAAAAAAGCAGTGAATTACTTTCCAATGGTGGAGACGTCACATCCCTCCTTCCCCAGGCCTCTCTTCACCAGGCACCCTTCTCCAGATTTTCCCATTTAAAACACTGCTCACTCCATCCTTTTACCAGCAAACCCCCAGCCCTGCCCTCTGTCCCAGCACCCTGTGTATAGGAGCACTGCACATAGCAACACCAACAAAATGCTCCCATTTTTCAGGTAGAGGGGAAATAATTAATAAACAGGGTCGACGTGGGCCTCACTTAATATCCACGCACCTAAAACCCCAAAAATTAACCTGACCTTGTCTAATGTAACTGGTGCTTTTGTAAAGGGCTCCAATACTTTTGGGTCAGTCAAGGTCCTGCTCTGTAAAAAATACCCCCCAAAATTAATCTGACCTTGTGTAATGGAATTAGCACTCATGTAAAGTGCTCCAACACCTTCGGGTGGCTCGAATTCACATTATATAAACATGCGTCCCAGAAAATGCGACTGGAGTTGCCCAAGCCTTGCCCTTAACTCTGCTGCAAGCTTGGGCTGCTGAAGGTGATTTGACCGAGGCTTGCTAAAGCAACAAGCAGCAAGGCGGAGGGTTTGGGGGAAATCCTCTGACTTAGAGAAAATGAAAGAGGGGATTTAAAAAACAGACTCTTAAGCGTCTGACATTTCATCTCGGTATTTGACTGGGATGGGGAGAAAGTGACAGGTGCCAAAGCGGAAACACCAAAGATGGGAAAACAGTGGCATGAGCAGAAATCTAAGAAAAATAGTCCCCCAAATCAACACATAAACACAGAAGCATAGCGTTAGTAGTAATTGGGCGGTGCTCTGTGGGAGGAAATCAAACACAACAAGCATTGAAAATGCAATAGGTCTCGCCTTTGATTAAGTTAAAGCGATTCGCTTTGCTAGTGGTATTCTATAGCAAAGCAAATAGCTTTAACTTAATCAAAGGCGAGACCTATTGCATTTTTAATGCTTCTTTTCTTCTCTGCCGAAGGCAATGCTCTCCACAAAGGCCCACTTAATTACGTCTCTCCTTCACAGACAGTGGAAGGGGATTTCCACCTCACAGATGGTGCTCTCTGGGTGATCAGAAGGGCTAGGTCTATTAATCTTGGGCTGACTTTTTTAGTGTTAGGTCGAGGAAGGAGCCCAGCAGGCAGTGAACATGTTCCTACTATAAAATCTTTAATAATTAGTATCATTCTAAATTTAAATTGCATATGGAGGGACATCGACATCACTCAGAATGCTCGGAATGTAGGCACACTCAATTTAGCCACATTCTTTGGCACTGGGTTGTAATTGAACCAGGTGGATTGAAGTGTGGGCCGCAGGTTATCTACTGAGGGTCTGGTTAGCACACTTGGCTATACTTCATGATATGGTAGACACTGTGGCTCTATCCAACCTAAGCAAGGGTGTCTAGCACCATCACAGGTAGTTCCCAAGACCTGCATCCTTAGTTGCTGGAGGAAACATAAGGTCCTAACACTGGATGAACGGCTAACTGAGCACGCAACAGTAGCAGATTGTGAACATATATATCAGCTCAAGTTATCACAACAAAAGAAGTGATGAGACCGCACACAGTCAAAGGGGTATACTCGGTTATTTTATTTCACTGGGAGGTAAAACGGGACAGAACGCATTTCGGCGTAGCGCTTTTTCCCACTGTGAGTGGAGACAGGGTGACAACATGTTTAAATAAACGAGAAAGCAAAAAAGGCAGTCATTTCCGATGCACACCTCAAAGAGGTGAAAACATAATTGAAGGACTAATTAATCTGTGTGGTCCACAAGCGCCATCTTAAGGTGAACAAAAATTACGAAAGCAGTGCACAGTGATTCAAATGCATACCTAAAAATACGTAAGTGCAATATAGCTCTATATAAGCAATTACTTAATCATTCATATGGCTGTTAGATATCATTGATCTTTTGAACATGATTATAAACATCCAAAATAAAAAATAGAGTTTTCCACAGTGGTGCCCATTGAAACAATTCTGGCAGCACAATTTCCAACAAATAAGTCAATGAATGAATTTTTTATATACATTTCTAATGAAATAATCACAACTGTTCTAATTTGTCACAGTTAGAAAATTAATCTTTTCTCCAAGCTTATTTTGGACAACAGCCAATGCGAATTGATATTTGGGCGGCTGTTATAATACAAGCATTTGCAATGCAATAGGTTTCGCATTATTTAAGTTTGAGCTATTGGTGTTGCATTATTTTTAGCAATGCCAATAGCTCAAACTTTAATAATGCGAGACCTATTGCATTGCAAATGCTTCTTTCTCTTCTAATCACGCGCCCACTGTCCTTACCTTGTTTGTCGATACTTCCCTTGACAGAACTTCTTTATTCTTGTACAGTTGTGATCGATCGTAGGCTAGTAACCAATTCCTCTCTCTTGTCTTCAATATTTCACTCTTTCTCGTTTTCATTCTCTCTCCCCTCACTGACCCCCCGCACTCCTCATCTGTGCTGTTTGCTCTCTTGTTTTCTCTCAGTCTTTCTTTCTCTCCCTCTCTCGTGTCCTTTATTAGTAAATCTGTTGGCTCAGCCGAACAGATTAAAATAGTAAGTAATACTGAGCAATTGGGAGGGATCTTTGGAGGTTATTGTTTCGCTGGAAGGTAAAATATCAAATGTGGCAAAAAGGGTGTGCAGGCGTTAATGCTTAAATATTTCAAATGCTGCGGTCACTTCACAGGCCACTGGGCATTTCTGGAACATATTTTCAAGTGTCGACAGTGTTGCTCTATCGATTATGGCCTAAATAAAAGCAGCATTATATCGCCTCATCTTTTTCCTGGCTGAACACACTGTGCATCTCGTCACAGACAGTGCTTGAAATGGGAAAAGTACCTGCTTGTTTCTGAGAAGTACCGGTACTTTCCAATTAAAAGTATTACGTCACTCTTGAGAAGTGCCGGTACTCTGCCTCTCAAAATAAAATAAGTGCCGGCCCATTTATTTATGAAGCACTGGTCACAGACAGCTCTTCGCACCGATATGTAAGTGGCTGCTGTTAAGCAGGGGATTGTCTCTGTGCAGTTACTCATTCTGGTCACAGATACTGCACCTCATTCATTAGAAGACGTCGTGAAGCTACCTCCAGGGTCGAAACGACCAATAGTGGTGCAGAGGCACCGAGGCAAGGCGCGAGGAACCCACCGCCAAATGTGGGTGACTTTTGCGGCTGAAACGGGTTTGGGGCCTTAATTGACTGGGCCTCATTGCAGCGCGTGCCTTGCTGCGTGAGTGCTTATTTAGGTGATAATAGCATTGTCTAGCACTAAATGTTAAGTATGAAGTGAGCTGTGTGAACGAAATCACTGTAGAGCTGACAAGAAAATAAGCCGGTGACCAAAGAAAACCAAAGCAGACACCAGACATCATAACATCATAAAGGCTGAGGTAACCCGAGGCTATACCACCGGCTAAGAAGCTTACGATGCTGGTACACAAAGAAACTGCGTCATTACGCCGCCTAGGCCGTGCTGTGTGTTTTCCAGACCAATGTGGAAGTGGGAAAAGGACTCATGTAGACACTTCCTGTACAACCAATAATGGCCACCGCTCCAATAAACAAGTCGGCCTGGAGCACGCCTTGGAAGAGACGCGGGAGGGCAGGAGCGTGACGCCGTCAACATGCACGTTGGCATTCCCTGCGGCTCGCGCTTTCACAGACTGGTGTCTGCTCGTGCACCTGTCTGTATCACTTGGGGAGGCAACACAGCGACAATGAGGCTCGCTAGCGGCAGCGCTTCGCGCTGCAACGCCAGGCGAGCCCTAAAAAGGAAGGACATAAGGAAGGATTAACCACTAGCAGGTAAGCATCGTCAATCAAAGGGATGAATAAAAAAGCAAAGGGTGGGCTGTGATCCCACAGAGTGAATACAGCATGTCTCAAAGAGACAGCGCATGCACCGCCTTGGCTCGACCTGTGTATTACTCCCACACCAAGTTTTAACTTGTAGGTTATATGAAAAAACTGTATATTCCAGATTAAGAAGCACAAAGTTTCGTAAAACTGGATGCATCCATTGTATCAGACATTTCCTTATGGAGTCCTGCCCTTCATTATGTATGCATATAGATGCCAATATAATTGGAACTTAATTTATAATATATAGGCACTGTCAGTTCAACTAGTCTTTCTCATTTCTTTTTACCAAAACTCCCCCTTCTTGTTTAGGCTGTTACCACTATAAATATGTAGCTGGTAGTTTTAAAATCAACCCATCAGATCCAACTCATATCACATTTGGCACACCCAAAGCTGCACAATTTAAATCAAGAACATGAGAAGCGGGGAGCACTGCATCTGTATTTTCGAAATCAAGAGCAGTACTTTGAGACAGGTGTATTGGCCACAAATACCACAACACCTCATGGTAGCAGGAAAACTATTGGTGTTTGAACAATATATCGAGTTTGAAATATCGGAACTCAAAAATATCCCAAAAAAAGATTGTGATGCAAAAATATTATTGTATAGAATATAATTGTCAAGAAAATTAATTTTAACATTGTTTATAAGAATAAAGTTTTCGATAATATAGGTGTAAAGAAATTTCTTTTACTGATAATGTTAATTATATTTGTTTCTATTGTTGATATAACTGTTAATAATTTATAAAAATGTAGTTAGCAATTTGAAGTGCAGCAGGTTTTTGAGATTTGTAGGGTGTGAAGTCATATAAGTTAGACTTTTGTTTACATTTTTGTTCATTTATTTGTCATAGTTAATTCATTTTAATTGATTATTATTTATGCAAGTTGTTTTAGTATTTTATTTTACATTTTTTAATTTAAATACTTTTTAAAACATTTTTTAATATTAGTTATAGTAAGTTATATTTTAGTAGCATATTGTTGGATTTCTAGGTGGATAGGGTTAGTTAAGTTCTAAAATATTATAATGTATTGGTAAATAGTTTTTAATTGGTAATTGATTATATAATTTATTGTTAAGTATGTAAATTATTTATGACCTCTTTATTAGAGTTATACATTAGAAGTGGGTTGTTGGTTTTGTCGGGTACGTGGGAGGATTTTTCTCAAGTTATTAAAAAAAAAGAGAATTATTATTATTTTAAAACAAATTGTTAATAAGTTATGTGATTGATTGTTCATTGTGTAAATAGTTAAATGTATAACTATAACTTCAGAAATTCTAATGCTTTTGGAGTTTAAGTTTGGTTTGTATCGAAAGACTAAATAAATGTAACTATAACTACAGTTTAACCTTTGGTTGTCTCATTGACCATTAATGTTTTATTTTACTTAAAATTTGTTTGAAATCGTAGAGTCTAGTATCATCGAGTGGAGCATTCTTAAGCCGAGTATCATACAGTACAGTGGAGGAGAGTGTCATGCAGTGTAGTGTCGAGTGGGGTAGAGTGGAGGGTTGTATGATGTTACAACGCATTCCGTTGCAACGCATGCCTTTACCACGCATGCGTTACCACGCGAATGCCATTCCCACGCATAACCTTTACCACAAATATTCCTTTACCGCGCATACTTTTACAATGATTTTCGTTGTAAATTCATGCATGGGCATACTCTTGGTAAAACTTATTCGCCCACCCCTAAACCCTTCTTACAAATACCCTTCCCCTGCCCTTAACCCTAAAATCGGACCCCTGCTTTATTTTTTTATATCTAAAATTCCCCTTACCTCGCCACATCGTCTCTTCTCCATGATCTTCCATCGTAAAGAGGAAACGGAAGTGTCTTTCCATTTCCTCTAACACGGGGGGAACACCCCCTAGCCCCTTTTTTTTGCACATATTTATTTTGGGGGGAGACCCCCCAAGCCCCCTTTTTTAATTTTAGCCTTTAACACACATGCCTTTACTACGTATCTCGTAGTAAAGGTATGTGTGGTAAAGGCTATTCGTGGTAGCTACACATGCATTGTAATGCATGCATGGTTAAGTTATGCGTGGAAACCGCCGCGTTGTAGTGGCCGTTTCCCGAGTGGAGTGGCGTAGCATGCACTTGAATAAAGAGTCATAGTGTGGGGGTGAATGTTGTATAGTACAGTGACTTGGAGTGCAGTAGAATGGAAAGGAATTCCTATACCTGGGAAGAGTAATTATAACTTAAGAGTGGCTACAAGTACAACTACTCTGTAATATGTAGGTATGTTTATATAAGCAAATATTTATACAGTGTATTACATATGAGGCTAAAGTGGGTGTCTTGTGCTTTTTTGAGTTTGTGTTGTCTAGCAGGTTGAGGTCACTTAAGAGGGTGGTGTGGGCATGTCGGATGGACAAGGTGGTGAGGAGATCTGAGAATTGATCAATGAAACCCTTGTTCTTCCCAGAAGGCCTGAAGATGAGTTGGAAGGTGGCTATCTGTGGTACAAAGAGTGGTAATTTAGGGCTGGGTAGAACTCATGGAGTTTTACTCCACAGAATCCCCAAGAGTTAACCAAAAACTCTGCAAGATTCTACAGAGTTTGTGAGCAGCATAATTCTGGTCTGTCAGCGGCTTGCACTTCTTTTAAGTGCCGGGAGCATGTTACATGCTGAAAAATAGACGAACTGCAGCACATAGCACACCAGAGGTTGCTGCTTCTTTCTGCCGCTCGAGTAGATTTTCCACTTGAGAGGGCAGCTTTCGCAACGCGAGCAGCAACTTTCTCACTGCAAGCTGTAGTTACCTGGCGCGCCGACCTATGTTGAGAAATCTCGTCAGTAGGAGATCTAGCGTTTGTTTTTCTTACTCACCAACTTAATGTTGGCAAGCCAAACTTGGCTATGCAGTGGCTGGCAGAGCTTTTGCTGTACTTCACGATCCAAGCGGAAGGTGGAGTGGGCAACACCCCAGGAACACTGCCGGAGGAGCGGAATTTAAAACCCACCCCTAGTGGAAATGGAGTGTTAGCATCTCTATTGAGTTGAGTGTTACTAAATTGCCTTAAGTGAAGGCCCAGGAGGACTAATGGATGACATTGAGGCTTTCCTATATCTTTTGTGTGCAGTCCAGATGGTGGATGCTGTATCTTGTGGGAAGAAGAACGTATAGGGTGTGTGAAGATGTGGACATGTACCATGTTTCTGTGACAAAGAGGGCATCAAGCTTGTGATAGGTGACAAGGTATGTGATCTCTGGTGCATGGTGTACTGCAGAGCAAGCTTTAATGAACATGAGTTGTAATGTGTGTTCTGTATTTTGAGGGTGTGTGGTATAATGTTCCTTCTAATTTTTCCCTCTGAGTGTGGCAGTGTAAGGCCTCAAAGCACAGTAGCCAAGGGTACTTGTGCCAAGCAACCGACAATTTCATGCAAGGGCAGCTACCAAAATCAGTGGTGTTTGCCACTGAAAATTTGTGTATACAACCAAAGCAAAAAAGGAGTATTTTACAAATGTTACTCCATGTAATGGGTTATTAAGGCAATTCTGCGGTATAGATCCAAAGCCCTCTGACATGAATCATGAAGTAGCACCTACACCCACAGTATAGAAAACAACAGGATTCACAAGGTTAACTATTATGAACTTTTACTCAATACTCTCTGTTTGAGTGTTGGTAGCGGGGGAGTGTGGCTGTAGTACATTGGATGATAGGACTACAAAATGACAGAAGACATAGACATCACTTTCAGAACTGGACATGCGGCTACAAAAGCCCTAAAACCTGGCACCCTGTACATTATATTAATCTAGGATACTGACACTAATGTGACATCAATTTGGAAATCAAACATAAAAGTGTGACATGGTAAGGCATGTAAGATCAACAGTGCAGGATAAGAAAATAGATTGTGACTGACACGCTAATTGCAATTCAGGTCAAGCTATTATATTGCGAAACAAACCTGATTTAAGAATTTCACATCTGTAAATGACAGATACCCCAGTGACATGGAAGCTCTGTGTATTGCGCTTCACTGAACAGATTGCCTTAACAGAGGTAAGGAGAATCCTTAAAGAAGACAAACCGTAAACTAGCAATTAAGATATTGTGCAGGCCTACCATTTTGCTAGGAGCACACTACAAGTATTGCCTAATGCTGGGGCTGCTGAATACCAAGGCTGTCTTTATCTTGATTTCAACTTATTCTTCTATACTACACCACCCTGTGTTTCCTGTCCCTTTAGCTCAATTGTGCAGGTTCTTTTCTTCCATGCTTTCCATTTTTGCCATTGTTTTCCAGTGTTTCTCTATGCTTCTCTTTCTTCCTCTTCTGCCTTCTCCTCTTGACCAGTGTCACAAAACTAATCTTACCAGAGGTTAAGATCTGACACTTTCAACCTCCTTAGGTGACACACATAATGCCTATCACTGTTCATGTATCAGACTTTCTGCCAGAACAAAATACACTTTTGGTCCCATGCATCAAAATTTGGTAGAACAAGTCCTTGTTTGTTATAAATAAGGAATCACAAATAAGGATTCGTTTTCCGCGATGCATCAACAGATTCGGTATTTATTACCGAATCGTTAAAAATCGTTAAAATATACCGAAACCACAATAGCGAGAATGCAAAATGAAGATGAACTAATACCGAATTAGCAAATACCGATTCGGTATTTGCGAGTTCGGTATTAGCGAATTTGCAAAAAGAAGAGTCGCCTTGGAAGCAGGTTGATGACATCACAACCAGGAAGTCATCCAGCCCATGCTTGATTCAGTGCCCGGAGGAGCTCAGAGGAGGAGGCAGAGCACAGGAGCTGAGCAGAGACACTCTAATCCCACAAACCAGCAACACCAATGCAATCCAGGATGGACAAGGATGCACCCCAAAACACAGACACGCCCAGAAAGAGGAAGAGGAAGTTTTCTGACAAGGAACTGGAACTTCTGATTGAGGGGGTAAGCAGCAAGCATGGCAAGCTGTTTGGTAAGCTGTCACTAAAAGTTCCTGAGGTGGAGAAGTGTAAGATCTGGCTGCGCATCAAGGAGAGGGTGAATGCAGTTGGAGTCACACACCGCAGCATAGATGACCTGAAGACGAGGTGGTATCACCTCAGGAAAATGGCGAAGGAGAGGATTGCTGAAAGGGTGAAGGATGCAGCTGCCACAGGATGGGGGACATCCACAGTCTCTCCCAACACAGCCCTGGAGTACCTCGTCGAGGGTACCATTGAGCCTGAGGCAGTCGTGGGGGTCACCCAATTGGACACTTCCGGCGCTGTGACTGGAGAACCAGGTAAGATGCATGCCTGTGCTGATACGCAGCGTGTTGTATACCCATGCCCATCCCCCATGCCAATCACAGTGCACAGGTAGAAGTACCTAACACATATACCCTCACAGAAGTGTTGCATCATAGGAGTGGTAGTCATGTCATCCAAGTGTGCATGTAGATCCCCAATGTAAAAGAAATGAGACCAGCAGCACAGGGCCAACAGTCTGTCCAAATATGTCATTCATGAAGTTGAAAGTATGCAAAATGATTAACATATACAGTTAGAAAAAAACTATAACAATGCCTTGTTTAACACACAGATGCATCACCCCTGGACTCTGATGACAGCAGATGCCTCATCATATCAGAAACACCAGCAGGGACCGATGGAGAGACTTCGCAGGGACGTCATTCCACAACACCACCACCAACAACAACATCATCATCACCACTAGCAGCACCACCATGGACCACACCACCAAGGCGTAGGGCAACTGTCCCCTCTCTGCAGGTGATGGAGACGGAGCAGAGGCCAGCAGCCACAAATGTTTCACAACAGTCACTTGTCACTCTGCCAGCTCCAACACCAGCATGTGTCCGAATCAGACAGCAGCGCAGACCCCTGGGAAGATTTGCAGAGGGTTCTGAAGAGCCTGCACACAGCTACTGTGTGGTAGAGTCACAGATGCTGCGTGTTCAGCGCCTGCAGGGGGGACACATGGGAGCAATGAACATTAACATGGCAAAATTGGCTAGCAAAATGGGCACGATGACAGATGCTGTGCGTGAAATGACCACAGCCGTTGCTGAGGGGAATAGAGACATCAAACTGTGCCTACAGGTGCTAACCCGTGCCGTCCTAGCAGGGCAACATAGCGAGCACAGGAGGCATCGCCAGAACTTGCTCCGTTCCAATGCATCCATTAGGGCCATCACAAAGCTCTGCAACAGCACAGCTGTACTTTCACGAAGATCTGTGTCGCTGCAGGTCGACCTGGGCCATTACTGTGGTGATGTGGCCAAGGCCTTGGGCCAAGTGACCACTGCAGTGGAGCATCTGCAGTCTGGGACATTTAGTGCCAGCATTTTGGGAGTGGAGGAGGAGAGTGAGGCGGCATCAAGTGTCAGTAGCGTCTCTGTGCCGGAGAACAGCGATAGGAGGTGCAGTTTGCGCAGCTCCACAGCCACTGACACACATCGTGGTGATGTGGAGGAGTCACGCGTCAAGAGGCTGGGGTACGTGGAAGGCGCAATTAG